>NC_142116.1:19762500-20962500 GCF_056152115.1 Neolamprologus brichardi
GTGGAGTGTCATGAACGATCCAGCGTTCAGCCGGAGACCTCGCTGTGCCCAAGTGAACCAAGCCCAGCACTGCAGCTGCGATGCGGGCTTTCACATGAGTGGCACCTCTGACAATAGTATCTGTCAGGGTGAGCTGTAATTATGTGCTACCTTAATTGATCCCTGTTGGGAAATTCTCCTTTTCTCCACCTCATAGGGAGGTAAGGTCAGCCGCAGAACCGTTCCCTTGAGCTGCTGACCTGCTCTACGATATCTCCATGGGGCATAAAGAGATGTTATATGGAATTTACTGATAAAAATACCCCAAAGTACCTGAATCCTTCACTCCTCTGGTGATTAATACAGTTGCAAATGAGAGTAATCTGTAGAGCCAGTCTGTGACAAACAAAATAATCCTCTTGAGAGATCACGAGCTGATTAGCATCTCTTTAGGTCTTAGTTACCCTCATCGAGCCATATCAAATATACTGTTACCTATGTTCCAAATAGGTCCTCCCATCTGAGTTACTTTTGCAGGCACATTTCTTTGACCTTGTTATATGATGCATGTTTTAAAGTCAGTGTGTACATGCATTTATTTTCTGTTTATTGACAGATGTAAATGAGTGTGAAGTGTACCGGCTGGACCAAGGAGGGAAACTGTGCGTCCACGAGTGTGTAAATGTCCCAGGCTCGTACCACTGTGCTTGCCCCAGCGGTTACAAGTTGCTTCTAGATGGGCGGAGCTGTGAGGGTGAGTGACAAGGGGGAACGCAGGACAAAGGCTTATTCACAGGGCCCTGGCTGCAGATCTCACTGGATAAGTAGCTCAGATAGAAATACCTGTGATTTAGAAGGATACGGAGCAGCAGAGATTTTAGTTTTTCTGTAGAATTGTTTGTCAGCGTTGCTACTTTTATTGTTACCCCTGAAGGTAACCGTGCTTTCCAAAGGAATGAATGACCTCACCCCTTCCCAGTAGAAGGGATATTTAGGACATTTCTGGTAGTCAAACTTTAAAAAAACAAAAAAACCCAATAAATAGCAGAGCACCCCCTGCTCACACCGTGGTAACCAGGAAGCAGGGTGTCGGCCTGGCAAGCTTCTCTCCCTGCTTCTCATTCTTACATGCCTTTGCTGTTTTGGCCTCCAGATGTGGATGAATGTTTAAGCCAACAGCACAACTGTAGCCGAGGGACAACTTGTATCAACATGGGAGGAGGCTTTCAGTGCGTCAATCCAGAGTGTCCCCACTCTCACGGCGACATCAGCTACGTCAAGACATCTGCCTTGTAAGTAGATGCATCCTAATGTGAACCACTAGTCTTCTTTGTTTTTTCAGTGACAAGTTAAAAAAATAAAACATCTGTCACATCTTAGCGAGAACAGCCATCTTTCAAATGACTCCTTGGGAACTAAATCAGACCCAACTGTTGAGCACTACGGCCTTTTGAACAGGAAGAATAGCAAAAGTAAACTTTTGTGTAGCTTTGTTTAGGTGTGTCAGTAGCCGTGCATGCACAGCAGGATGTCAAAATACACAAAAAAAGGTCTGTTATTGACAACTACACTTGAGAAATGTCTTACAGCCTCTGAGTTTAATACAGTCCAGGACCTGTTTGCCATTGGTAGAAATAACATTACATTTCTATGGTAACTGCTGAGGTCTGGCAACACAGACACATCACTAACAGCCAAGTTAAAAAACAGTTTGGGAACATGAATTAAAGGCTGCCCGTGAGACGGATACGAAGCCTGTTCACAGTTTACCAGCCAACCTCTTGGTCCAACTTTGACTTTCTGTACTTGCTGTAGTCCCAGTGAGCGAAACATCTGGATGCATTCACTCTGTTTTACCCATAGACTGTACAGAGAAGAAGCACATAGCCACTGTGATGTCAGTCTGTGGAATATGGGCTTTTAGAGACAGATTTACTAAACACAAACTGATTTTCTAACTTTTGTGAGGCATAATCTACTCCTAATTGGGCCGATATTTAACACAAAAAAGTGTGTCTTATTTCTTGCACTTATTTTTCAATATTGAAATGTACTGACTATGTTTAGAGAACAGGGCAACTTTTGTAGATCACCCCTAAAACTAACCACGCCTATGAGCGCTATTTGGGGATTGCGTCAGATGCTATTTTGCCCCATTTAGTAAAGCCGATCTTAAGGGCTTTAAATTCTAAGGGTGGGTCTGGCTGAGTACTGAAGGATACTGTACATGCTTCCACTCATATGGAAGGGTTGTGTCCATTACATTTTACTTATTTTACTCTAAATGAGACCAAAGTTTCCCAAATAACCAGAAGACTGGGTTAAATAAGATGTGAAAATAGTAATGGAGACCATCAGGAAAAATGGTTACTGAGTTAATAAATGAAAAGAGTATTATATTCTTTTAATTTGAAACCATGCGATCCTACTTACTTTTGCAACCAAATGAGTCATCGCCCTGGTGGCCATTAAAAAGAAGCACGTTTAATGCACTTCCACACACTGGATTTCACTTTTCAGAACTGGAAACATCCATCTTTTATGTCTTGTCTCTGGTTTCAATAATCTGGTGAAAGGATTTACTGCTGTAATAATGCACTTGTTTTCCCACGTACTACTTTTTGCGAGTGATGAATTCCCTTGTGACATAGAAAATGCACACTCAGCAGAACTGCACCATTTTTTTCCCTTTTTCTTTGGAGCCACGTAGGATGTCAATATGTTTTATTTGCCAGCCATCAGCAAGCTGCTTCATTTAAGTGCATGAAACAAAGCTCTGTTTGCTTCTACTGAACCATCAGTGTGGTGAAATAGTGCTCTGGTGCCAGCAAACCTGAAGGAGAAATGTTTGAGGAAAATACTTGTAACAAGAGAGAAAAGAAAAGATTAGAGTGAATGGGTAGCTGTGACCCAGTTCCTTTCTACGTGCTCATGTTCACCACATTTTAGGTTCCTGAAAGATTGAATTCAGTGTAAGTGCAGATGTTAGCGTGCATATTAAAAAAGTCAATATTTGGTATGAGCAGCTTTATTCTTCAACACAATCTGAACTCTCTTAGATAAGCTTTCTTGTCATTTGTTTAAGTAGTCTTCAGCCATAGTTCTCCAGACTTCTTGAACAACATTCAAATTTCCTGTCACGATGATTCCACACTGCTTCAGTAATATTAAGGTCCAGGCTCTGGGGAGGCCAATCTAAGACTCTATGCTTCACTTTTTTTCTATCCAGGTTTGCTTTTGCTTCATTGGCAGTGTGTTTGGTGTTATCCGGTCGTTTGACGTCACTAGCCGTGTCTGGGCCTAAACTCCGCTGCAGGTCCATATATCAAACGATCACTATGGCATTACTGAGAGTTGAAAAGCTGTCTAAAGTCTTTCATCTTTAATAAAATGATCAGCGTTCTGCTCTACCAGGTGTAACAATTGAGTTTAACATCCAGGCATCCATTAAAACGGAATTTATGACATTTAACGGAGTTAGAAGTTAGCAGGAAGTTAGCTCGCTAGCTTCTATCTAAATACAATATAGCATATCCTGACTGCTGGGTTTTGGAAACAAATTAAAACGTACAGCTCTGTTATCACTTCCAACATAAATGAAGACAGAAAACTAAACAGCAGTGACGTTTGTAGGGTTACTGAAGTTTGCATGCTGAAAAATTAAGCTGTTACATGATGTATAGATGGTATGGCATGGTGGATCAAAATCTGACCGTCATTTTTTTCTCCAACAAGATCTCCAACAGCACTGGCTGAAATGCTGATGATTTGGGCTAAATCATTGTCAAATTTGGATTCATCACTCCAAAAGACCTGTTTCCACAGATTTGTAACACAGTTTTTGTGTAATTAAGCATGAGCTTGCCTTTCCCCCCCTTTCCCTTCCTTAAGAATGGCTTCTTGTCAGCCATCCTTACACTGATACCAATGACTGTATATTTTCTACTGTCATTGACTAATCTCAATAAACTGAAAGTCCAGGTACATTTCTCAGATCTCGTGTCAGGTCTTTGTTGGATTTTTTCCTATTTCTTAAGGAACCAGCTTTCATATACTGTAAATCTAGGTTTTTAAGGTCTGTCCCTTCTTGTCCATTTTCCTCAGATTTTTTAAGAACTCTACGAACACCACACTGAGATATGCCAAAACTTCAGCTCTTTGGGAATCACCTAGCTGGTGCAAAAATACTATGTTATGCCTGCCAGACTGCGTTATCTTTGGCATAATTTGGAGATGCAGCTAAAGAAATGGTTTGTGACAGGCTGCTAGAGTGACAGGGCAGCTAAAGATTTAAAATGGTCTCTTTGCTAAGTTGCCTGTTATGTGTAGACACAACACTTAGTTGGGAGTTAGGAGCCTTTTCATGCTTGGTCAGGTACAAGGACTGGACTGAAATGGAGTAAACATGCAGCCAATGTCTAGAGAAAAACATTGAAATGAGTATATGTATGTGTGTGTTTCACTTCTCCACAGCACTTTGCCCAGTAATTCTTAATATTTACTGTATTTCCTTCCTGCAGTCAGTGTGAGAGAAACCCCTGCCCCATGGACAGCCGTTCCTGCCACCTGGCCCCCAAGACTGTGTCCTTTCACTACCTGTCTCTGCCCTCCAACCTGAAGACTCCCGCCACGCTTTTCCGCATGGCGACCGCTGCCGCCCCCGGCCGCGCCGGCCCGGACAGCCTGCGTTTTGGCATAGTGGGCGGAAACTCGCGCAGTATCTTTGTTATGCAGCGCTCAGACAGACAGACTGGTGAGCTGATACTGGTCCAGCAGCTGCGCGGGCCACAGGAGATCAGCGTTGACGTGGACATGTCCGAGTACAGCGACCGCACCTTTCAGGCCAAGCATGTGGCCCGGGTCCACATTCTGGTTTCACCTTACAATTTCTGAGCAAAGGAGGAAGATAAAGAGACTGAAAACTGTAGGAAGTTTCCTTCAACCTATTTCAAAAATCAGTTTGTCTGAATTAGCAGTCACAGCCCAAATTACCAAAAGAGTGAGAAGGCGACAAAGCTGATTTTTAATCTCTATTTTATAAATCCAAAGATTAATGGAGAATTATAATGTAGCTGCATCTTTAGATAGTATCAGTATGCCTATGATTGACAATACTTGGCTCAGTGCATTTACATTTATAAGATCTCGCTAAATAACAGCATAATGAATGCAGAATGAGGGATCCAAAGCTGTCATTGCTGTTGCTTTCTGTATGGCCACTATAGTTAATGTTTGTGTAGCTCAGGCCGCAGATTTAATGCACTGCCTTTGCTTAACTGATGATAAATCCCTTTTTGACATTAGTGCTCCTGTGGCTCTAATTTATTGGCGATAATTGTTGCTGTTTTTTGAGTTTTTTACAATATAGGAAACAGTATGCCACATGTTTATCTTCAATCATATACTGTATATTGGTTTTTTTTTTACTAACTTGCTTTGTTTACCTTTTGTAATACTAAGGGAGATTTTTAAGCAGTAGCTGCAGTGCTGTACCTGGTCTGTTTCCCCTGTTTCTCATAACCTGTATGTTACCCAGAGGTATTCTCATTATACTCCAAATCAATGATGATTTGTCAACCTTGCCAATGTAATACATAGTTTATCTGGAATTTTAATTGCCTCGGCATAACTGCAATAAAATCAGTCCAACTTTTCAGTATTTGTTAGGACTACCTCGCTTGATCCTGAGCAGAGTGCTTTTAAATGGCCTTGCAAATGTCCTTGTTTTCATTCAACAACCATTGTGGGGGGATTTTAATCACTGAAAGGCAAACCCATACATAGCTGAAAAATGAAGCTTGGATGGCTATAAAACGCTTTCTGAATGAAGAGATGAAAGATTCGAGAAGAAGAATGTGTGTTCAATAACATAACCCCTGCAGCAGAAGTTCACAGGCAGTACACATCATACAAGTATTTCCAACATGTCTTAGAAACAAAGGAAGTCTCATAGTGTTTTTATTTGACTTTAGTAGAAGCAACAGCAACTGTCACATCTTCAAAATGCATCTCAGTGTGTCTATTTGATAAAGGAAAAGCAAAACAAAAAAGATTAATGCTTACCACATGTGTTCTCTTAACTTCTCCTGTCCTCCTCTTATGTCTGCATCCAGGGGGTTTACATCGCAATAAAAGGGGCCAAAAAGAGCTAGGCTACATGCTTCGAGGCAGGAGTGGATAGTGAGACTCAAAACACATGCCTCAATGATACGCACTGCTCTGAAAATGACAATGCGCCTTAATAGCTGGCGTAATTTCCTTTGGTAATGTACCAGGAGCTCTTACATTGCAGCCTTTGTTTCAGTGTGGAGCTCAGGCTGTTTGATGTTTATACGTTTCATCCATTCTCCGGCAGAGGGATATTGCCACAGACAGCTGGAGAGCACTGAGCTACAAGCCATTTTCAGGAGAGTAATATCAAAAATGTACAGAAGGGGACGGTCCCTGGGGCAGACAGAATGGAGAGTTCATTCATATAGTCACAGAAAAAAAAGGTTGACTTTAGTTCTCTTTGGTTCTTCCTCCCATCACCCCTAACTTGTCACAGCAGATGGCAGACACTCCCTGAGCCTCGTTCTGCTGCAGGTGTCTTCCTGATAAAAGGACGTTTTTCCTTCTCACTGTCACCAAAGCACTTGGGTCATCTGATTGTTAGGGTTTTCTCTGCATTACTGTAGGGTCTTTAACTTACAATACAAAGTGCCTTGAAGCAACTGTTGCTGTGAATTGGCACTATATAAACAAAATTAATTCTCGCAATGACCACTTTACTAGCAGTCATCTCTGTAAATGATGGATGGCTTAATGGACATTAAACATTAAATGTTAATAGTGGATCAGTCCATAGAGGTGTTTTGCTCTACTTTTTTTTTTTTTTACAGGTTAGCTGAAATGTCACTTGTCTCACCTGCATCATCTTTCATTTGGGGAGTAAATCTATAACTTACAATCACGGTAAAAAGAAAATATACCCTCTTTCAATTCTAAGGTTTTACGTATGAGGGTATAATGAAAATAAACGGGTCCTTAGCAGGTACATTCTCAGATGAACAACCTCAGATGAACTACAGAAAAATATGACATATTACACTTTCATTATTTATTTAACAAAAAATAAACTGGAACACAGATCCGTGTATGAAAAACTAAACAAAGTCTTACTGTTCCAATATGAATTAAGAAGGTAAGAAAGAAGCAGGTGCTGGAAATCAACTAGACTCGATTAACTGATCATCAGCAAGTGTGAGCACCTCCATTAAAATGTCAGCTTTGGCAGTTTGCAGGTCTGGAGCATTCAGACGTTTGTTAACGTGATGCCAAGGATGATAGACATCACCTAGATCTTAAACAAACAACTGTAGGTGCCCATCAATCACGGAAGGGTTATAAGGCGATTTCCAAACAAAGCCTTTCATTATACAGTGAGAAACATCACTCACAAGTAGAACACATTCAGCTGTGCCAAGACAGCAGCCAAACTTCACAGGAGAGGTCATCTCAGGATATTTACCCTAAGTTCAGACTGTGCACTGATCAGAGACATTTGAGAAACTCCAAGCCCTGAGCTACATCTCAGATTCTACAGTCCTCAGTTAGCATTCTAAATCTTTAATTTCATGACAGTACAATTAGAAAAAGACTGAACAAAATATATATGTTTTGCAAGAGTTAACAGGAGAAAGTCTCTTCTTTCTAAATGGAACATGTCAACAGAGTTAAGGTTTGCAAAGTCGTATCAAAAACAGCTTATCAGGACAAACATTTCATACCAATTGTTATGCACTGTGGGGAAGGAGTGATGATTTTTAAGCCACAGGACCAGGGCACCTTGCAGTCATTTACTCGACTATGAACTCACTTGTATACCAGAGTATTCTGGAGTCAAACGTGAGCCTTTCTGTCCGACAGCTAAAACGCAGCTCTAACTAGGTTGTGCAACAGCACAATGATTCCAAGCACAGAAGCAAATCTCCACCAGGACGGCTGAAAAAGAATCAAAATGCTGCAATCGTCATGAACTGAAGTTAGCAGGCATTCATAAGCAATGTTGTAAAAAAGAATGAAACTTCCAGTTATTGCTGCTAAAGTGGTTCTACAAGCTACTGAATCATGGGCTATAGTTTTTTTTATACACACTGCTTCCACATTTTATCTTAATTTTTGCTAAATCAACAGTGACAGAGTATTTCATGTTTTGTAGTTCATCTGATGGTGTATTTAAAATGTATTTATATTTCAGAACAAAAGTGTGCACTTTCTATCATCTCTGTCTGTATGTGCAAACTGAAGATCCCTGTGCTTTTTCTAACTTGAACATAGAGAACAGTGTTAAAATAATTTAGACAGAAAACATAACAGGGTTATAGAAGTGATGTAATGCTGTCAGTGACAGTTATTTTGGCTGTTCCCTTGCACCTGGCTGTTAATATGATGAGGACATGCTCTATTTGTCCCTGGTTTTACTCGCTGGAGTTGAGGTGCATGTTGTTTGAAACCCAAACAATCTACCAAAGAAGCAGCAGCACCTACAGCAGACGTATTGCTTTCCTTTTTAAGACCTGTTAAAAGAGAAATTTATCTATTTAAAAACATACTCACTGTTCCTCTTTAATAACACACTTTCAAAACAGCCTAGAAAAAACATTTTATATGATGCAACAAATTCACAGAAATTGTAAAATTGAATCCTTTAATTGCCAAACACTGAAAGTCATAGATCAGAAAACAATATCTCAAATTTAAATCTGATTTGATCCAAGTGTACGTACTTCTTGAAAAGTAAGTGAGAAGAAAACCCCTGGTTTGAAGAGTTCAAGTTCAGTTATACTTAATACCCATTAAAAGAAAAAAAAGAAGAAAAAAGCGAGGCATATTATCCAGACATCTCCCCACCTGTGGAATTATGAAATAACAGGAATAAGCCAAAAGCCATCTGTACAAATAATCAAAGGTCCACTGCAGGTGTCTGCAGGTTTATATAACCGAAGACTCGCTTGCCCTCATAAGCACAATTATTCCAGGTTTACAGGCAATACAAAAGGGACAAAAAAGGAACGGTGACAATATAAATCCAATGAGGTGGTCAGTGTGTGCATAATTCAGCTGCTGCGTTATAATG
Source organism: Neolamprologus brichardi (assembly GCF_056152115.1). Classification (NCBI taxonomy): domain Eukaryota; kingdom Metazoa; phylum Chordata; class Actinopteri; order Cichliformes; family Cichlidae; genus Neolamprologus; species Neolamprologus brichardi. The sequence goes on from NC_142116.1 coordinate 19,771,598, forward strand.
GGGATGGCCTAGAAAGACAAAAATACAAATCCTGCTGTTACATCTACTCGACACAGCACGCACACACTAAGACGACAGTGCTCCAACTTCAAAATGACGCTGCCAAAATCAGGCCAGGCATTTTCAAAAAATATATAGTACATCAATATATTAAGACCAGAACATAAAAGAACACAAATGTTATTAAGGTGTCTGTGAAGCCAATAAGATGATTTTACCGGCAAAGAAGGCAAACGTTAAGATAGTGCAAATCCAAATAACCAAACAAAAAAAAAAAAAGGGGGGGGGGAAAAATGGAAGCACACATTGTAAACATGAAGGATTTCAGGACAAACACTTTAACAACATATAAGTCCACTTGAAACACAAATAAATAATGAAATCACTTAGTTTCATAGAAGCATACACGCAGCATACTGCTTCCCATTCAAAAGATAGAACCTGCCCACCCAAACCTGTACAGTAGAATCAAAATATGACACTAAACCCTAATTTTCCACTATTGTCATAACTCACAACTAACTCAAATTATTCAAAGGACTTGCTTGTGCGTCATCTCTCACACTCATTCATAAGGACTTCGTATGTCTGCTAGTTTCAGTTTAAGACATCAACAGTTTTCACACATACTGTTCTCAATTAATGGAAGCTACTAGGGCCTCATACAAGAACCACATGTAGGCACGGTATTGATCTTAAAAAGTGCATATGAACAAATTTATTTAATCTTTATCTTTAACTTTAAATAATCCACTTACCCAATATATTTTCTTGCTTCTGGCTTATAATAGCTCACGTATTTCCTTCTCAGTTAATTGTTGAAAAAAGCTTTGTGTCTTTTCTTTAAAATATAATTATCTGACTTCTTAAACCTCACTAATAATACACTAGATGTTCTCCGGAAGACTTAACATATATTTGCGTGTATGTTAATGTATGAGGCCCATTGTAAAACAAATGTGTTTAAACATAGCAAAAATAAATACAGCTCTGGAGGAAAAACATGAAACTGTTCTCTTTGGAAAAAGTGATTATATGAGGGAAATGGTGAGCCGGGTGTTCAGTCAAAAAACGTAGGTTTTCCTCTGGTAGAGTCCTTAAGAAGCTGACAGGAATCAGCCAAGGTCCCCCTAAAACTGTGGCTTGCACCACCTTGTGAGGTAGCGGCCATTCAGGAGGATCCCCTGAAAATGGCACTCCACCACCATCCAAACGTTGTAAAACCCTGTTACACAGTCAGGTACAGCTGCCGTTTTCCTTCCTTGTCAGCAGATGGTTGGAAACACTGTGCTTCATTCCAGCTTTGACATTTCATACTTGGTTGTCATGATTTCCTGAGAAACAATAGGCACTCGATATAAACTAGACATTTTTAGACAGTAATCCCCTGAAAAAAAAAAACATGCTTTTGTACATTATCATTTTGCTGAGCCTCACCTTTCTTACCAACCGTTCCTATGCCTGCCAAGCACCTCATTCAACTATATTTCTCCAAATTCATAACACATTTCAAACAGTGGGCCCTTTATTTCAACTACAGGGTCTATATATCTGGACTAATACATCTCTGGTTAAAAAAAAAAGTAAATCATCTTTTGTACAAATCCATGTTGTTCATACCTCATCTGAGTCGAGCAGCATCGGTAGAGCTCTGTTGTGATATAAAAGGATAAAAAGAACCTCTTAGAACACACACTGTGAGTGAAAAGACCTTTGAAAAGGTTTCATTGGATACTTACACATCAGTTAGAGAGGTAGGAATATTATCCTCGACCCATTTCAAGTCTTCATCCTGCACAAAGTTAAACAAAGTAAATGTAAAGTGAATCTGACGCTACTGACCTGCAAGAAAGTTAGCAGGCATTCATAAGCTGTTTTTGGTCAGTTTCGCCTGTTTAGCATATCAGCCAGCTCCCATCTAAACCACTTTAACTCACTAACCCGGATCCCTCCACTATCAGACCACAGGGAAATAAAGGGGTTCTTTAGACTCTCAGATTAAATGGGTGACAAGTAAAGGGAGCCCAGTAAGCTGTATAAATTAAATCCCCCATACAGAAGCAACCCAAACAGTGGAGACCAATTCATCAAGCTGAACCTCATCTCATAAATGCCATATCAATATATGACCAAAATCACTATGGTATTTTGATCAGACAGTATATGTATGGCCACTGATGATATCAATGCAATATTTTCATAAGGCAGCTGTTAAAGCTGACCTTTTAAAGCAAAAACAGAAGCCTAATAAAGCACCAAATTATCACCAAAAAGACAAAAATACCAAATGAAAAGCATTGCCAACCAAACAAGCCAGCCTTATGGCTCAAGTATAATCAAATTTTAAATAAACATGAAAGAAAATTTAGGAGGAAAAAAAATTACACCAAATGAAACTACAAGATGTTGAGCACGTCATTAACCAAAATTAGTTCTGGGACAGGTGGGACATTTAGGGCTGTGCTATTTTTATGTCTGAAATCATGAATGTAAACTGGTTTTCTACTGCTAAATTCACATATGTTTATTTCCTAAAATCCTGAACAGTTGTTTCTTTATAACATGTATACAGATATGTTTTTCTTGTATTCTTACATGCATATATCTTGGATTTTTTTCCTTTTATATTTTATACCTTTACATTTAGATTTACCAATTTACAGTGTTACAGTACGATTTTATAACCTTCACCTTCTGCAGCAATATTTTACAGCCTGTTGATTTTGGCAGATACTCACTGATAATTAACAAGCTTAAATCCAGCCTGCAAGACACCCTCCCTTCAAAACCCGGAGATAAGACCAGGATAGAGTTGCTGAAATCAACTACTCTCTAAGACACCCTAATTAGTTTCACAGAAATGCTGCTGTCCAATCACCAGTCAGAGTAAACCAAGTTATAACACATTGCAAAGAAACTTATAGGAAATATTGGAAAGAAGAAACTAAAAGCTGAAGCAGATTAGAGCACTATCTGGCCTAAAACAGAGATTATGAATTGGCAAAATATCTGTTGACTGTCAGTGATAGAAAGCAGAGACAGATCAGTGACCACAAACTGGCAACAGAAACAGGTCGACACAAAAAGTCATGGCAACCGAAAGAAAACAGAACATGTGATCCCTGACAGGTGAGGCTGAAGCTGAGATAAACTTCCTGCAAATCTTTTAATAAGGTAAGGAACACCGATTTTACCTAGTTCAGTTCTATAAATTCCAAATTTCATTAAATTAAACAATATCTTAAAAATACAACTCTCCTAGGAGACGGAGGATAAAAACATCCCACAAACAGTGGATGACCTGGACACACACATATACATAACGTACGCTAATTTATTGAGAATACTCAGTGATTTTGTGTTTTATTCTTCTTTCTATTTTTGTTTCTTTAGTTTATTAAAAATTGGATTTTAATGCTCTGGGAATATTGTTTTAAGATACCATGGCGCCAATAACAAAGCACTTTTAAATGGAGATGAATTGAAATAAAATACTGCCCTCTGCAGGCCCTCTGCAAATGTGACATTTGGCCAGCTGCATTTCCTCCGAGGTAGGTATTCTTATTAAATGTGCTTAAAGTTGAATGAAACATAGTTATTTAACCAATTACCAAAAACTTGTCTGTGTTACTTACTGGGTTTGTTTCTGCAGGCTTCACTGTACCATTTGTCTCATTTTTAGTCGCTCTCAACTTTATACCATCAGCTGCCAATAAGAAAAGAAAAAAAATACTAAGGAGAAAACATTTTTAAAAAGTAAACATAGACTGAGATTTGCAGTTTTCTGGTTACAAGTAATGCCCTCATGATCTAACTGTACCAAGGTTTGTAGATGCGATAAACTCCTCAATCTCCTCATCATCAGAGTCATCTATGAGAGGTGTGAAAGCGTACCTGTGGATATTGAAATTAAAAGTTTTAAATGCATGCCCAGTTTAGTTTATGTTGATGAATTGAAGTGTCTTAATAAATTACTTGCCTTTGGTTGTTTGCAGACGGTCTCCATAAGAACATTATGACGAGCAGAATGACAGAGAACAGGAACCTCCAGAAAGCATCTTCTACCCACAACTCAATCCAATCCTTCAGACAAAAAACAGGCTCGGTTTTCAATAAAATGTCAACATTAAACATTCATTTAAAAAAAAAAAAAAAATGCTATTATTGCTCAGTAATCCAAACCACACTCACAGACTGGCATTCTACTAATCGCAATTTTTTTGCTGTCCAACCCATGAAAATGATGGAAGCTGAGGGTGTAGAGGGCAAGGTGTGAAACTCTTTAGCATGTCGATGAAAATACAAATAACTGGAAATCATCCACGCTGGTGCAGTGAAAATGTAGCTGCAGGACTTACCAATGACAGCAAATATTAATGTGTTTGTAAAGTGCCTGTAGAGTGACAGCTTGACGGGGTTTCTCCTCAGTTTCAGAGTCTTGATGGTTTGTGCCAAGCTGACAAAAATGTTAGTGGCAGTCAAGGTAAACACATGGCAGCCATTACACAGAAACTGTACAAATACACCCCACATTAGATAATATTGATTACATGCTGCAATCACATGCAGTTCCGCCAGTGGAGTACACCTGGATGCTAATATGACGTAAGCACAGGAAAGGTTGTGATTTTGCCTCTGCTTAAAAAAAGCCTATTAATCGTCATTGTTGTAAAAGATCTTTAAGCACAAAGACGTGGAGGAGGATGTTAACAGTTTTAATGCGCCTGGATTTTAGCAGCCAATTTACAAAGAGTCAAGTTGTTTATTTATTTATGAAGGTGTCTAATGTTTTGACAGATCTGCAATTTTGGTGGGCTTTTTCTCTTTCCCCATTTACAGTTTATCAGTTGTTTCACATAAAAACAAAAATGTAACACCATACTATACCATTAATTTTCCAAAAACCTTTATAGACCCATATCAAAATAATCTCTCTAACTCATACCTCCCGTTCATTGAGAAATTTGTATTTCTTGGCTGCAATGTTTGAGCAGTGGGTATATATGTTCCACTCAATAACAATGTTCAAGGTGACAGGGTGGGACTCTAAAACTTGTTCAGCCCCAACAAAACAACACAAAAGTTTAATGCACTTTAGTTCAAAATCATTACAAATACCTGATCTATATCACCTGTTTAAATACTACAAGACTTATATGCATGCTACTGCTGACCATGTAACATATCCAATAACCACCAAAGGAGAGAAACATGCCACAGGTTATGTCATGGATGTTTTTTAGGATCTGTGAACTGCCCTGGAAAAGATCAAGTGTGCAATGTAGCACCGATGTCGTGTCTTATGATAGAGGCAATCCTAAACTAACTTCTTTCTCTGACTGCTTTGTTCTCACTAAAGCTTAAATTATGGTCCAGCAGTGGTAACATGTTGACAGTCTGCTGGTAGTCCGTGGTCAGCCTGTCTAATTGCAGCGAGTGTCTACCTTGTCAACAAAGGCAGTGCACAAAGGACATTCCATGACTGGTCTGTGGGCTACTCTTGTGTTTACAAAGAGCACTCAAGGAGTTATGACAAATGATTTTATCCTATCCCCCACACTAGTTGCACCCATGCTGGTATAATCTTTAAACAGCACAATCTGGAAAGTCTGGTGGACGGGCATGCAAAAATCAATCATTTCTACCAATGTAGACTGAGACTGTTGAAAAATGTAAATAATACAAACTGTCATTAATTATGCAAGGAAAGCAGCAGTAAAGATTTAGAAGAAGTTAAATCATCAACCAGAAAACAATGCATTGCTACAAATTTCACCACAGAATGAATGATTAAAGCAAGGCTGTTTCAACTGAGACTCAAGATGTCTTTGTGTGAAGCTGTATTTCAGCTGCTAATGATCTGGTGAAGGAACAGGACAGAGGGAGACCACAATTTCCTGATCTAATATTGGTTCATGTGTAGGAAGTGAGGAGCAGAGGAGAACCACACGAGGAAAGGCTGTAGGTGCACAAAAGGATATCCACCAGCATAAAGAAGAGTCAAGCAGAGCCAGGGGAATGTTGGCCAGCAGAGCCAAGTCAGAGTCTTTTGCCTAGAAGGGATAACAGAGCAGGAGCAGAGGACACAAGGAAGAGGAGAAAGATGTGAAGGGGGTGGAAAAAAAATCACAGATAGGAAAGCAGCACTGCAACTGAAACATAAAACCATCCACCCAAGTGCAAAGGGGAAAATAAATAATCCAACCAACAAGCCAAGAACATTCAAAATCACTCAAATACACCAACAAACGTGTCCATTTTCTTATGTTAGGACACTCCAGTTACTATTGATATTTGTGCTGGTGAGGAATACACTGGAAGGATATGAACCAGATGGCGCAGGAGTCAAACAAAGCCAGAACAATTGCTGTGATGAGAGCGCGGCCATTGTCTCGACCCTTGATATTTGGTGCGCAACAAGAAAATACAGAAATTGTGACGACAAGTTTACTTCATTAAAAAAAATACAGCATGAGAACAAATTACAATGTGAACTGTATGAGTTCAGCTCATATCTTTGGTAAAATAAACAATTTAAATGTATGACTTTAAACCTTTTAAATTTCTAATTGCTAAATGTTATTATTGACGTTTGCAAAGGCTGTTCTGACTTAAATCAAAGTAATCAAAGATCACAACTCACCCCAGTAATCCTCAGGACACCCTCAATGCTAGCAAAGGCCAAGTAGAGGATGCCAAGCCCAACTACTCTGTGCATCACTGTCCCCAATCGAGGTCTAAAAGAAAAACAACCCCCCCCAAAAATGATGGGTTTTTCCCCCATTTTGTTTAACTTAAGGAGGGGTTTCAATTATTCTACAAGTTGCTGTGTGTATAGATTTTAACATACTTCACGATGCCATAGCCAAGGCTGACGATAATGACGAGCAAACGAGCCAGAGTCCTCTTGAGGGCAGAGACCAACTCAGCAAAGATCAGCAAACCTGGAGCTAAAGCAAAGTAAATATGTTGAAAAAAAAATACAACTTACTGTCTGACATGAGAGAAGAAGAGAACCCTTGTGACCATCTATAAACACTCACAGGCGGAGCCGACAGTATTGGTGTTTTCGTATTCGGCGCAGAAGACGGCCTTCTCCACCATGCCGAGGAATATGACCCCTGCTATCCAAAACTGGATCCTTAGGAGATCTTTCCAATAGCAGGCCGCCCAGAGAAACCACAACAGGGCGTACAGGATGTACACGATGCACATCACCATGTAGAACTGCAAACAGACACTCAGGGATTAGCCTTTAAAGCCTGTCAGTTTTAGGTCACTTCAGGATTGTAAATCTTAAAAACAAATGATTTAAAATCACATTTAATGAAATGGTTGTAGGAGTTTAACAGCTAAAGCTGCATGTTTTCTTGCAGTTTACCTAAACTGTCATCTTAATATAAGACTACATCTAATAACTGAGTATATAATGAGTTAATTCAAAACACACACAAACACAAAAGAGTCTTATCATTCCACTGGAGACAGCAAATAATTAAGGGAACATATTATTAATGGGAGTAAAGTTAGCAAGTGGCCAATAAATCACATAAATTGCAATCACTTATTTCTAAAGTCATCTACTTACAATCATGAGAGGCCATTCTGTGACAGAAATGTAGCCGTGGCTGCCCTTCATTACCACATTAACTGTAAAAACAAAATCCAGACATTAGACTAATGATGCAAGACACTTTTCCCAAGCATATTAAACAGACAAAAGGCAAGTTTTCATTATGATCTAAATTCTGATTGCACAATGTAGCGGCTCAGTCTTCAGCCTGGTTGCTTTCAAGCTTCACTTTCCCTGTGCACTTATGTCTGCCAATGGGAATAAAATTTCCCAAGAAAATTACGTCAGTGCAGCCAAAACAGGACAAGCGCCTTCGTCTCACTCTGTGGCTATCGGCAGTTTTCTCCAGGTAGCACAAATGACACAAAGAAAAACAAGGAGACTGTAGAAACTCTAGCAAACAAAAGAAAGAGCCCTGCTACATGAAAAAGGAAAAAAAGACAGAGCGCGATAGAAAGTAAAACTAAAACACATATGAACCTCTCCATAGAAAAGGCTCCAGGATATGAGATCAAAATCCGGCATTCACCTGGGATTACGTCAACTGCCACTTTAAGAATTTGTTTGATTCTGAAATCTCACACTTAAGTGTCGGCTAAAAAGCTCTGCGTGTATGAGATAGGAGGGCGACTGAATTAATGCAGTTTAAAAAAGCAAAGGTAAAAAAAAAAAAGTAAATGCTTTTTACTATAAGCTGCATTCACACAGTCTCACACACATTCATACAAGCAGTATTTTCTGTACCTAAGCACTTCCTAAAATTCACACACTCACACTCCAATTGATGTATCGGGGGCAACTCGGCCTTCACTGTCTTGCCCAAAGATACTATGACAAATAGGCTGGAGCAGCCAGAGAATTGATCCACCGGCCCTCTGACAGGTAGATGACCCACTCTACCCGAGCTGCCCACAATTACAAGCTGCTCATATTTAGCAGTTTTAAAAAGTCTCACCTGTTAAACTCCAGTTGGCTTCTGGTTTACTAGACTCAATCTTAACGACTAGCAGGTAAGGGCCATCCTTCCAAGTGGTGGCTATGACGTGGTCTCTGATTTTCACACTGCTGTTCTTTGTAGCACTGCTGGTGTCATACTCCTCGGCAATCCATTTTATGTCATTTTTATCCTGCAGGATTAAAGGAATCCAGCATTTATTACTTATGAAAACATATGTAATAATTAACCTTAAAATCAAAGATCATTTGCGGGTTCTTACTTCAAACACAGAGGACACATGTGGATCTGCCTTTGCTTTCTGAAAAGAAACACAGTTGCAGGATGTTGAAGAATTAAAAACAACAACATTGTTAAGAATACGGGTGTGGTGACACCAACATAGCAAACCCACTTTGAGCATCGGAAAGGAGTGCGGCCCATTACTACATACAATGGGACCATGTTTGTGTTCGATGTGCTCCCCTGGTACCATTGGGTTTGGATCCAGATTCTTCTCAGGTATCAGGCCTGGCCTCTTATACATCTCCTACAGACAAAGACGGTCACAATTCACCAATCAGAAACAAGCAAGGCACCAGACAGACCAGTGCACCACTCAAATAATGGTGGAGATTTAATCACTTTCATGCATCCTGAAGCTGTCCCATCGTTAAACTGTTCTGGGACACTGTTCACAGTACACTGGGGGCGATTCTGTGCCACAGTATTGATTTCACAGATTTAAAATTACCCAAATGTTATAGATATTTCCTAAAAAAAAAAAAAAAGCTTATGGGGGCAAATTAGACTATAACAATGCATTGGCTTTGCAATGGCCCCCTTATTATGGGGCCATGGATGGCCCCATAATAAGTAAAGATATTGAGTGTACAGAATTGACCGACAGTTTAAGAAACTGTAATTAATTCATATAGTGCTTTACACAGAGCGCTATACAACAATTAAAATATAACAATATCAATAGAGAAACATGTTTATACAGATTAAAGACTATGAAAATGTAAAATGTAGTGCATTCTGGGAAAAATCTAAAACATACACTGCAGTGTTGACCCATTTTGTTTTCCGTTGATGTTTTGACTATGACAGCCCATACCCCCATTTTTGGGGGGTTTTGTTTAGTGTACTTTGTTTTCTGTACCACATGGAATTTTTTAAGTAAATATTTAGTGCTGCATGTCTTGAAAATTTGAAGGAGTCCCCTTTTATTCTGCATGTATACAAATACGTTTTTAAAAAAAGATAATTAAAATAAAGTTAAAAAAAGAAACTATCAACTCAACGCAGATGGTATAACAGGAAGCATTTTTTGCTTACTTCAATATTGTTGTATTCGTTGTGACAGGGGTAGTATTTCAAAAGCCAGTGAATAGTGATGTTCACCTCCTCAGGACAGTCAAATGGCCAGACTGAAACATGAAGACGTGATGACGTAACACAAAAAACAGGAAGCACTTTGCGTAACAGGTTATGAGTCATTTTTTTTAAATCATGACTTACCTTTTAGTTCAACATCAGTGTCTTTATACATTGATTTCCTTAACAGCAATGCTCTTGAGGTCTACGGAGTAATACATTTATTTATTATTATTTTTCATACTGATCAATTTAGTTAGGCAAACTAACTGATCATTGGTACTCTTTTGATCTCTCGGATCCAAACAAGCTGGACTCTGTGTCTTTGTAAAGTGGAAAAAGAACCAAAAACGTATATTATAATATAAAAAATATTATTAATATAAGAAATATTAACCATAAGTGTGTTTTTCTAGCTGTCTGACCTGTCACCTGTTCAGAATGAACCTGCAAATGCAGGTTTTACTGCTACTGGATAGAGGATAACAAAGTGGAAACTGAAACGTCTTAGCGTGTAAATTATTGATTATTGAGCTGTACACGTCTCTGTGGGCTAACTGTAGGAGCTGTGCCTTATCATTAATAAACAAAAAGAGGGAGTGAACTGTACAAGCACCTGACTGAATATCGACTTTAAGAATGTTTTTATGATATGTTACAATGTGTGACATAACCTGAACACACACAACCTAAACTCGCAGGCTTTAGTCCAGAGACAGTGGCAGACAAAAAGAAAATAAGCTTTTGGGATTTTCACTTTAGTCTGTTAAACTATAACCAGTCAGCTAGTTGACTGCTACCCTTGAAGTACCTAATTATTATTAACCGTTCTCGGCATGGCTAACGGCTAATTAAACAAAACATTTCTCTGCTCTTTCGTTTATCACGGTTTATAAACAGTGGCTAAGAAAGGCTAAAGAGATACCATTAGTGTGAGTTACAAGCTTGTCACCACATTCACAGCTGTCAGCGAGTTACCATAACAAGGATAATGTAGCTAACGCTAGCTAAGGGTCCTGCAGTTATCCAGAGTATTCAGCGTTTTTAGGAAGATACTCACATTAACAACAGTTATTGTCCAAAGCCCTGACTCTGGCGCTGCAACAGCTCCATTGATAATGTTCAGTATAATTACAGAAAACACCATCCACGGACAGTTAAGTCCTCTAGTCGGACAGCTCCACGTCCTCATCCCGACTGCAGCAGCCATATTCGTTACGTGTAGATTTTGCCACTTGCGCCGTGAACGCAACTGCTCAGAGGATGGGAGGGGCCCAAGAGGTCTGCAACGTTTGTTACCTGTACGTCGCCTGCTGTCCCAGCGTCATTACCGCTATCCTGCTGGCACCCAGAATAAATGTTTTTGATATTTAATTTTTTTAGATAATTTGAGCACTGTGCACATCATATGTGCGTTGCTTTATTTGTTTTGTACCTAGTGTATCAGGTCTTGTTTGTTCACAGAATAATGTGATGTTTTCGAATGGTATTGTCACAGGTCCGTGATACAGGAATCACCTTTCCATGGCAGACGAGACAGCCTTTTTGTATTCAGTTCTCGTTGAGTTCTCGTTGTCTAGAGGGTTTTACTCTTCTCCTTATCAAAGATATCAAGGTCATTTTTACTTTGATGGATTCTCTAATATTGAAGAATCTGTCTATTGAACTCGCTTTAACTAAGAATGAGTACATTCGGATCGTAGGTTGTCTGAGTCATGCTGTGAACACAAATATGCTAAAGGAAGATTTGGATCCAGAGTGTTTTCAGTTTTAATGATACTTTCAGAAATGAGACCCTCTCTCTGGTTTGTGTGCTCTAATTTTTTGTTTTGTTTTTGAAACCAAGTTGCCTGTTTTCTGTGTGATATAATCAGAGGACTACCTGTTTCGTGGTTGTGGGTACCACTGTCCTGTTTTCATGTGTCATACTTAATAAAGAAAAAAGAAAAAAAAATTCAACCCAGTTTCAGCATGGTTGAAACGGAATTGCTAAAGACAGTTTTAGCAATAGAATCATAATAGCTGCAAAAATATGGACATAATAATAATATGTGGAAGCTGCAATTCCCATCATTTTGAAAATAAAATACATGCACTCTGTTAATCCCACAACCACATACGATAGAAAGCCCAGGATATCATCTTCATTGTACAGCAGGACTCATACAGATTGCATAAATGGTGAAAAAGGCTATTACAGATAGCATGCCCTTTAGTTTGGATACTGGACCACTCCTGGTTTAGGGGCGGCTGCTTTGACCACAGTGATGCAGCACCAGGTTTTTGTGTCATCATCCCACCTACTTGTTCTGCAGCAAGTGTGAAATAAAGAAACACAGCATTTCATTTTCATTCTAAATTTAAACTTCCTAAACACATCTTGCAAGAAATCCCGATAAGCTTCCTTGTTTGTATGGTTATGAGAATCCATCCATACATTTTCTTCTGTTTATCTAACGTATAAAAATTCGAGTACACAAATCTTTTTCTTGCTTTTTTAAACTTCTAAGGCTCTCGTTGTTGTCCAAATCTTATTCGACGTCTTCTGGCTGCTCCCTTTAGACGATCATCTGCTTCCATCTCAACCTATTCCTTGCATCTTCTTCTGTCACACAAATACAAACCTCTGTCCTTTGCCAGTATATCCACTATCCCTCCTATGCACATGTCCAAAGTATCTAAATCTTACCACTTTTACATTGTCTCCAAACCTGAGCTGTCCCTCTGCTGTGCTCATTTCTAATCCTGTCCATTCTGTTCACTCCCAAAAAAAATCTTAACATCTGCAGCTCCTGCCTCCTGTCTTTCATTAGTGCCACCATTTCTAAACCATACATCTTAGCAGGTCTCACTACCATCTTGTAAACCTTCACTTTCACTGTTGTTGCTTTCCTTATCTCACCAATCAACCCTGATACTCATCTCTGCCCACTCCACCCTACCGGCATTTGACCCCAGGAATTTAAATGACTCCTCGCATTCCACCCGCTCCCCTTCTATTCACATGCATATTCTGTCTTGCTGTTACTGACCTGCATTCTTCTTCTTTACAGTGCATACCTCCACCTCTCTCTACTCTCACCACAGATCACAATGTGGTCTGTTATAGTTATACTCTAGGCCTGACCTCATCTGAAAGTTGAAGGCTTTTATGTCATCATTATGGTAATACAGTTCCCTTCTTACTGGAATACCAATAACAATAATGATCACAGGGATCTGTGAGGGAATTCTGGTCATTTTATGTCACACTTATACTTTAAAGAAGTCAATAAATCCTTTATTTTAAAAGAAAAAGATCATTTTATAAATGTTCTGTACAATTTTCTATTTACACTGCAACACAGAAATCAATACAGTAAATACTTTTCACAGTTCAGAGTATCATAAGCTTATCGAACATGTGCATGAGTGTGTTTGAGGTTGACACGCAAAAAAAAAAAAGTATAAGCAACAAGAAACACTGACATGTAGGCTGGCCATTTAAAGCATAAAATGCCTCTACAACAATCTATGACAGTCCATAGCAGGAAATGTGCAGGTGCTTCCAGTACAACAAGGCAAAATTATTAGTACTGTCAACCCATGCAAGGGCTGTAACTGCTCAGTACCAAATGCTATAGCATGAACGCGGGGTCATATAAGCTGTGATCCATCGCTGTTGCAGTGGTCCCATTTGCTTGACTTAAAGAATCATCTGACAAGAGAGGCGTATCCACTGTTGCAGCTCTCGGGGGCGCACTGGAGGAAATCACCACCACATAGCGATCGCTGCCATCATCCTGGTCATCCGCCACGCTCCCGTGAATGTCCGCGGTAACTACTGTATTTTCTGCTGCCATGCGGCTGCAGCAAGGTGAGGAGCTCAACACAGGAGGCTCTGCTTGAAGTGCCTCTCGATCGGGGTCCTCCTCAGGAAAGCTGGTGTTGATATAAATGATATCATCCCTGCTGGAAGACTCTGGAAGCTTTTCGGCGAGCTTTTCCAACATTTCTCGCAGCTGGGGAAAGAAGGGTCGGTCTAGCGGATCGGCTCTCCAGCAGCTGTACATGATTTCATACCTAGACCCCAAGTATTGAGAAATAATTAGACTGGAACCTTGATTTTGGTACATTTCAGTGCGCATATTTTCAGGGTTGTAAAGTTTAGCAATTTATTTTTGAGGTTTACTGTTATGTTAATATGTTCTTAAAAAAGCTAGCCTCCAATATAAGATTTAGACCAACAATATTAAATTAAACTTTTATAGCGTCAATATTGTTACTTTCAAAGCAATCAAACCCAAAGTCAACATCTGTGTGAAGAACGACAAACACTCACAGTTCATCCAAACAGTCTGGGGGCTGCTTCAGTCTGTGTCCTTCAACTAGATAATCATAAATTTCATGGTTCTGGACTCCAGGGTACGGCGTCATGCCTCTTGTAGCAATTTCCCACATGGTGACACCAAACGCCCACTGCGTGAGAACAGAATTTCAACTTGAGATTATATTTCATCACAAACTGCTATTTTCCTGCTGATAATACATAGGAATACTATGTATTATCCCAGGTTTAGCTGTACGATATTCTGCATTTTTCAAACAAAAAAGTTTATTTTTTTATCTTTATCTGACACTTAAGATAAAAGTGCAAAAGAGGGGGAAAATCGTACAAGTTGTTACACACTGATAAATATTGAGACAGAGACAGTGCCCTGTGTAAGTCTAAGACCAAACCTTTTAAAATGCCACTTGTAGCACAAGAGAAAGCAGCAAGAAAACAAAGAGTGGAGAAAAGTAGTCAGTTCTTTTAGTGACTGGATTTCATAAACAGGTGTGTTACTGGTAAAGCTATAGTTTCTACTCACCACATCACTCTTTACAGTAAAAACTCTGTCTGCCAGACTCTCTAATGCGATCCATTTTACAGGCATTTTCGCAATTCTTCCCTGCCTGTAATAATCACCACTGTAGATCTTCTTAGATAATCCAAAGTCTGCTACACACACTGTCATGTCGTCACGCAGCCTGTAAGACAAACAAGGCGTGGACTAATGGAAAAAAGCAAATTTGATAAACCTCTAAAATAATAAATCATAGTTCTTTTATTTAAGAAGGCTGCGAATGTTGCCAGGAAAAGTTCAATCAATGCCTGCTCTACTTTGAACATAAATCAGAGGAAGTAACCTACATGCAGTTGCGTGCCGCCAGGTCTCGATGCAGAAAGTTACGACCACTGAGATACTCCATACCTGAAGCAATGTCAACCATGAACTTCAGGAGTGTCTGAGTGGGCAAGAACTGTGCAAGAACACACAATACAGCAAACAGTTTAAATGTTGTTTAGTCTAATCATAATCTATTCGTTTCAGGGTCGGGATCTGGAGTGTATTCAAGCTCACATGGGGTGTATTTGTCCAGGTAACAGTCCATCACAGGTCTAACACAAAAAGACTGACATTCACACACTCTTACATAAACGCATACGGGCACCAGGAAAACATGCAAAATCCACAGAGAGAAGTCCAGCCGACCATGACATTTAACATCTATCTTTCTTACGATAAGGTGACAGTGTCAACCACTACACCACTCTGTCACACTCTAATAAATATGATATTGAATTTGAAAGTTAGTGTTTGGGTAAAATCTTACCATTGGAGTCTCTCTGTGGCGTGAACGCAGCAGGAAGCTATGCAGATCTCCGTGTTTCATAAACGGCAGAATTACCATGGGTTTAGGAAAGTGTGCTGAGCCTACTTCCAAGCATACACCTAAAGACAAGAGGATAAGTCAGCACAATCAAAAATAAATGCATGGATATACAAAAGAAAGCGACTAAAGAAAGAAGCAAAGAGAACGTGCAGTAAGATAAGAAGAGATCTCCTACCGAGCAGTTTGATGACATTAGGATGGTTGAAATCTTTCATGCAAGCGGCCTCATTCAGGAACTCTTCAATCTCCCTTTGAGAAAAACTATCCACTGTGTGGTATAATTTTTTTACATATTTGTTAGTTAAGACATATTTTTTTAAAGTTAAGTTAATCTTTACATAACACAAGCACTTACATTTCATTGTCTTCACGGCAACCTTTTCTGAAGTGCCATCTGGTTGTGTGAAATGACCTTCAACCACTGAACCAAACTCACCTGGTAAAAAATTAAGACCAGTCGTAAACCTGTGCACATATACTGCATTTTACTGTAATCGTTTGTAAACATGTCAGTGTAGATATGGATGCCTACAAATTTAGATACATGAAACTGATTACTCACCCTCTCCAAGAACCTTCCCCACTGAGAGCAGAGTTCTCATTACCATCACATCCTGGAGTTTGGCCTGGAGTTCCTCACTGATCCCAAGGTTCTCAACTGCAGACCGAAGACAAGAACATCATTTTTTTGATAACACATACATGTTATATGCGTGTTAATCTTCCTGTAGTAGCATTCAAGAACATACGAGTGACTCCTATGGCTGATCGGTTGTAAGACCTCTGTTGTGTGTACTGTATGACAGGCGGCAGCATTTCTTCATCTCTGCACCGCTGCCTGCAGGGGGAGACAGGGGAAAGAAAAAGCAGGGAATGTTGGTAATCCTCTGTCTGATGCTGTAAGAGGTCAGAAATAACATACAGGCTTAAAAATTCAACTAAAGACAAGGTCATAGAGAGGAAACCCTCTCTGTTGCCTTCCAGACTTTGAGGTTGGAATAATGTTTTTCTCTCTGACAAGCTGCCTGTGAAACATTCCTATCCATATCCTGAGTGGAAACACTGAGTCATGGACGTCATAATGAAGAATTCCAGAGAATTGACAGCCGTTTGTTGTCCATCTCTCCAGCTGCACAGTTATTACATGACCTACTGTGCAGACTCCAATGACTAAGAGGAAGATAAGGAAGTTTACAAAGTGAATCCGGAAGTTACTACTACTGAAGAAAACATATATCGCAAAGGAGCAGTTTACAGTTAGCTGATTAAAATCAAAGTAAATACAGTTGTCTCATGAACACACTGACCAGCAGCAAGTTCAAAGATCAGGTTATCATACTAGGATAATTACTTGTTAATTGTTAAGCCTACCCAAAACAGGAGTCATAAGCCTTGTTCCGATAATAGAGAACCCCAGAGAGGATGATCAGCAGGACAAAGACGGTACAAATCACGATCCCCACAACATGGTTGGTGTGTGCTACCGCTGTCTCAGGGCCGGATGAAGGGCGTACGGTGGATTCTGAGATAAGAAGAAGAAACAAAGGAGAACACTTAGAAATCTGACATCCAGCAATTTAAGTTAAGGATCAGTTATCTGAAGTAGAGTTCGTCAGCTCACGCAACACATCCAACATTTTTTATTCCGTGATGATAGTTTTCAGCAGAAGTTCTGTTTCAAATGTTTCCCCCTTTTTTGAAACTTTAATATATTCAGTCAGCGTTGCATTGAGATGAAAGCTAGCAGCTCGTTAGCATGCTTAAAATTGAAACACCAGAGTCTTGATTTTTGCCATGTTCAAAATTTAGATTTAGCACTGATCCCAAAGTACACCTGCACCTGATAGTAAAGTCAGTACTTTTGGAGGATTTTGGTCAACGTTTTCATGAGATGAAACTCTAAATTAACGGCTCCACATGAAAGACCAGGAAGCCAAAGTTATTTCAGTCTCTAGGGACCAAATGTGTGTACTGTATTTCATGGTGATTCATCCAAGAGTTTAAAAGATTTTAATCTTAGATGAAAGTAGCTGAAAAATAGGCAGTATTTCAGTCCTGTGAGCTTTCCTGCTAGTGTTTCCAAAAATACTGCAACCATAATAGGCACTGGTATCTATTCATAAGGCAATAATGGTATTTTAGTACAGTAGTACAACATCAGCTGAACAATGCTGTGCAATTTA
This sequence comes from Neolamprologus brichardi, assembly GCF_056152115.1. NCBI lineage: Eukaryota > Metazoa > Chordata > Actinopteri > Cichliformes > Cichlidae > Neolamprologus > Neolamprologus brichardi. Next base: position 19,789,365 of record NC_142116.1, read on the forward strand.
TCAAATTATCAGCTCAAGATGAGGAAATAAACAGAACGAGCTACTTACTGTCCTCTGACACAAACAATTCAACTCGTGGGCTGACCATGCCTCTTCCTGCTTGCGTGCATGCGGCCACCTCCACACTGTAGGTTTTGTTGAATTCCTCCACAGCAACACGTGTCCAAGTGGTAAGACTATGGACCTGAAATAACATACAATAAAAGACATAAAGTGAATTGCGTCTACTGTCATAGCTGACTGAACAAAAAGCAAAAACATGCTATGGTAAGGTTAATCCTTATCACCTTGGAGAGAAAAGTTCAAACAGAAGGCTATAGTTCACAAGAGTTTGAAAGTTACATTAGGTTAAGTTGAACTAAAAGAAGAAGCAGATTTTAAGGAAAATAAAAGCTTGCTGGTGCAAGAATACGCTGAGGAACGTCTTGCGCATTTGTGCAACAGCTCAAAATCCAGCTCAGCAACTTTTCATGCGTGCTCTCATTTTCTCTCCTTTTTTCCCTCATTTCCACTAAATGCAAAAATTAATTGATTAAAAAAAACCCATCCCAAAGCGCATGCATGCTGATTTCACAGAGCTGCTCCCCTTTTGGGAAATCCAAAGGGAACTGTGTAGTAGTGATTACTGTATATAATAAAAGTCCCCATTTAAAAAAAAAGGGAAGGACACAAACTTTCAGGATAGGCTCATGTGCTCAATGGGAGGGAGCATGTGACACACTTAACCCTGTATTTCACAACACCATACGGTAAACGGTACATCATAGTCTGCGCTGTTTTGTGCTGACAGGCAGTTCTAAACCCATGATTAACACCTCTCATGTCTGTGACAACAAAAAAGGGCAACGTGAGGTTAAATATTCCTTCAGAAATAAACAATCAGAAAATGTTCATCTCAGATTCAAGAGAAATAATTGGCACCATTGATTTCTAATACCAAAAAATTCACAATTACGAGCATCTATTTATTCCTCTGATTTAAAACTGATTGACATATTTTAACTATTTACCCTGACTTTGTCTATCCTGACAGCGGATTGGCTGTACTGTGTTTGTATGTATTTCCAGTCAAAGTTACAGTAATGACATAACCAACTGAATGAACCATACATAGGAATATCTGGAACTCACATTCACGTCCTATTGTTTTCATACCATAGTTACTTTGTGATGACTCACAGGCACATGCCAAATGGAGAAAACTACCAATGGCCAGTTTTTACACCCTCAGCTTCCTTTAACTACAACACAGACGGGAAGGACGGAGTCACTCTATTGTAGTAGAGCGCACTAATACAGGAAGAGAAGTGTGACTACATGAAAACAGCATTATGAGCTATTAAAGTTGATTTAAAGAAACTAGTTTCCTTCGAATCCCTTTCCCGGCCTCGATGATGCCTTGTGGCAAATGAATAAACTGTTGTTCGCAAATAACTGTGGAGCTGACCTGTGGTTCAGTAGAGAAGACAAAGGGAGGGTCAGCTATTCCCAGTATGCAGCACTCATTCTTTTCATATTTTCATACATTCATAGTCATTGTTATAAAAAAAACCCCCCACAACCTCTTAAATAGAAGCATCAGAGATAACACCTTATGTTTTCAATATGAACCTTACATAAGCAATTCTTCATAATATTTTATATTTGTATTGTATGAGGAGAAAAGGCTCAAACAGCTTCTACCCGCACATCATTAGACTCCTGAATAAAACAATAAACACTGCACAAGCATAAATACAATCTCTTCTCTTTAACTCTTTGATCTCTTTAACTCATTTCATTGTTTGCACATTTATTAGTTGGACTTTCTCTTGGATACTTATTTTGTGTTTGTGTGTCTATTTCTTTCTTACTAGAATTTTTATTCTATGTTGTTTATTATATAAAAATTCTTATGCTGGAATTGTTAAAGATATGCCCTCTCTCTGAACTCGCTGAAAGCCAGGAGTAGAAAAACATATCAGAAACTGAGCACGAACCAGAGAAGTCTACTCAAATGCACACTTTGAAACTATTTGAAACTATTTGAAACTGTCTAGTATGAATATATTCAACACTGAAACTGTAACAGTCCATAGAGTGCTTAACAAATTCTTTAGAACACCTGTCATAAAATAGTAAAATGTATAACCTATATTATTAAATTAACCGATATTGTTAATTTAGAGTAGCTGTGGCATAAACCTTACACTGGGTGGTGGTCTAATAATTTGTGAAGCACTGTAAAAGGAAAAATAAAATAAAATAAGGAAACACATGATGGATCCCTTGTAAGCTTTTCATCACTCATAGTTTTCACCTGTTTTTGATACAGTTTACAGTTAACCGTAAGCCTGAATGACATGCGTTTCAGAAGAATCCTTTGGTTGTATTTAATGTGAATGGTTGGGAAACAGAAAGTGGTAGAAAGCTTAATTTTTAGGAATGTAAGAAATACAACAGCCTTTCCTTCATTCATGTAAGCACATCTTTAATCCTTTAAAGCTAAATATATCATTTTTAACATGTGATTTTTGTGAGTTTTTGAGGCTTCTACATCATTCGTGTCATTCACCCCCCCCCCCCCCCCCCCCCCCAAAAAAAACAAAAAAAAAAAAAAACATTTTTTTTCTTTAAAAAAGGCTACAAATTCAGGGTTTAAAGGTTTAAACTTTCCTTGAGTTACCACTTTAGGTACAGGTGTTCTGAAAGAGCAAGTTTAAAGTTGGATGCGTACATTTCTTTTCTTTTTCTTAAAATAATAATAACAGTAAGAAGAAGAACAAGAGAAACGAGAATTGTCAGTTGTAAAACAACAAGAATAAAAGGCTATATTTAATTACTATATCGCAGATAAGCTCACCTTTTTCTGGCGTGTGCCATATCTAACAATGACATCATAACCACTTAGGATCCCGTTTATCTTATCGCTGGGCGGAGGTTTCCACTCGATCACCAGGCTCGAGCCTTCAAGCTGCACTGTGACATTTCCGGGATGAATTGATGGCACTAAGAACGCAACGAGAAATGGAATATGGGATTATGACATAATTCACAGTCATTGCAAACCTATAAAGTGAAAGAAAAATGAGTTGGACTACTCTTCAATAAAAATCTTTGATTACGGTTTGGTATGCGGTCACTTCTGGTCACAGCATATCAAATCATTCAACTAAAATATCCCCTCTGGTGGATTTAGGAAGGAAGTTGAAAGCAGCTCCACCCTGTAAGAACTTTGTGTTTTCTCAGTGAAACCACCCCTATTTCCTATGTTACTCTTTAGGAAAACAACAGAGGTTTTTAGTGGATAAAACATTTTTTCTGAACAGGGCTTGCTGTGGGCAGATCAGGTAGTTGTGCAAGTGCTGAAAATTCCAGTTATTATTGCACTGCAACTGTGAGCAGGCTTACATAAAAGCACATTTTGGATAGTAAAGTAGTCAGTTAATTACACAGTGCTCCTGAAAGCTAAACAAGAATGATGGAGGAGGCAGGAGCACAACACACAGGTCCTGTATTGTAAATATCATCATCATCATCGTTTGTAAGACAAACACAGACTGAGCATTTTTATATGCAGGGTTTTAAATGCTGGGATGAGTTTAATTTCATTTAGGAATACTTTGCATTGTTAAAGTTTCTGTAGCATCAACACACCTCCTTCTGTGGTGTTGCTCTCGACCCACTTGCTGTTTGTAGAGGCGCCCTGTTCGTTACTGCAGGAAACACTCAGGTTGTACTTCGTCATAGCCTGCAGTCCAGGGACTTCACTGTGAAAAGGCGGCACTGTGACGTTGATGAACCTGGTGGTCGTCACTTCCCCTTCCCTACGACTGACCTCTCTAACCTTAGATCGGAGAACCTGTGATCAGTATGATGCTGTTAAACAATGGCACAGTTTGGATTAAACATGGGGCTTACTCTGATTCGGCACGTGGTGAGTGGAGAGAAACCATCATGCCCAGGAGTCCAGCTCAACGTCAGCTTATTGGACTGCCTCTCTGTCACAGTAACATGAGTGGGAGGTCTGGGATGAACTAGAAAATACCACAAAAACCAGCATCAGCTACCATCTTGTAAAGCAGGAAAATCATCTGGAATATTATTAGACCTGGAAGCTGCCAGTTTTACCTTTAACATTGACGTGTGCTTCTCTGGATGTGGTGATGCCCTTTGTGTTGTTAGCTTCACAGCTGAACCGAGTGTATTTATCCACACCTGCAGTTGAGATATTTGAGTGAATCATGTAGCACTTGAGTGCAGCGTGAAACAAAAACAACCAGTCTTCAAGGTTATGACAGCACTGACTCAGCTCCGCTGTTATTAATCTATAACACAAAGGCAGAGCACAAACCAGCAACACACATTGTCGCCACTCTCAAACTGATTTGTTTATGTGTCAAAGATGAATCTGGGGCAAAACTGGCATGTCATTCTCAATGAAGAAGTGAGAGTGAGGCCCGGCTGAAACATCATAAGAAAAAAAGTCTCATTTAAGAATGATTCACTCCTTTATCATAATTCCAAATTTCACAAAGAAGTGCCTCTTACAATAAAAGATCAAACTGAGCCTCTCCAGTATGATGGACTGTAGTAACAATCCCTTTCGATGGGTCTGTTTTCCTCAGCACACAATTTCCGTCTTTCAACAGCAACAGATCTGCCCAGTTAGAAAAGGACGGGGACATTGAGCGATAATGAGCCTTTTGTGCTCTGCTTCCATCTCAGAAACTTTTCCACAAAGCAATTCACAGTCCAGCTTGTGAGAGATAACCGGAACTGATGTGAGAGGTTGCCTTTCTATGCTCAGGAGAACCAGGGTAAAGTGTGCTTCACTTATCACCTAAACACAAGCTACAGTAGATTTGTTTGCAAAAAGACCGAGAGCTGTACTTAGATTAAATTAAATAATCAGTTATCATTAAATAATCAAGTTACACGTGAGTGAAAATGCGCAAATCTAATTTTGACATGGCTCACTGCAAACTGCATGGCATACAGACAGTAGCAGCATAGTAGGAAGTAAGCAGGTTCAAAACAACACGTGCTTGCTGTCTATACTAACCATATGAGCAATCAGGAGACTTCCCAGAGGTTTCATGTTAACCAAACAGATATGAAAAAAAGTATTGGGTTACACAGCAAGGGTGTTTCATAAATAACAGTGCAAACTAAATGTACACAATAGGTGTGTATTTGCTGGAAAAGGGAATTGATTAAAAAGGTGGAGAATTATCGTTTCTGCTTTTATTCTACTTGGAAATAAATCAAAGTGAAAATCAGCAACACAATAGGAAAATTAAATTCAAGTGGAAATGTGAAGTTGCGAGTGGGATGGAGAAACCAAACTGCATCGTGTAAGTCCTGCAGTGTGGTTCTCCCAACCTCTATTTATCCGGTTTGGGGTTGCTCCAGGTTACTGAGCTGTATGAGATGTATGTTATTTTTCCAATTTCTTCTCAGGGAGTAAATATAGCCAAAAGCCACTCTGCCAGACTGCAGCTAATCCAAGCATTTCACTCATTATTGCTTTGTGTGCCAGATTTACTCCCTCAGTTTTTTTCAAGCTGAAGTAATAAACCTGTTGCTTCTTCCTTAACACCAGAGACTGAATCTTATGCAGCTTCTTGCTGCTGAGCCAGATTAAATATTGAAGCATAAAATGCTTTCCAATCTCAACTTAATCCCTTGTTAGCCTGTACTACTGTTTAGGAATATCCTTCCTTTAAATACAAGTAGCAATAATTTACCACAACTAAGCTACAAAAAGCACTGTGATGATACCCTGGAGTCTCAAATTTAGCAAACCAAGACTCATAGTATGCATGAGATGACTACACAGAGATCTGGGTTTACGTGGTTCTATTGTAGCAATATTTGGTCCTGCACAGGGACCTGGTAGCCTGCAGCCCTCTGTGTCTAGCCCCTCCCTACTGGGTAGTGGGCCGTCCTGTGAATGAGGTCTTTGTCCCCGGAGCCAACCCCCGAACAGGCTCCCTATGCAGCTCCCCCTCCTCCTTCCCTTTACTGCCAGGGCGATTGCACATGCTGGACCAAAGCACAGCTCTGAACCTTTAACCCCCTCAGCTTTGGCTGTATCACTACGCAATGGCTACTGCAGGGGTGTTTAGCCTGTGGCAAAGTCAGAATGAAGGATCAGGGCATAAAGAGCAAATGTTGTACTTCTAATAACAAATATTGTCTTTTAGGGAAGAAAGAGGGGGTCATAAACTTGAGGTGATAAAGTGAGAGTCTGCTTATACAATGTTATACAATTTCTGTACAACATGGGACTAAAACTCATTTTACAACAAGCCTTGATCTTCAAATACAGCACAGTCATGAGAAAGAATAAGCTGACATTGATGTTAACATTAATGTACAGCTAAATAATCAGTTAGTCAGTCAAGACTTTATTCCTAACAAATATTATAATGATTTTTAAGACAAAATGCCTGGATTCTCTGGTTATTTCTGGTTTAAAACTTAAACTAATGTCTTTCAGTTCTGTCCTGATCTAACACATAAAGTAATATGAACATGACAAGTTTAGGGAACATTTCGTACTGGGCGTTTTATACACAGCCTCCCATTTTCAGGGACTAAAAATTTACTATCAGTTGAATGATAAGAACTTTCATGGTCAGGGTAGGCCTTTCATTTCATGACAAATGAAACAAACAAAATATCTGAAGTTGATTTGATGTATTGTTGTGGGTTTTTTTTTTTTATAGCTTTTCTTGTAATTTTAAATACAAGACCAAAGAGATGTCCATACCGGTGAGGGGGGGCCATCATTAGGCTGATGAAACAAAATGAAGCTATTAAAGAGACAGCACAATTCTTAAAAAGAAGCAATAAACTGACCAGTTCAGGACCAATGAAAGCCCTGAAAGACCACAGAGGACTAAAGTGCGTGATCACAGAATTATTTCCATGGTGAAGAAAAACTGCTTCAAAACTACATCTAATCAAGTCAAGAACACTATCAAGGAGGTAGACGTAACAATATCATGATCTACGGCCAACAGACGTCTTTAAAAATGTAAATACAGATGGTTTACAATAGACAACAAACTACTGGTCACACTGAAAAACAAGAAGGCCAAATGACACTTTGCTAGAAAACATCTAAAAGAATCTGAACAGCTCTACAAAAAGTTTTGTACAGATGAAACCAAGGTTAACTTATACCAGAAAGATATAAAGTAAAAGTATGAAGAAGGAGAGAAACAGCTGATTTCCAAGCACTTTAAGGGCTTAAAATCTGGGACTCTCCACCAGTTGCTCTTAGAACTGAAGAAGCTTCTCAGATGAGAAGTGAAACATCTTCAAGGAAACTTAAAGAAGTCCAGATGCTTTTCTTTCGAATCTCCTTAGATGGTCCAAAGTATTCTATAATATCTATCCAGGACGGTGGAGATAACCAGGAACCGGTAATTGGGCTTCAGTTTTAGGGAGCTGTTGGGTCATCACTGTTTTCTACAGTCACTGAGTAGACTGATCACTAGTGTTTACTGATGAGGTGACTGCTGATAGTAGTGGGATTAACTGTGAAGTTTAAAGGATTATGGTCTCTGCTCAGATTCTTTCAATTGCTACAAAACTGATCAGAGAGCTCATCACACTACAAATGGATGAAGGCCCAAAGCACAATAAAGGCAATCCAAGAGTTTCTCAAGCAAAAGAAATGGGATATTCTTCAATGTGCAGGTCAGTCACCTGACCTCAACCCAATAGAGCATGACTGCTCTTATTAAATACAAATTTGAATAATAAAACAGACCCATAAGCCTTGAGCCTCTGTAAATGGACTGGGTATAAAACCAGTTTTATACCCCAGTTAATGCAATTTTTTTTGTAAAAACTAGTAGAATTAAAACTGGATGTCTGCAATTGTTTGATTGTTTGATAAAGACATAATGACAGTGTAGTGGTGTATAGAGGAAAAACTAAAAATTTGTTCAACAAATTAAGAAACTAACTCGAAATTGTATGATTGTTCATACAGAAACCAAAATGCAGTGTGTCTCGTGGCCTGTTGGCTAAGGTTCAAAACTGAAACAATGTCAAGCAAATCTTTGCTGCCCTTATTTTTCCGATCACTTTCAATGATCATAAGAATCTGCAAAATGTGGTGTTTTGGGAAAATTTACAGTCTTAATGCTAAAGTAGCCTAACCAGCTGCTGACTCCAGCTGTTTGCTGACAACAAGCCCATTTCTGTCATTGTTGAGCTACTGCTTAACTGAAGCTTACAGCAAATGTTGTTTTTTCACATTTAGCACTTTCTCCAGTGCATTCACAATACAGTCAGCAGAGCATTGTTACAAATGCGTACTAACCATGCATGAATGAACGCTGAAACCATTCAACAGTACAGCAGACAGCCCAAGTGACACAGGACATGGTGACAAATCTCACTGCAGTAAGCAAGGTGCAGATGCTGAGGCAGCATAGATGAGTCAGAATAGAATCTACCAACGGAGTGACGATACCCTAAATCAGACTAACTCCATACTTTGTAGCCATCTGAGCGCCAAATATCTCTTTGTCTTTGTTGGTAAATGCTTCCACCCTTAGCCTCAAAAGGCAGGGATAGCTCAGTAGGTAGAGTGGTCGCTTGTTCAAAAAGCAGTTTCAATAAATTTGCACAGATGGAGCAGACGTCAAGGGAACTCTTGTACAACAAGAGTTTACAAAAAAGGCAAAGAAGGGAACAAAGTATTGCTGTGACAACCCATAATGTGCATCTTCAGCCTCTTTCTGTCTCACTTAAGGTGTCTTGCAGATTTGATTATGCAGAGTCATATGTCTTGTGTACGTTCATTCTGCATTGAGTAAGGAGAAAAGCAAGAAACAGCACTTGTTTTAGGAAGCTTTCTTCCCCCAAGAGGAACAGGCAAAGAGAAGGAAGTGCTAATAGATAAATCCTTGTGAAACAAAGTCTTTATGTATGAGGTTGTGATACAGAGATAAAGATTATTTTGGGTGGCAACACTCACCTGGTACAGAGAAGTTGCTGGGAGAGCTGTAAACCTCAGTATAAGGTGATCCATCACGGAACCAGCGGATATGAACAGGGCCTGGTGGTCCCACCGCTTCACAGGACAAGGTGAAAGGTGTGTATATTGTTACGTTCTTGTCCTCTGGTTGCTTGACAAATGTTGGCAGACCTAAGTCAGATTAAAGAAGTGTGAAAGAACTGCGAAACGTGTGGACAGAGAAGTTTTGAATACTCTGGAGACTAAAACTCACCTTCTACCCGAATGCTGATCGGATCAGACTCTACCAACATGTTGCTGATACTCAGTCGGCATCGATAATCTCCAGCATCCACTCTCTGCACATGTTTAATGCTGTAATATGTAATGCATAAGAACACTTCAGTTTATGTACCAAATCTGTCATATCACACACATTTCACCTTCATGTGATACATACATGACAGTGGAGAGGAGAGTTGATACCCCATCTGCGATGGAGTGGAGCTCATTCATCACCACATGGATGTTTGGCGACAGCTCCTTACTATCCTTCACCCACAGGATGGCGGGCTCCAGTCTGGTATCAGGAATTTCAATGGAACAGTTCAATTTGGCTTCATGGCCCTCTGACAGCTGAATGGTGCCTACGGTGGGCTTAAAGCGGAGTTTCCTGAGCTCATCTGGACTCAGATACATCCGAGAAACAACTCGAGGTATCACAAGAGGCTCCGAGGTCCTGGAAGGTTGTGCTGTTTACAAAAGGCATGTTAGCGTATGTTAGAACGAATAAATGGTAAAATGGAAATATACTTGATAAAGATATGGTATTGATTTTACAAGAAAAGATTTCATAGAACACTGCTAAGCTTTAAAACAATGTAGAGTAGGTTTGACAGTAAGTAAAGTAAGATTTGAAGTTTGGTGGGAAGGGGTTTTCTCAAACAACTGATTATTAATTTAAAACATTCTAACAACATCAGGATGTTTCGTTTTCACTGTGAGAAACGTTTCTTCACCCATCCCAGTGACTTCTTCAGACCGAAACTAGTACCATTGCCTAACAATGACCTCACGACCCATTGTTAGTCAGTGGTACCATTTTCAGTCATTATATAGATGCACTGTTTATAAGGTTGGGGAAACCTGCAGGCAGTTGAGACTGAAGAGGTCACTTAGGTGAAAACGCACTCTCCCACTGAAACGCAACGTGTTTGAGCATGCATCGGGACAGTTAGAAACATTATAAAATTTCAGAGAAAAAGTGGAAATCATCATAACAATTAATCAGGGCAAGGGTTATTTACTGCATATTATTTAAGAGAGTGAAAAAGAACACATTGGATTTGCTTTTTAAAGAGCACGCATAGTAAAATTGGGCCACGCAAGGAGAAAAACAAGGTGATTTACGCAGTCGGCATTTTTAAAGCTTTTCTATGAATTATAACTCACGGGATTTTTAATTTAGAGCTATCCTGACGTGCTCTTACTGCCACCGTTCAGTTTATGTCACATTTTGTGACTTAATTAAAAAGCAAAATGCTACAAAAAGAAATCCAAAGAAACCTTCTCGGTTTTCCACTGATACAAAACTATTTAACCAGATATTTAAATCTGTCCCAGCTGCGGTCCGTCATACTTCTCTCTCTGCAAAGTAGTGGACAGGAGACCCGGACCGAGCTCTGAACTTTATGGGAATGATGTCAGTGCAGCAAAACACGGTATTTGAAAGAAAATTAACAACTTACCGCTGACGGGAATCCACACAAGTATTGCTATAGTCGTAGAAAACAAAACCACCCAATCGGGTTTTTCTGATTTCTTTGCCATGACCGGTCCCGAGAACTTAAACTGCTTCTTTTCGTCCCACAGCACAGGTCCGCAAGCGTTTTAAATATGACGGGATTGTGCCAAAACGCACAATTCAGCTGCGACAATATCCAACATCACCCAGCAGAGTGGCTTCAGCGTCGTTTATGTAAATAGTTGCAACACCACGTAGCTGAAGAGGGGGGGAAACGTTTACCAAGTGGGACGTCACAGATGGAATCCCACGAAGGCGGGACTGCGTGCGGAAATACTAGAGACTAGAACATATAGATGATATATCTTTATGCTGTGGGAAATACTGAAAGTCAGCCTGAAGTCAGCTGTAAAAACAGGATTATTACAATCACTCAATAAAACGAGATAATATAGTTAGTATTTATTTTTCTGTTATTTCTTTTCTATTGTTTTCTTAATTTCTATTGAAAAAAGTCGCAAATAATCTATTACCTAATAAGAAAAACATATACGAAACCAACAGAGGAACACAAGATCTCTTTAATCTTAGAGTTACAAAAACAACAACAAAACAAAAGCTACTACTAAATCAAACTACTCCACCACGTGGTCACTTTTGCTACTGATCTTCCACAAATAGAATAAGAATCCAAGGTCCATTTAGAAGCTGTTGTTGAAATTTCAGTCATATTCTAGGAACGCTGTTCAGTTACTGTTGGAGTTTAGGTGCTTGTTTTTATCACATTACTGTATTTTCTCCTGAACAGTAATGCTGAGAGTCAACATTTTTTCTTTTTTTTAATTATTATTGTGTATTTTATTTTATTTTCAGTTGTTACATACGGGACAGACATGACTAGGGGGAAGAAAAGGGAGCAAGAAAGACAGGGAGTAGAAGAAAAACAGCGGGGAAGAGGAACTGTGCGACTCTCTCGGAAAGAGCTGAGGAGAGCCTGAGATGAGGTGTCACCCAGCAGCCGAATAACAGAAGCCAGGGGGGGTTGCAATGACGTGCCTGTGAGCTCCACCAGAGACAGACATAGAGAGACACTGTACACACAATCACACTCCCCAAACTTACTCTGTACCCCAAATCTAGGTACCATTACCCCTAGAGGGGGAAACTGCACCCAGAACCAGGAGGTGTTACCCTTTTCCCTGGGGTGGAGAGAAGCAGACTGCCCCCGACTCCACAGTAGCAGGGAGGCCCCACATTCCAGACCCCAATCGGACAGCCAACTCCTCCTCCCAGCACCCCCGCCCCGACGGGCAACAGAGAACGGGGGTGTAAAGACTCCAACCCTCCCTCCGCCCACTCATATGTAGTGTTGATGCATGTGTGTTCTAAGGTGCATTTAAAACCCAGGAGGGCATGGAGCTACCTGCCAGAGAGCAGCAGGTTCAAAATGTATTCTTGAGAGAAGTCGACAAAGCAACGCTTCAACGTCCATCAAGCTTTCTTCTGTAGATTCTTGTTTGGCATTATTGATTAATGGCCACATTGCATTTCTCATTGTAAAGCTTCACCAAACATTATCAGTGTTAACGGTTACATTTTAACTTTCTCTCTCCTGACCAGTCAGCACTCTCCTCTGGAAACACCTGTGGAGTGGGTTTAAACTCAAGCAGGATTTTTGAGACAATATCATATACTAGATATTACTCAGTTCTTTGTGCAACTTCACAGAATGCAAATTCATAAGTGCTTATACTTTCTGATAACAAATCAGACCATCTCCAAAAGTGCAACAGCATCATCTTGACAGATGTTTGTATCTCCTTCCTCTTTCAGGTACGTGGTTTGACACAGTATTACATGCAGTTTAATTCCAGTGTAGGATTACTTATTCTCACATCCTGATTACCTTTTCCAAGGAATACTTACTTGTGCAGTCCAGATATGGAAAAGGAGGAAAACAAAAAAGTAAATGTTTGGTTTTGAAAGTTAGATCCATAATTTTCTGGACAGTGACACAGATGTTGTAGTTTTGTCCCTGTACACCACTACAGTGAATTTTAAATCAAACAATCAAGATAAGATTCAAGCACAGACTTTCAGTTCAATTGTTTTTCAAAACAATAAAAATCAGAGGCTCAAAAGTAATTGTACAAAGTAACATAAACCTAAACACAAGGGATGTTTTAATACTTTAATCCTTTACAATTAATGACTGTCTCCCTTGAAATACTCTCCCAGGCCTTTACTGCAGCTGCTTTCAGTTGCTTTTTGTTTGTGGGTCTCTCAGTTTTGTCTTCAGTAACTGAGAAGCTGACTTGGCCATTGAAGAATATCCCATTTCTTTGCCTTGAGAAACTCTCTTGCTTGTGCAGTGTGCTTTGGGTCATTATCCATCTGTACGGTGTAGCACTGTCTGATTGGCTGTACAGCATTTGGTTGAATTTGAGCAAAGATCACAGCCCAGTACACTTAACAGTTCATTCTGCTACTTATATCAGCAGATACATCATCAATAAACACCACTGATCCAGACTCACTGACAGCCATACATTGCTATAGCGCCATAACATTGCCTCCACCATGTTTGACTGATAACGTAACATGATTTAGATCACAAGTCTCCCTCATTTGCACATACATTAATTTTGGCCTCATTTTTAAACAGTGAAAAGCTATAGAATTAAGATTCAACCATGCATTCAACCTGTGCAATTTAGTATGAGTACTTTAATTTGTCATGAAATATCAAGGGAGTAGGCATCAGCTTGTCAGTCAACTCTCCAATTATTTTCTGAACAGAGCTTGCTGTGGGCAGATCAGGTAGTTGTGCAAGTGCTGAAAATTCCAGTTATTATTGCACTGCAACTGTGAGCAGGCTTACATTAAGCACATTTTGGATAGTAAAGTAGTCAGTTAATTACACAGTGCTCCTGAAAGCTAAACAAGAATGATGGAGGAGGCAGGAGCACAACACACAGGTCCTGTATTGTAAATATCATCATCATCATCGTTTGTAAGACAAACACAGACTGAGCATTTTTATATGCTGGGTTTTAATTGCTGGGATGAGTTTAATTTCATTTAGGAATACGTTGCATTGTTAAAGTTTTCTTGGTGTGCATTATAATTCAACCTTCAAATCGTTCCTGTAGCATCAACACACCTCCTTCTGTGGTGTTGCTCTCGACCCACTTGCTGTTTGTAGAGGCGCCCTGTTCGTTACTGCAGGAAACACTCAGGTTGTACTTCGTCATAGCCTGCAGTCCAGGGACTTCACTGTGAAACGGCGGCACTGTGACGTTGATAAACCTGGTGGTCGTCACTTCCCCTTCCCTCCGACTGACCTCTCTAACCTTAGATTGGAGAACCTGTGATCACTATGATGCTGTTAAACAAAGGCACAGTTTGGATTAAACATGGGGCTTACTCTGATTTGGCACATGGTGAGTGGAGACAAGCCATCGTGCCCAGGAGTCCAGCTCAACATCAGCTTATTGGACTGCCTCTCTGTCACAGTAACATGAGTGGGAGGTCTGGGACGAACTAGAAAACACCAAAACAAAAAACCCAAAAAAACCCAGTATCAGCTACCATCTTGTAAAGCATTGGCATGTGCTCCATAACATTGACGTGTGCTTCTCTGAATGTGGTGATGCCCTTTGTGTTGTTAGCTTCACAGCTGAACCGAGTGTATTTATCCACACCTGCAGTTGAGATATTTGAGTGAATCATGTAGCACTTGAGTGCAGCGTGAAACGAAAACAACCAGTCTTCAAGGTTATGACAGAACTGACTCAGCCCTGCTGTTATTAACCTATAACACAAAGGCAGAGCACAAACCAGCAACACACATTGTCGTCACTCTCAAACTGATTTCTTTCTGTGTCAAAGATGAATCTGGGGCAAAACTGGCATGTCAATGAAGAGGTGAGAGTATGATTGCTCTTATTAAATACAAATGTGAATAATAAAAGACATCCACAAGCCTTGAGCCTCTGTAAATCGACTGAGTATAAAACTGGTTTGAATTCTTAGTTAATGCAATTTTTTTGTAAAAGCAGTAGAATTAAAACTGGATCTGGATTGTTTGATAAAGACATAATGACAGTGTAGTGGTGTATAGAGGAAAAACTAAAAATTTGTTCAACAAATTAAGAACCTAACTCTAAACTGTTTGTTTGTTCATAGAGAAACCAAAATGCAGCGTGTCTCGTGGCCTGTTGGTTAAGGTTCAAAATTGAAATACTGTCAAGCAAATCTTTGCTGCCCTTATTTTTCCGATCACTTTCAATGGTCATAAGAATCTGCAAAATGTGGTGTTTTGGGAAAATTTACAGTCTTAATGCTAAACTAGCCTAATCCCCAGACTTGTAAAACTATATTGTTATATTCTTGTCCTCTGGTTGCTTGACAAATGTTGGCAGACCTAAGTCAGATTAAAGAAGTGTGAAAGAACTGCGAAACGTGTGGACAAAGAAGTTTTGAATACTCTGGAGACTAAAACTCACCCTCTACCCGAATGCTGATTGGATCAGACTCTACCAACATGTTGCTGATACTCAGTCGGCATCGGTAATCTCCAGCATCCACTCTCTGCACATGTTTAATGCTGTAATATGTAATGCATAAGAACACTTCAGTTTATGTACCAAATCTGTCATATCACACACATTTCACCTTCATGTGATACATACATGACAGTGGAGAGGAGAGTTGATACCCCATCTGCGATGGAGTGGAGCTCATTCATCACCACATGGATGTTTGGCGACAGCTCCTTACTATCCTTCACCCACAGGATGGCGGGCTCCAGTCTGGTATCAGGAATTTTAATGGAACAGTTCAGTTTGGCTTCATGGCCCTCTGACAGCTGAATGGTGCCTACGGTGGGCTTAAAGCGGAGTTTCCTGAGCTCATCTGGACTCAGATACATCCGAGAAACAACTCGAGGTATCACAAGAGGCTCCGAGGTCCTGGAAGGTTGTGCTGTTTACAAAAGGCATGTTAGCGTATGTTAGAACGAATAAATGGTAAAATGGAAATATACTTGATAAAGATATGGTATTGATTTTACAAGAAAAGATTTCATGGAACACTGCTAAGCTTTAAAACAATGTAGAGTAGGTTTGACAGTAAGTAAAGTAAGATTTGAAGTTTGGTGGGAAGGGGTTTTCTCAAACAACTGATTATTAATGTAAAACATTCCAGCAACATCGGGATGTTTTGTTTCCATCGTGAGAAACGTTTCTTCACCCATCCCAGTGACTTCTTCAGACCTTGATGTTAACATTGATGTTAACATTAATGTAGAGCGAAATAATCAGTTAGTCAAGACAAAATGCCTAAATTCTCTGGTTAATTCTGTTTTAAAACTTAAACTAATGTCTTTCAGTTCTGTCCTGATCTAACACATAAAGTAATATGAACATGACAAGTTTAGGGAACATTTCGTACTGAGTGTTTTATACACAGTCTCCCATTTTCAGGGACTAAAAGTTTACTATCAGTTGAATGATAAGAACTTTTATGGTCAGGGTAGGCCTTTCATTTCATGACAAATGAAGCAAACATAATATCTGGAGTTGATTTGAAGTGTTGTGGTTGTATTTTATAGCTTTTCTTGTAATTTTGAATATAAGACCAAAGAAATGTCCATACCAGTAAGAGAGGTCATCATTAGGTTGATGAAACAAAATGAAGCTATTAGAGAGACAGCACAATTCTTAAAAAGAAGTAGTAAACTGACCAGTCCAGGACCAATGAAAGCCCTGAAAGACCACAGAGAACTAAAGTGCGTGATCACAGAATTATTTCCATGGTGAAGAAAAACTGCTTCAAACCTACATCTAATCAAGTCAAGAACACTATCAAGGAGGTAGACGTAACAATATCATGATCTACGGTCAACAGACGTCTTCAAAAATTAAAATACAGATGGTTTACAGTAGACAACAAACTACTGGTCACACTGAAAAACAAGAAGACCAAATGACACTTTGCTAGAAAACATCTAAAAAAAATCTGAACAGCTCTACAAAAAGTTTTGTACAGATGAAACCAAGGTTAACTTATACCAGAAAGATATAAAATAAAAGTATGAAGAAGGAGAGAAACAGCTGATGGTCCAAAATGTCTGTGAAGGTTCTCAGTCATCCAAGTCATCGTAGTATGGAGCTTGGAAAGAAAAGCGTCTGGACTTCTTTAACTTTCTCTCACATCCTGGGCCATTTAATCTCAGTAAATCACATTATAAGGTGGGGTTAGGTTTTACAATGGGTTAACTCGAAACCTTGGCTGATTGTGACCCACACCTTGGCTTGTGTGATTGGGTTGAGCAGCGGTCCCCAACCTTTTTTGCGCCACGGACCGGTTTATGCCCGACAATATTTTCACGGACCGGCCTTTAAGGTGTCGCGGATAAATACAACAAAATAACACTAGTACCGGTACCGAAAAAAAAGAAAATTTATTCATAACACACATGAAAAGACCAAGAAAAACCGAGTAAACGATAAAAACGATAACAAAATAACACTGAAAACCGATAAAAACCCTGAAAACTATACATTTCACATCTGAGCCTCAACTCTCGCGGCCCGGTACCAAACGACTCACGGACTGGTACCGGTCCGAGGCCCGGGGGTTGTGGACCGCTGGGGTAGAGGATCAACAGGGGGTCAATAACCCTCTTGGGAATTAGCGGTTAACAACATGGTCACTTTACTTGGACGTTTTCTAACTGTCTTCATTGGAATCTGCTTTCAAGGTGAGTAACATTGGTCGTAACTATAAGGAAAGAGAGCTACAAAAGTTGGAACATGTTTTGAATTTATGGCATGAGGCGTCTTTTTCTCTTTTACCAAAATGTTTGCTTTAGCTAATGTAACTTTAGCCGACAAGGTCCAGCTTGTGTGTCATGACGAAACTTAACCTAATAAACTGACATATAGCCTTTTTTACGGGTTTAATGTAGCACGGACAAAATCAAAAGTATTGTGCCTCTAGCTTTAAGGTTTAACATTGAACCACTGTTGCGATATTAGCAAGCTAATTCAGCTAATTAATAAAGCTCATTTCATATTGTCTCTGTACTTGTAAATTTCTTTCAAGTTCACAGGCTGTTGTATTTTGGTGGAAGTTCATTTTGGCAATATTTCCAATAACTGACTGGGTTCAAAAAGAAATTTTGGCAGGACTGCTATGCTTGTCATCTGTTTACCGGTACCCCTATGTAATCACTTAAGTTGTTATGTACTGCTGCATGCTAAGCTGCAAGAGTGCACTGAGGATTGAGACAAAATATGGTCTACAAACCAGCATTATATTAGTTTTTATCAGATTGTCCTCCAGTGTGATTATTTCTTGCAGTAATGATATTGTACAATTATTACTTTCCCTGAAATACTTCATGCTTAACAACAGCTCCATATTTTTGAACTCTTGTGATCAGTATGACCAAATTGTGTGAGTTTCCATACTAATAATTAATAATTAATAATAACTAATAATTGGTATCAGAGACACTGATTTTTGGCATGGTATACTGCAGAAGTCCCTTGGGTTGTTTCTGATTGTGTGTGTGTGTGTGTGTGTGTGTGTGTGTGTGCATAATTTAGCTTTTAATTTAACTGCATTCCCTGTGTTGTAACAATTATAACATTGTTTATATACAACAATATAATTATAACATATATCTTTATCTTATTTTAGGTCTGTGAAGCCAAACTTGATGCTGGGCATTTATTTTTGTCAATAGAGTCAAATGGTAAGTTACCTTTTGTGTATTTTTTCATACGGGAAACACCACAGATTATATTGTAATTTAATAGCTCTGTAGAACAAATGATATAAAGATTGTAGTGTCAGGGTAACTTCTTAAGAAGTAATATTGTGCTATTGATGATCACATGCAGGTGGCATAAACTAAATATTCAGACACGCTACCAACAAATGATTCATTAACAAAAGCAATGGAGCAGACTTTTTAGGATCTTGTGGTTGTAATAACATCCATAACTGAAGGTTTGTCACATAAGAGTCGTTTTCACACTCATTCTACTTTAAAAGATTTCAAGACAGAGCTTGTTGTTCTCTGAACATCCTTGTTCGCTGAACAGCAGATAATGTGCATCTTTTTGTTTGTTTGCTTATGTGTGTTTTCTCTAATGGGCCTCAGATGACAGTTTGCTTAAATTTAGGTCTCAAAGCATTTTTTAAAAATTCTGCCTGTACTCCCCACCCCTCTTCTTCCATTGCTCAGGCTGAAGCAGAATATGCCCGTCTCACATCTGTTGGCCTGAAAGGGTCGCGCTTTGCTGGGCTTGACCAATATGGAGAGGTTCATGGAACTGTACAAAACCAAGAGCGGCATAGCAGGGCTATAGGCTCATAAAATCCTTCGATGATGATGTAAGTGTTCAACTGCTAAATGTTCTCCTTTGTTTAAGTTTTAGGTTATCCAGTTCAACTGATGAACCTCATTTTCTTAAGGAAGATCCCTCACACACTTTCAAGACTGTGAAGGTTAGCATCGTTTCTTTCAGTTAATTCAATAATTACACCACCAGAGTGGATTTTAAATCAAACAATCAAGATGTGATTGAAGTGCAGACTTTAGGCTTTAACTCAAAGGGTTACTACTCCCTGTAGATGCCAAAAGATAACATGTATACTCTTTCCTCATCAAATGTATTATTATGAGATCTGTGACACTGGATTTGGTCTGGGTTTCAGAGATACTAACTGGCAAACTAGCATTAATGTTAGTTTCTTGTGTTTATTCATGTCTTCACCAGGGTCTTTGACATTTCGCTGCTGTACTGTTCACTACAGCTTTGCATTTGATTTCTCACATTGTATATTGTAATGGCTGAGATATTAGGGTATTTAAGGGGTTGCAGTGGCTACTACAGCTGTCGGGGGCAATACTTTGGTGAAATGTCCTGGACCCTGGAAAAGAGATTGTGTAGACTGGGTAAGCAGTTAAAGGTCACTGGCCCAGAGTCATTGGACAGCTGGGTAAAGGTGGATGTTGATATTCAGTGCCAGTTATGCAACCTGTCCAGCCATGTCTGTATTCTCTTTTTTCATGCTGTTAATATAAAGGGAAAAAAATTATCTGTTACTGATTAAAGAAGCATTGTCTGTGGAGCCACAATCTGATCCTGTAGTGTAGCTGCAGTTTACACATTTCATGTATTCTCAGTTACATTTGACTCAGAGCACAGCCAATATTTACCACAGGTAAATTTTAATTTTAATTTTTGTTCGCATTCTGCAAATGAAGACATGCTCTGTTAATTATGAACATGGTCTTTGTTTAAAACAAGAAATGGATTTGTAACATGTGCATATCTCATTCTGAAAAAAACTTCAACAACTAATAAGTGTTACCCAAAGTCAATCACCATCATCCAAGGCATCAGTGTGGCTCTTCTTTGGAAAGACATGAATTCTAAAGCACAAGGGACATTGTGTATTTTTCTAAATCAAGTATGGTAAATATTTTTTTGTTCTTTTTGTCTTTGACCCCTTTTATAACCCACAGATATTGAAGACACGTTTACTAAGAGATGAAAGTTGGCATTGTGATGGTGAAAGAAAAAGGCATCATCGATGTGTTGGTTGTCCTTTATGCGGCAGTAATCCTGTCTAATCTGAGAGATGTCCTGAGTGCCATTTCCATGCTGATTGGTCTTCTTTTTGCCCTCAACATAGACTATCCAAAGGAACTTAAGTACACCTTTGAAGTCATTCAGAAGGTCCTCATGAACATTTGTGGAAAGCAGTGCTCCTCACTTGTGCATGGTCTAAGAAACAGACTCTTGCGGAAAGTCATGCAGACATGTCCTCTGGTTGCTTGACAAATGTTGGCTGACATAAGTCAGATTAAAGAAGTGTGAAAGAACTGCGAAACGTGTGGACAAAGAAGTTTTGAATACTCTGGATACTAAAACTCACCTTCTACCCGAATGCTGATCAGATCAGACTCTACCAACATGTTGCTGATACTCAGTCGGCAATGATAATCTCCAGCATCCACTCTCTGCACATGTTTAATGCTGTAATATGTAATGCATAAGAACACTTCAGTTTATGTACAAAATCTGTCATATCACACACATTTCACCTTCATGTGATACATACATGACAGTGGAGAGGAGAGTTGATACCCCATCTGTGATGGAGTGGAGCTCATTCTTCACCACATGGATGTTTGGCGACAGCTCCTTACTATCCTTCACCCACAGGATGGCGGGCTCCAGTCTGGTATCAGGAATTTCAATGGAACAGTTCAGTTTGGCTTCATGACCCTCTGACAGCTGAATGGTGCCTACGGTGGGCTTAAAGCGGAGTTTCCTGAGCTCATCTGGACTCAGATACATCCGAGAAACAACTCGAGGTATCACAAGAGGCTCCGAGGTCCTGGAAGGTTGTGCTGTTTACAAAAGGCATGTTAGCTTATGTTAGAACAAATAAATGGTAAAATGGAAATACAGTTTACGCAGTCGGCATTTATGAAGCTTTTCTATGAATTATAACTCACGGGATTTTTAATTTAGAGCTATCCTGACGTGCTCTTACTCCCACCGTTCCGTTTATGTCACATTTTGTGACTTAATTAAAAAGCAAAATGCTACAAAAAGAAATCCAAAGAAACCTTCTCAGTTTTCCAGCGACTGATACAAAACTATTTAACCAGATATTTAAATCTGTCCCAGCTGCGGTCTGTCATACTTCTCTCTCTGCAAAGTAGTGGACAGGAGACCCGGACCGAGCTCTGAACTTTATGGGAATGATGTCAGTGCAGCAAAACACGGTATTTGAAAGAAAATTAACAACTTAACCGCTGACGGGAATCCACACAAGTATTGCTATAGTCGTAGAAAACAAAACCACCCAATCGGGTTTTTCTGATTTCTTTGCCATGACCGGTCCCGAGAACTTAAACTGCTTCTTTTCGTCCCACAGCACAGGTCCGCAAGCGTTTTAAATATGACGGGATTGTGCCAAAACGCACAATTCAGCTTCGACAATATCCAACATCACCCAGCAGAGTGGCTTCAGCGTCGTTTATGTAAATAGTTGCAACACCACGTAGCTGAAGAGGGGGGGAAACGTTTACCAAGTGGGACGTCACAGATGGAATCCCACGAAGGCGGGACTGCGTGTGGAAATACTAGAGACTAGAACATATAGATGATATATCTTTATGCTGTCTGTGGGAAATACTGAAAGTCAGCCTGAAGTCAGCTGTAAAAACAGGATTATTACAATCACTCAATAAAACTAGATAATATAGTTAGTATTTATTTTTCTGTTATTTCTTTTCAATTTTTTCTTAATTTCTTTTGAAAAAAGTTGCAAATAATCTATTACGTAATAAGAAAAACGTATACGAAACCAACAGAGGAACACAAGATCTCTTTAATCTTAGAGTTACAAAAACAACAACAAAACAAAAGCTACTACTAAATCAAACTACTCCACCACGTGGTCACTTTTGCTACTGATCTTCCACAAATAGAATAAGAATCCAAGGTCCATTTAGAAGCTGTTGTTGAAATTTCAGTCATATTCTAGGAACGCTGTTCAGTTACTGTTGGAGTTTAGGTGCTTGTTTTCATCACATTACTGTATTTTCTCCTGAACAGTAATGCTGAGAGTCAACATTTTTTCTTTTTTTTTTATTATTATTGTGTATTTTATTTTATTTTATATTCAGTTGTTACATACGTGACAGACATGACTAGGGGAAAGGAAAGGGAGCAAGAAAGACAGGGAGTAGAAGAAAAACAAGAGGGAGGAAGAGCGGGGAAGAGGAATGTTTTATAAGGAAAACGTTCAAAAGCACTCTGAGCCTGTGAGCAAAACCAAAACCAAAAAAAAACACCTTTTCCTATTGGTCGGAAAATGTACCATGTCGACCATTCTAAAAATGACATGGCAACATGGCATTTAGTTGTTTAGGAAGGGGGGAAGTTTTAGGAGTGATGTGAGAGATTTTCGACGTTTAGCGAAAATTTTGTGTAGTTAGTGTGTAGTGTAGTCAATAGTTTTGTTGTGTGTGTCAGAACAATAAGGCGACTACTGAGTGCTACAGGTGTTACAGGAGTGCTACATCTCCTGTTGTCAGGCCTGCAGGTATCAGGCTGTTCTCCTTTATCTCATAGTGGCACAAATAATTTGTGTGGCATCAAATTTGATGCAGAACACCTGATTGTTCCATAAATATTTTGAAATGTTTATTTAAAAAAACGCCTTGGCTGCATTTTTAGTTAAATAGCACACATTTCAGTTCAGTTCAGTTCATTTTTATTTCAAACATTTCAAACGTGTCTTCACAATCATTACAAAATATCATTCCATTATTTGTTTGAAAAGGAGTAGGCAGAAGTATATACTTATTTGTCCCTACCCAAATTTGCAGATTCACAAGTTATGGAAAAACAAACAAACAAAAAAACAAAACAAAAAAGAACTACAACACCATTACCAGCAACATTACCATCCTGGGTTAACCCTGTTTTCTTCAGTCTTATACTTATTTAAAATTAGGTTTTTATATTTTAATTTAAACTGGTTTATGTTTTTACTTTCTTTTATTTCTTCTGTTAGACTGTTCCATAATTTAACTCCTGCAATTGAGATAGACATAGTTTTTGAAGTTGTTCTAGCACTTTGTATTTTTAAATTCCATTTCCCTCTTAAGTTATACCCCTCTTCTTTTTTTTTATTTCTTACTTTATACATTATTTGCGTTGTTTTAAGCTTCACCAAGTCTTGGAATTTAATAGCTTGCATTCTGACAAAGAGTGCATTTGTATGGTCCCTGTACCCCACATTATTTATTAATCTAATGGCCCTTTTCTGTATTATAGTTATTGTTTGTGTGTTACTTTTGTACAGTAGCTTGCAAAAGTATTCGGCCCCCTTGAAATTTTCCACATTTTGTCACATTACAGCCACAAACATGAATCAATTTTATTGGAATTCCACGTGAAAGACCAACACAAAGTGGTGTACACGTGAGAAGTGGAACGAAAATCATACATGATTCCAAACATTTTTTACAAATAAATAACTGAAAAGTGGGGTGTGCATAATTATTCAGCCACCTGAGTCAATGCTTTGTAGAACCACCTTTTGCTGCAATTACAGCTGCCAGTCTTTTAGGGTATGTCTCTACCAGCTTTGCACATCTAGAGACTGAAATTCTTGCCCATTCTTCTTTGCAAAACAGCTCCAGCTCAGTCAGATTAGATGGACAGTGTTTGTGAACAGCAGTTGTCAGATCTTGCCACAGATTCTCATTTGGATTTAGATCTGGACTTTGACTTCTTTTAAAATTGAATTCATTCCTCATTGTAAAGGTTCACAAAACATTATCAGTGTTAACGGTTACATTTTAACTTTCTCTCTTCTGACCAGTCAGCACTCTCCTCTGGAAACACCTGTGGAGTGGGTTTAAACTCAAGTAGGATTTGAGAGACAATATCATATACTAGATATTACTCAGTTCTTTGTGCAACTTCACAGAATGCAAATTCATAATTGCTCATACTTTCTAATTACACACCAGACCATCTCTAAAAGTGCATCAGCATCATCTTGACATGTTTGTATCTCCTTCCTCTTTCAGATACGAGGTTTGACACAGTATTACATGCAGTCTAATTCCTGTGTAGGATTACTTATTCTCACATCCTGATTGCCTTTTACAAGGAATACTTACTTGTGCAGTCAAGATATGGAAAAAGAAGAGAACAAAAACTTAAAGTAAATGTTTATTTTTTAAAGTTAGATCCATAATTTGCTGGACAGTGACACAGATGTTGTAGTTTTGTCCCTGTACACCACTACACCCCTGTGGATTTTAAATCAAACAATCAAGATGAGATTCAAGCACAGACTTCCAGTTTATTTATTTATTTTTACAAAAAAAAAATAATCAGGGGCTCCAAAGTAATTGTACAAAGTAACATAAACCTAAATACAAGGGACATTTTAATACTTTAAACCTCCCAGGCCTTTACTGCAGCTGCTTTCAGTTGCTTTTTGTTTGTGAGTCTCTCAGTTTTGTCTTCAGTAACTGAGAAGCTGACTTGGCCACTGAAGAATATCCCATTTCTTTGCCTTGAGAAACTCTCTCTGCTTGTGCAGTGTGCTTTGGGTCATTATCCATCTGTATTGTGAAGCACTGTCTGATTGGCTGTGCAGCATTTGGTTGAATCTGAGCAAAGTATAGCCAAGAACACATAACAGTTCATTCTGCTACTTACATCAGCAGATACATCATCAATAAACACCAATGATCTAGACTCACTGACAGCCATATTGTTATACAGCGATAAAATTGCCTCCACCATGTTTGACTGATAATGTAACATGATATAAATCATAAGTCTCCCTCATTTGCACATACATTAATTTGGGTCTCATTTTTAAAATGACAGTGAAAAGCTATAAAATTAAGATTCAACCATGCATTCAACCTGTGCGTTAGTATGAGTACTTTAATTTGTCATGAAATAACAAGGAAATAGGCATCGCCTTGACATTGAATCACTTGTCAGTCAACTGTTATTTTTGAGCATCTGAAAATGGAGTACTGAAATTTCTGTAATTCTTAATCAGGAAATGCAAAAAAAATAAAATAAATAAAAGCCAAAAATTTTCTGGTCAACAACTGTCTTAGTCCAGCGAATTATTTATCTAACTGTGTATGTATGGCTAGTCTCACTTACGTTCTTATGCTTATGAAAGTGGCTCCTTTTGCATACTCATGCAACAATGAATTACATATGAAGTAAACAAGATGCTGGAGCAGACTACTTTCAAGAGTAAGTCATAGTATTAGACTATATATGATCAGAGATGGGCAGTAGCGTTACTGTAATCTGATTACTTTTTTCAAGTAACGAGTAAAGTAAGGGATTACTATTGCAAAAACGGTAATTAGATTACCGTTACTTTCCCGTAGGAACGCTGCGTTATTGCGTTACTAAGACCGTGATCTTTTTGCGAGAACATCTCATGACAATGATGTAAGCGAGTGCGTACGTCTGTGACAACAGCTGTGTGCAGATCAACAATGGATAATATATCGAGTGCGGGAGAGAGTTTGAGCGTGCAGCGTTTAAAGCGTGGAAGTACTGACCTTACTTTGAGTTTGATTCCATAAAAAGTGACAAAAACATTAGTGTCCGTTGTGCGTGGGAAGAAAACTTCTTTTTACAGCGAAAAAAACCCTAAACTTCCACGCTACGACGTAATTGGACATTCACAGAGAAGCTCGCGGATTCTTCCACTGACCGCTGCGGCACACCTGCACCAGGGTAAACCTCCGCCTATCCTACTCCTACTTTACAGGTGAAAATAGAGCAACAGGACCGCTAGTCTTTGACTTTATTTATTTTCTGCTGTGTTTTACTGGCATCTATTTGAAAGACTGAGTTTAAACACAAAAAAATATTTTATGTGCTGGAATGTGCAGAAAATAGGTTTAAATGTTAAACTAATTTCTTCCAGTCAGAGAATGTTGCATATAATTAAATTTTTGCTTGATGCATAAAGTTAAAAGATTAAAACTAATAAAACAAGATTTAAAAAGACACTTTTCCATTTGATTACACTTTGTATGATGGATTATGCAGAAAAAGTAGAATTGGGCTCAAAGATCTATCGCTTTATCACCTATTCAGGTTGTAAATCGTGTTTTTAAAAAGTAACTAAGTAATTAATTACTTTTGAAAATAAGTCATCCGCAAAGTAACGGGATTACTTTTTGGGGGAAGTAATCAGTAATTAGTTACTGATTACTTTTTTTCAAGTAATTTGACCAACACTGATGCTGATATATATAATACAAACATTTACTGTTTGATGCAATTGGAAATTTGAATACATTTCTTTTCTATTTCCTTTCTGTATGAGCAGCCTTGTTTCTACAGCAGCCTATGGTACTCATGAGTTTATAAGCATCCTTTCTGAAAGCTTTAGTGAAGATAGCATAGAGGAAGGGATTGGCACACGAATTGATGGGAAAAAAGAGGACCAACAGAATTTTGGAGTTGGTAACTGTGATGAGGGGAAACTTAAAAGCAGCAGAGATGGCAAAGAAGGAGATGGGTGCCATGCACAGAAAATCTGTGAAGATGAGTACCGCCATGCGCTGTGCGATCCTGGTGTCTGCACTTCTGGGTAAGTCAGGGTTTTTTACAGCCAGGTAGATCAGCACATAGCAAACGCAAACAACGAGGAAGGCGCCCACATTGAGGAGCAGGATAATTATAACAAAAGCCTGAGCCAAAGGAGTCTCTATGTCCATGGGTAAGCACATGCTGACTTTGGTGTAGCTACTGACACCAATCAAGGGCAGTATCCCCATCCCCAGACAGATGAGCCAACCTACTGCCATTATGCCTGCAGCTTGCATAAGAACCAGGTGGCGCTCTACCTGCATAGCATTGGTGATGGTGTGCCAACGCTCCAGGGTGATGGTGGAAAGTGTGTAAACTGACAGCTCCCCACCAAAAACTGACAGGAAGCCAGCAGCACTGCAACCAGGTCCTGTCTGCCATTCAATGGCGTGCTGACTGTAGCTACCACGAGTACGCAAGTCTACAGTAGCTATCATCAGAAGGTAGACCCCAATGCAAAGGTCTGCAAGAGCCAGGTTGCACATGAGGAAGCGAGGTACTGTCAGCTTGTTCCGGCTGCTGAAGAAGACCAGCAGCACTGTCAGATTACCTGTAATAGCCAATAAATTGATGAACCAAATAGCTACTCTGAGAAAACTGAAACCTGCGATGTCTTCACAGGGGTTGAAAGCATCTGCCTCAGGTGTGCAAACCAGAGTGCGGGTGGTCTGGCAGAGGTCCAGTTCTGGATAGTGGAAATTCACATCTTCATAGCTTTCATCTTCAGCAAGCAGGTCACCTTCCGAGAAATACGGCACGCCCGTAAGTAGAGATGTGTCTGTTGACCCTCCAATTACAGGCTGAACCCTGCTTTTGAAGGAGATTTAAATGGAAAAGAAGAAGATATTTTTTAAATAAAGAGCTCAGAATGAAGATATCTTAAAATAAGTGAAGTATGGTAAGTAAAGTAAACCAGGGGGCAAATCCATTTCAAACACACTTGTAAGTTGATTTCAATAAGGTGTGAAGTTTATTAGAGTAAAAATAAAAATGAGATTTAGGACAGGTAAATATTGCTGAATCAAATGATTTACCTGCCGGCTGGATCTCTCTCAATACAGGCTGTAGAGCTGTTATTCCACACAGGATTAATTGGTAAGTCTCTGTAGAAAAGCAAGAACATAACAAAAAGTTATGTCACCATTACATGGCATATTTCAGGTGCAGATGTTTGTGAAACCCGTGATATATTGTGTAACGCAATTCAGCATTGCTTAATAAGCAAAGGATTCTGATTTTGATGGACTTAAATTTAGACTAGTGCATGGAAATTCAAAGAGTCACGGGGTAGGGTTGAGCTTTGAGCATGCACAGTGTAAGTCACCTGTGAGTGTTCCAGTTCAGCAGTGCACAGCAGTGGCTGTTGTAGGTGAGATGAGCTTCTCGCAGACTCCACAGTCCCTGCAGAGGAGGCAGACTCTTCAAGGTGTAGGCGGACTGAGCAAACAACACTAGAACTGACTCCAGTCCCTGTGATGGCAGCTTTGTGAGAGCTGTGGCAGAAACATCCCTGTGAAAAAATAACCGACATTAATACAGTGTGACAGAGTTTTTGTGTCCACTGTGCTGTTTTACATTGCCGTTGTTCATCTGACTGTTACTGTTTCTCTCTGCTGAGCTGAAGTCCACAGTGAGTTCTTTGAAGATTACATGAAAATTATGAAGGACATAAAAGCAATTCAGGAGAGTAAGACCATGTCCAGACACAGAATACAGCCTGTGTCGAGTCTTAAAGTTTAACTGGTGTGTTTAGTAAGCATCTTCCTCCTTTTGCTTCCCTATTCTTCTTCCCCTATTTCTTCTTCTTTCCTTTCAGCTGCTCGCTTTAGGGGCCAACACAGAAGATCATCTGCCTCCACCTCACCCCTTCTCTAGTACCCTCCTCTGTCACACAAACTCTGCTTAAATGTCCTTCTTCACCACATCCACAAATCTTCTACTTCTTCTCCTGCCTGGGATCTCCATCTTCAGCATCCTTTGTCCAATATATTCACTGTCCCTCCTCTGCACATGTCCAGACTACTTCAGCATTACCTCTCTAACTTTCAGAGTAGCATCTCCAAACTATACATCATGGTGCCATCACCATCTTCTGAACCTTCCCTTTCACTGTTGCTATCTTTCTGTCACATGTCCCACCCATGCCCTCTCCTGACAACCCACTCCACCATGCCTGCAAGTTCTTCTTCACCTCTCTTGTGCTCTGTCCTCATGATGAGCCCAATATTTGATGTTTCAAAGATTCTACACCGGATGCCCGTCCTGACGCAAACCTCTCCATTTGTCGGCTCTAGGCTTGTTGAACACCCTACCCCCCCACCCTGGCTGGGTTTCCTTTAGCTTTCCTCAATAAATCAAAATAAACTTAGCACAAAGTGACCTTTAGGGGTATACAAATAAAAACTTACAAGACTCCAGGGCCCGTGGCTCCTGTGAAAGCATCTTTATGGATCACTCTAAGGTTTCGATTATTTTTTAATACCCTAAACATAGCAGAACACAAGGAGCAAAACTTTAATGGTGCAAAAGAAGAATTTTAAACAGAAATTAGACATAATGCGGTAAAATGAAACAAATACAGCTTATCTATCTTTGTTCCGTTGAAGGCATGCTCGTGTATTTTTCTTATGCCATTGTTGTACAGGTTCCTGAAAATGTAAGAAACATTTGCATGTTCAAACTGTCTGGACTGCTATAATACAATTTCAAAATAAGTGAAAGTGTCCTATACATTGCAATACTCACATTGTAACATATTCCTTTGACATTCCAGTGAAAGCGTTTGTGGGTATTTCTAGAAGGAAGATGTTGTCACATATATCCCTGCAAAAATAGTAATAAGTGTAATAATAAGTTGAAACTGGACTTGCAGTAACACTGAAGATTTCCTTTGTATTAGTCTCTAAGAATATAACAAGAGATTTACTCACAAGACAAACTCAGATTCAAGTGAACTGATTGATGTGACATCAGGAAAAACTGCAATACCGGTATTTGAAATACTCCTGTAAATAAAAAGAGCAATGTGTCACTTTAATTTGACAAAGATGAAAAAAAAAAAGTTTGTTGCAAGTCAGATTGCTCTGTAGGAATTTTTAAAAACTGACAATTGAATAAATAAATTTTAGGTTGTCTCACAAGTAGCGAAGTTTGGGGAGGTTGTTAAATGCTCCTCTGTCAATGTGCATGAGACCTCTTGTGTTCTGGATTGAGCTGCAAAGCAGTACAGAGCATACAGTCCATACCGGGGTGCACTACAGTAATCGTGACTTTAATGGACTGGGAGAATCACAGAAAAGACTTACATTTCAGAGAGGCTGAGGAGGTTGTTAAATGCTAATGTCTCAATGGTTTTCAGGGTTACACTTTGAGTAATCTCTCTGTGTACAGCAGAAAATAAATAGTGAGATTCTTCTTAGCATTTACGTCACACTGTCAGACTGATGTGCAGTATAAACACACTGCAACCATTTTTATGAGATTTGCCACACACAAAAAAAGCAGAGACACTGCAATAATTAGTTTATGTGATGCAAAACCCAAATCTTCTTATATTTTGAGCATCAATTTTCATCATATTGTTCCTCACTTAAGCAGTATCACAAGTGAGTCGGAATTTGTCAGCAAAAGAAATGTGATACGTACATCCTCTGGACTCCTTTTAAACCTTCAAAGGAATGGCTTGAAATTGTTTGCAAAGACAGATGATAAAGAAACCTGCGAAAGGAGGCATAAAAAGATTGGGAGGACAGTTTAATGATGTAATAGAGACGTAGTGACATCTTAAAATCATCTGAGGCTCTGTGACGAAAAGGTAAGTGTAGCGATGGCACAGGTTTTGTCATAGCAACTATTTAGTGTTCAATTAGAATGAAATTTTCCTAGGTTTTGTTTACAGCCTGTCTGGACACACTGTTTTTTTGTTTTGTTTTGTTTTGTTTTTATCTCTAACAGAAATGCACCATTTAGGTTGTTTGAGGCATTCATAATAAACATAGAGCAAGTTCTCTTCCCACCAGTGAGCAACATTTCCACATCTGCAACATATACATTATTCCCAGCTAACAGAAATGGTTTGTCAATATCATAAACAAATAGAAGTTGTAATTTGGTAGAACAGAAAGTTCCAGGAGTGAGTGTATAGAGTTACTGGCAGCATTTGATAGACACACAAAGCTGCCAGCCTTGGTGTTCACAGACGTTAATCACAAGAGAGTCAAGGTGTTGTGTACTCTGTTACTGAAGAGGAGGTCAAGATTACCCACCTTCAAGGCTTTTGACAGTAAACTCAACAAGTGAGCTGTGATGTCCAGAAAACCATACAAAAAGAAGTGTACTCACAATGTGTGAGAGCAACTTGACATTTGCTTCATCGGTAATTAAGCTGGACACATGCAGGGGACTGTGTTTAAAAAAAAAAGAAAAGAAAAAGGGTGTGATGTACTACTTAAATGAAATAAATACAGTCCATGCTTGGAAGCAGACGTTCTTCACTCTCCAGTAGGGATCTATCCAGATTTATCTCTCAATATTATAAAGACTTAGAGTGGTCTGAATGTAAAACATAAAAAGTTCTTACAGGAAGATGCACACAGGCAATGAGAACAAGAACACAGCTGGCCTTTGTTTTATCTACCGGAGAACGCATGCACACAATACTACTGACAGAGCAGGTGTGTATGTCTGGATGGGGTTCCTTTTGTTCTTGTTGTTTTTTAATGAAGCAGACTTTATCATACCACTGATGCTTAAATTAGAAACATACAAAGTGCTTCCATAGCTAAAGTTGAGGATAAAAGAAAACAAGAAAAAGATACAATTATAAATACATTTGCCACTTGGTGAAACTAGATGCAGTGTTGGAATAATGTTTGTATGTTAGACTGATTTGGAATACATTCAGAGTGCAGAGATTGCTTCCAAAAATGTTTTTATGCCTATTAATTAATATCAGAGTACTGGTAATGGTTGTTGAATGATCAAAGGTTACACCTGAGACTCCCCCCCCCCCCCCCCCCCTTTAAGTATACAGTAAATACTGGAACCAACATCCGTTTTAAATGGGTGCTCAAAATTAAGGCCACTTACAACAGGTTAAAATGTGAAAAGGCGTGATTTGATTAACTCTACAAACAGCACAGCAGAGCTAAACAAGAAAGACGTTTCAGATCTTAGCCCCGTGCGTAAATACGCGCGGAATAACAATGGCAATTGCTTAATCACACGAATTAGCTGCCTTAAAAAAACATCCACCCTGTAAACGCATTATTCCACATGTTGCCAACTTACAATCTTCTATCCCTGTGGTCCATCACTGGAGCTGCCCCTTGTGTTATATTGTTGCACCTGATTGCATTGGAGAAACAGCGGCAGATCCTCGGGCACACGAAATTCCTGCATCCATGGAACAATGAGACGAACAGGAGCAGGGATACTGACGGCGATGTCCACATCGTTAGTGCTTTCTGGAAAACTTCGCAGAAGCTGAGATGTCGACTGAATGTCCCTTCAGCAACAAGAAGTTGCTTCCCTTTAATCGCGCTTTGAATCTCAATCACCTGACCTCCAGCTTCTTATCAAGTGGCTCTAGTGTCGCAAAGAGTTTTTTTTATAAGCATCCGAAAAGGAAAGTGACACGTGATCGCAAAGTTGAGCCCTGTAATTTTCTTTTTTTTTTTTTTTGATGATGACGATTCATTATTAGGTCTATTCTAAGTAAGATTAATGTAGACATGATTGCGTATTAGAGCACCCCAAAACAGAACGCAGAAAATTTTAACGACTGGATACATTATTACCGGATTTATACGTTTTCTATGAGCACATCTGCTTGTAAACACAATCATCTGGATCCCCAGTTAGACTTGCAGCAGTGACCTTGGTTAAAAGAACATACGTAGATCATTGTGACGGTGTATCGTTTAAGATGTAGGCTAAACTGGCGTAATGAGAAAGTATCTGAAAGTAAACCGCAAACATCCAAGAGACAATAACCTTTGATGTTCAATTACCACCAACATCTTCTTCCCCTGGCAATGGTTTTGCTGTGATTGGATGCTTTCAGAGCCACTTTTCCCTCACTGCTGAGTTTGCTAACCCTTGTGTCTGTAATTGGAGTGTATTTTAGGATAGTTAAAATGAAGATTTCGTTTGGCATGCACATAAAGATCCAAAGTCGATGACTGTGTCCCTCGGGAGAACAGTGTGACCCAAAGTCAGAAGCCTCCCATAACTGTATCTCGTTTGGCGCCCGTTGTAGGGCTGTTGCTGATAAAGGCAAGGCAACATTGTGTAGCCTTGAAACACAACATGTTTTAAGTCGTTATACTGAAAGAACATATTCAGTATATATTAAATTAGAAACATGGTAATGATCTAGATGGATGTTTGAAAACTGAGCATAACAACAAGGTATTTTACATTCCACTAGTTCAAAAAAAAAATTTGATGGAGATATATCTGCGAAAAGCGTAGGATTTAATTAAAAATCAGCAGTGTTTTTTAAACGTTTCCTTACTTAACTGCTCAATCAGTGAAACGTGTCGGATGATCTTTCTTTTGGGCATGGTTGAAATAATGCTAAAGTTATTGATGGACTTAATTCCAAGCACTCTTTCCACAAGATAAACCAGTGCGACGACCAAAGATGGTCCGTTGCTTCTCTGCTGGGAAGACAGTGCCAGGTTGTTGTTGTTTTTTTTAATTGTATTTTTTTTTTTTTGCACTGTCGTAATATCTCAACTGGGTGGCGACAAAGCAACATCATTGATAAAAACAGTAAGAGCGCATTTTCTCAGGGAACAGACCAGAAATCCTTCGCTAATACTGGATATATTTATGTGACTGTAAATCTGTGTTTCTCGTGTTGGTTTTAAAACAAAATAATTAAACAGGGTCAGAAATGCCCTTGAGGTATTACTAACCAATCCGCTACGGAGAGGCAACAGTAGCAATTCAAAGGAAGTGGCGTTAAGGAAGTCGCCTTTGAGCTGATCTGGGGTCAGTGATAGAAATGCCAGCGCCGGAAATGGCAGCAAATTGACTGCAATTAAACCGACCCCAAGTCAGTACGTACAAAGGGCAGTACACAGGAAGTCAAACTTATAACAGCTTCGATAACAGTTGTGGGTATAAACCACATAGGTTACAGTCTGAAAAAGAGAACAGCGGGCCGCTTTTTTTCTGGCCAGTTCGCCAGCTAGCTCGTAGAGATGGACAAGCTTCGTCGTGTGCTAAGCGGCCGAGACGACAACGAGGAACTGGGTCTCACTGCACAGGTAGGTACTGCTTGACAGGCTACGCTGCTAATGCTAACGAACTGTCAAGAGAACGGATAACATTCAAACACCTAATAATAAAGCATCGCTTTCGCTGCCTGTTTAAAATTCTGAGCTAATGTTAAGATACCGTTGTCTGCATGCGATTTTATATTCACTGAGTTAGCGGCTTGTAGCAGTTAATAATGAAAAAATGCTATTTTGTGTTAGCTCCGGTTAACTAGCGTCCTCTGGCCGTTTAAAGCCAGCTGTCTTGACTTTTTGTTAGCACTTAACTTTACTGAGTCATGTGTATTTATTTGTACCTCTTTTTCACGCGTTCACGATAAGGAGGAAATGAGGTAAGGTAATGCTTTCGAAGTCAGTTTATTGGTGTTTTGTATTCTACACTTTTTTTCCTGCTTTTATTTTTTATTCTTTGCAGATTCTACTTCAGTTATGTTCTGTATTTCTTAACATATGCTAGCATAATCCCTGTTTGTGGTGTAGCCGCTGTATGATTGATTAGCAGGAAGCCCGTGGGCTTTTTCTGCAGGTCACTGGGTCTGTCTTGTGACATCCTCCCATTGTTCTCACCAGGTCCTTGATGCCAGCACTCTCAGCTACAGCACCAGGGTGAAATGGTTCGTCATCTGCTTTGCTGGAGGCATCCTGTGTTCAATACTTGTGAGTGTATTTGTCAGGCAGAATTTATGTTTTTGTGTCCTTTTTGCCTTCATACTGACCAAAGGAATGTGGAGAAGGCATTTTTTTCCTCCACTGCCGCCAAAGCAATTTCCTCTGTTACTCCAGCAGATCAGTACGATCAACTCCTACGGTCACTTATACTTAAGTAACCCACATCGGGTACATAAATCTTACTTATCAGTTTGTAGCCTTGCAGAAGAGAAGGAGGAAACTTGCTGTCAACAGGTTGAAGCCACTGCCATTTTTCGCACCCATTGTAAAATGTAGGTTTTGTTTATAGGTGGTAACATTCACAGTTACCACAATCGTTGTAGAAAATCTAGCGGCATGAAAACTCGTAATATTTGAGTCTTTAAATGTCCTCTTTTCAAAATTTGTTTTTTTTTCTGGCTGCTCACACACTGTTAGCCATCACCGTGTTTGCAGCAATAACTAAAATACACATTTACAAACCTATTGCTGCTTGTCTGATTATATAAATATCACTAAATGCAGCAGTGTCTTTGCAGAATGAATATCTATCCAGATTTTTTTTTTTTTCTTTTTCCCAGAATCTTAGCTGCTTTATCTTATTAGAAGCTTCTTACAGCTGCTCCCTCATTCACATTTGATTACCTTCCTGACGCAGCCCCAAAGGGGATTTGTATCTCCTCCTGATCTTAAACGTGTTAGTCTTATGTGTGAACCACCACACTGTAGAGCCACCGACTATTTTATATTATTGAAATTATTAATCCTAACTTTAGATAAGTTGTGAGGGTTTCAGCCTTATCAAAAGAAAGATATTAGTGTTTTATAATCTCTTCCTATGGCTAAACATAAGCTCTGTTTACAATTGGACTGCAGCCAGGGGTGTTTCCAGGATGGGTTTTTTTTGTTGTTTTTTTTAAATTCGGTTTCACAGGGGAGACCGAGAATGCAGCGGTGGCGATAGGGGGGCACAGGAAATTAGAATGTTTAGTCGGAAATATTTAATGAGAATCGTGTATAGAAAAAGTATTTAGACTTTTTGCTTAAGTAAAAGATTAAAGTAATGTAATAATTCATATGATGTTCAACCAAATATATTTAAAGTACCTATAGTAAAGTACTCGGGGGTAATGACACTTTTTAGAATTATTTACATGATATTATTCGATTTATAAGGATTTATTTATTGAAGCCTTTATCTTTCTAATGAATACACTTGTTGTTTATTTTAATTACTTATTTATTAGTTGGTAGACTGGTACTATATAATAGTGTAATTAATCTGCAAAATAATAAATAACTGAAGCTTTAAAATGGATAGTCTGGCATAAGAAGAGTAATAATCACATTCAGAATTTAGTAGAGTAAAAGCAGAAAACGGCGTAGTACTAGTAAAAGTAATTAAGTAAATATTTCAGCAACACTAGTGCCACCCATGCCCCCTTTTAGATATGCCCCTGACTGCAGCACTGGTCCAGTAGTACTAAAGTCTATTATAATCCAAACCAATCTTATGGGTTTCTAACAGTAGGGGGAGACAAACGTGTTTCAGTACAACCACAGGACAGCCACTTCTGCTCTTTTTCTTTTTTTCTCTCTCTTTTTTCCGCAGAATTTTTAACAGGGTTATTAACAGTTAACCCTTTAACCTGGTTAAGTTCTAGATCTCACTTAGTAGCTATTATATCTGTTTATTTTTGCCCCCTACCCCTTGCTGAAAAATGGTGATATGAATTTGTGTAGCGGAATTATTTTTTCTTTTTCTTTTTTAATCTCTTTACCAGGGCACAGCACTGCTGTTCCTTCCAAGTGGCTTGAAGCTCTTTGCAGTCTTTTACACACTAGGGAATATTGCAGCTCTTGCCAGGTAAGTCCAGTTTAATTTTAAGTGTTACTGGTATTGTACTGTATTATCATCAGCCTTTTGTCATCAGTATGACACACTGCAAGAAAGCAACAAAAAAAAGTAATCTTAAAGGTTATATTGTCACTCATGGCTGGAGTATCTTGTCACAGTCATATTTCTTTAAGGTTTGCTTTGTGGTGACTTTCTGTAGTGTGTGTGATTTATCAACATTGTCCCTGTGTTCATTCATAACCTGCTGCTCTGTTTGCAACACTGTGCCTGAAGAACTATGAGATGTTTTCAGCTCATAATGAATGACATTGTTACATATTATTGTCAGTATGAGTTATACAGTTGGATGTAACAAAGCAAGTAATCTAATCTTGATGAAAGCATTGTCATTTATTAAAGTTGTCACTCCTGTGCAGCTCTGATAGCAATTTTTAGGTTTTCCAAATTTGAACCCAAGGATGAACTGAATAAATCTTAGTAAATCTTTTGTGCTGTTGAGTATATAAAAACGCACTTTGTACAGCTTTTAGTGTTTGAAATTCAAAGACCTCTAAAGTCTTTGAGTTTCACCATCATCAGTAATAAATACACATTTGTAGACACATTTTATTACAGCAAGCTTGCACTGTCCTTTCAGACCTCTTATCAAATTTGTACCCATTTTATTTGAATTCTATTTCTTCAGTTAATATGTACTCTCAATCCTTGAAACACTACAGAGTTTGCTGCTGAGAGTATACAAACTAAAACTATTGGGAGCAAGTCAATGGTGTGGGGCTGCCTTGTTTTTACTGATTCCTTTACTAGCATCATATTTGAAGTATAATGTAGATTCTCTGCTAATATTGTAAACGTATAAGTAGACCAGTTTAAACTTTCAATGCTTTAGTTATCAGTTTAGGAGTGAAAACCAGTACAGAAAATGTACTCAGCCATAAAATAATCGACTGGAATTAGAATGTTTATTTTACTGCTCTGTATGCTAAATCACCAGATTAATGATTTTCTACAGCATTCATCTTTCATATTTTACTGGTGTTTACATATTGTATGTTCTTTATAGATTGTTAATCACCTAAAGTCTCTAGAGTGGGTGGCATTTTCTCTTGCAGAAGATTCTTAAGATCTGTGAAACACCCCTTTTAGATTGGTCAGATTCTGCCAACATCACTCCTTTCATGTGAACATGCAGGGGAAACCTTGGGTTAACTTAGTGAGTTGGAGAACTAGCTTCTTTTGACCACTTATCCTGAACGCCAATGTTAGGGTAAATGAATCCAGATAACCTGGGTATGTTGCACTCACCCGGGAATCTGTGAGTCCTTACTGACACTGTTATAATTAGAATTAGAATTAATTAGAATTAGTTAGAAGAAAAATATTCATGGTCTCAAAATAATTCCTTATTTTGAGACCATGAATATTATTCTTCTAACTGTTAAATTAAAAAACTGCGGTGAAAAGCTGGAATGCATAAGAGTTGTCAGCAGAGGTCTGCAAAAGAGCTCCATCGAAGTGTTGTGCAGTTACGTAGGCGAGGTGTACATCAGGTTTTGACATAAGTTAATTCGTAGAGCTTCACAGGGGTTTGCAGTTTACATCCTACCTACAGGATAGGGTTCCCACAGAGACGAGCAGGGGCAGCATAGCTGTGTGTCTCTAGTAGAGAGTGTTTTTTTTTTTATAGGAGGATGTGAGTAAATGAGCTCTTTTTTTGTATAGGAGCAAACAGCTGTTTTCTTTCCTGTCACAGGGAACCATACTTCCAAAGTGTAGTTAAAACTTTAGTTTTACTTATTCGGTACCAGTTTATAAATGGATCATCTTGGGGACCTTCACATAGTTAAGTCAAGACTTTCCAGTAGAGAGAAATCTAAACTAACCCCCTTCTTAAAAATCACATACCAGCAATGTAGAGGAAAAAAAAACTCAATATAAAGCTTAAGATTAGAAATGTATCTTTATAGATGTCACCAGATCTACAACATTTAGATTTGTATTTGTAGATGAACTAAGGTCTAAATCTTACAGTAATGTCTTTGACTTCTTTTGACAGACACCGAACGCTTGATTTGGTGATTGTTATCAGACTGTACAGTCTCTGTTTTCAGGTATTAAATATCCAGAAGGTTAGATGCATCAAGAAACTAGGTCACCTTCTTCATAGCTCAGGTTAACAGTCCAGTGCAAAAGAGTATCATATTATTTTACAGAGCTTAACCTACTTTATAAAAACAGTATGCTGCTGGTTTCTTCTTGACAGCCACAGGTATGAAAACAGGAGGCACTATGTGCTGTGTTTTTAATGACAAAAGAACAAAATTATGTAACGCAACAAAAGCTCAATTTAGCTTAAACTCTGATTTCAAATGTCTATTCAGTGATCTGCCAAAATCTTAACACTTAATGTGTTAAAATTACGTGATCAGTTTTACAGTCAGTGACACACTCTTTTAGGTGCCAGATCTTTTTCCCAGCATGTGCGCCAATCATTAGTGTCTTTGACACTCTGAGGAGGAAAAAAAAAAAGCCTCCCTCTCAACAGACCAGCAGAGAGAGCCTGCGTCAGCCCACATTACTCTTGTGTCTCATCTAACAGATGTGACGCTCCACGGACTCCCTCTGCCCACTCAGCTCAGCTGAGCCCAAAGCTGCGTGCCTCGTCAGTGGGGAAAGCCTTTGTCTTGTTAAATTCACTGACGTAACACATGCATCATGTAGGAGGTCTTAAGTGTTGGGAATGAAACATTTAAACTGTAATTATCGCCACATGTAGTCCAAATTTGATTTTGTTGGTCACACTTTTCAGATGTTACTCATACTGTGCTGTATGCGGTCAGTGTATTACTCATGTTGTGGGGTACCAGTTTGTTTACAAAAGGGATCTGTCCCATTCTCGTGAATTTAGTTTGGGACTTCCCTGAGATTTTTTTTTTTTTTTTTTTAACCTTACAGTATTTATACATTTGTTTGTTTTTGTCAACTTTTCCTATCAACTTTTTAGGCTTGGACGGTTACATGTACTGCTTTTCCACTGCAGACACATCTCTGCCCATTTACTCTTTTCAGTGAGCAGCTGCCCATCAGTTAACAACTACTGTTGTTACTACCAAAGCCTCGTAACCCCCAAAATGCAATTCAAGATGGCTGTGAAAGCAACTACATATTTATTGTATTCAGCCTGTGCTGCACTGCAGATAATCACTGGGGAGGGAAAATGACTACTTAATGCTATGAAGGCAAATTATAATTATATTATAATTATAATAATGATTCATAATTCGAGAGCATCTGTGGAGCATGGCCACCTGATGGGCAGTTATCTGGTTTACGTTTTGTAGTCTGCTTGTTGGCAAAATTCCATTGGCCAATTACTTATCAGCAAGCCTCAGTGAATGCAGGTATACAGTGCTTAAGGACCACACTTTCATACTCAAAACAATCAGCTATCATGTGACATGAGCTATCAGTTTTTACTCTTCTGTAGTTGTAGTTGTTGACCAAACTGGAAGTCTTGAAGTAGAGTGGTTAAACTGGAAGTCCTGATAAACTGACGCTGTCTTTGGAGGCAAACGCAGATGAGCCAGTGTGACTGTTGCAGTGGAAGGCTTGAAACTATGAGCTCTTTTTTGTTTGTTTGTTTTCTTAGCTTAAACTTCTGTATTGTTCAAAAGTGATGCGTTGAGGGTGTGAAGTTTTTCTCTGCTTGTTTGACAACCACAGCTATAACAGACCTGTTTACTGAGCTTAATCCATCTACTTTTTTATTGTTCTCCCAAAGCACCTGCTTCCTAATGGGACCACTAAAACAGCTGAAGCGCATGTTTGAACCAACACGACTGATAGCAACCATTGTTATGCTGGTAAATACTGTGTTTTACTATTTAGACTTAGATTATGCAAGGCACTGCACTTCCACTTACAGCAGTTGGTGATTTATGAGTAACGTAACACATTTCACCTTGATAGTGTAGATGTTTTCTTGAGTAACATTTAAATGTTTTAGGGGGTTTGTTTGTTTTTTACGTTGTTTTTCTGATAGGTTGAAAATAAAAGGAGAAAAAGTAAAACTGTGAACTTTGTACAAGCAAGCAAAAAGTTTATGCAAGCTGATCTCTCCTTTCTTCTTACAGCTCTGCCTGGTCTTAACGCTTTGTTCAGTGTTTTGGGTAAGTATGTTTCAATACAAACAAATCAGTTTGCAGTTATTAATTTAAAGTAGTGTTATTAAATGCTTTTTTATTAACTTTACAGTGGGGTAAAAAGGGACTGGCCATAATCTTCTGTATTCTGCAGTTTCTGGCAATGACGTGGTAAGGATGACTTAGTAGTCTAAACCATTTCAGTACAGTTTGTTCATTATTCACACCTACAGTGATCAGTCTTAGACCACTGACACTTGCAATGAATAACTCATTAAAATCTAACAGTTTGCTTAGAAACCCTAGATCTTATTTTATGTTATACTTCGCAACATAAGTTTATTTTATAGTATTCGTAGATACATCTGTAAGTGAGCCACATATTTGGCTAAAAGTGTAAAGGCTAATACACTTAATTTTAGCCAAGCTATACTGGATTTTATTGTTCAGGGCAAAATGATAGCAAGCACGATTCAAGTATATTGATTAAATTGGTTTACCCTAGTTTGCCAGTGCAGACAGTGACATCTGTTTGAAATGCAGGTTACAGTTAAAGGTGTTGTAATAAGACTGATGGGCAAGAGGCCATGCCTGATTGTAGGTCAGCGTATGTTTGCCCTGTAAAGAAGAAGGCAGGATAGTGTAGTGCTATTTAGCTGTGGGGTTTGGGCAGACAGGCATGGATTGTTTACACACAACACGAAGTGGCTGCCAGCTGTCTGTGGAGTCATTACTATAATGAAAATTACATGTGAACGGTCCAGGGAGAATACATGGCACCTATTAGTCCTTAATTAGTTATCTGTTGTTATGCTAAGTGTGTAACACAAAGAGCTAAACAACCCATCTTTCACTTATAAGTTATAGTGTTTTAAAAACTGTGACTTTATAAGGTCTATTTACAACGTCCACAATAATTTCTTTTGTCATTTAACTGCATGTCCTTTACTCAAATGTTTTAAAGCAGTTTTTTCTCTTTAGTTCTTTTTACATTTAAAATCTTTATAAGTCATGAATCTTTTTCATCTGAGGGTAATGTTATTTTTACTAGAGCATTTTATAATATTTGGCCTTTTTAGTTTGCAGAGCTTAGAAGTTGTCCGTAATTTTGCAAAGTGATGAATTGCTTAAGTTTTTCAGCCTGTTGTTAAATTGACTTAAATGTATATCATGCAAATATCAAGCTTACAAGCTATTTGAGCTTTTATTTGACATCCACACAGTCAGTGGAATTAAGCTTAACCTTAGACGTGAATGAATGATATGGATTAGCCTGTCAGTAATTTGTACGTTCACTTATTTGAACATATTTGCACAGCATTAACAAAAGACACTGTGTGTGACTGCATGGAAAAACGAGCCACTAGGAACTATGGAGGAAGGGAATAGCCTGTGTCAGCTTACAATCACACTGCTTTTACACCTACATGTCGTACATTCATTTCCGCTCTGCCTGCGTTCTCAAAGGCATCACCATGGAAACCACAAGTCACACATCCAGAACTCATTCTTAACAGACTGGGGGCATAGTGCACTCCCACGCAGCCGCTCAGACGTCTGTGCGAAGGTGGTTCCGTAATAAGACGTCGCCACTGACCCGCACAGATGGGGTCAAAGTCCAGTCCTTGGGCTGAATTCTGTGAAATGATCATATGATCCTCAACTACAACTGACTGTCACAAGCTCAAGATAGTTACAATGGTTTTGTTATTAAACATCCTTCTTTGCTCATGTTTGTGCTCTAGTTGATTATTTAACAGTGTCAGTGCATTCCTCACATATTTAAAATACATCACTGGTTTCATCAGGAATCTATTAAGCTGAACCTTAGCCGTGATCATTTCCTGGATAGGGTTCTGTGTTTGTTTCATAAGTGTGCCTGCTACCTTTCTGTCCACAATTATTTGTGCAAAGATTACAGTATGTACAATTACATTTTGTTAATCACTGCTAAGTGAGATATAGAGAGAGAGAGAGAGTTTTTTTTTTTTTTTTTTTTAATTTTTTGCCTGTCCCATTTGGTTCTTTTGCCATCAGAATTGTTGTCTAAAGGCAAAGAAAGATGCCCAACTTATTTACTTAACCAAATGGACCATCCCAGCCTTGCCGTATTGGTCTATTTGATTCACCTTTTATTGTTTATTTTATTTTCATTTGCTGAACACGGCACAGACTTGACTGGGGGAAAAGAAAATGGAGAAAGAAGAAAAAGAGCGGGGAAGAGGGATGGTGATAAAACTGCTAAGTGATATAAACGAACCTTTGTCATAAGCATTGTCGTATCAGATTTCAGTTCCTGGAAAGATTTAAAAAGGAATTTACAGGACAACTAGTTAGTTCAACGTATTTTGTTGTAGTGGCCTTAAATAATAAAATAAATGTAAACATTGAATCAAATTTAAAATGAGCTAAGGGACACATTCATTCATTCTTCATCAGTAGGTGAATACTAATGCAAAGGACTTTAAATACAGGTAATCTGCTTAAACTGGTACATGACATGCACAGTTCATTCGTAATTAGTATCTTCTACAATCAATATCTGTCCTAAAAATATCCCACCATCACCAGTATTTTCCCTCATCCTTTTGTGTGTTTCTTCTCTTTCAGGTATAGCATCTCTTATATTCCATTTGCCAGGTAAGATGACAGGATTATACTTTGCATGCTTTGCCTTGATATATGGATATGTGCTCGTACTCTCTGGCGTGCATGACCCTTCAATGAAAACATGTTTTTTTATTTACGTATTTCTCTTGTTTGCGTCCACCATATGGCTCTAATCCCCCATTACGATCAGTGTAGGCTCTTGGTGTCAAACAAATGGCAGCCTGTTGTTTTCACACCATCCATGCTTTAGTGCTGTGACATCATTGCTAAATCCATAATATCACAATGAAGTGGCTTTTTTTTTCTAAATGAAATAATGCTCTTTGAATCTGATTTGCCAAAAATATTTTCCTTAATGTAGCTTTTACGTTGCATATAATAAGCTTGTGTTAAGC
Source organism: Neolamprologus brichardi (assembly GCF_056152115.1). Taxonomy (NCBI): domain Eukaryota; kingdom Metazoa; phylum Chordata; class Actinopteri; order Cichliformes; family Cichlidae; genus Neolamprologus; species Neolamprologus brichardi. The sequence continues at coordinate 19,833,212 of NC_142116.1, forward strand.
TTTACAGGGTTAAGGCACAATGCAAATTTCTGATTAGATCTGGCTAAGCTGTGCTGCATCAAAGACAAAAAGCCTGCAGTGTCATAAGTCGTTGTCACAGGTGTCTTAATGTTTTGCAGCTTTTCTTTAAAAGCAAAAAAATTCTCCACTGTACCAAAAGTGTTCACTTTGGTGCCATATGCTGTACCACCTCAGTGCTTTACCTCCAGGCCAGGCATGAGGTGTGATGTTTTGTCAGTTCAGATGTAAGTTGGGTTATAGCTCATTTGGTCCAGAGCCCCCATGCAGCCCCCACCCACTAAGTATCTTGTGTGTTTGGGCGACCCTATAATCCATCCTGACAGCTGAGGGACGTCCTTTTAACAACCTCAAGCTCCCCCTCCCCCAGCCCAAAAGCTAACAGCAAAACGAGGCCTAGACAAAGACCTTTTCCCATGTCACTCCCCAAAAAACAAATTCCTGTAGAGGAATGCAAATTTTATGGCAGGGCTTTGTTTCTTTTTTGGGCTTGATACTAAAATGCTGCCAATCAGCTGCTTCTTTGTTACTGCTGTGTTTCTTATGTTATTTGTCAACACATTTGTGTTCTGTCTCCTTAAGCCTCTTACTTTAATCCATTTTTCATTTAATTCAGACTTGATTGCTTCGGTCTCTGTTGTTTTAAGTTGTTTCTGCATATTTTGATCTCATGATTTTATGGGGTGACACAATGCTATAGTACTTCCCATCCCTGTCTGTGTTCCAACAGTCTCCGATACCTGGCTGGCCACTGCCATAACACATGGCCAGTGGACTTGATCCTTTAATGTATTTTACCTTGTTTCCTATTTATATCCCCTCACACATGCAGAGAGAGATACTAAAACCTGCTGCCTGTGCACGTCCCACAGCACTTTAAGGCTGCTGTTGGCTCAGACATCTAATCAGAAATTGGGGAAAGCCCTTGAGATTGATAATTTATTTATGCAGTGGAAATGACAATAAGCTTTAACTGATATATTTTTAAAAACACAGAAGAGGTTGGTTGGTTTGTTTTAGGTGGGTTTTTTTGCTTTGGTTTTTATCCAAAAAAAAAAAAAAAAGCATTTAAGGAAGCAACCCTTCTCTCCTGCGGCCTCCCCTCCTCCCTGTCAGACTGCTCATGATCCCCCTTGTTCTTTTAACCTTGACGGGTTTCGCACCTCCTCCTTCCAATTTCGAACGTGTCTGCAGGCGAAGTCTGCATAGCAACCACTGATGGCAAGAACAAACTGTGTGAAGCGAAATAGAGTAGGCAATGATCTGTGGTCGCCATGGTGACGGATCGCATTGCATCATCCTTCAACTTGGTGTACCTGGGGGAAAAAAAAGAAAAGGAAGCCCCCATCATTCTGAGCATGTGGTCCCATCCCCGCCAAAACACGCTCACTTATTCATGATGAGCCCCACCCAGATTATCGTAAAAATGGACTCATTGTCGCTTTTAATTTTGTACGTATGGCAGAATTTTGTCTTTGCTATATTTAGTTTTTCCTTTCATTTCTTAATTGCCTTTTTTCTGTTTCTCTTTTATTTGTTTTGACAGGGATGCTGTGATCAAGTGCTTCACGACCTGTCTGAGTTAGGACTCCAAAGTTTCCTATCAAGACTGGTCCTAATATGCAAACTGCGAACAAGAGGCTTTGTAAAATATACATGATACTGTATATACATTATATTTCCAAATTTTTATTATGGCTTTCATACTGTGAAGTCTTGCTTTTTAAGTGTAGCTAAAGGTCTATAACTATCACCAGATAATAGGTATCAGTCTTTTGCTTTTGACATGAGTAATGGGTGCCTTTAATGGTTAATATATTTAAAAATATTCCTGAATTTTCTGAGTGTATTTATGCCATTTAAGTGCAGAAACTGATGTTGAGTCTGGTATGTGGTCAAATACAACAAAAGTGCCTTCTGATTATATGCAGCAGGAAGAAACCAGTTCAAATTTAAGTCAGGTTCTATATTTGCATTTTGAGCAGTATACAAATTAATTGTCATCTGGCTTCCTACATGCAAACGTTGTCAGAGCATTATCTCTCTCTCTTGTGCGTGCGTGTGTGTGTGATGTGCAAAAATGCTCTGAGATGCTATTCCATGTTGATGTTTTCCACTTGGCAATTGTGTCACTGCTTCACTGATAATGCCTGAAATATGATTTTTTTTTTTTCTACAGCTAAACAGAATTTAAAAAGCACTCAATCTTCAGTGTATCATGTGAAATCATGTTCAAAATGCTTCTCCTTTTTAGGTTGATTTCCTGCCAGATGTAGCAGTGACCCAGTTAATTACGCTTTTCTGAGCATTGTGATTTTTACGTGACCTAATAACCCAATATAGCTGGCATCATGTTCCCCTATACCGCTTCAGCGTGATGGTGTAGCCTTTGAGGATGTGGTTGTCATGACAACCTCCTCCAGAACACTCATAACCTTTTCCTACCCCCATTTGTGGTGCAGATGTTCACATCCTACTAACAAAGGTTTTTCTGCTTTTTAGAGGTCCTTGGGCCAGCAGTCTTGATTCCTTTGCATTTTTGGAATTTAAACTAAAATGTGTTTTTCTACGTAATAAGAGCATAGCTCAAGTTTTGTTTAGTTTTTTTTTTCTTAATTGCTTTATCAGATTAAATAATTCCATTTCTTTTCTTTTTTTCCTACGCTTATGGTTTTTTTGGGGGGGGGTAGACACTTGTATTTTTGTTGGATTACGAAATCTCCCCTCAGTACTTATTGTTATCTGACTTGGCAGAGACCCAGTAAATCCCTCTCGAAGTAATCTTGGGGGGATAAAATAATTCTTTGAGATGAGAGTTTGTCGTCTTTGTTTTTTCTGATTGGTTTTCCATAGCAGCCATTTTTGGATTACACCAAAGTTTGAAGATGAAGGGGAAGAACCCTGACCCCAGCAATCTGTTAGCGTCCCAACTGTTTCCCCTTCAGTACATTTAATCTGTTGTTATGTCAGAGAGAACAGGGATCATGCCTCGGCGAGCACTGAAATTAAACAAGTCTGTGTGTCTTCTTTAGCTTAATGATCTAAGTCTTCTTGCAGAGATGAATAAATAACTTGGCCTGTGTTGTGGTGGGAGCTGCTGTCCCAGTTATTGATTCTAAGTGTCTGAAGACTGTTAATTTTCAAAAAGCATTAAACACACATGCATTTTAAATGTAGTTTTATTTCCCCATCCCCAGAGCAACTGCATCTGATGCATGACTTAAAGCCAAGATGTTTCACAAACCGTAAAATATGCAGGCAATAGAAAATCGTTTAATAACTACAGATTAGCAAAAGGGCTCATTGATTTCTGCCTGGCAGAAAGTGCAGATAGAAGCAAAGAAAGACAAAGAAAAATCAATATTGCAGATTATTTGTGTATCCTATGAGATGCTATTTCATAGTCTACATGGCTGGAGTAACAAAAGTGACTGTCAATACACATCAGATAATTGACATTTGAGATCATATTGACTGAAAGGATACAATGAAACTGCATGCTATTGTTCCTGTGATATGTTCAAGGACACACTGATCTGAGCACCAAGGACTAAACTCATGATTATGACCATAAGTTCTCTTTCTTTTCATCCAAGTATGCTTTGGCAGTGCAAATAAATCACAGAGTATTGATACTTGTTGTTGAACTTTTTGAGTTTTGTATTTCGAATAAAGACGTTATGGGCTAAAAATGTTATAAGAAGTCTTTTTTTCGGCTTTATAATTCTTTTTTACTGGGTTGAAATTTAGTTATTTAATGGCATCACTGTGGTGAAAAACATTCAATGATGACTCATAGTTTTCAGGCTCATTATGTCCTGAAAAGCCTATGATAGGTACGATAATGCACGAGAAATGGATCCAATAACTGGAAAGCAGCAGAGAGGCGCTGTGACAGGAGATGAGGGGAACTCTGGGTGGATGTGGCTCATCGTTTGAGGAAGTTGTTGAAAATTATGAAATGACATCATCAGTTTTTTTCACGGCTTTGTTTGGCGCTTCTTGCCACGCCTTCCTGCCGGCTCCTGCATAAAGCGGCCGGGCTGCCTTGTGTGAACCAGTTGAACTCCAGTCAGCGCGGACAACAGGTGCACCGCAACCCCCTCCACCTTGTCTCTGTTGGATTATGCCCGCAGAGCGCCGGTCGTCGCTTTACGCAGGGCTTCCTCTTCTGCACTCAAAATAATTTGCACGCTTTTATATCCTGACCACTTCCAGACACAACGATGCCTTTTCCACCCATCAGCCTCCACCAACGGATCTCATCGCCTGGCAGGGAACTATTCGGGAAAAAGAAAACCAACGGAGTGCCTCCTCAGACTGAGCAAACCAGCAAATCTTGCGGAGAGAGAGGGGGGTCGGATAAGGAGAAACAGCCCACATCTTGGGCATCGGCGAATTTAAGGAACTTGGGGCGAAAACCCCAGCAGGACAAAAATAAAAGCCCCACTCAGAAGCCCGGTGCCGGGCAAGAGACCCAGGGAAAGCCGTCGTGGTTGATGGTGCCCAAACCTCAGGATTCATCTGAAGGAGTCAGGCGCTCCAGCTCCATGGACTCCACGAGACAACTCAGTGGAAAAGAGGAAGGGAAGAAGGAAATTCAATTTACACTCAGTCTCACCCCCGAAGCCATTCTTGTCATCCAAAAACGGAATCTAGAAAAACAAATGATGGCAAAGCAACAAAAGTGTTGCGCCGGCACCGATTTTCGGCACCGGCGAGTTTTTCCATCCAAAAAGACGCACGGGGGGTCCAAGGGCTGCGCGCCGGCCGCCAAAGCGGAGAGCGCGGAGCAGGACATCACCGCCATCGTTAAAATATCTCTGCTGAATGACCAATACAAGTACGATGATGTGGAGTATGAAGACGAGGACGGGGATGTGGATGAGACTGTTGTAAGGAAATGCAAAGAGTGGCTAAAAGGGGTCGAAAATGCCGCTGCTTTGGGAAAAGTCGACAAACTTTCCGCACTTCCGCACCTCAAAGGCTGCTGACACCTGGCTTTGATGTCTTGTTGTTAAGCCGGGACTCTCAGTGTGATGGACTCGTGAACAATGTGCAATTGGTGTAGATCTGTTGCAAAGGCATCCTGAATTTTAATCTTTTCAAGTAAACGTTAAAGGGAGGAAATCCACGTGTCTTCAGATGAATGTCAGTTTGTTAAAGAAATATATATTAAAAATAGATGTCAATGCGTTTAAAAAAAGTCAATTAATTAAGAAAACGAATGAAATGAGGAAATTCCATTGGAATCATAAAAAGTCAAGAGGGAATCATTTACATTCCCCATCAAAAACAGGATTTTAAAAGTATCCAGCAGTGCTTAGGGCTCGCAGGGATATTTGCTTTGGGAGTTTGATGCCTGTTCATTATTTTATTTCTTTCAGTTTTAGTTAAATACCTTTAAATTCTCGTCCTTTGCACGTGGTTTCTATTTTTTCAGTGAGGCGCCTGTGGATTGGCAGAGGGGTCTGCTCCTTTGTGTGGGAGAACAATAAACTGTCAACAACAGAGCTCTTTGCCTCTGCTCCTAAAAACCAAATTGAATTGTTTATTTTTCCTCTCATAAGAGGGTTATATCCTTTGCAGGGATTTACCAGTGGTGTACAGTATGTAATGTTTACTAAATATTTGTACTGTCACATATCTTTTCAGTTCATTAATTTAAGCGAATTTTAAGTAAAAACATTTTCTTTTTTTTAATTATGCAACTGTCTCGATCCTTTTAAATCTTAAAAAGCCGTATTGTGCTGTGCCTCTTAATTAAAAAAAAAATAATAATAATAATAATTTGCAGTCATTTAGATTTCTTTTACACTTCTGGCCAGTTTTCAAACAAGCGTTTTAAAGGCTCTTTGTTGCCACTGTAGCTACCTGAGGCCATTTGGGCATTAGTGTTCTAAGCGTCTTAGATTTCCTGTTAAGCAGGGTTCACAAGAGTACTGTAGGGCCCAGGTGCATGACCCCTTTAGGAAATTACCTCCAGACTACCTTACGTATCACACTGGTATTAAAATCTGGTGAAATGCCACATCTACAGGACTTGCTGCAAAGTAGCTGTAGTTTGAAGTGAACTATCCTGAACGTATGCTGCTCAGGTAGTCGTCCAGGTCAGGGGTGCAGAATATGGCTGTTTTAAGAAGAAAAAAATAAAAATAAATAAACCACACATTGGAGTTGCAGATCATTTAAGCCATAAAAAATGGCTTATGCTTTTGTTTGTTTTTTTAGAGTCACACCTGCCCACAGTGCATTGTATTGATCGTTAAACTAACATTCAAATGCAAACCTCAGAACACAAATTCAGTTTCTATGCACGGCCAAATACATATTTGAAATTCCTTTGTATGGAGATTCTCATTTGCAGCATTGTTCTCTGTAACTTGGTAACCAGAGTTTTACTCTGTGTGTGGTACATTTTGAACTCTATCACATTTCAGACAGAGGAGTGTTGTAAGTTTAAGACACGACAGCTTGTTTGGCTCACACACCAACAACTGGTAAGGCATTTTAAAACATATACCTCCGCTCGTAACCTCAGGTAATGCTGTTGTTTGGCAGACGTTTTATTAATGGAAAACCCCCGATTTTTTTAGTGTATTGCCTCTTCTCAGTAAACAGTATCTTGGCAATAGAGCTGCCATAAAACTGGAGTGCAAATACCTGCATCAATCAAGCGCTCTTCCCTCTATTGCAGATGTATTACCTGTTGGGGACAGGTGTTTTATATGACACACAGTTGTTTTCTTCTTAAAGGTGTTTCATTCAGGAATGGATTCAAACCTGCAGCAAATAATCAAGTGTCAAATACATGTCCGGCCATAACTCTGTAAATGTCATTGTACAGTGTGTAACACCACAGACTTTCTCCACTGTGTCATCTGGATAAACAAGCAAAGCTTCTACAATAAAGCGTTTTCTCCTGAATAGATTTTCCCTTTCAGTCTCACAAGTGATTTGGTTGTTGAATGCTGAGATCATGGCTGAGCCATTACAGCGTGTACCAAGACTCGTTTGGTTCTCCATGGTTCCTGTAGTGATATTATCAACTGGCTTAGTGACCAAAAGTTGTGTAATCCTCTTCTATTGTCTCATTTCTATTGCGGTCTTGTTTGTGTGTGTCTCTCTGGTATTCATTGCTGGCTCATATGGGCCTCAAAGCCAAGCTATTCACGAGTGAGTCTGTCCTGGGGGTAAGAATTGCATCATTATCTGTGAAGTAGCTAAAATGCTTGTTGTCAATAGGAAAAGTGCAATTTGAAGGATTGGGGGCAGTTGCAAAGGGCGGCTTGGATAAAAGTGGAAACTTTATCTTTAAACCGCCCTTCAAGCCCTTTTGTTTTCATCTGGGTTGTGAAATCCAGACCAAGCTGGACTTTTTTTTCACCTTTTGCCACAAACCATTTGTTTACACATGAATCCATCCAGTCCAAGTGACACTTCTGTTTCTAGATTAGGAGTAAAAAAAAAAAAAAAGAAATAAAAAGAAAGGCTGCGGGCTTTCTGTTCACCACACTGTACTGTGATCACTGTGTGGGAGAGTGGCGCGGTACAGCAGGGCAGCTTCATTATCGTCCCCTGATTTATAGTGGCAGGGAGCACAGATGGATGCTGCCTTCACTGTGTCACTGACACTTTGCACACAGCAGAGAGAGCAGAGAACTGCAGGTCCCTTAGCTGTGCCGCGACGGCATCACTGTGGCAACGGAACTGATAAATCCCGTGTTTCCAGCAGCTTTTGTGAGGAAGGACAAACCCGACATTTCCTGAACTGAGTCGGCCAATAAACTTTAGTGTTGTGGTCATCCAGGGTGAACCCCTCAAGACTGAGGCCTTTTTGCCAGGAACAAGGCAGCCTCAAAAAGAAGGCTTTGATCTGAGAGTGCTGTCCTCCCACAAAAGCTAAAAGATGTTTTATTCTTCATTTAAGGATTACATGAGTGAGAGTAATCTCCTTTGGCATGTGTTGTATAACTAATAATGAGGACACCAGGGGAATGAAGAATATATGTGGGCATGTTTTCATGTTTTTTCCCACCTCAGGACAGAGTTACAATGACAAATACATGCAACACAAAGGGGGGGACATAAACGTTGTATAAAAAGGCACAAACCTAAGCTGTCAATACACAGCAGCATGCATGCTATCACTCCCATAAGGTTTGCGTTCCTTTTTTGCTTTTTATAACACCTACCGCATCCTGCGCTCCTTTTTTGGTTTCACATTTTCTTTTTGCACTTTTACCAGATTTAGTGCATTTGAATTAAGGTGTATTATTAGAAATCTGTCCACAAACCTTCCCTGTGCAGCATCTACTAGGAACCATTCATTATCTGGATTACGGAAAGGACACTGCTGCCTGATGATATGCTCAGAGTTATCAAGAGCCACACTGAAGATCAGGGAATAGGATGAAGGCTTAGTGGGAGTGAAGGTGGGCATATTCCTGCAGCATATGGTCTTGTTTCTTTTTATTTACTTATTGGCTGCGCATTGCAAGAACACAATGTCAGGATGTTGTGTGGGAAGATGCTCTTGGCAAACGATGGGATTACAAAAAACAAAAAAAACATTCTTTTTTAATCCTCAGGCTCCCACAGCATCTAAAGTAGGTCTTTACTGTTGATAGGCAGGGAATAAAGTCAACGCTCCGGAGGAGGAAGGCAGCTCGTGGCAGCAGCCAAGTTCCAGAGAAAAAGGCCAGGACCTCCACATCAAGCACAGCTGGAACAAGTTATAAAATGATGTAATTACGCTATAATGTTTAAGACAGTTTGTAATCATTTAGTTACTCATTCTGCATCTGCAGAAAAAACAAAACAGTGAGAGAACAAAGTTCTTTGATCACGATAATCACAGCAGTCACTTTAGCATGTCCACATTTTTGGTCGGTACTAAAACACTTGTCTCTGTTTTATGTTTTATAAACGGTTTCCATCCGCTTGGTGTCTTTTTATTTGATTATCCTACAGCGCCATCTAGAGGCCTACATGAACGCCTCTGCGATGCTCTCCATTGCCGCTGTGCTAAGCTACTGGAAGGTCCACTCACAGAGGTCATAGCTTCAGCAGAGAAATGAGACACCCGGAGCAAAGTCAGAGAATAAAATATATAAAAAAATATATATATAAATAATGTGACCGTGTGAAATTTAAATTTGAGTTTCTCCACGACTGTGAATCTGGCAGTAATTCAGGAAAATCCTCAGCTGAACTTTGCAGTTTAAAAAGAATAAGAATTAGGTCTGAGCTCAGCAGCACCGGCTTCTGTATTTGAAATGATTTGTTTTTTTTGGTTCGTAAGTGACCACCAGTCCTACAGAAGCTTAATGCACCGAGGAAAATGAAAAAATAATTAATTAAATAAATTGTATGAAACTGGATATATTACAGTGCACTTTGAGACAGTCAAGGTGTCAATTTTAGAATTGGCTGCACTCAGTAAACAGTGGCTGCGTTCATTTATGGCTAAATTCAATGAGGTATTATTGATTCCTCTTATTTGTCTAGTGAATTGGACTTTGTTTTAGCACGTTGCTCTTTTAAGAGAGCCTGTGCTGTTCTGGATTGTGGGCCTCTTTTAATGTGGCGACGACATTAAATGTGACAAAGTTCTGCTCACTGAGAGTCACACGAGTCTTGTATTTTACCATTTGTAGACTAGAAAAGTTCCAGATGTAAAGCAAAAACTCAAGGTTTCACTTTCAGCTTGTTTTAACAACGTCAACTTCACATTCTCTCTTTTTTTCCCCTAAATTTGCACTCACATAGTTAATATACTCACAGCAGCAGTGAATAAATTGATCCTATAAATGTAGTGCACAGTATGAGTCGTTCGCTAGACTAAAACTAATCCATAGCTACTGTAGTGTGAGCACGGTTTAGTCAAAGTGCAGATGATGATCAGATCTTTTTAAGTTGATTTAATGGAAAATTAAAAAGTTTGGAAAATCAATTTTTTTTTTTTAGCATTTCATAATTAGGTATACGTGTTTCTTGGTTTATAATATTGATATGAATATTCATTATTGTTTTCCTTTATTTATATTCCAGCTTATGTAGTCTTGAAATGTCTGTCTGCAGCTACTGTGTTGTACTGTGAGTGACTTTGATTTTGACTTCCACATGTGTCTTCTGACTGGGTGTAAAGAGAGCTATACTCTTCACAGGGTGCCTGGATAGAGGGGGTCTAATGGTAGAAAGATCCTGTCTTATCTTCCTATCCTGTAAAAGTCAGGCTTCTTGAAGGGGATCTAAGTGTCCTCTGTAATGACTTCCGCTTAAGTAGCAGGAGGAGACAAAAGAGAATGCAATAAATTACTTCAGAGGCCCTTTGGAGGAATCTTTTGCTTCAAATTGCTGAGCAAATAAAACTACCCTTTGTTTCCTCAGAAGATCGGGGCTCTGTTAGACATGGAGGTGAGGCAGCAAAGGCCAGAACACCTGCTGGGGCCTAATTGGTCCCGGCTACTGTTAATGGCTTCCTGTGGCTGCTTGTTTACTTCTCATTTGTTTTCTGCGCTCTGTTTCCCGGCCGCTAAAACAAGGGACGCTCACTTTAAGATTCTATATTTTCACAACTCTCTGTCCTTCTCTGGCTGTCTGCCTACGTCTCTTTTCTTTGTTCAGAAGGAATAAAGTTGGCCTTCTGAAAGTTGCAGCACATTGACTCTCACCTGAAGCCCCTCCCCACAATCACTTAATACCTGCTAACTTTGGACCCTACACATAATGTAAATGTGCAAGAGTCTTTAATCATTTCTGCACTGTGGTTCATCATGACTTATTCTGTCCATATTGAGCTTTTATGGGATCTTTGACCTCCAAAAGCAGTTCTCTGAGTACCTGAAAACCTGGAGGAATTTTACAATTGTCTCAATTACAATATTAACCCACCAGAGCTACTGAGAAGTCTGCGGGATTTCAGGAACAACTGTTAAGTTTTAACCATTATTATTATAACCTTTATTATGAAAAAATATCAGACATAAACATGTAAAACAAAAAACAAGCAAATTTCTTTTTTGAGTAACATGTCACTGGAACATGTAAAATCAAAGGTTTATTTATTAAAATAATTCATCATTAAAGAAAATATACTAAAACTGGATGCATACCAATCAGGTCGGGGTGTAAACATAAGGCCGGGTTTCCAAAGTATTCAAGTATTTCATATATTAAATGACAGAAAAGTTTCTCTTTTTTCCCCAATATATACTATAGAAATATTTCTGTTTGTTGTCTGTTAAAAAAAGACATTTTAGGACATTTAGGTGAATTAACAAAAACTTTGTGGTTTATTAAAAGACAGTCTGGGAAACGAACAACCACAACTTTAGCCTGCAATTTTGTTCTATTACACATTTATTCATTACAATTTAACCATAAAGACTCATGCTGACACATTTATGTCATTTGCTACAGCAGCATTTCTTTATCATGTGAAAAACAAACAAACTGAATCATACTGTTGAAACTGTCCTTATTTTTCTTATAGTGAGATGTCTCAGGGAGACACTGTGTAGTTAAACTTCTTTTCACTGACAGAAAAGGGTGTTTCACTGATGTGGCGCACGTAAGACCAAAGTGGGCTGTATGTGTTTGAATCCTTGAATCAAGTCAGTTTCACTTAATCAAATTCCATTAAATGTAATTTTTTGACATTGTGCTTATGTAACAAAATTACATGGAATATGTATATGCAAACAAATTATTTAAAGTTAGCATTTTGAGCATGAATATTTTTTGAATGTAGCATCAAATGTTTGTCTATTATTCCTATAGTCTTACAGTAGATTCCCAAAATCTCAGGACCAGCAGTATGACTGGAGTTTTAACTTTCCAAGATCCACTCGCTGCTGTGGTGGAGGGAGATGCTACTCAGCTGCGGAGAGCCCTCTGGGCCTTTGTTTGCACTGCAATCAAGAACAAATAGTCGGTGTCTTGTTTAGCATGGACCCGCCTGTAGGAGAGAGCTGATTACTCACACAGAAGTGAGATGACCAAACACAATCTGAACCCTCTGCAGTGGAAACTCAACTGCCCTGGCAGCACCTCGGACTCTTGCAAACATCATCCAAGAGGGAAATGTTGTAATTATGTCCACTGCAAAAAAGACGCAGCAGTTGGGCCAGCGGTGTCGCTTCATGCCAGCACTGCGAGCAGATGTCGGAGTGTTTGGAGAGTTTCTTTTGCTTTAAAGCTTTATGGGTCTTCAGGCAAATAAAACTCCATTTAACAGAAATGGCAGGGGTAATGCAAGAGGCAGCGAGACTGTGAGTTGCACGAGTTGTGGTTCCACTCATTATTAGTTATGCAAGCACACTCACTAATATGATGTAACAACATGTGCTGTAGTTTTAAGAAACTTTTCATGTTACACTTCAGGGAATACCCATTAAGTGTATACTGTTCGATTCACAGCTTGTCAGGCAAAAACACAATTTTTGTAGTTTTTCCTCTGTACACAATGACAGTGGATTTTAAATCAAACAATCAAGGTGTGACTGAAGTGTGGATTTTAGCTTTAAAAAATGTGCATGTGCCTTTTAGGAATCACAGTCCTTTGTATACACAGCCTCCCCTTTTTTCAGATGCTCAACATTAATAGGATAGACTAAGAAACATTTAGGAGGGAATGTTTTTACACCTTGTTGTAGACGCTCAGCATTTCCACTGGTTAGATGGTTTTCACTTGGTTAGATATTGTTAAGTTGTTTTTCTTAATCATGGAATAATTCTGTCATCGTTGCACTTTAGCTGTGGTGTTTGGTCTTTCAGACTTTTGGTGTTGCTGAGCTGACCATTGCATTTCATTTTTTTTTTAACAATGAACCACATCATTGATTTTCGTCCGTCATAAAGTTTTTACTGTGTCTTTGATAGGTTTATTTTGGTGTTTCATCATACTAACGGTGTCCTTCATCTGCACCGGCATATTCTTGGGCCTCATTACATTGAAAAACTGTCAAATATTAATTTAACTTTGTATAAACATTGGTATGTATAAAAAGTTAACAAACATTTTTTTCTCAAACCCATGAATTAAAGAATAAAACCTATATTTTAATCATAACAAGAACATTTAAAAAAAACTGCGCCTCTGTCCAACAAATTATGGACCTAACTGTATGCACATTCTTTAAAGACTTCCAGCTTAATTTTTTGACCTGATATCAGCCAACATTTTCCCTTCTTGCACTTATTAAAGTTTCAGTAAAGTTTACACTCTTTAAAAAACTTTTACTTTACCTAAATTTCAAATTATTTTTGCATTTCCTTGTTACTCACAGTCCACAAGGATTTTTTTTTATACCTTATTTCAGATAATAGATGAACAGATGAACAGTTATATTTCAGACACACACACAAAATTTGTAAATACCTTTTTGATAATTGTGTCATTCATGTTTTACATAAGAAAACTCTTATGGATTTGGACTTTTCTGCCATTCTCTCTCTAACTCACAATACCTGGAAATAAAAACTAAGATTTAAAGAGCCATTTATTGATTTTATTTTTAATCTTAAGCCAGATTTCAGTTCTTTTACCCACTTTTATCACCTTTGGTGCACTTGCTGTTTGCACGTTGTGAATATCTGACAGAACCGTGTCAGCTGGTTTCACTCTTGTTGTTAATTAGCTATGAACTGTGTTTAGTAGGAGCATGTATGATGTTAGTACGAGGCTGTCACCCTCAAGCAGCACACTGGCTTTGAGGACATTAGGAGCTTGGTAAGAAAGCAAATGAAGGGCATCAGTGTGAAATCTCATCGCACAACGCACAAACACAATGAGACAGCAGCTCCTCCTGCCCCTGCTGCACAGCTCTGCCATATGCACATTCCCCACATCCACGAGAAAACTCCAAATTAAAAGCAATTAGAGCTGAAGCCAATCCTTGGTTATGTTTTTACGTAATGAGCCACTTCGTCCAATCTGTCGTACTTTGTGGCTATTTATGTGTTTATTATTAGCTGCTATGATTTATTGGACAGTTCATGCAGTAATTTTCTATCTTTGTGGCCATCTGGTCATAGTCACTTCAACATGTTGAATTTCACAAGTGTGCATTACAGGTCTACAAAATTAGTTTGACCAAAAAATGCCATGTCTGTTACTACAAACTCACCTCAGTGAGTGGAAAATACACATAGGATGGAAGTGGAAAAGTTAGCTCTTAACTTGCAGCATCCTGCTGCAACACATATGTAATTTTTCAGTTTTATATTCATGCTTACAGTGTCATTGAGTAATACTATTTTTTTAATACATGTAAGGCCACAAGTCCACACTGTCCTTCTCCAGTCTTCATCATCTAAAGCTCATAGGGTTTGTATAGATCTGTTACCTGCTGCACTGTTCTGTGAGTAAACGCTGCCTTGCTCAGGAGTCCTCCCCGCACACAGTTTGCACCCAGCTTCCAAAGTGTGTTGTCACCCGAGTGTGCAGTGTTATCGGGTGTGAGCGGCACCACATTATGGCCATGCTTGAGAAGTAGCACTCCATTAGGAATATATTACACAACCAGGGGCTCCACCAAGGGGGAGGGCACTGGCCACCCCAGTGCCCCCCAGCAAGACTGTTCTATGTTGGCGCCTTCCACGCCGATATTTTTAGTGGCCCCCGTATGGCCAACCCAATGGGAAAATTGTGGAGGCGGCCCTGTACACAACACTTTGTGTGCAGGTCACAAGAAATTGTAGTTTTTCTTTTTTGACTAAAGTTCAACCCTGATTTTTTAATGCAAATAAGAATATCAATAATATTCTTATTCTAAACATGTGTTGTCTTTCTAATGATTTCTATCCCATTTGGGGTTTGAATGGTTTACAAATCACTGTGATCTTTTTTATTTGCATTAAGCAGTTTCCCAACTTGTTTGGAAATTGTGTGATTTCCCTTCGCTGGCTTATTGGCTCTCCAGCTCAAATGTAAAACTGACTCTCTTTCAATGTCTGTGTGTTAATAAGTCCAGATCAAAGAAGAGTTCAGAGAAGCTGATCTTCGACAGCAGCCAGGGGAAGGACAAAACGAAGCAAATGTTTCTCAAGGTTAGTGTGAAAACCACAGGGGCAGTAATTCCACTTAAAAAGGACAATAAGAGGTAAACACACCTGTGGCAATGATCCCTAACTGCATCGTCAGGCACACATGCATAGGCCCACACTGACAACATACACCCAGTATAACATGCTACATGCATTTGTCTTTCTTCCAATAATTATAAATAACATCGCAGGTTCATCAAGTAAAATAGTTTACAGTGCATTTTGAAAAATGTTTGCAAAAATGTTTAGCACTTTAGCACTCAACAACAAATATAACTCTACTGACAGCAATCAGCTGATTAGCATATGTGTTATACATCAGCCTGCCCCAAACTATAGCGTAAACGCTGTTTCTAGACCAGAAAAGGTCTAAATGTGCATTTTTAGTCTTATTTGGGGCTGTCTGGCAAACTGAGCATGATGGAAAAACTACAATTCATATTTTTTACACTTTTCTTTTGCACAGATGAAAGCACTTTATTATATAATTCCTCTGGAATTAAATTGAATTTTAGTCTATTTCGGACATTGTCATGCGGTTATACTTACATGCTGGAATAAGGACAAAACAGAAAAGAAGATAAGAGGCAGCTCTGTGTGCGTCTAACAGTTACTTCAAACAGACAGGCCAAAACATCTCGATAGAAGCGGAAAGATTCCCGAATCACTCTGTTGGTTATAAAAATGTTCATATGCGTATATGAACATCAATTTAAAAGTATTTGTCAGGGAGAAGTTTTTAGTCTTCATCCCATTTCCTTGCCTTTGCTTCATGTTAAATGCGGTGGCTCTGTGGTGTGGTGGTTAACACAAAAAGCAAAAGCTTTCTGGCTTTAGACTGTGACGAGACACAAACCCAGCGATTGGGGGGGACAAGCCGAGTGTCCATCTCCAACCTCCATTGGGAGGTTTACATCAGGAAGGACGTGCAGTGTATCATCTGTGCCACATCAAACAAGCAGATCTGCTGTGGTGACTCCTTGGAAAATAAGGGAGCGGCTGAAACTACCTACCAGCTTTATATTTTATGGCTTGACCTCAAGTACTTGATAAAAAAGAAAAAAGTGTTATTTCCCAAAATGCAACTATTTCCTTTAAAATTAGAAAGAAATGTGCCAAGGAAAAGCCGCATTTACCCATAGACTTGTTGAAGTTTCCTGATCCAATATTAAATTTAGAAAACTTTATAAATAGTATCCTAACAGTTATTAATAAGGATAGAGAGCATTATTTAAAATATTTACAGTAATTTAAGGGAACGGTGGCAGAGGATGGTGAAGAGACTCAAAAAAGTGAGAAAACCAGAGAAGAGGTTATGCTCAGGTGCTGAGATGAGCATATATGGACAAGCATGCAGGATTCATTTTTTCTCTCACCTCTGTGTCAAAGTGGGCCTAAGCAAACAGAGGGTGAGCCTGACTGGAGGGAAAGCAAGGGAAGGCAAACAGTGACTGGTCAAAGCCAGGAAGCATGTGGGAGCGTTAAGGTCGCCTCAGTGCTGAAATCTCAGATCCACTAGCTCTGGAGAAAACTCCCCACCCTATAGGCATCCACAGGCTGTCAGTGCTTTAACTGAAGCCCTGCACTGGAAGTACTGGTGTATAAATGTGTTTTACATATTGACTAAAACAATGAGAAAACCCCAACAATTATATGACCCCCAGTGAGTAAGTGGTTTGGCAACAGTGGGAAGGAAAAACTCTCTTTTAACAGGAAGAAAACTGACAGAACCAGGCTCAGGGAGGGGCGGCCATCTGTCACGATCAGCTGGGTGTGAGGGGAGGAAGACACGACAAGTATGACTATTTATGGCAGCATTAGACTCTTTAGTGTGTTTTTCACAGTTGGAAAGTTACATTGCTTCTGTCTATCTTAATACAGAAGTCAGCTAACCTAATCAACAAACCAAAATGAAGAATATATGTACAGCCTTGAAGTCATTTTTAAGCAGAAGAAATTTCTATAATGAAAAACATTCAAAAGTAAAAGTGCAGTTCAAACAGATATTGAGGTTGATCATCTCTCAGTTGATTTTCACGAGTTGTGCCAATGATGGCGAGAAAATGAAATCAAAAGCCAGTGAACAGCTTATTATACGATAAGCAAATAGGTTAAAATATGCGAAATGCTTCTCTTTTTTCTCAAGATTCAAAACGGAGACAATACAAGTTTAAATCTTTTTTTCTCAGGTTTGCTTGAATTGCACCTGCATTTCATCCTTTGAGGATTGAGGGGGGTGGGGGTGGTCTGGGAGGGGAGGGGATCTAAAGCTCAATGGAGATCAATGTTAATTCCCAGTCCTGCTGACCCACACCAGGAAATGGCCTGGTGTGACAGTTAGCACCAGGTGGGGTGTTGGAGGAGAAGAGACAGGCGCCAAATGGGACACTAGGACTGTGGGAAATGACACCTCTGACTTTTAAACCATTTCTACCTCGGCTAATATACAAAGCGGTTCCTCTTTTTAAATGACTAAATAACTAATAGAAAAGGAAGTTATAACTGAATGAAATGCTTTGCACTTGTAGATAAAAGAGGCCGCATTCACAGCCAGAAGCTTGACTTTATGAGGACCTTCCAGGCCGAGCTGATTGACTTGACTAGAATTTAATGCTGCGTCTTCAACTTTTCTATTAAACAGACAATCCTTGAGATCCCTGAGAAGAGCAGGAACGCAGATATTTACGTCAGTCTTCTGAGGCAAAGATACGCCCTTTCTTTAACCAACATGGTTTCCACATAAAGGTTGGTAAGTGACATGGAAAGTTTAACCTTTGTCTGTGAGATCTTTTTTGTTTTTTAGTAACATTCATATTCATTGAGGCGACACAATCTGAAGACGTCTTTCAGCTTCTCTTTAACCTGAGTGGGATTTGTTTTTCTCTGCTTGCTGTGAACTCTGGTCCAGACTGCTGGACACAGAGTCAGACTCACTGTGCTGGCAGGAGGAATGAGGCGCCCAAGATTTGGTTAGTAACACAAGCCAACCGCAACACAACACCACAGAGCTATACTGGAAGCTAACACGTGGGTGCCACAAACTATCTGCTTTTATCATTTGTTTTTATCTTATTTGTTATTTCTTGGATGCCACCATGGCAACGGCAGTATATAGTAGTTATTTGTGAGGGTGACACTGCTGTACTAAATGGATGTAAATCACTTTTTCATTTAGTGAGTTATCAGTGACTGTGTTTTTTCTTTCTTGTTCTACCGTAGGTCCTTCCAAGCACGGGCTCCAAGCAGGAGGGGAAGCCAGCCCGGCCTATCGAAACAACGGGAAAGTGTTCAGACTCACAGACCCTCGCATCCCCAACACCTGAGCAGGGTGTCAGGTGCATGAAAGCAAATATGAAAAACAAAAACTGTTTAGACCGATGTTCACGTGTGAGTGTTTTCTATGCAGCCAGCAGAGTTTTGAGACTTGGGTCTGTGACACAGGAGCCTTCAGTGATTCGCTTTTCAAAAGGTAAAGGTTCTCAAAGTGAACTGTTTTCTTCAGGATTCAAGATTCTTTACTTTTGTGTCAGTTTGTTTTAATAAAAACATTCATCTACGCTCACCGGCTTTTTTAAGTTTTAGTAAAATGATCAAGGATGTTGTTGTTGCACTTTGTGTGCGTTTGTCTAGATCTCTCATTCATTCATCACTTAAATTAAATTTGATTGGATAGAAGTGAACTGGGGCTCCAAAAGTCAAGATGTGCCTGAGGTGATTACACTATATACAGTACAGCCTGGAAAGCATTCACAGTGTTGAATACTTACATGCTACATGTTTTTTTAAATACCTTTTTAAGATTTTCAGTCAATTTTTTTTCTGTTTGTCATTATGGTCTATTATATGAAGGTTTGAATAAAGAAGTGCTGTGAATACTTTCCACATGCACTCTACATTATATAATAATAAAAAATAAATGGCATAAAAGTGAATGAGTAAGACATTGTCCCACAAGCCACAAGGCAAAAATAAAATATACACTAAAATTTTGACTATAACGAAACATCACTTCAGACCTTTTTTCTTAGAGGAAATGTGTATGACTCTCCATAAGAGATTTAGAGTTGTGAAACTTGGACTAGTTCAGTCAAAATAATTGGAGTTAGTATTATTTATTTTTAATTCATGTGGATTTGTGAACTTTTATTTGAATTTTTGTGTGTGTGGATCACTGTGTTGTCATTTTATTTGTTTATCTTTGTTCCTTCCTTTTTTGTTGATTTGTTTATGTTGGAAAAAAAAAACAACAACAACACAGAACTGAAAAGGTTTCAAGCTGTAGCTCAGAAATAATTCTCATAAAATCGGGCTGCCATCAGTTTACAATAAAAGTGAAAGAATTACTCAAACTACAGCGTGGATCTTGTGAAGGCCAGCTATGGTCAGCGATTTGCTTTCTGCAGGTGTGGCTTTGATCTAAGTGTCAATGTTTACAGGTTGATGTAATAAAGAAGGTCAAACTGCTTTATTCAAAATGCTGTCATCCTGTGGGCCTCAATGATATGGCCGCTTTCAGCCAATCTGCAACAAGTCTGCTAAGATCAAAGAGGAGATGAGCCAACCACCTCTCCTCCAAACACCCATCCTCAGCTGGAGCTTCTCTTTAGCCTTTATAGGCAGGAGCTGTGAGTGACGTTCAGCTTCCTCGGACAGAAGTTGTTTTTCTATTTGCACAAGGAGACGAAAGAGATTCTGGAGCAGCTTTAAGGTTATTCAGTAAGCTACGTGTTTCAGCCCTGGAGGTACTGGACAGAATGGCGACAGGCGCTGGCGAGTGTCCGAGCAAGGCCGTTCAGTACCGGGTAGATCACCTCCTCAGTGCGGTGGAGAGTGAGCTGCAGGCCGGGAGCGAGAAGGGTGACCCCACGGAGAGGGAGCTGAAAGTGTCCTTGGATGAGAGCGAGCTGTGGCAAAAGTTTAAAAACCTCACAAATGAAATGATAGTTACAAAGAATGGCAGGTGAGCGCATGGATGGATAGACTGATGTAAAACACAGTTCTAACTTTCTTCCGTTTTTTAAAAAATGTGTGACTTTATTTTTTAAGGCGCATGTTTCCGGTGCTGAAAGTGAGCGTGTCTGGACTGGACCCGAACGCCATGTATTCCTTTTTGCTGGATTTCGCGTCTGCAGACAACCACAGGTGGAAATACGTCAACGGAGAGTGGGTGCCTGGTGGCAAACCCGAACCTCAAACTCCCAGCTGTGTGTACATCCACCCAGACTCCCCAAACTTCGGCGCGCACTGGATGAAGGCTCCCGTCTCGTTTAGTAAAGTCAAACTCACAAATAAGCTCAACGGAGGAGGTCAGGTAAGTGCAAGGCAAGTTCGTGCCGTGTTTTTAAAATGAAATACACAATGAAAATGCGTTTCAGAGACACAACATAGCTACATCTGTGTTGTCGTTTTTCCAGATCATGTTAAATTCTTTGCACAAGTATGAGCCACGCATTCATATAGTTCGGGTTGGAGGCCCACGGAGGATGATCACCAGCCACTCTTTCCCAGAGACACAGTTTATTGCAGTAACGGCGTACCAAAATGAAGAGGTAGGCAATGCACCGATTTAGGTGTGTGTGTGTGTGTGTGTGTGTGTGTGTGTGTGTGTGTGTGTGTGTGTGTGTGTGTGTGTGTGTGTGCTTTAGAATAAAATTAGTTTAGCAAGAAATATGGTTAACAGAAATGGAATACAAATAAAGTTTAATGTGTGCGTAATTTACGCACAGCTTTTGCGCACGATTTAGTTTATTCGGGATTTTTTAATTTGGGGTTTTGATTTTGCTCGTTTGTTTGTTTAATTTTAACAAACCATATCCACGTTATTTATACTTTTTTTTTTAATATTTGGATTTTAGATAACTGCCCTGAAAATAAAGTACAACCCTTTTGCCAAGGCCTTTCTAGACGCAAAGGAGAGGTAAGGATACATGTGAAGTTTAAATTTTGCATTAAAGTGTGTGAAAGGGTTTTCTCAAACAACACAACAAGTAGAAATAAACCAGTCTTCATTCTTGCAGGACTGATAATAAAGACATACGAGAAGATGCCAGTGAAAACCAGCAATCTGGTTACTCTCAGTGTAAGTATATCTTTTTTTTTTCTTTTTTCATTGTAATAAGCAAGTGGTACTAATCTTTTCCTTTATTTTCTCCTCTCATGGAGACAGTGGGTAGCTGGTTTATTCCAGGGACAGCTCCTCTCTGCCCTTCAGCCAGTCCTCACAGCCAGTTCGGGAGTCCAATCTCCCTCTCGCCATCCCATGGTTGCGAGCGCTACTCCACTCTGAGGAACCACCGCTCTGCCCCTTACTCCAGCCCGTATACCCATCGGACCAACTCACCCAGTGAGTATCTCTCTGCACCAGTTACCTTCGTATAGAATCACACCACTTCCTTCCCCAACTATTAACAAGAAACTCAAACAAACGTTACTGAGCTGGGAATGTTTTGCATTCCTTTGGCTTTTGTGCGAGCGGAGCCTAAGAGCTGTAAACAGCGTGGCTTTGCACAAGGATGTATGAGATTCACCCCTGTCACTGTCTGGGGGACTAGTCCTGAAACATACAGACAAAACAACAGGTGATAAACTTTATAATAAAGATATATAATTTGACTTTTGACAGATATATCCAAAACCACTGAACACAGATGTCTTTGTGTTGCAGCCAGTTTCTCAGACAACTCTTCAACCTGTCTGTCGATGCTTTCAAGCCATGATAACTGGTCCAGTCTTCAGATGCCAACACACTCGAGCATGATTCCCATGGCCCATAACTCCACCTCTGGTACCAGTTCTAGGTTTGTGCTGTTTTCTTCTGCTTATTTTTCACTGACTCTAGTCAGAAATAATAGGATAATCACAAAAGACAATGAAAAATCAGTCCTTGGATGTGCAAGATCACAAATCTTCTCTCAATTATTATCTTTTTTAGTCCAAAAGTATTAGTAAAGCATTAGGAGGAACAAGAGTTTGGTTCACGTTTGGTCGAAATGATCATTTAAACATACAAATAATTATACAAGATGCAAATAGTGCATTAATAATACTGGCGAGAAAGGAAAAACACATATATAAGGCAAAGATTTCAGCTAAACTAGATTATAAATCAGTTATTTGTAGCAAAGGTCCATTTTTATGCATTTTGAAATAGATCATGTACAAAAAGAATTACGTTATTAGAAGTTAAAATACTTAAACTGGCTCTAACACTGAAGCTTTAAAGAGTGTGAGGCACTGACTTGAGATTGTTTGTTTGTTCTCACAAACAACCGTTAGATACAAAATCCATACAAAAAGTAGCATCATCAGAGACGTTGAATAGCTCTCCTTCATTTCTCTCAAATTTAGCTTTTCATTTTGTCTTTTTCACTTTGCAAAAACTTAATGATCTTAAAGTTTCAAATGATCTTGTTCAATGTGTTAAAAAACACAATGAACAAATACAACACATTAAAAAAAACTTTATTGATGCCATGTCTGAACATTTGAATGAGAAGCACTTTTAAAACATCCAAAGAAGAGACGAATGAGAAGTT
Organism: Neolamprologus brichardi; assembly: GCF_056152115.1. Classification (NCBI taxonomy): domain Eukaryota; kingdom Metazoa; phylum Chordata; class Actinopteri; order Cichliformes; family Cichlidae; genus Neolamprologus; species Neolamprologus brichardi. Next base: position 19,855,816 of record NC_142116.1, read on the forward strand.
TTCTGTCCATCTCTGTCCAGTCAGTACACCAGCCTGTGGTCTGTGAGCAACTCGTCACTCACTCCAGTGTCCCAGAATGGGGGGATAAACAACTGTCTGAGCTCCCAGTTTCTTCGAGGGTCCAGCAGCCACTATCCCACCCTGTCTCATTCAGCAACAGTGCCCTCCTCTGGCTCTCCCATGTACGACAACAGTACGGCCACAGAAGTGCACGATACGGCTCAGTATGACCTCTCGCCACTTGGCCGACTGCCATCCGCCTGGACCCCAGTTACGCCTCCGTCCCTGTGATGAAAAATTCTCTTCAAGCTGAGAGAAAAAGAGAGAGATCGCCATGAAACCTCATGCTTTACCTGATGTTGGTTTGAAAGGTGAAATTAGTTCTCAAAAACATGATTTGGTCCTTTAAACGTCACTGATAATATTCGGTCAGTTTCTAAGACATTTAAACTGGTGCTAATGAAAAGCAGCAAAGGCTTAAATTCAGCCTTCGGAGGACAACTGAAATAGCTGGGGGGATTTTCTTTTGGTTTACTTTTGCTTGAATTCATTCAAAGTATTTATTCAAAAAAGCAGGAATTTTAAAATGTTAATCTGCTTACATTAAGCATAACTGCATAACATTCACTGCAGTAAGCAACAAAGATGTACAGTTGAAAAATGTTAAATCGCTAATACATTGTTTATAGTGTAAATGGGAAAGGAATCCAGCAAACTGTAAATAGCTAAGTGAGGGGTTTGTTCAAGGTTTTTAAATGAAAAGTGGAATCCATTGTCAATATTCTGCAATCTGACATTAAAGATCATGTTTCTCATATCATCTCTTTTACATTCTCCCATTGTCCTTTCATTGTCCGTGTGGTTTTAATCATTTAGTCATATTGATTCAACAATAAAAATAAGGGACAAAAGGTTTACTGATTTTTTTTAAGCTGAAACATTTCATTAGGATTGTGCTATTTTATTTTAAATCATTTACACTATTCACACTGACTTCAGCATGTGCAGTATGTCTTTCTGCTTCTCCTTCCAATGAGCAAAGAAGAATAATTTTACACATAATTGTGTTTTCACAGGACTCTCTGCAGTCCTGTGAAAATGTAAGTCCACCTCATGCTTCAATAGCTTGCAGAAGCACCTTTAGCAACAACTTGAAGTAGGGTCAAGTTCTGGGTGAATTTGTCAGTCTCTCGCATCATTGTGGAGGAATTATAGCTCACTCTTCTTTATGACCAACAAGCCCAAATTATTAACCCTACACCGCCGCCGTGTCCGTCCAAGGACATTGTTGCAGAAGATTTGTGGTTTGTTCAGCTGCAACTTTGCAAAAGTTTAGATAGAGATGTTTAATCCTGTCAACCCTTCCAAGCAAGTCATACTAGTTCAGTCTTTTTCTAATTGTACTGTTGTAAAACGTAACATTTGACATGTGAACTGAGGCCCGTAGAGTCCGGGATGTAGCTCTTGCCTGGTCTGACCTTTGGGTGAATTTGCTGGGATTTGCTGGGACAAACTGCCAAAACTTCTGCTTTTATAGAGGTGGTCACGCTTGCTGATGATCAATTAAAGTACATATAATCAGCAGGGCTTTAATTCCTATGGAAGCAGTAAGGGTGTGCTTAGTTTTTCATAGACCTGTAGGATCCTTGAAAAGTTTCCTTTTCACATGGCTGTAAGTAGATTTGAGGAAGGCAAGCTAAACCACTGGAGGCTGAAGTGCTTGAGTGTGAACGTCAGGGTGACAAATCTCAGAGAACCACACAGCTTTTGTGCTCACACCCCGTTTCCTTTTATATCTCTGTGGGACGTTTTCTTGGACACACATTAATCTGTGTCTGGAAAGTTGTGTGGGTTGTCATTATGAAAAGAATAACTTACACCCTGCTCAGTTTCACTTCTTAAACCTTGACGTTTTCTATATGCTGAAAGATTTTCAAAGTAGTATTGTAGTTTGGAATCTTTTTGGTTTGGTATTTAAATAATATTCTCATTAAATGCACAAACTATAGCCTGTTCGGCTCCCCATTATTATGCAAAAAGCTCTTTAGCACCGTGATGTCAGAGTGCACGCCCAGGCGTGTTTCTTGTTAATTAAGTTAGAAAATATTAAGTCGTGTCAGTGCAGGCATGACATGTAAATAACCTCAGGACATACAACAGTGTTGTTTTTGTTTTTGTCCCGTGTTATTGACCTGAAACGCTGCGGAATTACAACTTAATAAAAATGTATTTTTTTCTGTAGTTTTTAAATGAAATAATTTCACAACAATATTTGGTTTCTTCTAAAGTTCTAATTTTTCATTTTTATTTTTTATTTCTTATTTTGCCTTTTTCCTTCAGACTGGATATCAACTCAGTCTTTGTTCACACCAGCACCGTATCCGCTGGTCATATGCCACATTAGATCTGGGTCACCACACTGTGATATCACATGGGAAGCTTTAATAATTCTGGTGTCTATAGTCGTGTGCAAGCACAACAGCTCCTCTCGCGTTTTATGTAAGTTCAACTTCTTTTTGCTCAAAGTGAAAACAGTGTGGTATCATATAAGGAAGTACCCACTCTAAATCATACCCTATTTTTTCAGCTGTTTTACACCAAATGGGTTTCCAACATTAACAACATCTGGATTAAATGAGATTCCAAACTAACCACTGACACCATAAACTCATTATAAAAAATATTCTTACACAGAGTTTAAAGTGGGATCATCTTCTAATAGAATTCAGACCAATCATACTTACCTCTACAACCAGAGGACCTGCCCCCTGCTGGCCATTAAAAACAATGTTTGTTTAAGGCACTTCCTCAGTGACTTCACTTTTCAGAGAAGTGAATGTTGTGTCTTCTTTCCATGATGTGAGGTCATTTTTTATTTCTCTTCTATTTATATTGTTCGCAGAGTCAGTTTTCCTAACACTGAAGCCATTACTGTTACATTTGCTGTATATTCTGTATATGCTTTTACTACAGGCTTGAAAAGCATACTTGAAGAAGGCCCTTCTTGGAGGCAGAGGCGACTGTGCAACAACAGGTCCCTTTATGAGGCAGATTAAGTCATTTCGGTACCAAGATAAAACCCACAGTTTGCAGCACAGAAGGCCAAACCCAGCCTCTGGGTGACAATCAAGTACCCAAAATCCCACAAATCACATTGTCGGAGGAGGTCGGTGTTTTTACTTCCACAAAACCTAAGAAACACTCAGAGGCACTACCATGATAAAGTTGAAGAGACTGCAGGAATTAATCTACTGCTCTGCAGCAAAAAGTTTTGAAGAAGCAGAAAGTAAACTATGTCAATGAAAGGAGAAAGGAGCACAGTGTTAATCTACAGGCAGACCCGGAAAAACAACTAAAAATGTCCAGAACAGAAAAAAACACCTTCTCATCTGACATGCTACCAGTAAATGTTCTGAAGCACCAGATCACGTGACCTAGATGGAGTGAACTTCAGTGGTGTAATTTGTGTTACTGCTTCAAAGTGCTGATTGCAAATAAACTTGTATGTAAATAAAATACTCATAAGGTACTCATTTTTTAATGTAGAGTGGCAGAAATAATTATTTGATCCCGTGCTGAATTTGTACGTTTGCTCGCTTACATAGAAATGAGCAGTATCTCATGTTTATGGCATTTTCATTTTAATGGAGAGAGACAGAATATCAACCAAAAATCCAGAAAAAGCACATCACATAAAAGTTATGAACGGATTTGCATGTTACTGAGTGACATGAGTATTGGATCTCCGAGCAAAATATGACTGAGAACGAAACTCTCTAAATCCTTCCGGTTTCTTGGTTGAAGGCAAAGTGGTGAAGTCGCCCGGTACACAGCCCCAAAGCATAATGTTTCCACCTCTGTGCTTGGGTTTGGGGATGATGTCCTTTGGGTCATGCTCAGTATTTCTCTTCCTCCAAACACAGCAGGACTACTTGATGCCAAAGAGCTTGATTTTGGTTTCATCTGACCACAGCACTTTCTCCCAAACCTTCTCTGAATCATTTAGATTTTTACTGGCAAACTTAAGATGGGTCTGTACATGAGCCTTCTTGAGCAGGGGGACCTTGAGGGTGTGGCGAGATTTCAGTTATTTAGTGGTGACTGTGGTATCAACTGCCTCGTCCCTGACGTCCTTTGACAGCTCTTTGGTCTTGCCCCGTGGTGGTGGAAAGGTGGGAATTGGAGGAAACTGATTCTAAGGACATCGGGAGTATCTGTAGTTGACTGATGTGTCACATGGACATACAGTCAATCTGTGAACCAGAATTCTGGCTGCTTTGTAGGGGATGAATTGTTTTACTCAATGACATGCAAATAAATTTGTAACTTTTATGTGATATGTTTTTAGAAAAAAGCAGATTAAAATTAAAAAGTGGTCATTTCTTTGTAGGTGAGCGAACTTACAGATTCAGCAAGGGATCAAATAAATATTTCTCCCACTGTACTTACAGTATAACTTGTGTCTTTTTTTCCCTTTATCCCCACAGTTGTTACTTCCTTGTTGTACACACGGGCACACATTTTAAGTCGTGAAAATCACAGGCTGTATTAAGAAGAGCTAGCAAGTTTTTATTGTTTTATAAACGTATCTGTGTATCAGTGTCTCTTTGAAAGACAAACTTTTTAGGCATTTATATCCTGAATAAATATCTTTATTAAATACAGACGCTGGTAGTGATTTTACAGTGGACTGCAAACAATCATGAGAATTAACTAATAGTGTCACTCTTGAGGTTAGGCTAGTCTTTTAAGTCTTGTTTACTTGGTTTTGAAAAAGAAATAATAAATCTGTCACTGTATATATTTAAACCCAACTGGACTTTCATTTAAGATTTAATTATGTTCCAATTGTGTAACAGAAGATTTTGACAGCACTTTCTATTACAGTTATCGTTCTGTGAGGAAGTTCATCTTGTAAGCTTGAAGAAAGGAGTATTGTTTAACCAAGAATTACATGAACACGTTTTAATCCAAGTGTAGCATCACATCAGTTACATTTCTGGGATGTTGATCTGGTCAGTTAAGTAGCAGAGGGGGTTGTTAATCAGTTTTAGCTGCTTTGGTGTTAATGAAATCAACAACAGGCCCACTAGAGCAGCAACAATAAGACAACCCCCTTAAAAAGAATGGTGGAGGTTGTTATTTCTGACTGGTTTTTTTTCAATAGTTTTGCATGTGTCATGTGTCACTATTTTCAATTCGATTCCATTTTATTTATATAGCACCAAATCACAAGAGCGGTCACCTCAAGGAGCTACTTGCAGCATGAACCAACACCTGGATCCTACAGAGGTTGCACAGGTAGTCCAGTTCCTCACCTTCAGTATAGCAAATCAATACTTACCATTGCCAGAAGGTCAGCTCCTTTATGAAAGGAGGAACAGGATGAGCACTACAAAATGACCTCTGGCAGTCACCAATGTGAATGTCTCTTGTGATGCAGCCTGGACACATAGTCAGTGATGCACACAGAGTCTTAACATCAGACACCCTCTCCCTGGTAACCCAGCCACGGGTGATTAGGCCCCGCTTCTGTCCAGGTAGCATGCTCCGCCATGTATCAGCCCTCTTCAGCAAAGCCTTCAGGAGGACTTATCTGCAGCTTCCAGGATGTTTTGGATACTATTCTGCAGTCCATACATCCCCAAGAGCCCTAGAACTTTAGAGACTGACCTGCAAAGGCCCTATACCCCACCTCCACAAGCTTGCAGCACACCTTCTCAGCACACCTGCCAAAAGTCGGCAACCAGTTCTGCATGTTTTACCTTCTTTCTTTCCTGCATTTCCTCCAACTAATCTTCCCATTGGACAGTCAACTCCAGCAGGATGACTTGCTTCAACTCTTCAGACAGCAGGCCTGTATCAGGCCTACGTGTGGTGACTGTCTGGGAACCTCAGCTGTCTCCCAAGATCACCCAGAAGCTGCCAGTCTCTTGTTATTACCAGGAGCTTTCCCTGCACCCTTTGTTGGGGCAGTGTGGGCCCAAGAAAGATGTTGAAATACTGGTGTAAACAAGTCTGGCCCTGAAGGGCAGAAAAATTTGCAGTTGCCGTTGCTTCTTGCTGTGGTTTATGACAGCACAGATGGTATCTGCTAACACCCAAAGAAGATGCTTGTGGTGCCAGTGGTAACGCCCCCACCCTCCCAAACTCCTTGGCAGCTGCTGAGAATGTGGTCCAGTGTGACCTTCTGCTGGCAGAGGTGACAAAAAGGTGAGACAGCCAGGCCTCAACTGTACAGGTTGGAGGTGCTCAGAAGAAGATTGTATACCAGCTTCCCCAGAAACTTGAAGCGGAGAGCTTCCATCTTTTAGAGCTCTGCCGAAGTGATTTTACCTGCAGCATTCTCCCACTTGTTCAGGGTCCTTGTTTGTCCAGCATCACAGGTTTCCTCCTATTTAGCACGCAGTTTCTACTGAATGAGTTGGTGGCACTCTTTCTCCTTCCAAGCCCTGCTGGGCAGTTACCACTATGCCAACCAAGCTGTTATCCCGCAGTTTGGTGTCGTGACCAATATATTACTATACTATTACTACCTGTTTTTTCCCTCATAGGCATTTATTAGGTTCCACATTATCACCCCAGGTTCTGGCCTCTGATTACCCAGTTACATAAATTCCAGTGTAATAATACTCAGCTAAAACCATTGTTGATGCAAAGTAGGTCATCACTTGTATATTACTTTGGTAATTACGTGGCAATATCTCACCAATTATATATGATTACCGTCTCATTTGCACCTTATTACCGCACTGTTACTACTTTATTACCAAGCTGCAATAGAAAGTGCCGCCAAGCTTTCATTTTCACATGACTGTATTTTTTCAACTCAAACCTGATTATCTTCCCATTTTGCAACAGGAGATTTTTATTACTACAATTTTGTGACGTTATGATCAATGTCTCGTTTTTTTCTATTCACTCTTTGTACTCACACCTCAACAAAACATTTCGATAACTGCAAAATACAGACACTTAAACAATTCTGCATTGATATAAGATAAGATAAGATAAGATAAGATAAGATAAGATAAGATAAGATAAGATAAGATAAGATAAGATAAGATAACCTTTATTAGTCCCACACATGGGAAATTTGTTTTGTCACAGCAGGAAGTGGACAGTGCAAAAGTTATGAAGCAAAAATTAGAATACAATAAGAATAAATACAGTACACAACTGTACAGAATAGAATAAAATAAAATACTATATACAGTAGAATAAAATATGCAAAACTATCATGTTTGAAGATTAAGCCATCAAGTAACAAAAAGTGCAGAAAGTCACTAAACTGCAGGGGAAAAGGACATTATGACTGAAGCGACAGAAGGGTAGCCAAGAGGCACAAAAGCCCGTTCAGTCCAGAATATCAAGGTCAGTCTATAAGGACATCAAGACATCCTCTCCTTTGTACGACCCGCAACCGCACACTGACAGGAAGGAACGGACATCTAATCTGCTAAATCAAATACACAACTGACTCATGTCTCTAAGCATCTCACTGTAAACCTATCTGAGCAGCTGAAATGGTCTCAGCCTGTGTACTACAGAGATGTTTAAACTGGATGTGATTACACATCAGTGTTAAATAAATCCTCACTGCAAAGGTGGATTGACTCTAACTGGGGGTAACACACACCAAAAAAAAAATGTGACTGCTTGATTTTTATAGAGATTCGCATCTAAAGACACATATTTGTCTTTGGCATTGGTGTGTAAACAAACAGACTTATCCGTGTAGGTTATCTCTTGTTCTGTGCTCATGGCTTTTATAGACTATTAGAAGTGCAATAAAAAAAAATCCAAAGGGAAGGCATAATCATCAGACTGTGGAATGACATACAATCAGTCCTTGTTGCAAGAGTCAATTATAGCCTGTGTCCTTTGCTTATTATAAGGAATTATATTTAAAGCAAAAGAATCATCATCATCATAATAATAATAATAGAAACATCTATCAAAAAATCTGAAAAAGCCACGAAGGCAGGGTATTTCTCTAAGCTTAATAATCCCATTATGATCCCAATGAAAAAAAGCTCTCTGTCAAAGCAGGGAGCATTGACGCAAGCATGTCTTGACGTCAGTAGCTGCAGTGAGTGAGGAATGGGAGGGGGAGAGAGAGAGAGAGGGCGAGAGAGAGAGAGCGCGCGAGCGAGAGAGATGCGTCTTTGCCTTCAGAAAATACCACGAAATGCCAGCGTCACTGGCACGAATGCAACTGTAGCAACAAACCTATGTTTGATTTCCAAACTACTCGCTTTGACATCAGAGTATGCACATTTTGTAGAAACGATATGTGCGCTGCGCTTGAAATCTAAACCAGATGTAGTAAATGGAATAAGATCCTCTGACCCGGGAGTGCTCATAAATAAATCAACTATGAGAGAATGAAGGGCGGGAGGGAGAGCATTTGCTCAACTGGTGTCAGGCACACCTCTGTGACTCTCCAAAAAAGCAAAATGAATGTGTAGCAGTCACTGATAATCTGATACTGTCTGTGCAGTTCTATCCAGATGGATATCTCCTCAAAACCTCCAAGCACGCACAGTCCTTTGTCGCTGTAGCAAAAGAAGGGCGCTGATTTCACTATTCTCTGGCATTCCTAGGCGAGTCGAGCGGAGAGGGAAAAACTACCATCAAGCAATTTGTAAAAGCCAGACCAGTGGCGTCATTGGCTGCTGCTGTATATACTGTGCGTAATACCACGATTCTTCTGCCTCATTTATTCACAGCTCATTCTCAAGTTGCTCTGTGGCTCCCGAACACTGAAGTCAAACCAAACCTATTCGTTCAAGACTGGTCTTCACAACATCATGCGTGTTTGTTCGATTTATGTTAGTCTCGCACACGGATTAGGAGGTTTTGTGCGAGACGTATCACAGACAAAAACATTGTTCTCCACTCGTCGCTGGACTGATGGTATTGTGAAAAAGAAGGTACTGTACTCCCCCTACACTACTTCTGTAGAACATTGTCTCCAATTTTACGCTGGAAAGGAATCCTCCCCTCCTTAACAGATGTTGCCGGAGAGTGTTTTCTACACGCAACATAGTGTGTAGCGCAGATGTTGCCAGAGGAACGTATGCTTCGGTGTACTTTATCGGGCAGAGCACGTCCAGCTAATCTCCGTTTACGTTGGCCTTTACTCTTGAAGATACCCAAGAGTTCCCGTTGTGTCGGCTGTGCGTCATCCATGCCTGATTAGACTTGTGGTCTGACGTCGCCGAGCACCATTCAAGCAAAATACCTCACACAATGTTGAAAGTCTAAAATGATTTTTAACGCATCCGGGATGACGAAAACCACTTTTTTCTTTCTTATATAGAGGTGGATCAACAAGTTGCCTCCAGTGCGTAATTTCCATCTGAGCAGGTCTGGAGCGTAATCCGCGACACACGTGATCGACAAATCACTCCAGCTGCAAATATTTCTCATTTGTCAAGAGAAATAAACCCCGGACGGAGGTGGAGACGCATCTTGTGTGATTACGGCGGGAATCAAGAGCTGACGGGCCTCTTGTTTCGCTGCGTCTCCAGATGCTCGACTGGCCGCCACATGGTAACTTTGCGCACACAGCACGCTGCAAAGGGCACATATAGAGAAGGAATCTGAATGAACGGGACTGAGATTTATTCGCATTTCTCTTATCGCCACCCCCAGACTGTTGTATGTGTATTATACCCTGCCGGTTGAAGGTGTCTCACGTTGTCAGCAGATATCAATTCGGCGGTGGATATATCAATCACCCGAACAGTGAGCAGCAAATGTCGAAGAAACGGAAAAGTCCTGATGACCAGGACTTTGAGGACTATCCGCCTGCAGGAACCAGCGACCAAGGTAGGAGTGATGGTCACAAATGAGAGTGTGAAAGTTGAACTGTTGTCAGAGTGCAGCTATGTGAGCTCCTCAGGGATTCGTTGGTGTATTTCTTTATATTCAGATATTCAAACGGATCATTACAAATAGTTTATTGTAGGCAAAAAGGCATCGAGACCTGCTGATACTCTGAGGATGCACAGCTGCTGTAGCTGCCGTGCTAGCGCTACAGAGGCTGTGCAGTGGGATGGCCATGATGCCATGCACTTAAATCAGTATCTTTATCCCTAAAAACAATGTGCGTGTCCACAGATTACTTTTTATAATCTCTTATCAATCCCCGGTGGGTTTTTGTGAAATGTTAGGTTTTGCAGGAGGGACTTTAATTCTTAGGGAAATATAGGAAATGCCAACTTTGGTATCAGAGTCTGTGTGAACTCTGACGGGCTGGTGGCTTGGAAATAAACACTCAAGCAAAGAAAGAGCAGTTGCTTAAGAAAATGGATTATACGCCGGTAAACTATAATGCTGAGCCAATTTATTTTCAGAGTTCAGATCATGTCTAAATCTTCTATCAGCGTGGTGTAGATGCAGAGTCCTTGTGTGCTAATGGGCCTCACCATACCCCGGGAAAACGAGAATAAGCTGCTGTTAAATATTGTGGATCCAAATAACATGACGTATTTTGCTTGATACTCAGAGGGGACATTTCCACTGATAAATCCAAAAGAATACAAAAAACAGAGAAGTTTCAGCTCTTTTTTTTTGTTATCTCCATTATTAACATCAGTATTATTTTTCCCTTTTTAGTCGTTCTGATTCGCCTTGTGGTCTGTTTTAAGTGTCTTTGAGTAATTTTGCACTTCTTTATAGTAATTTAATTTAATCAATTTTCAATATTTTGACTTAACGTAATAATAATGTTCCTGGGCATGTACCCAGAAGGCCTCTACTGTTCAACTTAAGCCATGAACTTTGGAGAATGTTGAGCTAATGGATAATCAGGGAAGGACATTGACCAGATTTTCCCTTTTCCCACATGTAGCATGAGATAGTTCACTTCAAACACATTATCACTACTGGAAATACTCCCTTTGGTTTAGGCGTGGAAGCTGCATAAAAAGGGCATGCACAAGGCAGGAAACACAGTGTGAATTCACCAGACAGTGACCTCTGCTTTATACACATTACCTCTGCTTTCCATCACACTGACATTTTTTTTAGGAAGCTGGTTGGCTGAAGGTGAATTAAGGTCTGATCTAACATTCCTATTCTTACTTATGCCTCCATCAGGTAATACCTAAAAAATTCAGGGCTGCAGTGCATGTGTGAAAACACCATCATTCTTACTTTCTTCAGGTTGCCTGACATTGATCGACCCAAACAAACAACTTTCATTTTAGCTGGTTAGCAACTGTGTCTGGTAATTCTGGTAAATGCTCCTTCTCTATAAGTGGTTACTTGTACGGCTGAGATCCACGCTGGTTATAAGCCATATACAATTAATCCATACCTAGCAGATACCTGGCCAACTTAATGGTCTATCAATAATGTTAAAAAGCCAACTACTTTTTGACCACGCCTTTGGCTCCTCCCAGCCCCAGAGTCTTAACCCACTTTGTAAACATGTGGTCCGTGACGACTGTCAAACAAAAACCAGTTCTAAGTAAAATCAGCTCCATTGTTATGGTTTGCTTTCCTTAAAGTGTCTATGATATCATGCGACTGCTATGAGTCTGACATTACTGCCTGGGAAGTAAACCCAGAGTTTGCATATTAATGATTTACATGGCCAAATAGAGTACAGCTGAATTCTATTGTGTCCCCAGTGAAACCAAAAAACGCTGGTTTCCGTTCATCGTTCAGATCAATATTCAAGCATTCCGCCCCCCACCCCCCACCCCCCCATCAAGAGGTGGCTTTTAAAGTGTCTCAATCATCAGCGTGGCTGCTATTATGCTGGCAAAAACATAAAAAGAAGTTATGAGTTCAAGGCCAAGAACACCATCACCTTCAAGCTGATAGTCGTGCCTGCTTGCATGAATAGGGCTGTAGGAATGAAAATATTTTGCACAAGGACTAGACTTGTGTGGTGTTTCCTTTGCATACTACTTGTCAAGTTAAAAATGATTAACCATATAATCATTAAGCTGTTTTTGTCACATACACAAGCATGAATTCCTCTCTGTGGTTTACCTTTTAAATCACATTTATTGTACGCCTGAAACATATTGAGTTTTGTGCCACGTAACGCCTTTGAAATACAACCCTTAAAAGTATCAGTTAAAAAAACAACACATATTTTCACTTCATATGTACGGCCATGCTTGTGTTGCATCTCAGTTTTTCAAATGCACTGAAAGAAAAATTACAACTTGAAATTTCATCAAGACACCTTGCCGCAAAACAGCGTACAGTGCACAGTTTTCATGAGTAATATTTCTCAGAAAGTAGTTACAATAAAAAAAAAATTAAAAGCAGTGAAGTCTGTGAATTATTACAAGAGCGATATTATCTCTTAAAAGTAACTAAAGACTGGGCACAACAATAAAAATGCATTTACACCCACTGCAGTAGGGTATGATGAGTAAACCAATGCTTCTTGGCATCCACATACAAATGTACTGCAGGACTTAGCATAAATGCAAGCAGATCGCATCTTCAGATTTCAGGCTTGGCTCTGAATCTCGTTGGTCTCGTGCCCAAATGAGAATTTCCCTTGGCTAATACGGAAGGAGACCCTGGCGCTTCCTTCCCCAACTGTGCCTGGCATCTGTCACTACTTAGGGGGTGGACACACAGTGAACCCCACCCACTCAAGATCTCTCCATTCTGGATGCTTTGAGGCAGGTTTGGTACACTATGATACACAAATGCAGACACACTGTTTAAGCAAATCTAGATTTTAAAACAAATGCACGCAGTACTTCAGCACAAAAAAAGTTTTGGTTTGTTCAAATTAAATGGTTGCTATTACAATAAGCAGACAACAGAACCACATAACTAGCACTGGTCAGTGTGTGCTGCTCCTGTCGGTGCTCCAGTCACTGTCGCCTCTGAGTGCTCGAGCTTGCGTTTTCTCATGGAGATCGTTTTTGTTCACTCTGCGAGCCACAGTGGGGCCAAGAGAGGAGGTGTAGAAACAGGGGTACTGAAATTCATATCAGGACCACAAAGCATTTTTTGTCTTGCCTCTTGGTGTACAGCTTAGACCTGTCAACTGCCCTCTGCAGCCCCTCCACCCAACCACCGACAACCACCGTCGCAACTGGTTAAAAGCCTTTATCTGTACAAAACAACAGCTCTTACAGTTACAGGGTGATGCCAGTAAAACCTTTGCTATAAAGTTAATGAATGTGTTGCTTTGATCCTGTGATTTCCTTTTCCTACCATGCTTTGATTAAGTCGAAATAAGAAAAAAAAAGGCAAATGAGGAAACAGAAAAAAAAAGAAAGAAAGAAAGGATATGAGATAATCTAAATCCTTTCTTTCCACGGGATATCTAATTTCATACACCATTACCGGGAGCAGTGGAATATAAAAACAACATTTTCATATTAAGATGTAAAGTGTCAAACAGTTGTCCATTTGAAAATCTAGCACACACAAAATAGTCTCTGTCTTTTTCATTCATGTATCTTACCAACAAACGGAGACTGACTCAGTATTCAATCATTTTTTAAATTTTGTTGTCCTTGAATCCTAATGGTAACGTCACACTAGGGAAAACAGTGGCTGGAGACTATGGCACAACCAAAATTAGTGCAACAGTGTGTGATGAACTTGGAATCTGGTTACTTCCCAGATAGGAACCAGGTTTGCAACCACTTGCAGTCAGTCTGCTATCAGTTTGCAATCAAATGGGGTCAAGTTGGCAATTACATGTATTCTGTTTCAATAATTCGGGGATTACGTGTGATAAATCTGTGGAAATCTGTTGCCTTACACACACACAGACATTTCCATTAACTACTTGCATTCAGAGTCCAGTGAAAACAGAAAAGCAACGAGACTTGCTCGTACTCCGTAAAATTAAACACCATAGAAATTAGATGCCAGTTACTTGCAAACCTTCTCCAATATGTTTGACAGTGAATACTATCTGTCCAAATGTGTGTGTGATTGTTTGGAGAGAGGCTGTCTCCCATAAAGTGACCTGTGCAATTACCTTGCAATCACAGGTGGTTGAGTTTGTTGCACATTTTGGCCAAAATAAATATTTTCTAATATCAGTCGATTTGTTATAAATAAGAACATTATATACACTAGTAAAGGTCCACATGTTTGGCCTGTTCGTGCTGATGGGCATTAAATTAATATGACATGATCCTTTTATAAAATGCTGTATATGCATGGGACATTTTAGCCCATTGCTGGATGGTTTCCAGGTAAAATGATGAAGTTATGATTTATTATGTATAATTAAGCTTTTGTTGATATAAATGAGATGTTATATCCATGAAATAAAAAACATAAAATTTTTTCATTAGCTGTTACAAATGTGTAAAAGCCACGAAAAAAAAAAAGAAGATTTTAGCCACATTTTAGCCCATTGCTAGGTGGTTGGCAGGTAAACCGATGGCATAAAATATCATGAATGATTATGGTTTTATGGTTTTAAACGAAATTAAATCAAATTAAAATGAAACAATGTTTTTATAAGGTATTACAAGGGTCATTTTAGCTTGTTGCCAGGTTGTTGCTAGGCAATGTGACAACGTCTGATATAGATAAGAACCTTCAGGTACATAAGATGTACCCTTGAGCCATGTTTGGATGACTGTCAAAGAAACAAACAAATACATAGATATTTGTGTGCTATAGTGAGATGATGAACACGAGATGTTTCTCCCAAGTTTAAGCAACCCACATCACGAACATCATTCCAATAATTTTAAGCAGACTTTTTTCATGGAAGTTTACATGTTAGACGAGAGGATAATATTTTAAATGTGTCATTGGCAATTAAAGAAAGTGCTTGCCATATATAATCTATGATGTAGCAATGACGTTGCTGCCACTTCAATAACAATATGTCATGAAGAACAAAATGGCCTCCAGTCACAGGAGGAAAAAGACCCTGATCTTATGAAACAAGCGCAGACGAGGCCACTTGGAATCTCAGTCATTTTCTTCCTTTCTTTTGTTAATTTAGCATGCTAAGTGAGTAGCTTGATAGATTTGTTTGTTTGAGGTTTGTGGATTAGATGTAAGGATGGTTGGGTGTCTCTACCTTGGCTTTGTGCTAGCGATGCTGTTTGTGCTGTAAGACAGGAAGTGCAGCAGAGGTTGCTATTTGTGTTCTCCTCTTAAGATAAAGTTGTGCAGCAGCTCACAGCATCACTCTGATGACTCCGCTGCAGACGGTTTGGAACAAGAACAGCTAGTGTAAGAACACCTCCTGGTGGTGTAAATGTGTATTGCAGCTCGCAACGGCAAACATTTACACAAGAAAATAATCCTAACTGTCTTAAGTGCTTTACATTGCAACTTTGCAATGAAAGTTGTTGTTTTTTTTGTTTTGTTTTTTGGGGGGGTTTTTTTGCAGTTATGTGCTTTGCTCTCTCTTTAATTTAATAATTGTTGCTTGCTTTTATCGGTGTCCTCTGATAAGCGAACACTAGGTGGGGCTAATGTATAAAGATGAAATGCATGGAGATGAATCACACAAATCCACCACGGAGAAGACAAAAATTAATTCTGGTTTTAAAAAATTCTTTCACTATTATTGTTGTTATTTTTGTTTCTGCTGCTGTTTGCAAACTTGGTAATGAATACCAAAAAAATCCTGAAAATAGCAGATTTGCACAACTTTTCTTTTGAAAGGAAGTTTCCAAATCACAGTTTATGTGGACTGGCAGAAGGGAAAAAAATTAGTCTTATTGAGTGAAATCACTGCTGTAACATTACACCCAGGTTAAAAGTCAAAGCAAATAATTTCAAACAAAGAAGAAATGAAAATAATAATTTAAACTCCTGACATCTTGCAAGTACTAGTAAAATAAAATTTAGTGAATAAGTGACAAGCTTAGTGTGTGTGTGTGTGTGTGTGTGTGTGTGTGTAAGCATGTTTAGTTCATGAATGAATGTGTTATCAGTAAACAGGCAGACTTGATGTCTGGCTGCTTGGCCGTCTTGGCCTGTTCTGATGTCTGCTGTGCAGCGAGATCTCCAGCCCCCTACGTCAGCACCCATATTTCTCACATATGATTCATAGTGACTTTGTTTGGGTTGTGATGAGGAACGCAGGCAGCCAGCTACTGCTCATTCGCCCCCACCCACATACTCAGTCACTACTGAAATTCTTCCATTTCTTTTATTTTTTTAAATGTGTCTTCTTTGCTTTTTGTTGTTGTTCTTGTTGTCTGAGACATTGAATTAATTTATATCAAATAAACAAAACCAGCCACACTTCACCGACTCTGTTTCATTAAAATCATAGTATTTTTACATCATATTTTGTAAATGCTTCTTGTTAGGTTTAACATAATTTCTCCTTGGTGTGTCTGCGTGTAATGCTTACACAAAGAGCAGACAGCGCCTCACTGTACACACACCGTATACTGTCGCAAGAACACACACTGACAGGCTGTAAGTAATGTTCTGTGTGTGTGTGTCTGTGTGTGTGTGTTTTAAAAGGGCCTCCTTTTGGTCAGGTCATTGTTACGATGTCAGGATGTTAGTGTATGTGTGTTCAAGTGGAGTGGTAGCATTGTATAACACTAAGAGTTTGCCTTTTGTAATGCCAGTAGTAACTTATCACTGTGTTTGTGTTTGTGTGTGAGTGTGAGGTACAGAGCAGAGTGGTGCTGTGATGGCGGGCTGATGAGGTCATGGCTAATGTCTCCTGCTTGCGTCATTGCCTATAGGATGTGGCTTTTTGCCAGCAGAGCTGCAGCTGCTGTTCTGGTTGCTGTAACAGTGCAAGGGGGGAAAATGGATTATGTTTTCTCCCTCATATTGAACATTTATGATTAAAAAGACAACTGTGTGCCAGTTTATTAAGCTGAAACAATAAATTGAATATTTTTAACTAACTGGGCAATAATCGCAGGTGTGTGTTTTCCATAGCTCGCATAGGATCCCATCTGTCCTCCTGTGCACATCCAAAGACCCACATTTGACCTGTTTTGTCCGCAGTATTGCAAGATTGCACAGTGAAGCATTTTGCATGGAAAATGAGCGCTGTCTGTTTTTATTTTTTTTCCCCCTTCCTCCCCCCTCCTCCTCCTCCACAGACTCCTGACCACATGCTCATCATCGTAGTTATCCTTCAGAATTATGATTGTGATAATCTAGGTCAGAAGTGGTGCAACAACAGAAACACTGCCCGCTAATCTAAATAAGCAGGATTTGCACGAGTGAGATATGCATGAATGAATGAGTGTGTGTCTGTGGCAATGTAACAGATGAGGGTGCTGATGGGGTGGAAGGAAATGTGTGTGTGCATTTTTGAAAAAAAAAAAACTGTTTAACAGTTTGTAAAACACTTCTATATGGTATTTAATGGCATCATAATAGCATATTTTGCCTCACTGCTGTCTCAGCAATTCATCCTTTTTAGTTCTGGAGGAGCTATCAGGCTGTATACTGCATATATAAATATGAGCTGAGTGCTGAACAGCCTTGAAGAGCAAAGACAAACGCATTATGAGAAAATATAAAATCTTCTTCTGTCAGCATTTCTATTTCATCTATTGCCTGAATCCAAAGGAAAATCTTTTACTGTGAGCTACACTTTGTAGTGAAAAAAAATACACCCCTGCTGGGGTGTCTACTCTGAATGTCATTGAACGGTGCAGGATATGTGTGTGTGATACACATAAATTTCATTTTATAGCACGGATGCGTGCACATGTGTGTGTCGAACACTGAAGCAGGCATAATTTGTGCCAGCTCTGTGACGTAGAGGACATGAGGCCCAGGCGAGTGCTGTGAGTGGCAGTAACAGCATCTCCTGCTTGAGCCTGCCCCGTCTCTGACTTCATTGGCTCCAGCTCTGACGCAAATACCCCCCTCAGCCCCCACCCCTCCTTCAACCCACCACCCCTGCACACTTCTTTCATCACGTTTTTTTCACCCATTTAATTTTTTTTTCTTTTTTTGATTTATGTGCCTTCTGCAGTTCTCTCCACTGCAGCGCTCGACATCACATATCTGCTCCACCTGCCCAATTCCGAGCGCCTCGAACGTGCAATCTGTTTTTCCCTGACGAACTCATGCAAGCCTTATCAATATTTATTTTTTGGGCAAATTGTCTTATATTAACCTTTTTTTTTCTTTTCTTTTTTTTAAAAAATTTAATTATGCAGTGCGAGGCCTGGATCACAGTGTGCTACTGAGAGCATAGGAGGTGTTATACGGTAACATTAAATTTGTCAGCATGAGGCATGGCAGCAGAAACAAGCTTCCACTGTTAGAGTCTGCTATAAGACTGTTGAAATGTCCAGTGGAATATGTTCATTATGTATCCACATCATTGCATTTTATCCATCAAGTACACCGTGTAAGTGAAGCTTTAAATAAACAAAAGACTGGAGAAAGATTCAACATACTTGCTGCATTTTTGCAAGTCTTTTGTTCATTTGGCAAAAAAAAAATGTCTGAATTATGGTTCCTTCTGCTAATAAACACATAAAGTTTAAAAAATAATAATTTTAGCAAATTAAATCAAGACTCAAAGGTTCTAAAATTGTAAAGGGAGAAGAGATGGTGAAAAAGTGGCACACTGCACTCATCTCTTTAATGTGTCAATTATTAAGACATCGCAAGTTTGGTCTTAAGAATTTCTTTACTGAATTAAAAAGGAATGAGCAGAGCAGTAATGCTGCGTGGCCAGTTACAGCAAATTTGTACATTTCAGAGGTCTGCCCCACATCGTCTGTGACGTTCTGAATTTAGGCAGAGGAATTCTGGCACTGCTCTGAATTTAGAAATACTTCATTTTGCAGTCTGCTGCTCGGACTGTTGCCTTACAAACCAGCATCTCTAATGTCTCAATGCTTTTTTTTAACTGTCTACACTGGTTGTATCGATGCACGAGAATACTCATCAGCTTCCAGGGGAGCCTGACCTCTGGCCTACATGTAGATAAGGAAATCATATAAACTAAAACAATGCTCTTTTTTTCTTTTCTTGGTATTTTGTTTGTGTTTTCCAGCACTGACTATTGATTTTCTTGGATGTGATAAGAATGTACTCTCTGGTTTCCACATGGCAAAATGTGGAAAAAAAACTGCACAGTTTAGCTAAAATTGTATAAAAAGAGAAAACACGGCAAATGGTTAAATATTTGCCTCAGTTGTCTCTTCTAAATATTTTTCACAGTGTTCCTATTTTTGCTTTGACCTGCTTGCTAAAAAGGATTCACAGAACTTTGTGTGTAATTGCAAACTACTGCTGACATTTTAGGTGCACTCATGTTATGTTAACCTCTGTGGTGGTTTAGATTTGACTGCATTCCCAGTCTGCATAAACCCTCGTTGATTGTCTAACTGCTTATCTTTTCTACTACATTCCCGGATCTTGGCATTTATTTCAGTGATTGCAATGTTATGCTAATAACAACATTGTAATGTTAATAACAATAACTAAAGCTACAAAGCTGCAGGGATGCCAGGAGTGACAGTCAGATCACATGGTGTGTTGATCCAATGATCTGATTTATAAACAAAAATCTTTTAGGCTGGGTATGCGGGCTTGTGATCAGTTGCTTTGGTCTATAAATTTGATTTAGTAAAACTGGGTTCAAGAAAAAAGAAAGAAAAAATGATTTTATTACTGATGTATTGCAACTGTTTTGTTTGCAAGAGCTGGAGTGATTGGGTATTGACCAGATAACTGTTCAATTTGAGAAGTCACAATATGCAAATGAGTGTCTGCATACAAAAAATTGATTTAATCCCTTGAGTGAGTTGAAGAAAAAGCAGATGACTAAGAAAATCGGACAAGAGAATTCCTCACAAAGGAGATTGGTTGCGACAGTTCAGACAGGAAAGTTCACCGTGCTGCAGGTGACACTTAGATGTCAGCGTATTTGGAAGAAAGGGTCTCACTGAAGCACTATGGCACACCCACACTGAAATGAAGTTTTCAGTTAATCAATTCAGTTGCATAGTTTTATTATTCTTTAAATTTAAAACACCTTTGGCATGTAGAGAGTAACCAAAAGAGAATGCAACTGAATGCTCTAAAGGAAAGAACGGGACTGTATTTAATCAGCACCACACAAAATGAAGACTGGAGCATCGTCCTTCTTAGCTTCCTGTGGACATATATTTAAAAACAGTGATTCCATAAAAGGCATCTTTCACCACTTCTTCCTCTTTGCTGCTGACAAGACAGTACTTTTCCTCTTTGGGAGGGTCTTACAAGGAGCTTAAGAGCCAAGTTTTATAAGTGGACACTTGTGGACACAACATGTAATTACTGCTGTCCTTTCTACACTAATACAACGACGCTGACAGAGAAATCTGCCTGCCTTTAATGGTTTCAGTGCAATTTCCTGTCAATATGATCTCCACATGGGCAGGATCCTTCCAACATACAGATGAGATATCACATGCAGGCAGCCTGTACTTGCTGTATTCACTTTCTGCTCTAATCTTTAAAGATCATTTACTTTATTTAATTCTAAATGCAAGTCAGATCCATGTGGCAGTTTTCACAGAACTCATACGTGCTTGCAGCTAGATGGGCAAATTACGACAGTGTTAGTATGGGAAACCGCTGCTTAGTCTGCTGACAACATGTGTGTTTTCCAGGATTTGAATGTATTCAGCAGATGTTTGTCCATCAGTGTTTATTATTTTTTTAAAAATCAGATAAAAAGGTTAAACTTTTGTCAGACAGTAGTTAGCGGTTGGGTCACCACCGCAGATAGCCCAGCATGCTTGATGTGGCATTTTTTTTTTTTAATTACACAAAATGCAACCACAATGGGATTTATGTCCCCTGGTGATCTGGAGATCTTGTACTTGTTACACAAATGTGTAAACCACTGCACTGTGAAGCCACTCACCTGTGACCGGCCAGTAGATCAGCAGAGTGCAAAAGTCTGTTCCTTCCCTACACATCACCACCCATGTAGATGTGGATAGATATATATACTATTTACAGTAGTTTCACACTTGATATACATGTAGTCAGGCTAAGTGAGGAATAATTAACCGACATGTAATGCTTTGAAAAGCGTTCCCACTACTATACCCATTCCTTTTTGTACTCTCTATTGTGGATCGTGGTTGCCATTTTTCTTGAGGAAAAGAAAAAGTGACAATGGGCTGATTTCTGACAAGCTACAAGCTAAACAATGTGCATCTAAACAATAACAAACACTTTTCATTTTTTATTGTTTAGTGGACGCTATTGTGGGAGATAAATGCCTTTATTGTTAATCTAAATTTATAGTGCCGTAACCATACTGGTAATTTTATATACTGAATGTGGTCTATTGCTGTTATTTTATCATAAAGTTGAACAAGAATTTGTTAAGGTTTTCAGTGTATTGTAGCGTATTTTCTTCATATGCACAGAATCCTTTTACTTTCTTTAAAGGCAAAAACATAACTAAGATCACAAGCAACACAAACTTGTATTTGCACACACGCTGACATTAACTACGCCTATGAGAGTCTCAGAAAAACTGAAGGAGAGGTTAGAATAAGAGGGAACAATGAGATTAATGGCCTCGATGTCCTAATGATGCCTTAGGAAAAGAAAAAAACAGAACCGAGTTTCAGAACATTGAGCGATAAACAAAGATGTCATCTTTTCTCTTGGGACAGTGAGGATGTCTGAGCGAGCAACAAACCTTTCCTCTGGGTACGTGTAATATACTGCTATCTGACAGCAGTTATTCATAAATGGCAATGATTAAGACGACAGAGGGCGAGTAATGATGTGCTGTGATTTGTATTTTCATTAACCTAAATTATGCACATCTCACACTTGTCCTAATGGATCACCGTGCCATGATGTCCACTGACGTCACATTTGAGATGAGCCGCATTGCAGTCGCATGCAAATTTGTGCATGCCAGGCTTTGTGTAAACGTGGAGCTTTTATTTCTGTTATTGCATTTTCCAGCAAATAAGAGCAAACAGAGGCAGTTATATGCTCTTTGGTTGTTGAACTAGTTGCAAGCCAAGCTGTGAAGATGTGCATAACTCCCTCAGCCCCCCCAGGGACCCTGTATTTTCATGGGCCTGCCTCTGACGTCAATGCTCCGGCTGTCCTGTGGATTGTCAGAACAGACTATTCAGTCGGGGGGAGGGGACTGGAAGTCTCTGTGGTGTGTGCCTGCCGCATGTGATGATGATGATGATGATGTGTGTGTGTGTGTGTGTGTGTGTGTGTGTGTGTGTGTGTGTGTGCAGTGTGTAGATCTAAGTATGTTCCTGCCTGTGTACATGTGCTCATGTTTGCATGCGTTTGCATGTGATCTGTAAATGTTTCACTTGAATCTCGTGTGTGTGTGTGTGCAGTGCGGAAAAGCTTGTACAGGGCCTTGAATTAGAAATGTGCTTTAAGTGGATGAGGTCTATAATGTGGGTGTAGGGGTGTAAGGTTGTGTGTGAACGAGAACACACACGCACACACACACGCCTGACGATGTGCTGCTCTTATGCTGGGAGACAGGCCGAAGTCATCAAGAGGATGTTTGCTAAAAACAGCCGAGAGGGGAGAACAGTTGAGCATGGCTGTGGACCACTCACTCACCCTTCAGTCAGCTGTTGATCCCACCCCCCCCCCCCCCCCCTCCAGGATGACAATAGTAACGCCAGTCTTATATTATGCGTGTGACACACAAGTCTCATATTAGGACAGATCAGATTTCAACCTCTTTCATCATCACCTTTCAGATTTCCTCTTTTTTTGTTCTTTTGTTTTTTTTTGTTTTACACACATGTTATCCATTCACACGAGCTTTTGGGATTTGGTGGTTGCAGGACAGGAGATGTTGACAGTGAGAAAATGTGCACTCACTGTTCAGAATGATAGACATCAAGAAAGAGAGAAAGCTCACTGACGTTTTGTGTGTTCTTCTGTGTTCTTCACCACAACAAAAAAACAAACAAGAAAAAAAAATCTTGATCAGTCTCTCTACCTCCTTAATTTTCTTTCTTTCTTTCTCTTTTTTTTTACATGCTCTCCAGACTAACACTATGTTGTAACTCAACTACATCGCTTCAATTTCAGGTACATTCGTTCTTGTTTCCACCAATTTCAGCTGACTTTACATGACTATCTATTGAATGGGAATAAATAGACACCAACTATTTGGCAGGTGCAAAAATAGTGACTAAATGCTGACTAATATTTCAGAAATTACAATTTTGCATAGATAATATCTTGTTAATATGACAGTATATGACTACACTGGTAGAAGAAAGAAAAGAATTTAAACATGCAATGTTATACTTATAATCACTAAATTGCAGTTTATATAAAATAAAATTCATAAACAAATTAAATGTTTTAGTTAAAGGTATAAAATCATAATGGGTACTTTATGCTTCTTTTAATATTCCTCTAATAAATAATAAGGTAAATAGTACATTTTTAATTGTAATACCTATATAGTATTACTTAAGCACTAATACAGGATTCGTAAACATGGTGTTGCTAAGAGTAAAGGATATTAATAAATGAATTCCTCCATTACACAGAAGTTATCGGGAATTATGTATTAAAATGTGTTAACACCAACGTAGAAGCTGTACAGATACACGCGATGCTACAATATTACTGTAGTTGTAGATTAATGGGTGTACTTTTCTAGTTTTTACTTAACCACAACAAATCTGAGGTGGCACAACCAACCATGTGTCCCTAATGAAATACAGATTACCTTAAATACTTAAAACAGTAAAAAGAAACATCTGAACAGCTCAAGATTTTTTCCCCCAGATCTTTCTGTGTCTTTTGGGTCTTTCTCAAACTTTGAGAATTCTAACAGTTTTTAATCATATGCAAAAAAAAATACATCTTTCTTTAAGACAACTTACCTTTGAGCTCCTGCCTTTAGCTATTTTTTAAAGGCTGTGGTTTAGGTGTATTTCATTCCGAGAGAACTAATCTTAATCCAGGTAAAATATCAGTTTGCTTCGACGGGTCAAGCTGGTCGGTTACTTCCTGTTATGCAATAGTTCATCACATGTGAAAACGGTTTCTCCGCCACTTTGGAGAGCTGCGGATCAGAAGGGTTCACTGCTGGGTCACAGACGGACCTGCTGCATCCTTTGTGATTTACTGCGAGTAAATCTGTAACCATCACACAAAAGCTCATAAACCCTCCAGTCATGAACTTCACAGTGAACATTTTCAAGTATCTGTTTAATACCTACATTTCTATGTAAGCTTCTTTAAGGCCATAGAGGATGCGCAGAGTTAGCCCTAAAGGAGCTAAAAAAGCTCTTTTAGCTTCCTCTCGTTTGATTTTGTTCATTTGTTTGTTTGCTTGTAACATCCGACACATTTTTGAACATTTCCAGAAAACTTTGATAATGAAAACTCTAAATACAAAAGATTATGCATGGAAACGTGTTCTGTGTGGTCTTCCCTGAGTGAAACAGTATTTTAAATATATTCATGTATTATTAAATAAGATGTTAGCAATGTGTTGAATGTTAATTGTTTCCCTTCATTTTTGTGAATTTTCTAAAATTCCTTAAATAATAATGTTGGATTTGATTTTTTTAAATGAAAAAAAAAATAATTTCTGCAAAAAGAATTAAAGGCACCGTCAGTTTTCTCATTTTTTCCACATTTGAGGATTTTTGTCATCAGAAGGAGTGTATCGGAACGAACTCATTATGTTATACGTGACCTCTGAATGGACCAGCTGCTTGAGAGTGTAGGAATGCTTGTGATTGATATAGCAGGTGCTGACGTAACCTGCCACAGCTTGCAAGCTCTCTTTCTCTCTCTCGCTTGATATGATCAGTATGTGACGCTGTGGCCATGAGGGAGTCTGGCACACTTTATGCTGTATCATGTTGCCGAGTCAAAGCTGTTTAGGTGCTCCGAGTGCTGATAGCACAAGCACACATATGCAAAGGTTATAGAGATAGGAGGCTCACTTCATTTGGGGAATTGCTCTGGTAACTTCACCGCAACTATTCACACAGGGAGAAAGACAGATTAGCTATTTAAGCATTGTTAATAAACATATAAGCTGTTAAGTGTTGGAATTTTCTGTGCATTTAATATGAATCAGTATATTTGTGGATAGTGTAGTTTATTGATTTAGATTACAGGACCGTTTTGCTTTAATGCAATCCTAAAATTAAGGTTTTGAAGCCATTTTTGCTACAAGGATATTGTTAGAGGACATATAAAGAAGGCAAGAAGTGCAAATTAACACGAACAATGGGTGTCCTTAAAGATATCATAGAAAATAATACAGGGAATTCTCTGACTCGATTTTAACACTTGATTTTGATTTAAATGTTCTACTGTTGTAAGTTTGCCAGCATGAACTGAGACAATTATAACCTTTAACACTGAAAGGCAAAAATATTTTTCACAGTTCTTATGATGTGTTTGTGTATTAAACTTCCATTGCTCTTTTTTTCCCTCTCTCTCTCTCTCGTCATCAGATGAGATGAAAAACGCTCATCTGGTTAAACTGAATTTGACGTTAATTGGATTACTTTTAATCCTGTTATTTGGTTTTGGTCATTATAGTTACAAGATTATATCTCTACTCAAAGGCTGTAGTGAGCAGGTCTAAATATTTCTGTGTGACTGCAGATGTGCGATCTTTGCAGATATTTGCAGTTGGACCTTTCCTAAAGGAATGTACTACATTGATTTATTTTACTGTTCCAGTTGAAGGCAATATTTACAATTATAATTTATGTAAATGTACAACAGAGATAGACTGGAGAAATAAATCAGTTGAATACAAGCCTTTATTAAATGCAAGACTGTGCGGATATTTGAAGTCAGGAACCAAAGTATGAACAGTGATCCACACAAAAACTAAAAGAACCTTGTGTAAAACCTTAAAGTGAGATAAGGCACGAATTAGACCTTGGAGCAATCAATGTTTAGACTGCACTTCTCTCTCATTCAGGCAAAAAACGATTTGATTTTTGTGCAACTTTTCAGTAAGTTGAATAAAAGTCTTGACTGATGCACCAGGAGGAAAGTCTGTCCTGAAATGATTTTTTAGTTTTTAAAATAAACACACTGTCTGCTTTTTACTCATTCAGGCTGATCTGAACTAAGGCGATTTCTGGACAAAGCCATTCATAAATTTGATTTGGTAACACCCAAAGTATTTTCCTTGTTTTCTCCTTCTACTTCCTTGTTTTTAACTCTCATGGCTAATTAGTTCAGAGTCCTAAAGACTAAGGGCTGGAAGGGATTCATTGCCTTTTTAAAGAGCACTTTGGCAAGACACTTCGGACTGCGTAAATCCGAGTGCTTTAAAAAACCATGTTGCATCTTTTCATTCACAGTATTCTAAAGTAAACCCTCTGTTGCTTTGTCCTGCCTGCTGTAATTTCGAGGTTGTCACTGTGTCCTCCTTGACCACTGAATAGTGGATCAAGAAACAGCAGCGTGTCCCTGGAGAGCGCGGGGCATATGGTTCGGCCCCTTTTACGCAGCCAAATTCAGGAAAAAGAACAGCAGTGCCTCCCAAGTGTGTCAAATGAGTACAAAAATACCGGAAACAGTTTTATTGACCCTTCAAAATACTACTTTGTAGAGATTTCCTGGATGAATAGTCTTCGGAAGTATTGATGCTCGCTTATTCTTCGTGAATATGCCGCAGACGTGTATTAAAATCTTGAACATTATACATAAAGACATTTTTTCTCCCTAGGCAAATCCTGTAGTCGTCGCTTGCTGTTTTATTTTGAAAATCGAACAGGAAAACTGTGTATGAATTGACAGCATCGCGCTACCGTCTCTCCCCTTGTGTGTGTGTGTGTGTGTGTGTGTGTGTTGTGTGTGTGTGTGTGTGTGTGTGTGTGTGTGTGTGTGTGTGTTTGCCTACTCCCATTTCTCTGTGTCTATGCGTCGACGTCTCTGCTCCCTTCAGTCTGCTGCTGCAGCACATCCACAGCGGAGCCACCACGCTGAGGAGGCGGATCGACTGTAGCTACACCTTGGCCAGCGGTGCTGGGTCATAGCGCCGGTGGAGGAGCGTGGAGGGGGTGGCACCACACTGCTCTCCTTGCCCTTCCTAAATTGCGCACAATCTCAAGCATTGAAGGCATCATCACATCAACGCGTCCTGGAATAGTTTCGGGGTTTGGGGAATTTTTTTTTTTTTTTCGCTCAGACTCACCAAGTTGCAGCTGCAGAGGCGCACTTTTCCCAGTGGCTCCTCTCTTCTTTTGGTCTCACAATCCGACATGGAAGATGGTCCGACTTCCACAAGCTGTTTCAGAAGGTTAACGGACTGTTTCCTGGGTGCAAGTAGGTATTTTTCCTAATAAAATTTCCAGTGCGTAAAGTAATTTTTACGCAAAAGTAAAACCGCTTTGACCTGACCAAACTGTGCAGTAGATCGCCAAAAAATGAAAGAAAACACGGGCTAGTTTGGCATCTATTATTTGTTCTGGTGCTGCAGGCGTAGGCTGTGTGATTTGCCCATTTGTCTTCCTAACTTTATGAATGGCAGATGAATTAGATGGGTGGGGACTCCGCTGGAGGGTCAAGCAGAACCGAACTTGGAAAATATCAATTCTGTCTCTGCAGGCACTTTAAATAAAGATTAAGCTGGTCTGTAGAGAGGACAGTCAGCAGTTGTCCGGTAAGACATGGCATCGAAAAAAGCGAAGTCTACAGCATGAGATGAAGCGAAAAAATAAAGTGCGAGTGGGGCACTAAAATGTGATTTCGGAATAAATATTTTGCAAATTAATTATAAAAATATAAAAACGATTGCTGTTTAAGTTATCGCACGCATGTAGTTAGCATTTATGTAGTCACCGATGGTTTTTATACCAGTGCTGTGGTAAATCATTTTCAGATTCTAACATTTATTATCGTTTTCTTTTCACTTGTTTTGGATTTGTTTTAAGTGCGGTGTGATGGTAAACACCAGAGTCAGGTATGCTCACAATTTCATATTACTGTCACTGAAAAAGATGGCAGGATTAGCAAAACAAGGTGTAAGATCAGTGAATTGATTCGTTTAGTTTTGTTTGCTTTTCTGTCACTACAGTTATCATCCCCTATATTTGTTTCCTTAGCATGTCCATGCGTCTCAGGGCTGAGTTTACATCCTTTGTGCATGCTGTTTTTCAGTCGCTCTCTGCTTATCTTTTAAATTCTACAGTGGGAACTTCTTGTCATTTGTTTCTCTGCTGATTGGGGTTTACACTGTTTGTGTGACCTATGGATAACTTCAGTTTATGCGCCTTCAGGGACCTTCAGTGAAGACCTGTAATAAGAAGTTCGCAGTTTGAAGCCAGGTTGATGCTTGAAGTGTAGACACAGCAGTGAGCATCTGTGGAATGTATTGAGGTACAGTATGTAGGTATCTCGCCCTCATACTCGAGAATTTCAGATTTAACAAAGCTTCTGCCCTTTTTGGATTTACAAAACAACAGCATATGAGGGTGGCTGCGGGTGCAGAGTATCTTAAAGTAATGTCTGCCATAGAGCTTGACTGCTCTAATGTGTACTGTATATTATAATTTAATAAACAAGTCATTCTCATAGAAAACAAAACATGAGAAAAAGTTATCAGCCAACCAGTTCTGTGTCCGGCTTAGACGCACATGGGGGTATATAACTCATTTCTTCAAATAGCCGTAGATTAATCTGGGTTTAATCCGGGATTAACTTGATGTTCCGTTTATGTTCTCCCTGCATGTTTTCCTTTCCACTGATGCAGACACATATAATTTCCCAGCTTGTGTTTCTACCACTGTTTACATGAAGCGCGTTCTACAAATATTAGGCATGTGATAGATCATTTTAAATGGCTCCTGCACATTGTATGTTTTTCTGCGGGTAAGAAAAAGTGTTCTTTTGTTCTCTAGAAGCCAATGGTATGTTTGTCCACCTATCATTTGTCATTACTGATATGGTACCTGTTCCTGGACCATCCAGCAAAACCAGTCCGCCCTGACTCAGTTTGTCAAGACAACACGTTGCCTTGTTCACTGCCCTTTGACTCCTATAGTTAGACCTAACAGTTTGTAAGCTGACTTGGAGGAAATCTGCTATAGTGTGTGCAGATGTGTGTTTCTTTGGCTGCAGATAGCTGTGATCAGTGCATCAAGGTCAAACTGGGCTAGCACTAATATGATCTCTCAGGCATTTTTTTAAACCCAATTGGCTGTTGACAAATTGCTTAACTTAGTGAAGAAGGATACATTGTCAGGCAGGAAGTGTTCACACCAGACTTTTCCTATTCCACCACATGCCTACTCTCTCACGGTGAGGACTTCTCCCAGCAAAGTTGCTAAATCTATAAATGCATGTAGTGCTTGGTATGACTGGAATATGAACATAGCATTTAAATTTGAATGACTAAATAATTCCAGACTTGGATCGTGCACATGCCAAATAGTTTCTCTTTGTGATTTGTCTTCACTGTTGATTTAAACTCTCTGGAAATTCAAGCCAAAGAAAATTAGCTTGTTATGGCGTTTGAACCCTTTTTTTATAACGCGATTTGTGCAGGACTGGATCGGTGCCAGGGCACAGTGCACCGCTTGAGCAGTGAAACAGATGACATTCTCCTCAAGGCGTCCATTGACCCCTTGTCATCTTGTCATAGGTTGGTATCTGAGAGGATGGGAAAAGGCCACATGCGTGTAGATTTCTTTACAGCTTGTCTTTGTGTCAAGGCTCATAAAAGAGCACAGCACTGGAGAAGACGCAAGAATCTGTGGTTCTCATTACCGGGTCCCCACTGGCCCCTCTGTAGAACGGCTGCAGAGTTCAGCATCGACCAGATGTGGAGTGGGGAACATGACCCTTGATTACTGATGTGGCTCTCTGAGGGGGAGTTTTGGGGATTCGGGGGGGCATTGCTAAATCAAACCACTACTTCAGGCAAGATGGTGGGACTAAGAAAGTTACTCCAGCTTATTATGAAACTGTGACACTGCCTCTTGTTCACATTTAGTTATTATTTAAAAAAAAAAAAAGTGAATACACCAGAAAGGTTGTAGTTTCAAACTTGAATGTGAAAGCTGCTCAGCTGCGTATCTGTAACAGTGGTTTGTGGGCTTGCCTGTTATCACTCTGCTAGGCTGTAGATCAAGGGCCCCACGCCTTATCTGCATCTTAATTTGCCATTTATCGCCCCTTTTTTGTCTAATGATCTGGACCATGGTAATGGAAAAAGTGCAAATCACATTTCCATGGAAATCTCCCTCTCTGTCTCTCAGTCGCTTGCATGCTCGTGCAGCCGTTGGGGGCGTGTCTGTGGAGGTGATGGAGCAGCAGTTAAAGTCCACCGTGAAACAGCATTTTCTTTATGTGACACCTTTTCTCTGAATGGTGTATTGATTTAACTTCACTAGTCACCTCACCTTTGGCTGCAGTGAAATTTGCGTGCATTCACCTGCATAAGTACACACACATACACACATACACAGATTCGGCAGCTCAGGCTGAATGAATAAATGAGATGAACAGTGGGAGATGAGTCAAAGTGTTTTCATTCTCAGTGTTCGGTCTTTTTACTTGCTCACTGAATGTCAGTGTTAGATGCTGTGCTCCAGCCCTCCCATAGATAAGATAAGAACCACATGCTCTTCCTACCTCCTGGCAAGGGAGTCCCAGGCGGACCTGCTGACGCACGCACCCAGCAGCCCCCACCCCCACCCCCCATCCCCTCTTTCCTGCCTCAGCCTCATGTCAGGAAAGTGAAAAGTACTACCTTGGCAGCTTGCCCTTGACTCTCTGCCAGAAGGAGTGCACTTGAAGAGAAGTGGTCTTTTCCCTTTTTCTCTCATGTGCGTTTTTCATCTATGTGTTGGGAAGGAGGAGCATCTTGCTCACTAAACATCAGCATTGCCTCCACTGCTCAACATCATCTGACCGGGAGTGCTGAAGGCACACAGTTCAGGCACTGTCACACCCAGAGCTTGCTGCTTCATCGTGGGGAAACAAAGATGAGTGATAAGACAGAGTGCAGCTGAATGTTGTTTTTAACAGCTCTGCAAATGATCCTCTGCTCTTTATATGTCAGTCTCTTTATTAAGTTTTTTTTTAAAAAGGAGCGTCTCACAAGATTTGTTTTTAAATCAATCATTCCTATATATTGCACTTTTTAAAAAATATATCTTCATATTTGCATAAAATACAAATAAACCCCAATTCAGTTTTGTTTATATAGTGCCACTTTATATTGAAGGTAAAGATCCTACAATAATAGAAATAAAACCCCAACAACCAGATGACCCCATGTGAGCAAAACACTTGGTGATAGCGAAAAGGAAAAACTCTCTTTTAACAGGAAGACCCCCTGCAAACACACACTTTTTCCTGTTAAAAGGACAGGCAACCATGGGCAATAACCAGTTGAGGGTGACGAGAGGGAGACAGGATGTAAGGCACACTGTGGAAGAGAGCCAGTAATAATAACAGTAATAACAGAGAGTGAAAAAAGGTGATAATAATAATCCAGAAGAAACGATTTCACCTGAAAGTAACCACCTTCCTTTGCATAAAATACAGATAAACCCAAATAATAATCAAGAAGAAATAAAAGTAAACATGAGTGATGTCTTAACTGAAAAGCTTTGTTAGATAGATAGATTGACTCATCCTTACCCTCACACCTCAAATTAGCTCTCCTGTTTATGGAAACTTTTTGGAAAAGAAATGAATGAAATGTGGGGGAAAAAAAATTAAGATAACCTGTTAATGGTCTTTTCATTTTATCATTATGATTTTATTTGACAGATTAAAAGTTTCGAACCCAAACGCATATTTTAACACATTTTAACCCACAGTAAAAATCATGTACATCGTAGCAAATATTTTTATAGATTCTGAAAAATTGTCATTTTGAGATCCAGTTTAATACAATTGAGCAACTCTGATCATTAATGTATTTTTTTAAAGGTCCCATATAATGATATTTTGATATTGTGCTATGAGCATTTTATAAACAACAGGGTGTACTGCTGGCATTCCTTCAGTCACCAATAACAAGCTCGCTTCTCAGCTGTACAAGCAGTAAGAATTCTTCTTAATATGAAGAAAATAATTAACAACCACACGTGCTGTCTGAGCTTCACTAACTTGGTGAAAGCCAAGAGACTTTGCCGAAAGAACAAAACATTAAAAAAATATCATTTTATAGACTTTTCAGAGAACAGTCATTGGTTAGTTTCCTGCTGCCTCTTATAGTTGGAGTTAGGGCTGGGCTATATCATACCCTTCACGGTAATACCGGTATAATTTTGGGCAACGATAGAAAAATGAAATATCGCGATAGATAATGGGTAAAACGCGCATGCGCAGTGCCTTTGTTTTCATACGCACACGTCGGAAAAAGCATGGCGGCGAAAGCAAATCGTTGAATGTAACGGATGAACTAGAATTGGTTTGTAAAAATGCTGCAACTTCAGTGGTGTGGAACTGGTTTGGCTTTCATCCATCAGACACACAACAAAGCACTATTTTTGGTAGAGCATGCTAGCGGGCCGTCATTATTACCGTGGGGTTTTTTTGTTTTGTTTTCTTTTTTGGAAAATAAGGGACACTTAAAATCAATCCTTTGATTTTTCTGAAAATCGACAGTGCCCCTTATAATCCAATGGGCCTTATGTATGAATTCTGGTTGTGTTTACTGACCTCGAAATGATTTTATGTGGTACAAGGCGCTCGAAAATCTGTCAAATGTTTTAGTACGGGGCAGCACGGTGGCAAGGTGGTTAGCACTGTTGCCGCACAGCAAGAAGGTCCCGAGTTCAATTCCACCATCAGGCCGGGGTCTTTCTGTGTGGAGTTTGCATGTTCTCCCCGTGTTTGCGTGGGTTCTCTCCGGGTACTCCGGTTTCCTCCCACCATCCAAAGACATGCAACTTGTGGGGATAGGTTGATTGGATAATCCAAATTGCCACTAGTTGTGAATGTGTGAGTGAATGTGAGTGCGAATGGTTGTCTGTCCCTGTGTGTTGGCCCAGCGACAGACTGGCGACCTGTCCAGGGTGTACCCCGCCTCTCGCCCCATGACAGCTGGGAAAGGCTCCAGCGCCCCCTGCGACCCTGAAAAGGATAAGCGGAAGCAAATGGATGGATGGATGTTTTAGTACGACTTTGCTAAGCTACGAACCCGGACTGCTTGATGGATTGTCGGAGCATTACGGCTATCGTAGTCAGGAGCCTGGCGGAGTGATACGTACTGTGCTTCAACATAATATTACTGTATTGTGTGTGTATAACCTCTTTTTAAGTTTTGTGGATATTATACATGGTTATGCTGAGGATATGTCGGCTAATTTCCACTGGAAATGCATTTTGGTGTCAGGAAGGAATTTGCATTTGCACTGTTACATTTTTATATAACTTTAATTCACATAAAACAGCTGTTTGTTTAAGTGAAAATACATTGATGGTTTTTTTTTGCACTAATAAAGTTGTGGAGTTGTAAAGTATTTTGTCTAGTGTCAATTATATCAGTGTCAGTGTCAGTTATATTGTTATCGCAAATTTTCAAATGTATATTGTGATAAATATTTTTGGTCGTATTGCCCTGCTCTAGTTGGAGTGTTTGTGTTGATTTAGGTAAATTCATTTTAATTCTTATTCTCCAACAGAAAAATTATGGTTATGGTTTCTTCCACTTAACATCAGTTAGACCACACCCACATCACCAGGTCGGTGTACCAATGTGTGTGCATGGCTCGGGGCAGCAAAAATAAATTTAAAAAAATTAAAATCTTTATAATGATAATAATTCAGCTAAAAATATTGGTGTCACTGATCGACCAACCAGGAATCTGTTGATTTCCAGCACACACCAGACCAGTTACTGGTTGGTTGGCCTTGTGTATATCTGATTATTGGGGTCATTATTCAAGAAAATTATTGCATTGTATGTATTACACGTTACTTGTTACATTTCTTAAAAGTATTGCAGTATATTTTTAAAGTACTTGCCAGAGAAAGTAATTTGTTACACTACTCGTTACTTTCTTGTTACGCCGGAAGATGACTTGAAATGCATTCTTACAATAACCAGTTAACAGTATAAACCTATAGGCTGCAGTTCCACACACCAACACAAATCCCTATCCTAATAAGGACAGACAGATGATCTTTCTTTTTACCTAAGTTTTTAGGTGTCAACACAATGCCAACAACACAATAGATGAAAACCAGCACAACGAGAATTCAATAGAATCGCTACATTCTACA
The DNA here is from genome assembly GCF_056152115.1 of Neolamprologus brichardi. NCBI lineage: Eukaryota > Metazoa > Chordata > Actinopteri > Cichliformes > Cichlidae > Neolamprologus > Neolamprologus brichardi. The sequence continues at coordinate 19,889,986 of NC_142116.1, forward strand.
GTAGAAACACGAACAGGTGAACGGAGGCTTCGGCCCTGACTGCTCATCACTGCTTTTGTTACCTATTGAAGATGGTAAATGGTAAATGGCCTGTATTTGTATAGCGCCTTACTAGTCCCTAAGGACGCCAAAGCGCTTTACACAACCAGTCTTCCACCCATTCACACACACATTCACGCACTGGTGATGGTAAGCTTACATTGTAGCCACAGCCACCCTGGGGCGCACTGACAGAGGCGACAGAGGAGAAGATCAGGATCTGGCTGCTGGGCTGGGGTGCTCGACAGCCATAACAAAATCACTTTGGGTTCTAGCTTTTTGCTAACATCCTACCTGTGCAGATGTTTGCAAAGAGGCAATGTTGGGTTAGCGGTGTAGTATAGTTGTTTCGGTCTTGGATGTAGTTTCCGCTTTACTAACGTGCTCTTCGCCTTGTGTACCTTAATTAAAAGTAACGTCCATATCGCCACTCCTCAAAAGCTGTATTGCTGTACTGCTGCAACATTTTCCTCCTTCTGCACTCAAAATGAAAATAGCTCACTGTAGCACAAATGTGCAGGAAGAGAAAACCACATTTGTTTGGTGTTTTTTTCTTTCTGTCCGCCAAGTGATAGAAAGACTCTTAGTAAAAACATAATTGTAACTGTAATAGAATTAGTGTATTTAAAATACAGTGTAGTACAGTAACATCTCACATTACTGTATTGTTGAAAATGTAATGCAGTTACAGTATCATGTTACTTCCACCCAACACTGCTGATTATGAGCTGGTGCTTTTCATGCGTGCGCAACACATGCACAGTCCATTTGAGTCGTCACACGCACACTCACAGTCGCACACTAACATGTCATTAGCTTGTGACAGCTCTAGCTTGTGAGCTATGAGATCATAGCTCTATGAGCTGTGAGTAAATACATGAAGTTCATCAAGGTAAACCACCAAAAAATTAAATGACAAAAACATTCATAACAACATCTTAAATCACCTTCACCTTTCTGACCAAAGGGGAGGCATCTAAAGCTAAAGCTATCCAGAGCTCTGCAGGCTCCGTGTGAGGAAAGGATCAAAGCAGAGAATCAAAGAATTTATAAATGTGCTGGAAAATTATGCAAGTAACTGACATTTGTTTTGTTCCATAAATCTATTGCACATGCTTTTGTTTGGTAATGTAAAACATGTTAGCTAAAGATGGGTGTACAGCAACTCATTTTTTTGTTACTTATTTGGACCTCTTGCCAGCAGCAGTCAATAATGGTTTCAGTCAGTGAACATCCTGTAATTTACTTTATTGCAGTTTGGGGAAGATTGTAAAATTTGGTCTTTTCTTTTATTAAGAATGTAAAATTTTGCTTTAAAGAATAGGGGGATTTTTTGTATACGCTGTCAGTTGTAGTTCTTAGAAAGAAAACCTGATTCAGCAAAATCAGGTCTTACTTGAAAAAGCTCCTACTTAGAAAAAAATCGGAATTGGCCTAGAAAATTGCAATCAGTGCAATTTTCTAGGCCAATTCCCTGTAAAGATTTCACTGTGCCAAATCATTACAGTGATGTTTATAGGGTTACGTTAAGTACAACGTGGATGAGTTTTCTGTAGTCAAAGACACAATGAGAAATTCAAATGTAAAATATTTAGAGTTAAAAAAGAAAAACAGGAAACTGATTTCTGTTTCTCTCTTTTTTTGAGGTTGGATAAATAAATGTGAATGTTAAAATAAACGCACCCTTTTGAATACAGAGAATTGCAGCCTTGCTTCACATGTTTTGTTTTTTCATAGTCAATAAAGCACCCTCCTCTTTAATGGTGTACCATCAGAAATACTCTGAAGTGTTTCCTCTTGTGCGCCACTGATACATTTTGGCCTGCAAATGTATCGCACATATGGTATCTCGCTCTGTGTCCAACTTATTGACATACATTCACATTGGTATACTACAGATATACTAGTAGATTTTGTTATAAGACGGAGTGACTTGCAGTTTACAAGCCATTAAATTTTCCATATAAAATCAGAGCATACTGAATTGATTTCCTTCATAAAAACGCTCATAAATGTGAACGCTAACTCACAAGAATTGACTGTTTTTAAGCTGTTTCAGGGCGTTTTTGATGTTGGAAATAGAACCACGAAACTGCTTCTGACACTGTAAAGTATATAGCCTATGCTATATGTTAATATATTTTTTGTCAAACAGGAGCATGTTCTTACAAACTTGGGTGTGAGAGTGCAAAGACCCAGACAAACTCTGACTGGTTTGGCCTTTTCCCTTCCAAATCCCGGGGTGTGGTGTCAAGATAAGTGTTATGCAACAATACCTCACTGCATGAACTCAGGCTTTGCTTTTTTTATACAGGAAGCCCAAGTCTGAGTCAGTTACAAACATTTCTGCCAACTTGGCTTCAGCCACTCACGAGCATGCTACACAACCAACTGATTCCCACCTATAGGTTTTTTGGCTGAAGGAGTGACTTCCGTTGACTTAAAGGTTTTTTTTTAAAGGTACTTGTAATTTACTTCTCTTTGTTAAAGCGGACAGGTCACAGTCTTTATTTTATTTTATTTTATTTTATTTTATTTTATTTTATTTTATTTTATTTTATTTTATTTTATTTTATTTTATTTTATTTTATTAAACAATGTATATTTATTAATATATGGTGGTGGTCAGAGGGCCCGGTGGCGCCAGTGTTCGGCAGTTTCGCCTCTGTCAGTGTGCCCCAGGGTGGCTGTGGCTACAATGTAGCTTGCCATCACCAGTGTGTGATTGTGTGTGTGTGAATGGGTGGATGGCTGAATGTGTAAAGCGCTTTGGGGTCCTTAGGGACTAGTAAAGCGCTATACAAATATAGGCCATTTACCATTACCATTAAGAGTTTTTGAAAAAGAGAAATGTATATATAAAGACACATAATTAAAAAGGTCCTGCCAGCTCATAAACATGCTGTGATAAATGAAAACAAAAAAAACCTAAAACAAAAACATTATTGCACTCATGTCTCCATATTTGCCACAAAAGAAAAGGATGGCTGCCAGGTTGCAAAGAAAAGTTCATTTGAGTCTTTGTTAAAACAACAGACCTTTTCTAGTTGTAAGTAGTAGATGACAAACTTAATTCCAGTTGAGGAGTCCTTCCGTTTTGCACAGACCTTCTGGCCAAAAGTGAGCAAAAAGGTAATGATGTCAGCTTGGGCCATACTTAAATTTACATCTTGGGGAGTTACTCCAAATATTGCCATAATAATACATCATGCAACACTCTGTCCAGATTTTTTTTTGAAACAGAGCACCAAAAGGCTGTTTAAAATGATCACATGCAGGGTTCAGATCACTGTTGATTGTACCTAATCTGACTTCAAACCAGCTGGTAGATGTTTTTCATTCGAATAACAATCTAATTAGAAATTCAGATTTGTGAGACTACTTTGCATTTCTCTTGTTTTCAGGTATTTACCTTTCACCTTTGAACTTCTGTGCTGGGAACATGAAGTAAATAAACAAGCACATTCTCCCACGGCAACATCAGTAAACAGTAAAATCCTAGTTGTGCGTTGGTGAATCAGAATTGTATATCTTAATGAAAACACAATTTTATCTGCAGTACAAGTATTTTTATTTTAATACTTATGATCCATTTTGTTAATATATAGTTTCATTTTAATAAATCTGTTGTTTTGTTAGGTTAATGTTTGCTTTTACCTAAGCAGAGCATTTATTTTTATCCGCATTCTTTGCACAACCTGCAGTATCCAAACAGTTTATTGTCATAAACACTGGAAGAATTAACCTCTCATGTACAAAGTTCATTAAAAAAAATATTTATTTATTTATTTATTAAACTAAATGTAATTCAGTTAAATGTTACAAACCCTAAAATGATGAGAATGTGTGCTTCTATGTTCTTTTATTATTATTTATTTTATTATTTATTATTTATTTTTCTTTTATGTTCAAGTTCAACTTTTTCTTAGCATTGACAAAAAAAAAAAGGGGGGGGGGGGGGGGATAAAAACCTGGTTAAACCAGTCACCAAGCTGTTACATCTGCAACAGCAGTCTCTCACTGTCCTGATTGAGTGAGCACATATAGTTCCCAGTGGGGTTAGCCATTCTGGACCGCAGCATGTGGGACAGATTGGGCTGCACCTTTGATTAGCCTCTATAGTCTCAGGACCAGGACACTGACGCATATCCCACAGCTCTGAGACTCACTGCAGTCACATTAATGTGCGCTGTGGCTCGAAAGATTTCAGAAGGAAAGCCTATAAGGTCAACGTGACGTAGCGGGAATGTTCAAAAAGGGAATTATTAATCACAATCAAGGTAAAATATAGTCACATTAGGTCAAGTCAGTCATTTCTCTGGATTCTTATAAAAGAATAGATTGATGATATTGACATTTTTACTTTATCCATAAACAATGTTTCTTCTAAACACACACATGAATGAATATAATGTGTGTATCTGTCACCAGTGAAGTTGCTACAGCACTATTAGTTGATTCCTTTAAGTACAGAATGTGGCACATGCATTGGGCTTGCGAACGCCGCAGTTTTGACCCGTCGTTGTCATTTAGGTCTTACAAATGCCTGCTTTTCACCACAGAAATTTTAATTAACACCATTTTATTAGCCATTGCAAAGCTCTTATCACTGCTGTTCTTGCCCCATGGAAATAGAACATTCGACTATTTTGTTCATGTGCACACATATGATTGCTAAACAATTTTCAGACTCCTTTCACACAAAACTTGTATTCATAAATTTATACAGCATCCTTGTTTTTCATCTTTTGTAATGTCACCAATCACAGTGCCTTCTTTGTGTTTCAAATAGGACAAAGTTGTAGGGGTTATTTGCAGCGCTCCCATTTAGCTCCTCTCCGTGTGTCTTTCTGTCCTCCGCAGCTCTCTCCGTCCCACCCCAACCCTTCTTTAACTTTTCCTGATTTATTAAGCTGTATTCTGCCGATGTGCGTCAGAGCTGGCCAGGAGTCTCGTGAGGCGTTCCGCTCCTGAGGAGCTGTGTCTCGTGTCTGGACAGCATCAGACTGTAGCGTCCTCCACCCCCCAAACCCCCCCCACCTCTGTTTGCCTTATTTGCCTGTAACCAAAAGCCTGCTCTATCTATACACACACACACTCTGGGCAGATGATCGTAACCGAACATCAAATGATTTGTTCTGCAGGGATAGATCAAAGGTCGTGGATAGCTCAGAGTCTGAATCAGGAGCACTATGATCCTAAAATTAAATTAAAAGTGAAAGATATTCTTTAACCACAACCTTTTATGGGCTCATAACAGGTTACCTGCAGCTGAAGCAGAATTTAGTCTTTCTATCTCTGCATCTGGTTTTACTTTGTCATCTGGCACAACACTCACCCCCCACCCCCTCCAACCCACACACACACACACCCGGCTTACTGTTGTGTTGTCTACAGGGATCTGTAGCGATTCACAACACTGATATTCATGCAGCTTTCTGACTGACACCCCACTTACTAATGTTTTCATGCCACGTGTGTGTGTGTTTGTGCATCTACAGAGGGAGTCTACACAGATGCTCCCGATAACCAGACATTTCGTGAGAAAGCGTTATAAAAACTTTCAGGGCTGTCAACACTCTTCTCTCTACTATTATCTGAAAACGTATAGTTATAGTTTACCATGCCATAAAATGTAAATTCACCTCTGTTTGTCTTTTGTAAGAATGCATTTCTTCTCATTATGAGATGACACTTCACGTCTAAATGTATACAGTTAGAAGTCTTTGTTTTAGACATACACTCCATTTGTTTGAGTGACCTAAACATGATGGCGTCCTAGTGCATCATGACTGCTTCACAGACGCCAGTGGGGGTATTAAAAACAACTTTCCCTCAATGATGGTCTGGCAAATGGCTTTTTTCCCTGACAACAAAGACAGTAAACAGCAGCACTTAGCAAGCTCTCAAGATCCTAATTGCCTATTAAGCACAATCGAGTCCTCCTTTATCCTGTTGCCTCTGTTGGGGGCTCCTATCCCTGGAGATACAGATTCACAGTAAACATAAGTGAGCTAGCCCGGCTATCAAAGAGCTTTAACTCGAGCCTTGGCTCGGCTGCCACCGCTCTCACCTCACCGTGAAGAGAATGAAGTGACCTTCAGCTGTTTTCATCCTTTGCATTTGTTTGGGTGACCTTCGGGATCATTGTGGGTTCAAGTGAGATGTTATTTCATTCCTCTCACGTGCTACACTTCTCCTTTCTAGCATCAATGATTCTGTTCATTATCTCACATCAGTATTGTTTTGGTGTTTTTGTTGGGGGGGTTTTCTCACAGTTTCATTAGTCTTAAATAAAGTTTTTTAAAGTGTTTTGTTTTTGTGTTTCAGGCTTGACAGATGAGAAAGTGAAGGCCTACCTCTCGCTGCACCCGCAGATTCTGGATGACTTTGTGTTGGAGAGTGTGAGTGCAGAGACGTTGGACAGATGGCTGAAGAGGAAGACCAGCAGCAGGCCTGCAGGTATACCCCCCTACCACACACATATACAGACAAAAAAAATGCACAGAGTCAGCTGCATCTCTCTGGATCACTAAGACAAAATGCTTGGATTTAAGAATTGCAGTTTTTGTAAGTCTGGGGAACAACAGTGCATTTGCAGGCTCTGTTTATTATCCTGGCCATTAGCAGTGCATATCACTCATCATCACATGTGTCTCCTTTAATCATCCATGTTTGTGATACACAAAAGAAAAGGAGAAGGAATGGACCTGTCCGGGTTTTACGGGTCATTAGATGTGTTTGAGCCGGCTGGGCTGAGTTTGTGCCGTGCACTCTACTCACAGCGAACTGTTTCTCAGACCGACTGCATCCATCAAGGGCCCACAGGGTTGGCACAGTACCCAGTTGAGCTGCTGACGTCAGAGGCGACCTCCAGAGACATGCAGCCGGCTGAAGGGGGCCCAAGGGAGGGGTGTGGATGTTGGTGGTAGCGCTGGTGGTGCTTGGGGGGGTGGCTGTGCTGGCTCAGGGTGTGGGTGTGTTGAAGGAGGAAGCTGGCAGAGGATAGATTTGTCACATTTTGGAGCTGCTTTCCACTCGAGGAATGCAGACAGCAGTGTTTGTTGCTGCCGTGCAAAGTTGTTAATTTCTCAAGTCTGAGCCAGTGTTTGAAACAATTTCCTGTATGTTGTATATATACAGTATGTGTGTGTTTAGCTTGACAAATATCAAATAGAGGCTGTCATGCTAATAACTCTTCCTGGCGCCAAGTAGGAATAACTAATTTCATCCACATAGTTCAGTTCAGGGCAGATGGAACCTGTGTAAACCAGATCGCTGATTCACAAAACTAAATAAAAGAAAGGCTTTTTAACTGAAATCTTCTTTGTTTCAATGTTCACAGTTCAGCCAGGACCACTTTAGCCATCTGCAGTAATTTATATTTGGCTTTTTGGCTTTATTGTGGGACCTTCCCACAAGGTCCCACAATAAATATGTGAAATATGTGAAATCCAGAGTCATGACATAAAAAAGAGAAGCTGGGGCGGGTTGCGAAGCGGCTTGCAGATGAGCAGCAGATGTAGGCAGACTAAAGCCACATAAACGGTCCCTTTAAGATTTAACAGTTGGATGTATAAAAGGCAGAGATGTACCGACTGCAGTTTTCTTGGCTGTTTCCCATTTACGATTATTTTCTAAGCATGGTTTGCTGATTCAGATTTTTTAAGAAGTTTAACTGACAGCAAATTCAGAAGACTTTCATAATAAAAGAAATTATTAAATGCTCCATTTTTTTCCAAACTGTGGTAAATTACAGGATCTTCTCACATTAAATCAGCTAAAAATTAATTGCTCTGTCACTGGAAAGGGGTACAAGAGCTACCTGACATACTTTACCTAATCAAACAAAAAGCAGGTGCAACAGATTTTATATATAAACAAATGTCAAGTACTTACATCATTTTTTTAGTATGCTTACAACTTCAGTCCTGTTACAGATAACAAGATTTTGATACTTTTTTTTCAATATTTTCCTCATAGCTGTTTCAATCCTTTGCTCATACCAAGGCTGCTGCCTTGTGGCTAGCTTTGAGCTCCGGATAGCTTTAGCCATTTTAACTTTTTGTTAGCTACTTATGTTTTCATCGTCATCCCTCCACCGTTTAGCTTGGGGTACTGTCTTCACACACAGTGAAATGCTTCCACGCTAAGGACATATCAGTCTCGACAGCTGTTTGTGTGTTGCACACAGGCATGAGATGGACCAATTCATAATCTGGCATATGGTACGCTAACCACCCAGGGCCAAGAACATTGGAAATTGGGTAATTCTGGTGCCAGGCAAATCGATATGTGTATCTGTTGTCAAGGGTTCAGCAGATCTTCTCGGATGGAAGCTGATATTAATTTAATGGCCTAACTAAACTAACATTATGCTTAATTGACAACTCCAGTTGTTCTAATTTAAAGAACAACACAAACAGTTTTGTTTACTACAGATTGCGTATACTTAATATGACTACTTCATCTTTGTGCACTTAAGATGTGAAGGATGTCGTACTAGTTCCCTTTTATTCAGCCACTCTCTACAGTTTATTTCAGTAGAGTAGGGAAATCGATTTGCAACTACTTGAAACTCACTTGAGCCAGGTAGGGTTATCACTGTGCGGAAACTCAGACATGATTGATTTGAAAATGCTACAATCCATTACCACATGGCCGTATCAGAGATTTGGCCATAAAAAAGCATACTTGATGTTCATTATGATGAATTACATGTTTCAAGCAAGTTTCAAATTTCAAATTTGATTATGCTGCCGTCTAGAAATGCATACTGACTGCTTTCTTTTTAAAGTGCTTTGAAAAGTAATGTTTTCAGTAATGCAAACGATGTTAGTGTGCAGCTAAAGACCCTGGTAAAGCAGCTTTTGGATGGAGGGACATAGCTGAGGACCAGGAACAATACAGTAACACAAAATTCTTGGTATAAAAGTAAATAACAGATTTAGAATATCCATCCATCCACTCTTTTCCGCTTATCCTTATCAGGGGAGACGGTGGGGGGCTGGAGCCTATCCCAGCTACCATTGGGCGAGAGGCGGGGTACACCCTGCATAAAGTCACCAATCTGATACAGGGCTAACACAGAGAGACAGACAACCAATCACACTTACATTTACACTTTCCCATTCTCACTCCTATGGCCAATTTAGAATCACCAATTAACCTAACCCAACTAACTGCATGTCTTTGTGGGAGGAAACAGGAGTACCTGGAAAGAACCCACATAAACACAGGTAGAACATTGAATATATTTATATTAATCATGTTGAAACATATTTTAAATTAATAATTTATTATTTAAATGCATAATGAAACTATTCTGCAAGTACATCTGCTCTCACTGAGTGGCCAGTGGAGTGGCCATATTATTTCCAGTCTAAATCAAGTTAACATATAGTGAGTATGTTTTTTTTCTATGAATTTTTGCATTTTTTTCAAAAAGTAGAAAGTAAAAAGAGAACAGAAAATAAGCAGAAAGGGAGCATGGGATCACCAAATTCACCATATTGGCTGCTTTTCTTTGATTTTTTTTAAGCTGTTTCTTTTTTGTTCTTAGCTAATATTGTTGTACGTTAAAGGCACACTCAGTCTTTTTTTAGTTTATTCATTGGGGGGAAAAGAATGTAGCTTTTTGATAGAGAAACATAGTTGAGAACCAGGAACAATACAGTATCAAAAAGTTATTGTAGCATTATACATAAATGTATGGTAATAAAGATACAAGTATCTGTGTAAGTACATAAGCTTACATAAACTTAGAGTTAATACATTAAAAATACATATTAGGAGGTATCAATTTGTTCTAAGTCACCATGTTTTCCTGCAATCTTGAATACAGTGACTGAGATTGGAGTTGCAGTTCTGCCTAATTATGTTTTATATAAGTAGCTAGAGACACATATGTAGCATGCCAAAGGTGGAGAAGTAGAGAAGTCGTAGGTCTTTGTGTGCCATCTCCTGATGTAACCCTCAAAAATACATAAACATGCTTATTTATCCCTTTTTGTCACAATTTGTACGGTCCGACTTTGCACATGCGCAGTAAGGATCGGGAGTCCTGATCCGTAACTATCTTTTTATTTTTCGTTTTTGTCTACATTATATTGAAATGTTTCATTATTGGAAACATTTTAAGAGATTCTTGTTATTCTTAACATATTAACCGATACTCTGACCCGTAACTATCGTAAAACGCTTCGACCGGAAGTAGACACCTTTCGCGCATGCGGGGTACCGATCGGGTTTCCGGTACGGACCGGGTAGTGACATTAATAACAACATCAGCTGGTTGTAAGCTAACATTATGCCAGCTAATGTTAGGCTTGAATGGCCCATAAATCACAGTTTCCCTCTGATAAACAGTTTCATTACATTCTCGTGTCATTTGAGAGTACAACAATGTTAGATTCGCTTCAAAGAAAGTTTCACTACCAATGACTTACAGAAGCTAACAGAGGCTAATAGCAGCTAACAGAAGCTAACAGTAGCAGTTACCAACAGAAAACTTCAGAATATCCTCAGCAACTCACCTCAGTGTCTCAGTCATTGTACAGAAGTGAGCTTCACTGGCTCACTGACCTCTCACAAAGTTTTACAACCTCCTTCAGAGTACACAGACGTGGATACAACCAAATTGGTTACAACCAAATTTCCCCTTGTGGGACAATTAAAGGATTATTCTATTCTATATATTTTTGACAGCTGAGATGAAAGAGTTACACTCCCTACAGATGAATAGGTGGCAGAGTTGTTTATCCTACACCGGCCACTGTCGCTAGGATTATGCACTCAAAGTGAGAGTGTAAAGGTGCCAGTGTACCCTCCTCATTGGTCACTTAAAGCACCGCTGCAATACAGTCACACGGTCACTTCTATGTATGCTTACTGTTAAGGAGCAGGGAGCCACTGCAGTATTCTCCCAAACGATAGGTGAAGCCACACACAGACAATGCTGCTACATCAGTGCTGACACGGCAAAAGAAGAAGTCAAAGCCAGAAGAAAATACATAACAGAGTGGATTTTTTTCTTCATGTACACAATATCTCAACTCAAGCATTTCTTTCTGTATATTGTGTAAATTCATCAGCAATAAAAACCATTTCATATTTAGGTGTGTTTATTGCAAGGTTCAAAGGAAACTCATGTAGCATTACTTTGCTACATTAGAATAATTTCGATACGCTATTTCTGATCTGTGGTAGTTAGAATACTTCATTCAGCTACTGTTTGTACAACTCTTAAACTGAGTGGGAGGAGACCAGAGTGAAAATGTCAGCAATCAGCTTTCTAATTCTGCCATGTCTCTCTTTGACTTGATCTTTACATCACAGCATGAGTAATATTACTAAGTCCACTTCCTCTGTTAGACCACTGCGAGTAGACGCTTTGGCACCACTCTGAAGCCTCTCTGTAACTTCCTCTCAGTGGCTGTATCCACTCAAATGACAAACACTGTCTAATTTCTGGTTCATCACACAGGATGAATGGGTCACTGTGTTAGATTGATGGCAAAGAGTGTGTATCTGACTTCTAGCTAGTATTTTACACATTTTTCCCCCCGTGTGTTAACGAAGTAATGAAGTACTTCCTGTGGTACTGATGAAGGTAAAATAGTTCTCTCTAATGACATATTACTTAACTCATTTTTTATTCGCACTTGTAATAGATGCAATTGATTTTATATTTTTTATGAGTGCAGCAACAGCAGGGTTTGTCATCATGTGACCGTCATTGAGATAACCACTGCTTCCTGGAAGCAGTCCCTGCAGCCAGTCTTGTTCTCACTTATCATGTGATGGACAACACTGGATTACATAAATCAGTTGGTCTGCACACGCAAGTGTGTATGTGTCTTTGTGCAGAAGTTGTGTTGCACCCTGCAACTCCGGAAAAAGGATTCACATTTGCACACTTTCTTTATTGAGTTGAATCTGCTGTGCAGTTATATTACAAATATTTCTTGTCATAATAATCAAATTATAGTCTTTCTGTAATGTGTTTTTTTAATCATTGTTTATTACTTTCTTACTTCATACTGTGTCGTTTATTTATCAAGATGAGGCTTCAACATTCAAAGCTGATGGCTCTCAACAGCGCATTACACTGCAGTGCTGCCTTAAAGCCGCCAGAACACAGAAACACTGTTTCCCAGAATCCTGCTGATGTCATTTGACCATCACACCTCCTTTGACCAGGGTCCCACTGGCAATGTTTACTTCACACGACACTCTGTCACGGGACAATTAATAAATCCCAAATTCTCTGCTGCACCCATTCAGAGGCCCCTCGTTACTCATCTTTGCCTTCTGCAATGCACACACACTCACAGACAGACACACAATGTATATGAATGTGTCTGTTTGTCAGACCATGCAAGGCTTTTTAGCTCTGAAACTTCTGCTCATCCATGTAAGGTCTTTTAAACAAGGAAAAGTTGTTCCGTTAAGTCAGTCAGAATTGGATTATGTTTGAACTAGAACAAGAACAGCTGTTTTCATTACTGATTTTTTTAAATTAATCATTTAAGTAATCAGTGCAGCATTGGCATTTTGCAAACCTAAACTATGAGGTCATTCACAGAGGAGGATGACATCTTCTCTGAATTCACAAATCTTGCAGCAAAACTGCAAACCTCAAGAACTCTGAAATAATCTGTGGGCAGGTCCTCAGCAGTATGTGTTGCAACTTAGTTTATTACCTACAGAACAGGAAGACCTCAAAATAAGACCGTTGCTCATCCAAACATCCCCAAACTCTGCACTGCACTTCCTCTTTCAACACCAAGTTTCAAGGGCGCTACATTGACAAAAGTTTTGGGCCAAACTTCTTTATCTCAACAATTGGTGTTTTCATTCCCTTTGCCACAGGTGCATTAGATCAAGCACCTAGCCGTGCAGCCTGCCTTTACAAGCATTTGTGAAAGACTGGTTCTTTTTACAGAGCTTTTTGAATTTGAGTGTGGTACTGTAATAAGATGCCACCACCGAAACTAGTCAGTTTGTGAAATTTCTTCCCTTCTAGATAATCCACCATTAACTGTAAGCGGTGTTATTGTAAAGAGGAAGCGTTTAGTAACCACAACAACTCGACCACCAAGTGTCCGGCCGTGTAAAGTTGCTGAGTGGGTGGCACCAAGTGCTGAGTCGCAGAGAGGGTAAAAGCCACAAACGCTCAGCTGATTCATTAATTGCTGATTTCCAAACCTCCTCTGGCATTAACATCAGCACCAAAACTGCATCCAATGAGCATCATGGCATGGGTGTCCATTTAGGTTTAGGAAACAATTTAGGTTTTTGTTTGTTTGTTTTTTACCTTATCCGAATAATAAGTTATCAGAGTTTTACAAGGATAAATTGACTACTTGAGCAATTGAAGTAACATGTCCCTGTCAGGCTAGGTTCCCTGCTTGATCAATAATCCTGTATAGTTTTTCTTTTACTAATATAAGTATATAGACATTTTATTTCTTATATTCTTAACTGTTTTAACTAATTTAAATTTATACTTTTATTTTATACTTTAAATGTATTTATTCGTATTATATTGGTTCGATGGAAAATACAGGGTGGGCCATTTATATGGATACACCGTAATAAAATGGGAATGGTTGGTGATATTAAAGTCCTGTTTGTGGCACATTAGTATATGTGAGGGGGCAAACTCCTCAAGATGGGTGGTGACCATGGTGGCCATTTAGAAGTCTGCCATCTTGGATACAACTTTCGTTTTTTCAATAGGAAGAGGGCCATGTGACACATCAAACTTATTGGTAATGTCACAAGAAACACAATGGTGTGCTTGGTTTCAACATAATTTTATTCTTTCATGAGTTATTTACAAGTTTCTGACCACTTATAAAATGTGTTCAATGTGCTGCCCATTGTGTTGGATTGTCAATGCAACCCTCTTCTCCCACTCTTCACACACTGATAGCAACACCGCAGGAGAAATGCCAGCACAGGCATCCAGTGTCATTAGTTTCAGGTGCTGCACATCTCGTATCTTCACACCATAGACAATTGCCTTCAGATGACCCCAAAGATAAAAGTCTAAGGGGGTCACATCGGGAGACCTTGGGGGCCATTCAACTGGCCCACGACGACCAATCCACTTTCCAGGAAACTGTTCATCTAGGAATGCTCGGATCTGGCACCCATAATGTGGTGGTGCACCATCTTGCTGGAAAAACTCAGGGAACGTGCCAGCTTCAGTGCATAAAGAGGGAAACACATCATCATGTAGCAATTTCAAATATCCAGTGGCCTTGAGGTTTCCATTGATGAAGAATGGACCCACTATCGTTGTACCCCATATACCACACCAAACCATCACTTTTGTTGTTCCAAAAGTCTTGGAGGGATCCATCCAATGTGGGTTAGTGTCAGACCAATAGCGGTGGTTTTGTTTGTTAACTTCACCATTCACATAAAAGTTTGCCTCATCACTGAACAAAATCTTCTGCGTGAATTGAGGGTCCTGTTCCAATTTTTGTTTTGCCCATTCTGCAAATTCCTCGTTGAGATGCTGCAGTAGCTGGAGTTTGTAAGGGTGCCATTTGTGAGTAGCTAATATCCGCCGAAGGGATGTTCGACTAATGCCACTCTCTAGTGACACGCGGCGAGTACTACGCTGTGGGCTCTTGCTGAATGAAGCTAGGACAGCCACTGATGTTTCTTCATTAGTGGCAGTTTTCTTGCGTCCACATTTTGGCAAATCCAACACTGAACCAGTTTCACGAAACTTAGCAAGCCGTTTGCTAACTGTAGCATGGGAGATGGGTGGTCTCGTAGGGTGTCTTGCATTGAAACCTGCTGCAATGACACGATTACTGCGTTCACCAGATATCAACACAATTTCGATCTGCTCCTCATGTGTTAACCTCTTCGACATGTCAATGGCTGTGAACAAAGAGAAACTTGTAAATAACTCATGAAAGAATAAAGTTACGTTGAAACCAAGCACACCATTGTTTTTCATGTGACATTAGCAATAAGTTTGATGTGTCACATGGCCCTCTTCCTATTGAAAAAAACAGAAGTTGTATCCAAGATGGCCGACTTCTAAATGACCACCATGGTCACCACCCATCTTGAGGAGTTTGCCCCCTCACATGTACTAATGTGCCACAAACAGGACTTTAATATCACCAATCATTCCCATTTTATTACGGTGTATCCATATAAATGGCCCACCCTGTAAATACACAGAAATTCAGTTCTACCGTGCAATAACTGGTGTATGTTCTGAATATCTACAATAAAGTAGATATCCTCTTCTATTCTACTGGAGAACCATGTGGAAAAGTGAGTCTCTATCCTTACTGGCCTGGTCTCCAGCGGCAAGAGAGTTAGGCCAAGTTAAGCAGCTGATACTGTTTCTCAGATGTGTTTAGAGGCCAGGCACAAGCAGACAAAGATGTGCTTGTGTAGCAGTACCTCATACCCCACCACTGTGATAAGAGAGCAGGCTCACCTGCAGGGCTTTCCAGGGAGGGGAGGTGGATGCCCCTCACCTCTCCCTACGCAGCGCTCATGAGGCACTTTGAGTTTCAAATGGTAAAAAACATTTGGGAAACATAACTAGACGTTTTAATTAACATGCTGGCTCTTTTAAAGTCTTTTGCCAGAAATGTAGAGCAGGTTAATGAAAAGTAAAAGAAAGAAGGAGGACTCGCTTGTTGCTTGTTGGTAAATAGAGAGCATGGCACTGAAAAAGAAGAAGAAGACTTCTTTTTTTGGCAGCTCCAAATCCTCCATGCAGCAGGTCGATGCAGGACAACCACTAGGTCGACACATATTGACCGCTGAGTCACTGCTAGCTGACCGTCCTGTGGGAGACTGTGTATCTGTAGTGGTGGATCAATAAAGAGCCCATAAAGTATCGTACGCATTAGACCTGTCTGACTGACACATTTTTCTTGTGCAAGACCTTCGCCCAGGGCTACTGATATCTTCTAGATGCTTCTTCAAATCATCTATCTATCTATCTATCTATCTATCTATCTATCTATCTATCTATCTATCTATCTATCTATCTATCTATCTATCTATCTATCTATCTATCTATCTATCTATCTATCTATCTATCTATCACATAGTTGTTCTATCAGAGTCACTCCCACTGTTTTGTTTTGTTTTGTTTACAGTGCTTTCAGCAGTGTTTGCAAGAGTACGACTGTGGACAATAAATTGTATCGGGACATAGAGCGACACAGTGTAATGAAATAGTCAAATAGTCAGCCTTACCCACTCAGCAGTGGTTTCCAAACAAAACTAGTGCATACTGTATTTACTGTACCCGATGAACCAAAGCTACTGTGCAGCAGGTTTTGGGGAGGGGGGAGGGGGGGGGGGGAGTTTAAATGGTGTGATGAAGTTTCTAAAAGAAGTGAGTTCAGCCTCTGCAGCGTTCAGGAGTTGCTCGACAGTTGTGTTTAGTGTTCACTGTCGAGTGTGCTGGCAGTATATTTTCTAAGAACATGTCAGCACTCTCCTGGTGTGTTTACTGAAATCACAGCAGGTTCCTGAAAATAAGGGAAGGTATTAACAGACGGCTGGTTTTTGTCCCAGCGCTGATGGCTGGCCCGGTGATAAAAATCACAGTTACACACGCGCAAACACGACTAAAGCGAATGTCTACCCCAGGGATAGCTCTGTTATAATCCCATGACACATGTGTGATGAAACAAAGATCTTATATCTGTAACATTTCAGTTTAGTCTTTTGTTTTTGGTGCTGGTGGTCATGCAGAACAAAGCAGCATATGTCTTCTCACACACACACAAAAAAAGCCAAAGAGCTAAGCTAGGAGGTAAGACAAGATATTTTCTGGTTTCTAGGAAAGACAGTTATGTGAGAGCCATGCTGGACCTGCACCTGCACCTGCTGAATGTGTGCATGACCCTGCATGCAAACTTTAAAAGAAGCTGCTGGAACTGTTCCAGCTGGGCAAAACTGGTTCAGCACAACAGATTTAAAGGGCTTTTGTAACTCTATAGTTTCCAGGCATAGAACTGTTCTACTTTTCACCTCAACAGTGTTTATCCCACAACTACAACCTATTCCTGTTCATTTTTAGCTCCTTAGACATTTTGTGGTGTGCAGACACACAGAGTTCTGCTAATAAAATGCTAACTGAGATTTTGTGTCTGTACAGTAACTAGACCTGTAATGAACATTGTCTGGTCACAGTTTGACTTTTTTAGGAGGGATATTTAGGATGTGTTCCTGTGAAGCTGACAGAATGACTTATATTTTTATGTAGAAGAACCTGGTCAATTAGTTTTGTTGGTTTAAAAAGTATTTTTGTTTGTTCGTTGTAAATACCATTATAAAATCTTCCCATCAGTGTAATATTTTCCTGATATGAATTTTTATTCTGGTCCATTCTTATGTTTTTGGCATTGCTGGATAAGTGGCGCAACTGACTTTATGGGGATCCTCCACCAAGGCCAATGCTCTATGTTTCTGTTTTGAATAAACCAATCTAAATATGCAATGAAAGCCTTTTGTTCCCATGCTCCACCCCTGGCTTTGTAGTTTTGTTTTGTTTTTTCTTTATACTCTTACTGACAGACAGACAAAGAGATAAATATCACTGAGCACACAAATCCACCGCAGTGGGAGCAGAATAAAATGATCCACGCGTCTCCTGGAGCAGCATCACCCGTCAAACAGAGCCTTTTCTAAAGTGCCGTTTCCCACGCCTCACCACCCTCTAGTGAACCTTGTTGCCGTGGGTGAGGAGAGAGAGGTGATGCAAGGGGCAGCACTGTGAGGGGGGGTCACGGAGGAAGAAAAAGCCGCTGCTCATGTGCTGAACAAACGACAAGGCGAAAAATGACATAAGTTACGAGCCAAATAGCAGTGAGAATTGCAATTTCCTGAGTTGTATTTGCATAGATGGGTTTTTTCTTTGTTTGTTTTTTGTAATTAATTTAGGTTTATTTACACAGCCCTCTTTCTCAAGCATCTTTAATTGCGTTAGAATTTTCGCATACCACACAGATCCTGTCCCACACTGAATCATATCGCATGCAATTCAAATGATTCAAATCATTTTCATTGGTTTAGAGAGCCTTGGTGCCCTTTGGATAAGATTTTAAAGAGTGACACTGTTTTTTGTGCAGTGACCCGTCTCTCTATGAGGGAAGTGGAATCAAAGTCAGAAAGAAAACTGTCATGCATCAGTGTTTGTGTTAATATGGCTGCTCTGAACTGCTGTAAAAAATCTAGACCACTTTTTAAACCAGTAATACTGTCATAGCTGCCCTTTAAAGGGATTAGTGTCTGATTATTTTAGGCCTCAACAAGTCATTTTTAAAAAAGTTTTTTTTTCAGTGGGGCTTGAAGTCTTTTTCAAGTGCAACTTTCTGTCGTCTGATTGACGTCAGCGGCCAGCGGTTCACTCTAAAATAGGTCTCATGGCTAAGTTAGGAAACTCATAGCATACTGCAGGAATGTTTAAAACAACAAACAATGTAGCCGGCTGCAATTCCTTTCTTCACATGTTCAAAGAGGCTCGTTTCAAAGGGTGGCCAGCTCGAGTCAGCACTTCAGTGGATGTTTCTAAAATTTGCCCAGCTCTTTGCGTGGTTTTGATCACATGAAAAGTTATCAAAGAGATCTCTGCGGTTTATGTTCTCGTGTGCTGTTGACCCACGTGTACCGAAGAATCACTTGAGCTGTGTGAATGGTTTTATTTTCAGCCCAAGTAGCACTCCCAGACCCACTCCCAGATTATGAGTCCAGAAACTGTTATGATTGGCTGAAGCTTTCATAATTATCACATACTTCAGTGTCTACATCCAAAGACAATAGTCATATGTCTCCCCAGCAGCCATAAATTACACCAGGAATCTGCACATGAAGCCGCAAAGTTTTGCACTCGTCAACTTAAACAACTATCTCTCCTAATTTTGTTTTTAAAGGAATGTCATATAAATAAATACCTCCCTGCATTAAGTAGATAAAATATTCATCCATTACTTATAGATAATGAGTATTGATGCTTTAAATACGCCATCATTCATATTTGTTCACCTGACGACTATTCTGAGGACAGCATATGTTTTTTCTTATTTGCTGCTCGTGATGTTGGCCTGTTGTGATCCATCAGTCCACAGCTGAGTATCCATCCATCCAGTGTTTAAACAGCCAGGGAAGATTTATGACTCTCTGACTGTCGATTTTCAAGGTTTTAATCCAAAAAAACAATGACTGCCTTTACATCTACACAGTTACTCAGACTTTGTAACAATTAAAAACATTTTGAAGTTCCTCTTACAAAAGTGGCATCATCTGACTTAATCCGTGGCTCTTCTTCACAGCGTGTCTTTGTCCTGTCTTCCTCCCCTCACAACCAGTCGCGGCAGATGGCCGCCTGGTTCTGCCAGGGGTTTCTTCCTGTTAATAGGAAGTTTTTCCTTCCCGCTATCACCAAAGCACTTGCTCATAGGGGGTCATTCGATTGTTGGGGTTTTCCCTGATTTCTCTGTATGATTGTAGGGTCTTTACAATATATAAAACACCGTGAGAAAATAATTGTTATGATTTTGCACTGTATAAATAAAACTGATTTTTTTTATTATTATTATTTTATTAGTCCTTTATTTATCCAGGTAAAAAAATCTCATTGAGATTAAAAATCTCATTTTCAAGAGAGACCTGGCATCATGGCAAAAAAAAGTCAAAATTGAAATTAAACACGGAAGTTGAACCAAAGTGCTTTAGAGACTCCAGAGCTTTTGCATTCCAGCTCTCCAAAAAACCCCATACTGAAAGGTGTGTTTTGTTTTGTTAACTGATTATTGTGCGACGTAAAAACCACTATGATTTAGTGGTCATTAAAATGTGTTCAGAATTTGCAAATTAATGATGATTCATCACTTAAGTATGACACACTGCCCTACATAAGCTAACCCAAAAGTATCAGGGATTTTACTTGATATTGGATTGATACCAAAATTTTCAGTATCACAATGTAACAACAGCAAATGTACAAGAGTCCTTTAATGTTTTAGGAGCTTTGGATTTTATGAGCAAAGCTTGAATTTCTGTAGCGATTCTTCCTTAGGCTGAGATTTGGCAGGTTTATCAGTGATCATGTTGTTGCTGGGTGAATAATCACAACACAACAGTCAAGTGTGTGGAGGCCGCTGCCTGCTGAATGCATTGCCTGGGCATTCCCTAACAGAAAAGGTGGTGATGCTGGTTAAAGTGTTGTAATTTTGTATTTTCTAATTGGTTTTTCATTTTTCATCTTATCCTGGGCATTTATGCTGACAAACTTTACCAAACTGACAAGACTAAAACTAAGGACATTAGTTTTTTGAGTTGACAAAATTAATTTCGGTTAGTTTTTTTTCTTCTTCTTTTTTTTCTTTTTCTTTTTTTTCTTTTTCTTTTTTTTTTTATTATTTTGTTTTCTTTTGTTTAACTGAAACGCTTCACCACACGCTTCATCACCAACTGCTTCCTGCTTTTGATTAATTTGTTCTTACATTGTTTTTATTGTTTTTTATTGTTTACATTGCTGTTTTATTTACTGTTATATTGTTTTATATATCAATTTCTTGTGTTTTTTTTATCTGTGAAATAGGTAATTACTTACTTACCTACTTACATCTGCGTTTAGCTGTTTTTTTTTCACATTTTTCGGTTTTGTTTTATTTAATAATTAGTAGCAAATTGTTTTAGTTAATGTGGATTTTAATAAATTAAAACCAAACTAATAAACTTAAAAATAATTTGCAAAGGTTTTCACAGAATGTGATTATTCATGTCTTAGTTAGTGGCCAGATCTTAATCTACTTTCGAGTCATCCCTAAAAGGGAGTTTTTCCTTTCCGCTGTCACCAGGTACTCGCTCATGGGGGTCCTGTGATTGTTGAGGTTTTCTGTCTATTGTAGGGTCTTTACCTTGTAATATAAAACTGCTTGAGGCAACTGTTGTTGTTGCTATGTAAATATAGAATTGAACTGAAATTCATGTCATTTATTTTAAACTTTATTTTTAACTTTCTCTCTTTACAGATGACACATCCTCTAAAGAAGTCAGCAGGGTAGGTGTTTGCTTTATTTATCATCTTATTTTATATATTACATTGTGTATATTATAACATAATATTGTCCTTCTGTAACGGTAAAAATGGCTTGATGCTATTTAAGAACTGCACACACTGAAACAGTTGTGTTTGTCCTTGTCCTTACTTTATTTAGTCTAGTGCCTTTGTATGACTTTGTCATAGGCATAACATCAATATAAAGAATAAGAAAACATATGGTTGGACCATAAACGCATCATGTGTGTCACAGTTGTTGGGAAAGTTAGAAAGGTTCAATGGCTATTGTTACACATACTGCATGTTCACACCTTTGTCATTCACACCATCAGAAGACCGGGTGTCAGCACCCACAGCGAGGCCATGACGCTGAGGAGAAGGAACTAACACATGCACACACAGGGAAAAAAAGGGGGAAAAAATTAGGTCCACTTGGCCCCTCAGTGCGTCACCCATACGTCTGTGCAAACAGGATGTGGGAGGATAGAAGGCGTCCCATGGGGAAGGGTTTCTAGTACGCCACTCTCCCTGCCGTCCTGTCCTCACACTCACGGCAGGAGCAGAACTAGACCGCTCTCTTGCCCCGTACTAGCCGGGAGGTTTGCCTCTTACATAACCGCAGTTTTAAGCCGAGGCTGACCAGCACAGCTTGCCAGAGCTCTAATCAGAACTGTGGGGATCTGGTGGCCTCCTTGCAAAACTGCAGGGGGATCCCTGAGCTAGAGTCTAAGGGTGGGGCGGGGAGTAATGTTATGATGAATGGCTTTGTCTTTGTGAATGGCATTAATCCCCTTTCACTGAGAAACAGAAAAAAAAAGTCATTTGACCTGGAGTAATCTGCAGTTACATTAGACTGAATGCAGTAGAGAATGAAGGTTGTTGTCAGGTTTTTCTGCCTCGTTGCACTTGCTGTATTTTGATATTCAATCTCAGTGTTTGTGCAAGACTGCACAGATCCAATTTCTTTGTGTCTTGTGTCCAGCAGTACCAGGACACAAATATGCAGGGTGTGGTGTACGAACTCAACAGCTACATAGAGCAGCGCCTGGACACTGGAGGAGACAATAAACTCCTGCTCTATGAGTTGTGCAACATCATCAAAACAGGTAAAAGTAAACATCAACCAAAAGTGGATTTTTGCAAAACCTCTCTCGTTGAGCGCGGCTTCAGATACTCTGGGTGTCATTTCAGCACTGTAATAGTGGAGGAGCAGGATAAGCTCAGATGCAGCAGGAAGTTTTGTCCGTTTAAAATCAAATTTGGTGCACATGTACTTTTCTAACACCCACTTTAGTAAACCCCACCCACATGCTGATCCAATAAACAAAAGTAAGGATAAGAATTACTTGCAAATTAGCAAAGCAAACCAAATCATGTTTGTCACTTACAGGCCAATGAACCAGAAAATTGAGTTATGTAAAAGGTTAAAAACAATCACTCTTTTTTATTTTATTGACTCAGTTCATAAAGTATTGATGGATTATTTGTTCCTGTTTCATATTATGACTCCATCTTAATGACTGGGAGAATTTCATAAGCAGTGATTCAAAGTTCTACTTTTATAATAAATCTGAGTATAAAGGTTCACTTTATCCAAACCTCATTTCTCATTAACTGCTTGATCACTTGCGCACTGACTGCACCACCAGGCTCTCTGACTCCACATTGTATGATAACATGACCTATATATCTGTGTGAAATAGGACTGGAAAGGAGAACTGGGAATGAGATGCACTGGATGGCAGTCAAAGCTTTCGGTCAGAGTACCCTTGTAGTTATCTAGGACATTGTTAATAGATTGGTATTAGATTATAACGGGTGGGTTTTTTTCTCTCTGTTGTCTTTATTTTTCTCGCTGATATGTGCCATTTATTTTATTTTATTTCATTTTAAAAATTTTATTTCAGGCAGTCAGTTAGGGTTCAGGCAGAACCACCAACTAATACAGTATTTAGTCAACAAAGTTGACAATGCAACAGAAAGCAGTATTTCATAATTATGAATAATTTCAGGTAGGTAAGGTAGGAGTTTTTTTAAAGCAAATATTTAAACTTAAAAAGATAAGATAAGATAAGATAAGATAAGATAGCCTTTATTAGTGGTATAGTGGGAAATTCACAGAATTACAGCGGTAGGAATAAATAATACTCCAGTAACAGAATAACAATAGATAGATTACACATTCGCAGGCATAGGCTGACAGTGAACGTCAGATTTGACCAGATTGTATTTTAGTCACTTGCTCTGCACATATGTGTCTCATTTTATTTTATTTTTTCCTGCAGCAACTAAAGCTGATGGATTTGCACTTTACTTCTTGGGAGAATGCAACAATGTGAGTGCTGACTTCTTTTTTTTTTTTACTGATGCATCTCTGTGTATATGTTCCTTTTTTCTCCAGTTGTGCTTCACTTCCTGTTCTTGTCTGTTCTTCTCAACAGAGTTTATGTTTATTCTCTCCAACGGCGGCCAAGGATGGCCCTCCATCCCTCATCCCCTCTGGCCCCATCGCATTTGGGACAACCATTGCCGCTCATGTTGCCAAGACTCGCAAAACACTGCTAGTAGAGGACGTCATGGGGGTATGTGTGGCTGTCATCCATCAACAGTGTAACATTTCAGTGCATCTAGTGTTTGACTACTTTATGTGGCTATAAACATATAATGAAATAATTCTTTCTTATTGGTCTCATTGGGTTAATGTGCTCAACACTGTCAAACTAAAGATATTAAAAATAATCATAACAGGAGTAAATATATGAAACAAAAGGTAAATTAGTCAATACTAATTAATGAATTAATATTTTGTTAAGTGATCAAATATATTAAAAATATTGTAGGCATTCTTTAAGTAATTATTATGATTTATTTGGATGTTGCTGTTGTGTGAATATACTTTTGCATAAATTTTTGTAAATGTTTCTTTTGTGTTGCCTCAGTTTATTTTCCCTCATTTGTCGTCATTTTCTTTTCTCATTTCCTTCAATATTTCTGCTTCATTAGGCAAATGATGAGTATTTATGTATTGGGCCATTTAGTTTGTTATCCAGTTATGCTTTTGCCAGTTTGAGGGATTTCACACTTTGAACGGGAACAGATTTCAAAGGAGGCATAAGAAGAAGCTTCAGAATTCAGGGAAATATCAGCACAGGCACACTGTAGTGCAAACTCTTCAAGTTTAAAAGTCAAAACAAATCAGGTTCAGCTTTAAAGAAGCCTTAAGTTTATTATAAGGTGTGTGTCTGTGTGTGTGTGTGTGTCTCTGTGAGTGTGTGTCAAAGTGAAATTCTTAAGAAAACAAGCGCATGAGACACATGTGGCGTACTTTTCATAGCAACAGATTTAGAAACAGGAGTTTCTTTGTAATCTTCATCAGTTAATACGCCCTGTGCAGTTCAGGTGATAATGTTCTTCGCTGGTCTTTGTGTTGCAGGACGAGAGATTCCCCGACGGCACAGGGCAGGACTCAGGGATCCATGTTCACTCTGTCCTGTGCCTCCCCATCGTCACTGCCATCGGGGACCTCATTGCCATCGTGGAGCTTCACCGGCACTGGGGCAAGGAGCCCTTCAACCTCAGCCACCAGGAGGTCAGTCTGACCCAGACAAAACACACCAAGAGTGGGAGGCTGAAGCAAGGCTCACAGAACTACAGTTAGCCTGGTATTACCCTTAATCTGGATCTGTTTGAGATCTCTGTTAGCTTTGTGGGCTTCATTTTTATTGTGGAAAATATATAAAGGGGTATATTTGTCTCCAGATGAAAGTCTTTCTGTGAACAACAGTGCACTGAGCTGGAAAATGGCTTTACATATAGAGAATGTTGAAGCAGGTGTAGGCATGGTGCATACACTTTAAAGAATCAAATTTAAAATGCAGAGCATTTAAAATGCTCTTTTCATTTCTCATCATCGTGTAGATATAATCGATATGTGAACAGCTTGTAAAAGTCAGCATAGTTTAAACATGCATCAGTTTGTTTTTATCTACTTTAAAGTGGATCAACAGGTAGCTATTTGCTTATTACACATTAATAACGCTCTTTTTTGGCATTTTTTAGTTTTTAATTGTTCTATTGTGTTTAGTGGTTTGCCATATTGAATTAATGTACAGTGTAAACTACTGCAAAACACTGAAGGTGCAAGTCAAAACCTCATAATAATGAGCTGAACGCTGACATGCTTTTTAAACCTGCAAAGTCCTGCTGTTATTTTAAGGAGTTGTTGTCCTCTTTTTAATCACATGTGGACAGTGAAGGTCTTTTCCGTAACTTGTCTTGCAGCTTTTATTTTTCATTTCATTGCTTAAATGCAAATATACAATAGAGATGCAGCAGGTTTGAGCCTGAGTTCCCAGAGTTGCGCGGAGTTTGTGGGGTAACTAGCTCTTCTGTGATTATGAGACTGCCTGATGTGCAGAACGGATAATTACGTTGAGATTGTGTCGTAGTGAGAAAATGTGATAAGTACAGATTAAACCTGCACGGTGTGACTTAATGTGTAAATTGCAATAGTATTTGTACTGCAGTTCTTTGGAGCTAAGCCTTGCTTTCTTTTCCAGGTTGCTACAGCTAATTTAGCATGGGCATCAGTTGCTATTCATCAAGTGCAGGTGAGCAAACCTCTGGAGAAGCAGAACTGAAAACTGAGTGTGTAACAGATACAGTATACAGTAACTCACTGAAGACTTGTCAGGGGAAAAGGCGAATCCTACCTGCTGCACTTATTACTGTGTGTTCTCGAATGATTTTGTTTGTTCTGGTTCTGCACCTGTGTTTTTAATGGTTAAATCCACTGTGTACAAGAACTGAGTTGTCACCGAGCCCAGTCCAATCAACTGAGCCGTAGTTTCAACAAATAGCTCCCCAGGGACGTCATTATGCCCCAGTCCTGTTTTTATATGAACAGATAGCATAACACCTCAGAGAAACAGCGTCCCACTGCTGCTCTGGCCACAATGGACCTCTGAGCCTGTGTGAGCAATGCAGCGCTGCACTCCTGGGTTAGCTGCTCTCTATTCTCTGGGAAATTTTTGATGCGTTTGTGTACTCACTCATGACGTCTTTTTCCTTGTTGCTAGGTGTGCAGAGGCCTCGCCAAACAGACTGAGCTCAACGACTTCCTACTAGACGTGTCAAAGTAAGAGCTGCTCCTGTTACAGTTTCCCTAACACCAAATAACTGATACACAAAGTGAATATTGTTTGGTCTAATAAGTATCTTGTCCTCACAGCACGGCTGTGATAACATAAAACTTGTAGCCCACACGATAAAAGAGATTACTACATTTTAGGCAACCTAGCTTTCATGTCTTGAATGTGAACGTCATCAGAGCTTCCCATTTGTCAAACATCTCAATGCGCCATTTCTTCTTTTCGCACAGAACATACTTTGATAACATTGTGGCAATAGATTCTCTACTTGAACATATTATGGTGAGTGTGATTTCTGCAAGTACGTGTTCATTCACATTGTCCTCAAGGCTACACATCCTGGGAGTGTGTGTTAAATCATGTCTGTTAAAAAGACTAGCAATGCCGCAGTAACACAGATTCACTCCTATTACTTTCTAAAAATAATAGCGTGCTCATAATAATTATTCTTAACTAATTAAGTGGTTACATTATTTTTACATGCATAGTAATACTAAATAAATGTATTGACTTGGCTCAGTCCAAATCAATACGGTATTTTGTACATCTAAAACAGGCAAGTGTAAAATGTGGTTTTCCTGCTTCTTTTACTAAAACCTGCTTCTTTTTTTGTATGTTTTTGGTTGCCTTGTGACTGTGGTCTAAACTCAAGTCATCTGGTTCGAGCACTAAAATAAGAGGGGATGACTTGTAGTTTTTGCTTTTTTATAATTCTCCTCATTTAACTGTTCAGTCCAGAATCACTTAAACCAGCAGTGTTTTATCTGCTTTGATAGATGTAGCTCCCAAGTTCTTGTCAGTCCCCAGTGTTGTTAATAAGATTCTGTCCCTGATGTTTTTTTGTTTTCTACAGATATATGCAAAAAACCTGGTGAATGCAGACAGGTGTGCACTCTTCCAGGTAGATCACAATAACAAAGAACTATACTCTGACCTGTTCGACATTGGGGAAGAGAAAGAAGGCAAACCTGTCTTTAGGAAAACCAAAGAAATTAGGTATGTACACCTTTTTCTTTTTTTTTTGCTTTAGTGTGCTCAGTGTGATGATTTTATTATTTTTAGACATGACTCACTTTTTGATCCTATGTTCAGAGTGCACCTTTTAAAATATTCTACTGGCCTCCTGTGACAAAATCTGCTTAAGTAATAAAAAGTATATGCAGTAGAAAAATAGAAATGGCATAGTAGAGTATTATTTTGCAGCATCTAAACTGCTAAATTGAAAAAAAATAAAAAAGAAACATTAATTACATAAATGAGTTCATATTCTGTTAAAAGCAGAATTGTTTGAATTTTCATCTTTAAGTTTTGAACTTCATATACCTACATTTATTCATATAGCTTATTTTTTCATTTGTATGTATACATGTATGTATTTGTTTGCATATTTATTTTTTTTCCAATTTATTTTTTTCATTTTTAAATAACATTTTTATACCTGTATCTTTTTACAATTCTTAATACTTGTCTTATTTAAATTTTCATTTATTTTAACATTTATTTTAATAAATAAAACAGTAAATAGGAAAGGAAATTAGTAAATAAATACACAGTGAAATCACATAAAAAAAATTCAAGCTATTTCAATTATTTTTGGCATGTTCAGTAACACATTGTTTATTACTGCCACAGATTTTTTGTTGTTCTTAAATCTGCAATCGTTTACAATTTGGACTGCAAATGTCCTAAATTAATTTCCGTATTGGTGATTTATTACTGTCTTTAAATGCAGATTATCTATCTCCTTGTCTTTGTGTGTAGGTTTTCTATAGACAAGGGAATAGCTGGCCAAGTGGCTCGGACAGGGGAAGTCTTAAATATCCCAGATGCCTATGCAGACCCACGGTTCAACAGGTAAAACAGGCTCTATAAGCCATTTTTACTTACTTTTACATTAAATAAATATCTTAAATAATGCTACTGAAGAGTTCTGCTTCATTTACTTTTGCTTATTCAGTTGTATGCATAAGACCAGCGCTAAGATACTACTACTTTTAATGGAGCCTTTCAGTATGCAAAAGCAGTTAAAACACAAACATGCTACAATGTATGAGTCACAAGATAAGCTGACAAAGTCAACATAACTGTATGTCTTTTTGAACAGAGAGGTGGACCTGAAAACTGGCTACACCACGCGGAACATTCTGTGCATGCCCATTGTGAGCAGGGGGACCGTTATAGGTGTGGTGCAGATGGTGAACAAGTTAAGCGGAAGTGCCTTCACTAAAACAGATGAGAACAACTTTAAGATGTTTGCTGTCTTTTGTGCTCTGGCCTTACACTGTGCAAATGTGAGTACACCAAATTAGTCTTACACTTCTTAAAAGACTAACGGGTGTTGTCTAACTGCAAATGCATACCCCACTGACTTGATATCTTCCTGCACACACTTTGCAATCTACATACATTATAAGAACATTGTATATATGGCGTACCTCCAGGCCACGAGTGCTCAATTTTAACCATCTTATTTTGATATAACTCCAACTTTGACGTGACGGTTTCATCGTCAACCAAAAATCACAGTCTAAAATGAATAAAGTGCAGTTTCTATTTAAAGTGTGCAGTGCTGTAAAAATGCATAATCACCAGGTGATTATCCCTTACATGTAACACAAACATTTCATGAATCATGCTAACTCTCAAAGCCTACATTGTGTGGCCTGTCTGTCAGAGCGTGTCCTCGCTGTGGGGCCTGACTCACTGTCATCGCTTGCGACAAACTTACGCATGAGCAGCGTCACAAATGTGCTTTTAAAATTGATGCGAGATGTTAATATTTTAAGATGCGAGGTCTGCATCCGTCCAGTGACAGGATTTGTGTTTAGTTGTAATTTATGCCTCGTGTCTCTGGGAAGCTAACTTTGGCTTGCTTTTGACTCAAAGTGATTTACGGGTGAAGGTGTGATGCCTGGCGCCTTTACATTATCATCTAGCTTGAGGACAGGGATGCAAACCAGATGTGGAAATGCTATTTGGAGGCGTACACTACGACTACAACTTTAACTTTCATCGGAGAGACTGATAGAATTTTACATTGATATTATAAACAACATTTCTGTGGTATGTATAGCAGTGTTCAAGTTCTCACTTGCCATTTTAAAGACTTATTCCAGATCTGTGATTTCCTTACAGATGTACCACAGGATCCGACACTCTGAATGCATTTACAGAGTGACGATGGAGAAACTGTCTTATCACAGCATCTGCACATCAGAAGAATGGAAGACCCTCACCCAGCTCAACCTCCCTACACCTATTTATAAAGAGATCGAAATGTGAGTGCCTCCTCTGGCGGCCTTCTAGGGAACTCGTGTTTTGACCTTGAGTGTAGTAGACATGAGTGTACAGCCACATGTCTGTGAAAGGCACAATGACACAGTGCAGACCTGGACTGTGTCGCCCTGCAAGAAGAGTGCAAACACAAACACAGTGCAAGAAGGACCGTGTCCTATAGATGTCAACCTGTCAGTTTAAAACTCTCAGATCTCAGAAGTCCCTTAATCTGCATGTTGTCTCCTTTTCCCAGATCTGCTGATCATGTTAATTTAAACCT
Source organism: Neolamprologus brichardi (assembly GCF_056152115.1). Classification (NCBI taxonomy): domain Eukaryota; kingdom Metazoa; phylum Chordata; class Actinopteri; order Cichliformes; family Cichlidae; genus Neolamprologus; species Neolamprologus brichardi. The sequence goes on from NC_142116.1 coordinate 19,919,798, forward strand.
TTTGCTCCCTCCTCCAGGTTCCACTTTGACATCAGTCCCTTTGAGGAGATCTGGCCTGCCATTTTCATCTACATGGTTCATAACTCCTGTGGAAAGACCAGGTAGCGTCAGCAATATTGTTTACACAAGACTACGACTCAAACAACAAGAAACTAAATGGAATAAAAAGTAAATAAACAAGCATCCACTACCAGTTTCTTTCCCTTTTTTCCCCTTAATACAGCTTTGAGCTGGAGAAGCTGTGCCGGTTCACCATGTCCGTAAAGAAGAACTACCGCCGCGTGCCCTACCACAACTGGAAGCACGCAGTGACGGTGGCACACTGTATGTACGCCATCCTACAGAAAACCTCTGGGATCTTCACAGAGCTAGAGGTTTGCTTCTTGTTGGGTCTGCTAGGAAAATAACTGGAAACAAGATCAACATCTGCTGTCGCTGTGTGCTTTCAAGAAAATGTGTTTTTATTTGCCCACCATTTTACAGAAGAAGGGTTTGCTAATAGCCTGTCTTTGCCATGATCTGGACCATCGGGGGTATAGCAATGCCTACCTCCAGAAGTTTGACCATCCACTGGCTGCTCTGTACTCAACCTCCACCATGGAGCAGCACCACTTCTCTCAGACTGTTTCTATCTTGCAGGTAGAGATCCACAATACAGAATTTAGGGTACCTTGAAAATCAACATGTTAACCCTACTTAATCTTATTTCCACAAGTGTTTAATAGGAAATAATGAACCTATTACTCAATGGCTCAGTCACACTAGAGTAAAAATATGAAAGCATCTCGCAGTGACTAGGAAAAAAGATCAGTGGTTGCCAAGTTATTGCAATGAATTTGTTTCAAATTCTGCAACCAGTTTCAAAGGTAATTACACAGCTTGAGTGTAACTACCATTACACTCTTATCCTCTGGGCAACTATGTTTGATCACAAGGTGAGTGCACATGTTGCCTGGTGGGAGGCAAACAACTGCGCTCCATTTTGGACTGACTGCAAACAATAATTGCCTCCTAATTTATTAATGTGGACAAATTGCCAACACGCTGCAATAAATCGGAGTCAGTATGCGCCAATAACTTGTCTGTGACACATCCGTGGACTTAACCGGTCCAGATGACAGCTAATAGCCAAATTATCCCAAACAGATTGTATGAGATCGCCACCGTGATTCCATTCATAAGACAGCAGACTGACTCCGTCTTATTCCCATTTTATCGACTTCTTGATGGATACGAGTCACTTTGAAGATGGCTACTGACTGCGAGATTTTGTGTCTGTCTTCGAGGCAGGTCAAAGGGAACAAGAGTTCATTGCACATGGTTACAATAATTTGGGTCGTGCTACGGTTTCCAGGCACCATTTCCCCTAGTGTGACTGTAGCCTAAATAGTATACTTCACTGGACAAAGAAATGAAAATAACTTGATCAGCAAAACAGAAAAAGGATCACAATTTAAAAAATACCCATAAAAAATGTTCCATCTGGTACTGCAACAATGTCATCAGCTTAAAACAAACAAAAAAGATTTTACTATATTAGATAACGAATCCTTATACGAACTGTCAGTTACGTATGCATTCAAAGGATCATATGACTTAGTTCTGATAAGCGTCTTACAAGGTGTCTTTTGTAACATGCAGGATCTGCTAGTTTGGGCTGTAGCCCTGTGATGAACTTATGTTTGCAAGATTTTGTAGTCTAGCTGAATGCCTCATAAGTGGAGCTTTTGCTTTTTTATTGATCTCTTTGTTTCTCATAGCTGGAAGGGCACAATATTTTCTCCAACCTGACTTCCAGCGAGTACGAGCAGGTGCTGGAGATCATTCGAAAGGCCATCATCGCCACAGACCTCGCCCTCTACTTCAACAACCACCAGCAGCTGTCGGAGATGCTGACCTCATGTGCGCTGGATTTGAACAACCATTCCCACAGGTCAGGCTACGACTCACACTGGGGCACAGGTCAGGTCAGGACCACACCAGGTCTCATCAGTATCACGCTGTGAAATGTTAGACCTGGCGCACATAAACAGCACATTGAGTCCTTCCCCCCCGCATGGATATAACAAGGCTTTGCTCCCCTCCAGGGACCGTGTGATTGGTCTGATGATGACAGCATGTGACCTGTGTTCTGTTACCAAGCAGTGGCAAATCACACGACTCACAGCCAACGACATCTATGCTGAGTTTTGGGCTGAGGTACAGTGGGATACTGTTAGACTTTAAACTGCCTCCAGTGTAACAGTCTGGCCTCTATTATTGCTCGTAAATGCTGCTTCAACTTACAATTTGTAAGGCACAACATCGTGTTGTCTAGTGGTCAGGAGACTTAACCACAGTGTGCAAAAATAAAAGCCACGTTATCTTGTTATTTTGTTACTCCACAGGGAGATGAGATGAAGAAGATTGGGATCCAGCCGATCCCTATGATGGACAGAGACAAGAAGGACGAGGTTCCCCAAGGCCAAGTAAGAGCAAGACATTTACTCGTGTGTTTTAACTGCTTTAAATATTTAATGAATGTTTAGCCTTCTGATGGGAAATATATTTTAAAAGAACAGGATAGGAACTGTTGAATCAACGCTTTTGTAGTTTTGCTTCTGTACAACACAGCAGTGGATTTTAAATCAAACAATAAATAGTTGATTGAAGTGTAGACTTTAAGCTTTAATTCAAGGGGCTTTCGAAACCTTTTGCAAAAACTATTTAGCAATTACAACCATTTTTATAAACAGTCTCCATTAAATTCACGGCCTCTGTAAACTAAACAGTTTAATGTCCACAATATCTGTAGCTGAATTTGCATTTTTTGGCTTTTCACTATAATTTGAAATATAAAGTCTAAAGAAATGTCATTGCAAGCGAGGGACGCCATCATTAGACTGAAAAAACTAAACAAGACAAAAAAATTTAGCCAAATCAAAAATCTGGTTCATTCTTAAAAAGAAAAAATAGTTTGGAGGGATCAGCAAATCCAAAAAACCCAAAAGACCACAAACGACAACTAAAGTGCATGATTGCAGAATTATTTCCATGGTTTAGAGAAACAAGTTAATAACATCTAACAAGATTAACACTCTCAAGTCTACAATCAAGAGATTCCCAAGATAAACTTGCACCAGAATGATGGGAACAGAAAATATGAGGAAGGAGAGAAATCTCATGATCCAAAGCAGACCTAATCTTCAGTTAAACATGGTATAGAATATGTCACAGCATGGGTGTGTATGGCTCTGAGTGGAACCAGGTTGCGACTGTTTATTGATGATGTGACTGCTGATAGAAAAAGCAGGATGAATTGTGAAGTGTACAAGGCTATACTTTCTAGCACTTCACTGTGCAAATGACTAATGACCTCAGGATTACTGCAAAAGCAGCCCAAAAGTTTCTCAAGGCAAAGATACTGGATATCCCTCAGTGGGTAAGTCAGTAAGCAATCTCCATCCAATGGACCGTGCTTTTCAGTTTCCTGAAGATAAGACTGAATACAGGCCTGGCCAGGCAGAGCATTTCAGTGGAGGAAACACAGCATTGGATGATGTCCATGGGTCCTAGACTTCAGGCAGTCATTGACTGCAAACTGTACTAAAAACAGTCCTTGTATTTAAAATGATGTTAGTTTCTCCAAATAACTTTGAGCCTCTAAAAATGGAGGATTACATATAAAAATGTATTTTATTCCTATACGAGTTTATGAAACAGTTTTGCAACATGTCTGCACTTCAGTCACACTTGATGTAAAATCCTCTGTGGTGGTGTACAAAGGCAAAAATGCAAAAACTGGGTCTTTGTCCAACAAATATTAGCATATGCTACATGTTTTACTATCATTAAGTCTATTTTACATTTGCTTTCTCATTTTTTTTAAAGGTGGGATTCTACAATGGTGTTGCAGTTCCATGTTACACAACACTTGCTGAGCTTTTTCCTCCATCAGGTCCTCTGCTAAAGGCCTGCAAGTAAGTTATTCAAAGCTAGAGTTGACAAAGAAATTGAGTGACTGAATAATTCTTGGTTTTTTTTGTGAAAAATGTCTAAAACGCCAAAGTCTAAATGTTGCTTTACACATTATTGTCATGCTTATTTCTCCTCTGCTGTGATCGATAAATGAGCTGACAACAGCTTGAAGGGTAACCAGTAATGCATGCGCCGTCCTTAATACAGTACTAATCCAGTAAGATCAGAGGTGATAAGGTGTGTGTGCACAGGCACACGTTTTTAAGCATTCCAGTGAAAAATACAAAAAAATGGCATGTTCTGCTATTAATGTTTGACCCCACTTTTGTTATGAGTTTTTTTAAAAAGTATTTGGATTAAATGAAAAATAAATATAGACTACAGTGTGCTAACTTTGTGCGTCACTGTGTGTGGTGTGACATTGTGCGTCGGGCATGTCTGCGTGCACAATAGATAAGAGTGTAAAGACGGTATTTACAGTTGTTATTTCTGGTTTTTGAACGGGATTGTGTTGCACATTCGTCTGCCCTTCTGCTGCTTTATAAAATGTGTCCTTGATCTGTGGGGAATGCAAACAAAGTGAGCAGTGTAATACTTAAGCCCCAGCTGTACGTCAGCACCGGGCTCCGGGTGGGCAACAGGCCTAGACCCTGTGGAGCCCTGCTGCGTGTTGTGGGATCTGCCAAAGACGTGTAAACTGCATCAGGCTGTCTAATTGAATAGAATAGCAGCAAAGGGAAGGTTTTGCTTTGTTTCGGTTTTCTGCACTCTTGTGTCAATCACAGCACATGGGGGAGAGATCACCTTCATGACAACAAGAACTGATTGTGTTGCCTGGCCACTGTTGTAGCTACTGTTTTGTTTTGCAAATCAACTTCTTCCTTTTTTTGTGTGTGTGTTTTGCAGTTTTGCAATTTTTGCATGATTTGAAAATTTTGTGTACTGGTGTGATTCTTAATTCTCTTATTTCAGACTCAAAGCCATGCCTCTGCACTTGTAAATGAAATTTTTCCCACTGTGCATCTGATCGAGGTGGTTTGTATTTGCAGAGAGAACCTGGGCCAGTGGGAGAAAATAGCAAGGGGAGAGGTGGAGGACATCGTGCCCAGCCGGCCTTGTGATTCAGGCCCTGTTAAGGTGGACAACTGACAGACAAAGGAGGGTTGCTTGCTCACCAAAGGAACACAGCCTGAATCCTGCCGTGGACCCAGACCATTGAAGGGGAATGAACCCGCAATCTGTGTTGGCAGGAGACGGATTAGATAAAAGCGACTTGACTTTCAAAACACACACACACAGTTACCTCATCGGGTGACGGAGGTGTCAACACTGACGGTTTCACCGATCCCAGAGAGTGACAGACAGTTGTTGGTGAGGGAATTCAATCCATCGCCCTACATCCACTCAGCTTGGGAATTCACTTGGTAGAACAGACTTGGTTGCTTTATTTTGGCTGTATTATGTTATTTTATTATTTTTCTTCATATGAGCTGATTCCATTATGGTCTTGTATTTGCAGAGGCCTTTTTCTGAACCTTTCACAGGCTAGGATATGTGAAATCTTGTTGTCAGTTCAGGCTTTTTTGTTTCTTTTTTTTAAAACGGTACTGTTTGCCTTCTGTGTTTGCCGTATGCGCACTACTTCAGCAAGGTATTCCCAGAGACAGAAGGAATGTGTGAAGATGTAGGGGTGTAATGCCATCTCATTGAGAAGGTGGACACTAGATTTTTTTTTATTACTTTTTCAGCAAAAATCCTTTGCAGTACTTGAATAAAGACATACAGCCTATTCTGCGAGGAGATGGCAGAAATCCCCTGCAGTGTATGCTACAAGCGTGGATGAACTGTGATGAGTTACATAATGCCGACATTTGTGAATACAGTCACAAGAGAGTCACAATGTTTCCTGAAGTGGACCCCGTAGCCTTTTAGCCCCAAGCATGTAGAAACCTGCTGCACAGTACATCAACATCCTTCGGATTAACAGGATCTGACCCCAGATCAGCAGTCACTGTTTGCAGTACGGAGATCAGGAAAAAGAAATGAGCAAGGTTCCCGTTCCAGATGTTTATATTAAGCCAAGACTGCATACTGCTTAATTTCCTCTCTCATTTTTGAAGCCACTATCACATCATCAATTACTTTGCACAACAAGTTAACTAAAGAATGACTGTAGGAAGTGGACTGCATAGTTTGGGATGTTTTATCGTTGTTGTTTTTTTATAAGCAAGTTTCATAGAGGCTGAAGTTAACGGCAAACAGTCATCTGCTTCATATTTTCCCATAATGTCAAACCTGTTAAGCTAAAGTGAAATATGTCCAACTCTGGGATTGCAAGTGAAGAATGTAGTTTGACCGTGTGACTGAAGTTTCCCTCGAAGGAAATCAATCATCCTCTTTTACACTGATTCTCCAACTTCATGCTGGGGGTGGGGGGGCGCACACACATTTGGACGCTTTCAGATGAGTTTCCGAGATCTTCCAAAAGACAAATTTATTTGTCTGAAACTGTCATTCCAGTGGACAGTGTCCCTCAGAGACTGACACTATTGCTACAGTAATTCGTTATGCGACTGATACTGCGGCCCCCGGTGTTGTGAATGTACATTTCGATGAATGTTTCGTTGGTTGTAGACGCTTGGTGGTGGCACGTGGGTAAGCCTGCCATCAGTTACCACGATGTGCTCTGTCTTACTTTTCAGAATTGCTTCCAGTAAGCTTCAACCAAGAGCAACAATTAGCATGCACCTAAACCGAACTTTATATTCAAACTTTTTGCATATAGGTGTATACTGTGTACAATCTAGGATTTAGTTTGTACAGACTGAGATGTGTGCTCTGATGGTGCTACTCTGAATGGCAGTCGCGCACTTTCTGACTGTGTGTGTGAGTGTGTGTGTGTGTGCACGCATGTGTGTGTGTATGTGAGAGACACAGAGAGAGAGCACGAGCATGAAAGAAAGCTTCGTCTTTTCCCCACTCCAACCCCACCTGACAACATGATAAAGTCACTGCACTGTCCCTTCTACTTTTCAGCACCAGTTATATCCTATTGTCTGCACTATGTTTAGCTTATCATTATTATTATTATTATTATTATTATTATTGCTATTATTACTATTGTTATTTTCTTAATTAGAGTTAAATTTAAATTAACTTATATTTTTTATACAAAGAAAAATAATGTTGGCCTTTTTTTGTTTTGTACAAAGTAAACATTAAGATAAATTAAACAGTCTAGACATGTTACTGTTACCAAGAATAACTGAGGAATGTCTTAACTGTACATGTAAGAGCAGTAGCCCAAATGACTTTTAATAAATACCTGAAAATACACCTTTGTGCCAGTTTATTCATTACCAACATACCTTTCTTTCTTGGGCCGGGTGGGGGGTCTCACTGTTAATGCATCCTGTTTCAATGATCAGTAACAATGCATCACCCCTGAATGGTCAGTAGCATCACCCTACTTTTTAATTGTTCTAAAAAAAAAAAGAAAAGAAAAGAATACTTTTTAATACTTTTGAGTTATTAGAAATTTCAGGGAATCTGTGAAATGGCCTCTTGTTTGCAGCTATAAATAAACTGAAAAGTAGAGTGTTTATCATTTATAGCATCTATAGCATTTCAGTATCAACACTTTATGGTAACTCTGTAATAATTACTATATTTAATTCATTCTGTAATATCACTTTTGCCCTTTGAGCTGGTCAAACAAACGTAGTAAAAGAATACGAAAGTCAGCAAAATCTGAATGTCATAAATTTTTCTTTTAAAAAGATGAGTTCCTGAGATCTCCTCTTGGAATTCTGGGAGTGTGTATAGTTGTGTTATTGTCCTTGCACGAGAAAGGCTTGCAGCTGCCTGAACTAGTTTTGTAATAAAGCCTCATCCGCTGCCGTTATCATTCATGTTTACAATCGAATTTCCACAAGATGGCTGCCCAAAACTAAAGATCCATCACTGTGTTAAACAGTTGGCAGCTGGTGCTAGAGAGGGAAAGTTTAAGCACATTTGGATTGATGGAGTAAAAAGATAAAAAGATGACTCACTGTACAATTTTGTCTTACTTTCATATTTTTTTTATATAATTATGTAGTATCTTTTTGGCGCCATTGCCTACTGACTATTAAAAAACATTTCTTTACAAATTCTCAGTAAACAATATGAACAATATTTAATCTGACTGCATTCATCCCATAGAGATGATCAATTTAAATTTACATTTTGACTAAGGGAACTTAAATTACTTAAATTAAGTCATTGCTCAGACTAGAGATGGACTGTGGCATTTCATATGTGAATAGTCATTAAATAAACCTCTAATGATAACATTTTACATGTTGAGGTAGTGGACAAAACAAGAATGCAAATGAGTGCAAAACGTTGTTGTATGACACAACCATATTAATGTACAATAAAATACATTACAGTTTTTTATTCATGTTCAATTTTGCCATCTGTGTATTCTGGTGACTTGAACCCTGAGTCCATGTTTCACTGTTTTTCTCCTCCTCCCTCAGGGCCCTGTGTTTAATGCACATAATAACCCACTTATTACAAAGAACCAGGTGAAGATGAAGAGAAGAGTTTGAATAAAGTTTTTACAAGTAACAACATTTCCCCAGTTCACAAAGATTTGTATTAATTTTTCGTTCTGTGCAGGAAAATATGTAGTATTTATTGAAGAGCACTGGAGTTCTTATCAAATAATGAAACGATTTTTTTTATAGATTAAAATGTTTTTAATAGTTTTCTTCTTTGAACATAAGTAAGCTGGTCCCATAATTGCGTTAATGTTTAGATATCTATGAACACAAACTTACTTAACGCATAGAGTACTCTACAATCTCACTCCAGCTGTTTTCTTCGTCAGGTACAGGTGAGGACTAGCGCCTTAAGCTCACGGGTACGATTATTATCGGGACACTGAACGCAGCACAAACATTACGCGCTTCGATCACCTTGGCAACCGAGTGAAGCACAGACTGCTGCGGCCATGAAGAAAGTTTGTTTTCTGTCCTGAGCCTGTCCAAATTACAGTTAACTAACAGGTGAGGTCATTAATGAGAGTTTATTTCATTCTGTTATCCTGCAGCACGATCTTTAGTAAATAAATTAATCACGTGAAAGCTTAAATATGAGGCACTAGTAGTTTTGCTATAAGCGTAAACTCTCTTCGAATTATTTGTGCAGTGTCTGGATTTACCATAAAATTTAAGTCGTTTGAGAGAAAATTCCTTTTTAGGGTGCATTTCTATTCACCAGAAAGAATAACGAATGTTTTTAATATTTTAAGAAATTGTACACCTCTTGAGATAATTAGACATTATTACTCGTATGTCTTTAAAATAACTATACAACAATACGTTGGCCTTCACAGCCATGTCCAGCAGTGTGAAGCCAAAGCCTGGGCGCTATGGGAGCGATATCCACAGACTGCTGCTGGCAGCTGAAGCCGGGCAGAAGGCTGATATCCTGGCCTACTCCTCAGGTCATCTGGGGCCTCGCAGCCTGAACCAGAGTCAGCCTCAAGAGGAGACAAAGTCGGTTTTTTGGAGGATGTCTCAGAGCCAAGAAGAAAGTCGAAACCCACTATCTCTCCAGCAGATACAGACAAAGGCAAAAAAGAATGAAATGAAAGAGTTCCCCCCTGAGCTCACTTCTGGCACAGCTTTAGTAGAGCCTAGAGTCTTGGGGTACACACAAGATCATACATCACATCCTGAAAGAAGAGAACATATAAGTCTATCTCAGATAGTTTACCGTCCCTCAAGGACTTTGCCTGTCCAGCAGAAAGCTTGTTCTCAGAAAAAACCTAAATCTCCATCTGATCTGGGGGTAAATCATCATTTCACATTGAGCCGTTCTGACCAGGACGGCCTGAACAACCAAGACCAGCAAGAGAAGAAAAAATGCTTTGGCTGGCAAGTCATGGCCAAACCGGACCTCTGGGCTGTAAAAAATGTTGCTGAAATGCATGCGAGGAAACTGCAAGAGGTGAGGATTGTGACACAAACCATGACATCAATAAACTGTCTGTAATTGCTTTTTTCTTTCTTTTTTTGCATTTTGCATGATATAGTAAACCTAAAGTGCTCTCTGAACACAGGGTAAAGACATGCACAGACTTCAACATGCATACACTCTAACACACTTTTAACCTGCTAATATTGTGTGTGTGGTCTTGTGCGCAGGGGTTGATTAAGTTGTCTGCGCAGAGCTGGCCCAGCAAAGACCGCCTTGCGGTGTTCAGTGACGTCTTTGATGATGTATGTGAAGACTCGCCAGCGTTTGGACGCATCCTGAGGGAAATTAAGGTTTTTCCATTTCCTCTGTACCCACCAGCTCATTTTTAGCATGTACCGACAGATGTATTAGAGCCAAGAGAGAGTGAGTCCCTGGAGTAGCAAGTACAAGTAGAGCAGCCACCGGAACCTGGTCGCGATGCATCAGAGAGGAGGTCATCAGAGGGCGATGGTTCCATTACTGCTCATTCATAACGAATGCCTCAAGTTTCTTTTGCACATGATAGTTTTGCTTAGACTGTCAGTAAAAAGACTTCCCATGCTGCAGTTTGCAAAGTGCGCAATTTCACTTTTCATGCAGCTGAAATCCTTTTTTTGTTGTTATTAAACATGGTAGTAAGCTGCAGTGCATACAATTTGTAAAATCTTTTTCTGAAGGATTTTCTACAAGGACATCTTTTTAAATCAACATAATTCTCAGTCTGTAATAAAGCTTTCTTTTCTCTTCCAGACAGAATATGATTTATACGTCAACCACCTGATGAGTTTGCAGTCCTCACCACGCAGCCTGGTAAGGAACACTGCCCAAAGACACACATACTGAAGATATAACCTGAGAAATGACTGCGATATTCAGACATTTTTGTGTCAAAGACATTCATTCATGGTGTTCCTATACAATACATTCTTACGCTCATTTTGCCTTTAAAGAATGGAAATTGTTTTACATAAAAAAGGAAAACAACAGTGCTGATATTCGTAGATTTCCTCACAGTTCAAAGAGTCAAAGATGCCGCTTGTCACAGAGTTCGTTATTTGATTTTGTGGGTATTTTCAGTCCCTTGTCTACAGTTAATGTTTCTTTAAAAAAAAAAAAAAGAAAGCCTACATGTATTTCTAAACAAGGTTTAAACAGTAAATTCTTGTGGTCTCAGTGATAAGTGTATTATAGATATTTAAACTTCCCACAGAGAAGGATAAAACCTTTAGTTCTTCAGCAGTAGCCAAGCTACTGGCAGCATTAATCTCAAGCATCTTTTGCTTTTTTGGAAAATAATTTAGGTCCTAATGTTTTGTTCTTGCTTCAGTCACCGAATACTTCACTCAAAGTAAGCGAAACCGAGTTGGACGATGCTGAAAAGGAAGTTTGCAGGCTGGAGCATGAGGCTAGAAGAGCTCTAGAGGAGAAGAAACGGTACCACAAAACAAAGTATCAACAGCAGGCTTGTACTTATGTACCTTCTCTTTAGTTGAAGTGTGTTTGTCCTTTCAAACCTCAGGGTCCAAAATGAGTTACAGAACTTTTCAGCTGCCATGCACCCGAAGGACAGTTACAAGAAAAGTAAGTCTTAAGACTACCTTAATATATTTTTTGTACCCTATTGTTAGTTAACAGTTAATTTGGTATACAGCATGCTAAGTTTTAGATATATCTGGTCTTTAAGAGTGAACAAATAATCACTTTTTGGTGCCAACAGTCATAACAAACAACGTTCTAGTGTCAGTGGTCACTTTCTAATCCCAGCAGGGATGTCTTCATATGCAGTTATGATCACTATCGTTATGAATATCATAGTAATTCAGACCTTTTAATGAATGAAGCTTTTAGACCATAATTTTAATTAGGTTGAGGTCAGCGTTTTGGGAATGCCGTTCCAGAATGTTTTAATGTTAACCTGCTTTATCCACTCCAAAACCAGTTTTTATGTGTCTTTGAGATCATTGTCCTGTTGGAACACCCAGTTGTCTCCAAATTTCAGTCATCTAGCTGTTGATTTGAGGTGAAGTTGAAGAATTTGGATTCCTTCCACTTTGTTTAATGTATCAGTACCCTGGCAGTAAATCAGCCCCAGAGCAAGATCCTACCGCCACCATGCTTGGCAGCTGATAAGTGTTTTTAGCTTTGAAAGCCTCCTTTACTCCTCTGAATATACCTCTTGTCACCATGGCCAAATAGCTCAATCTTTGCCTTCTCTGACCATAAAACTTTTCTCCAGAAGATTTTTGACTTGTTCATGTGGACCGCTGCACATTTTAGTCAAGCCTGAAGAACTTCATTTTGGTGCAAAGGCTTCTTTCTTGTTGAGCACCCTCTTAGTCCATAGTAATGATGGTATTCCAGCATTTTCCAGCGTATGACAAGCTTTAGTCTTGGCAGTTTTTTGGTTGTCTCTGAACATCCTAATTTCTTCCCATCTGAGGGTGACAGTTTGGCTCTTCTTCCACATGGTGCCACATCTGCATTACTTGTGCTTTTTCTCATTGTTCTCAGTGTTGGTCAATCCATTGACTACTGTCAAAGGATTTTTTTATGCTGGCAAAGAGAAATTACCAGTTGTAGTCAATCATCACTAGCAAGAAGTTAATGGACCTTGTCAAGTTAAAAGACATTGTAGAACTTTTAGCAACCCCATATTTAAAGGTTTGAGTGAATATTGGTATATTTTTGAGTCTGTATGTGTGCTTTTGACCCTGTGCAGATGTATGCTTTACAATCACGCCACCCTGGTGGAATTGTAAAGCATCTCCCATCTGTAAACAACAATTCAAAGAAATTAAGCCCAAAATTACCATGGCATTCATGCCCATGATGAGTACGCATCAATTTTTTTCACTTCTCTATGCATTGCATTCATGTTCACCTCATCTGTGTTTGAACAGATACATGTCGGGCAGGGCTACAGGATGCTATGAATGTCTCTGGCTATTCTGACAGCATCCAGTTCAAGAGGCTTCAAGTAATGAATGTTTGGAAGGAAATCAAACAGCTGGAGGAAGAGCTAGAAGAGAAGTTGGTGTCCACTGTTACAACCACAGCTACTAAAGGACATATCAGAGACCAACAGGTGCTACATTTGGCCTCATTTCACACTGGCTTATAAAGGCACAGCTCAACTTGTAAATCACACTGAGCAAAGTTAAGAGTTAAGCAAGAAATTTCCTTTTTGCCTGTTTGCTTCCAGACTGAAATATTGAAGCTGATAGCCTCAAATGAGCATCTAAGGGTCATTAGCAAGGTATGAGAGGGTGGTCTTTTTTAGCATGTTTTTTGTTTGTTTGTTTATTTTTTAATTGCAGGTATTAGATATTTCAAATGTATGTTTACTATGTGAGAGTCAGATGTGTTGTCTTTTAAGGATCTTGAAAACAACATCAGCGCAGTGCTGAACAAGGAGAAAGCAAGCAAGGCCATAAGACGGTATGTGGAACAGTGTATATGTTGCACTTGATTAGTTTGTGACCATTTTTACTTACTTCTTCTTGCTATGCTGTGTTTTAATACAGGATTTTGTGGGATGAAATACACCAAGATCTACAAGCAGAGTGAATGGCTTCATCAGCAGGAAAACTACAGAATACAATGCGACATTTCAAAACTTAGGCAGTGTGTGCTCAATAAAAGAGTTTGAGAACCAGCAAGCAACTAAGAATTATCTGATTACTTTATCCATTTTGTAGGCTTTTGGTTTAGAGCATGCAATAAAAGAAAAAGTATGCCTGCCAGTCGCCACAAGACGGTGTTATATTTACTGATGCTTTAGTCTAGCAGTAGTTTTTAAAGCTTAAGTCTTAAATAAGGTACAATAACATAACACGTATACTGTATATATAATGCTACGTGAGTGTATAAGAGTTAGTCATGCGTTGCATAAATAAACTAGCAGTGTAGCATCCATCTAAAATATAAACATAAAGTACTGGAAAAACTGGGAGCAACCTACTCTTCAAACACTAGAGGGCAGCAGAGACTTTTGAGAAAATTGTGTCAGCAGGAAATTAAGACTCCTGCACTAAAGCAAAATTCCCACATTGGTTTTACTGTGTAACTTAAAAGATTTGCTTAGTATTCTTCACATAGTGATGTTCCAGCTGAGCCGCGGAACTTTTTTACTCTTGAAATCATAACATAACATAAATGTTCATGCTGTTATGCTTCCGCTCTCTTATGTCATATTAACAGTAGTTTGCCTCTGTTCTTACTCAGGGCTGAAGTGTCTGTGTGTAACCTTTATCAAAAACAGTGAAGATAGTCTAGGGGTTTGTAATGTCTTGACAAATGTCAGCATGGATAGGATTTCTATTTAATGCTGTATTTCCTTAAATATGTTGCGTTAACGGGAATCATGAAAAGATTTTCCTCTAGGTTCAAGTTCCACGTGGCTTATCAAAAAAGAAAAAGAAATTCAATTATAACTGTGTGCAGAAAGCCCTGATGACAGTACTCATTTGATAAATAATCACAGAGAATTAGTGTAATCATTGAAGCTTTTCTTTGGATTGATAGAGGGTGACCTTTGCCCCTGACATGAGGGAATGCTTTGCTGTCTGCCGGAATCTAATCAGAGGTCAAAGTCTTCGCTCTGGCTGACAGAGTCAGTCGGGGCAAAGTGTGTTTTTGTCCCTCACAGTCTAAGCTCTTCCCATCCTGTTACTGACGGCTCACTTCTGCTTGGATTGTTGCCACTTCGACACCATGCTGCTTCGGACTGTTCTCCTGCTCCTCCTCTGCCTGTCCACAGGGACGTGTGCCACTTTAGGCTACTACCAGACTGACGCAAAGGAGGACGGAGGCCCTGCTGCTGATTCAGTTGTTGCTGCCGAAGATGCTGTTACTGCTGTTGAAGTAGGTGATTCATCTTCAGCTGAGGCAAACGCAGGTAACAGCGTTTTTGGTGACAAACCGCTGCGTGAAATAGGTGTGAAGGGTAGCCAATCAGGCGACAAACATGAAGAAGATGTCCAGGTGGTGGCAGAAGGTGCTACAGTCAAAGAATCAGTGCCAGGCAGTGATGGGCCTCCTGGAGACAGCCCTGCTATGAAAGCTAAGAACCTGGAACAACCTTCTTCTGGGGAAGAGGCGAATGAGATCAGACCAGTTCAGACAAACAAGTCCCAGAAAACACCACAGGAACAAGAAGACAGCAGCTGGGGCCTCAACTCTATTAGAAATAGTTTCCAGACTGCGCACGGATACTTCGACTCCCTGGTGGAACTGGTCGGTGGACACAATGGTGTTTGTGAGTACCGCTGCAGAAGATATGGTAAAAATCCATCTTAAAATTCTCTGTTCAAGTTCACCGGTCTTTAAGGGATTTGGAGACGTGTTTTTACACATTGTTGTTTTTAGCTTCCCCCCAAAAAATGTTTCTGACCCTCAGAAATGATTACTGTGTTTTCCACTTCCAATATGCTTCCTTAACTAGATATTTTTTGGTTAGTTCAACTTTTAGATCCGATTCCACTGCTATCAGAGCCAAAGTACTTCTTTATTGATCCAAGGGCCTCAGGCTTCTTATACCGAAACCTGAATGCATCTGTTTATCAGTGGGAGTTTAGCTTTCCCTCGTCTCAATCATCCATATACATGTTCTCAAACAGAAGGTATATCTTATCTGTGAAATGATACACACCTGAGGATGAACAGGAGCGCCTCATGAAATTTGTTTGCTAACGCAGTCAAGTTCAAGACCTAAATGAAGCTTCCATGTTTTCTCAGGAGAACTTCCTCAACCTCGTCCTGGCTTCCAGCTCTCAGAGCCCAACGGCTGCAGCACCTCTCTGGTGGGATTCCAGGTGAATGCTGCTGTAGGTTGCCTGTTCATAGCACCAACAGCTTTCAAAGCAATATCATTAACAACCTTAATGGCTGTAAAAGCCACATGTTCGGTTTGAGCAGACTGTGCTGACACAATCTATCTCTCACAGCTTGACCTGGGGATCCCTGCTATGACAAAGTGCTGCAACCAGCTTGACATGTGCTACGAAAACTGCGGTACGAGCAAGTACGACTGTGACTCCAGGTTTCGCTCGTGCCTGCATGACATCTGCTCTGACCTTAAGAAGAGTCTGGGGTTTGTTTCGAAAGTGCAAGGTGAGATATTTAACTTTCCCCTCTTCCTGCCTGTGCATAGCCACAAGTGTCAAAGTAGAAAAAATAAATAAATCAGCGTCCCTCCTCTCTCATATTTTTTTCTCCTAGCCTGTGAATCGATGGCAGACGCTCTCTACAACACAGTTTGGACTCTTGGTTGCAGACCTTACATGAACAGCCAGAGGGCAGCGTGTATCTGCGAGGGAGAGGAGAGGGATGAACTGTGACACAGAACACTATGGACATCATCTGTGTGCTTTTGAAGACAACTAACAGAGTCACATTTTCACACGCATAGCGTGCATTTATAGGCTTCTTTTTTTTCCTTTCATAGACGAGATGCCTCACAAGAGCCCTCTCAAGATTCAGAGGCCAGAGAAAAAGACATAAAAGAGGAATTTAAGTGAACAATTTCTTTGGATTTATTCACAATTGTTCGTGCATATTCACTCGCCATGCTCCTCATTTTAGGCCAATTGACTCTATGACTCCATTACCATAAATTACTTGATGACTCCAAACAAAGTGTGTGACGGGAAGATAGAAAGGATACTGTCACTGGATTAATTTCCTCTAGACAGAAAGACACCAGATAATTACTGTGGTGCTCAAGGCTCCTTGTGTGCTGCTATCTTAAATTTGTCAAGCTGCTCAAACCTTAAGTCAGTGTCATGTAAATCTAATGCCTACTATGTTAATGCTTGATGTAAGTTATTTGCCAGTTATTTGTTATTTTTATGAATACATTAAAGACTAATTGCAGCTAAACTGACACGATTAATTCCAGATTAATTGTCGGAGTGATGAAGCTTATGCATAATTTCCAGACGCAGGGTTCTGATATTTCTTTCCCAGCACACTGTAATGTGTGGCGTGCTCCTCATCAATTACACCAAGCAAATGAGTCAGAAGGCATCTTATAGATGTTTTAGATGGGGTGGGGGGGGTTTTAAGTTGGAGATGGGGTGAGAAATAAACCACTTCCATAAATCCACTAAGTCTCTAAGCTGTAATCAAGCCTGGGAAATGCCTGAAAGTGTGACCCAGAAAAGCATCTCTCCTGTTGTAGCTGTTATGAGTGATGTGTGGCGCCTTTCTCGCTTTTTAATCGAAATGTCATTCACTTTAAGGTCAGCATAATGTGCTGCAAGTCCAACAGACGCAAACTTGTTATGATGTGTTAATGAGAATAAAAGTTAAAGGAAAAGGACATGCTGTATACACATATATACAGTGCAGTTGGCTTCTTTGTGTCTATGTCTATATTTATTTACTCTCCGGATTACCAGTTCAACTGAACTGGACGATTCCTTTTTAAAGGGGTTCCATCATGCTTATGTACATCTCTATATTTTTATTTTTGGACTCTACTAAAGCTGCTCGAAATTATCCTTATTCATCTTACAACTGGCCTTGGTGCCAATTGTCAGTTCAAGCTGTTTTAACTCCTCTTTCTTTAAACCATCTTTTTTCTGCTTGGCTTCTTCTCAAAAAAAAAAAGGTGGGTGTAGAAGGTGGGTGAGGTTTTCTTATAGCCAGAGCTGGGTATCTCTTTCTTTGACATCTTACAAATTACAAGAGTACAAAATAAGTCTGAAACTGAATGTTCAGCACAGTCTAAGAGCTGAGCTTTTGGCTCATAAGGATTACGTGCACAAACACTGACACGCTGACTTTATTATCTCAAACTCTACGCATGTTTAATCTGGAAAAGCGCCACTCAAATAGTGTACGTATGACAGAAAGTGAGAAAAACCATAAAGTGTTCACTTCAGTTTAAATGCAACTGTGCTGATCGTTTAATTTCATGGCTTTTTTGTTGATGTTTGTGTTGATAGCATTGTATAATTGCCATGATTAAGGCAGGATAATGATGGGGCCTGCGCTCAATGCGTGCTGCTCCTGAGGTTCATCCGTCTGAACCTCCCGTCGGACGCGTCCCCGACAGCGCTGAGCACAGCGGGAGTCTCCTGCCCGGCACACTAGCACCTGGCAGTGCAGGAACACTTGCTGTAAACAGAGGAAGCAAGCTTGTTTTGATATTTTGAGACTGCCTTCACAGTGTAAAGGATTCTGCTAATTCACATGGTCTATTAATACAGTCTTTGCAGTGTAGAGCTATGCAGGCATAAGCCCACACACATTCGCCAGCTGGCTCCCAGCATGCTCCTTTTACTCACTCGGTTGTCCTTGCCAATGAACTTGAAGACAGGGACCTGGTAGTGCTTAGAGAGCTGGTCCTTTGACGAGTACTGTGTCATTGTTTCATCAGCAATACATCTGCGTAGGAAGCCAAAGAGAGAAACTAGAGTCACACATGCATCTTAATGCAGTAAACAGAGATCCATAAATGTTTCTAACAAGGCACTTCATCAAGAGATTAGATGCTTCAAGGTCCTGAAAGCCTGCCGCATTTGTTGGCAAACATGAATATAGATTTAGTGATGACCTATTGGGTCTGCAGAGGAAAACTCTGCATTCACTGGAAAAAAAAGCGTGTTTCATACATTTTAAAAATTTTGTTTCCATTTTTCTACCCAAAACTATGTGTTGTATTTTTTTCTGAACTAGTCAGCGTACAAGACAGAGTGACATTTTTCAGCTGAAAGAGTGATTTCCGGTTCGATAACTTGAGCACCTGATGCCAAGAAGACCTTTATAAGATACAGCAGTGGGATCTCATACTGATGACATTTACTACAATAACTGGAACTCAATACACTTCTATTGTTAGCAAGGCAGAAACCTCTTTTCTGTGTGTGTGTGTGTGTGTGTGTGTGTGTGTGTGTCACACTTTAAATGGTCAGTTCAGTTTAGCTGCACATTTCTAGGAGCGACTCTGCATAAAAAGTGTGAATGTTTGGTTTTGTCAGGCTTATCGCTGAGATTCAGTCCTAAACAGGGACGGTGGACAGAACTCCGTCTGAGGAGTTCACAGCATGTATGAAATTGTCAGCGAAGTGAGTACTATAAATAAGCAGTACTACAGTAGTTTAGTTTATAACACAAAACCATTAATAACATGTTTAAAAATCTGCTCAAATAAAGTAAAATCTGTTTGCGTGGCTATTTACACCAGACTGATTGTTTTGATTATTTCTTCAGACATCTATCTGTCTATCTGTCGCCTGCAAATGTAAAGACAATTTTTAATTTCAAGTAGATTATTGCATTATATCTTTGGCCAGTAGAGGGCTGCAAAACAGACAGTGATTAATTGAAGAAGCAAATAAGGCACATTTCACATTATATATGAAATGAAATAACATGAAACCTACACTCACCCATCTCTGATGAGGTAGTACTTGAGGGCCTGGTCAGCTTTGGGCCCCGGTGTAGCAAAGCAGCTCTCCACCAGGGAAGAGAGACCATCCACTCTCTCCTTAGGCTCAACCCCAAAGAAGAGGGAGTCATGCAGGCGGAGTTGGGGTGGGGTGCGGTAGGCCTCTGAAAACTGGGCATCCTTAAAAAGCTCTAGGGAGAAAGTGAAGACCCCCTCACTGTGGCCCTCCAGCTCTAGGGCTGAGTTGCGCTGGCTTGCCTGGTATCCGTCTGAAACCTGATATTCCCTGGGGAACTCACAGGTAACTGGGAGCACCAACTTGCCGGTGCGGACTATTAAGTCCCCGCTGCTTCCTGGGCTGCTCCTTGGGAGACCTGTCACCAGGTTGGTCCCTACAATCTTATTAGCTGTCACCTGAGAACGAACATTTATATTACATTAATGGGTTTTTCAGTTAGTAACAAGCTTGAGCAACCCATATTAAAGTGCACTGCTCATTTTTCAAAGCCTTAGGCTTACATATTTCACCCAGGGCACATTCTATCAAAAATTCCACCCCAGTTCCTCTGACCTCAACTACTGTGCCACATGTCTTGAGGCTGAAGTTGATGTTGATGTGTGTGCCATTGGAGACACCCCGACAAGATGAGTTGGAGAGAAAGAGCTCCAGGCCGCCTACAAGGTCCTTAGGAACTGATACTGTAATAGAGCTGGAATCACACTGGACAGGAACTGCAGAGGGGGGAGTCAAAGATATCACCGATTCTTTATAACACTATAAAACAGAAATCGCCAACTATTACATGGATAAAACAACAAAAAGCTGCTTAAAATGATCTCACAGTTGTGTGATTATTATACAACAACATATGCCACATCACACAGTATGATGTCCTGTGGCGAGAAGTAATGATACAGAAACCAGTAAAAGCAAGCTGCCCGAGTTCTATCAGCAGAAAAACAAGGAGCAACTACAGGAGCCAGGATGACCCATCGAACTACTGACCTTCCAATACGTAGACGACCAGCTCTATCTCCTGAGCCACAGCCGCCCCAAGACACTGCTTCATTCTACCACTAGTGGCCGCTTAACTTTTCTTAGTAGTTTCTACTGATTTATCACTTTCTTGCTGGAAATTTCTGAACATGTGATGCTGTGCTACATCATATTTCCATAAACAAAGATTTGCTGGTTCCAGCGCCCCCACTGTGAATATCAGCATCATTCCTTTTATGTTTTCGCAAACTGTTGTTCAAGAGATTTAAATACAAAAGCCTTGATTTTGTTTGTACTCTTTTGACAACATTAGTGCTTGATCACTGAGAAATAAATCAAGAATAAAATAATGAATGTTTTTGCATTCTGACTTAAAATAACATGTTTTTCTTGATTTATTATCTAGTGAACTGTTAATCAAAAACTTAATCTGCTCAATAAACCATAATAAAAATGTTTTTTTCTTTGGAGTCTTCTCCAAAAAACAACAAACAGACAACAGACAATTTTTCTTGATTCTCAAAAAAGGCTCTCTAGAAAAGGCCAATCATGTTATTCTCTTCAAATATGATTATAGATCGTCCCTGACAACAGTAATAATAAAGACGTCACTTATGACCTAAAGAAATGCACTCACCTCATATCTCTGCTGAAAAATCAGATGAGATAAATCCAAACATGTATCTTCACGTCTGCTTCTTTTTTTGCCCGATTGATTATCTATCACCAATATCTACCATTTTTTTTCTCACTCACACACACACCTTGACACGTGCGCTTGTCCTCTCCCAGCTCCAGTCCTCTGGGACAGTGGCACTGATAGGAGTCCAGCAGAGCGGAGCAGTCATGACTGCAGCCTCCATTGTTAACATGACAGCCAGCTATCTCTTCAACACAGAGAACAGGAGAGTATTTGGAGGTGTGTGTGTGTGTCCAGTTTACTCATCTCTGTACAACACATACACATAAATGCACGCCTGTGCTTGTACCTCTACAGGTGCGTCCATCCTCATCCAGCACACGGCCTCGTCCGCACTCACAGCGCCAAGAGCCTTTGGTGTTCACGCATACCTCTGCACAGCCACCGTTGCCCTGATCGCATTCGTTCACATCTGAGCACACACACACACAGGTTCAGATATTAATATCAGATGATTTTTGTTTTAAATAACTGAGCAGCAGATGGGTAGAGTGGAGTGTATCACCTTGAGGCCATCCACTTAGGAATGATACATCAACTTTAAAGGACTTTAAACCTGCATTTATAATCCTGAGAGGCCCAGTAAAGAAATAATGATGGATGAAATAAAAGTGTGCGGTGAAACAAAAGTGAGAGTGCAAGAGAGCGAAGAAAGAGTGAGCCAGAATAAAGAAATGAGAGAGTAATTACTGAGGTGAGGACTGGCAGATTTGGTAGATGGATGAATAATGAGATTATGGTAAATTTCAAACTGGCCAGGCTACCCTAGCATGCCTGTCAACCATCATTAAGCCCCAGTATGCCACACACACACAAACACACACACGTACACCTGCAGATGCTCACCTTGAGCGTATACCATAAATCAGTATTTTAAAATGTTTGATTGCTTCTGTTGCTTTTTTAAATCAGGCTCTGCTCCTTAAAATAAAATAAGCTTTATTTTAATATTAATATTCTAAAGAAGTTGTGATAGGCTCATTAAAAATAAGTAATGAACAGTGAAAATAGTTAAGAGAAAGATTACCAGTTGAACAATTTGGGGATATGAGTGAACCAACACACAAGATAAGACTTAAATATTAATATATTTATATTTGTATACTTTATACCTTGGTATACCAATCTCTTTGTGAATGAATGTCTTGTACAAATGATTGTGCTATAGGTGATATAAATACATAGGCGATCGTGGCTCAAGAGTTGGGAGTTCGCCTTGTAATCGGAAGGTTGCCGGTTCGAGCCCCGGCTCGGACAGTCTCGGTCGTTGTGTCCTTGGGCAAGACACTTCACCTACCACCTACTGGTGTTGGCCAGAAGGGCCGATGGCGCGATATGGCAGCCTCGCTTCTGTCAGTCTGCCCCAGGGCAGCTGTGGCTACAACTGTAGCTTGCCTCCACCAGTGTGTGAATGTGAGAGTGAATGGGTGGATGACTGGACGTGTAAAAGCGCTATACAAATACAGGCCATTTACCATTTACATAGAGCAGCAATCATCACCCTACTTGCCACTGGATATTATGTTGAGTAAATGAGGAATAACATAGGAACAGCTTAATTAGAAAATAAAACAGTTGGGTGAACCGACTGCAAATCCAGCTGGATTGATTTTTCTTGTTGTTTTCTATGAAACATTTCCAGCCTATCTGTCTTCCGTGTTCCCTCGCTTATCTCTGTCTGTTGCACAACTTATCTGTCCCCTCCACTTCCTCCCTCTCTGCATGTCTCACCCAGGCATGTTTGTCCGTCTGGTCCCAGGACATTTCCAGGGGCGCAGCGGCAGTCAGACTGCGGACACGTGGGACCCGTGCAATCGGCCTCATCGCAAATATCGTAGAAATCTTTGCAACACACAAAAACAACAAAGTCAGGCTACTGAAAAAAGCATCTCACGAACCAACAGATGTCACATCCGACATGCTCACTCACGGCCACAGTACACATGGAAGCAGACTGACGGCCTTGGCAGGCGGTACACAAAGTATCCTCCAGGACAGGCCTTCACATCCACGCTGGCATTCCACTGGCAGCAGTTGTTGCTGAAGCTGGCGCAGACAGGCAGGGTGATGATGCCCTCATGGAGCTTTGGGTGGCTGCCATTGAGCCAAATGGGGGCGTGTGTGCCACATTGATTCTCGGAGATGCAGAAGGTGGGCATGGCATCCCCAGCCATGCCTGTGAAGCGATACCATTCACCGGAGACGTGGCTGTCACACAGGGGCACGCCGGATGACTGGTTGACGTGGTAGTCTGTGTTCCTCCACGGTTCGTTCAAGCTGATGTACGCAGAGCAGGGGTCCAAGACTGAGGCGGGGTGGTGGGAAGGGAGAAAATAAGCACCACATGATTAGATCCTTAAAAAGTGAGATAAATGTGGTAAATTAAATACATTTAAAATGTAAATGATGAATCATTGAGAAAGAAGTTTGGCATATAAAGGCTCAGAAAGAGGCTTTGGCGCACGCTTTATTGTATATTTGAATTCAAGTTAACACCATTAGGTACTTTGCCCACTTGACCATTTGTTACCATGAAAGCTTTGGATTGGCCAGATAGATGGAAACACCTTAATTGGACTAAAAGCCAACAAGCTGTCCTCAAAGGCCTCTTTAGCCAATGAGTTCTGTCAGTAGTGACTCTTTTCACTACTGCCAGCAGAATCAAGAGAGAGCGACTGACCAGGGAGAATAAACAAAGTGCAGGAAAACGATCAATAGTATTTCCCTCCTTCATGCCCTTTTTAACAGTGTAATTAAGGGGCAGACATAAAACAAAAGGTGACAGCATGAGGGAGTGGGCAATGAGAGGAAAAGAAGGGTTTAACAGACAGTATTCGCAGGGCTGAATAAACAGACAGACCATGGCTTTGTGTGTGACACCTGACAGAACGAAGCTGACCGGAGATGTGAAGGCAAACACATACAGTACAGTGCAGACTGTGCTATTTGTCTAATTTTGTGAGGCCTCCGCCAACTAATGGACAGTACATCTTGTCACCACGCTGCTCAAGTAAAAGCAGACAGATCAATCCGCAGTCTGAGTCTTCTGACAGCATTAATGGCCATTTCTGAGAGACGTACGACTGACCAAGTGTGCCCCGGCTCCAACAGCACAGAAGGGGCAAAGGACATAGCTGACTCATGCGGATGTATGCTAATGGGAGCATTAAATCTTCCAGATGGGGCATGAATAACTTAATAAGGCTTTGGGGAGAATATGGAGCCATGTCTGACCTGATCTTGTCTGTACAAATGAAGATGAAGAGCAACAGTGCACAAACTTACTCTCTTTAATATCACTTTTTTTTGGTTAAAGGTTACAGCTAGTGATATTTTATTAGTGTGGACAAAACAAGAATGACCTGATCACTCTAACAACTTCTTGTGTGGCCAAAGCCCGACATCGTTTATTGCTCTGCGCCTGGTTTTCCAGTAACACTGCTACTCTGCTTAAAAACTCACCAGAGCATTAAATGTGTATAAATCCACAGCGGAAAATAGTACCCAAAAACTGCACTTATCTGACCTTTTCTTTAGATTTATGTAAAAACTACAGTAATGCTTTTGGCAGCTTGACCATTAAATTTGACCATTACGCACTCACTTTGCTTTTAATCACAGCAAAAACGTTTTTATTATAGACATACCTGCTTATTTTGGACGTAAGTAATTCTAATTTCTGCTACATAACTTTGCACTTTTGCTGTAACGAAACAAATTTCCCACCTGTGGGACTAATAAAGGTAATTTTATCGTATCTGAAGTATAGAAAATTGCATAATCCACTTACCTACACCTGCAACTGCAAGAATCTCCAGCGCCAGACCGGTAATTACCAAAAAAATCATGATCTGCTTTCTCGCTGTTGGTTAGAAGATCCAAGCTCAGGCCTGAGTGTGTTTGTGTATCTGCGGCACTTCTGATTCATCTTTTTGAGGAAGTCTGTTTTTAATAGTCACCTCTTATCTTTGTCACATTATCATGTCCCTCTCTCACCTTGAATCCCTGACCTTCTGCTCCCCAAATCCAGTAACAGGACCATCCTCCCATTGTTTCCATCAGAAAACTATTTTTACACTGCACATGCCTTTAAAATATCCAACACATGTTTTCTGATTGGAGCTTGAGACACGTCTTCTTCCTGATTTAAAGCTCGTTGAAATAACGAGTGATGATCTAATCTCGAGGAGCGTTAAACCGATCTGATTAAACTGCTTAGCGTCGCGCTGAAGCATCTTTCACTTCAAGGTGGTGATGGCGAGGTTTGCACACTCAAATTTTAGCGCAGCGAGACCTTTGGTGAGGACAAACTCATCCAGCAGAGTGAACGTGTGCTCGTAGGTTTTCCAGTGGAGGCCAAAAAAGTATCTACAGCTTTGCCCTTTTCATTTAAAACCTGCAGAAGCCAACCTGAGGCTTGCAGTTTTTGTGTCTCATTATGTAATTAAGTCAGTGGAGACATTAATCCACGAGGTAGTTAGAAGAAATGAGTCAGAACACTTAGCTCTGTAAGTAAGACGTCGTTAGTCCTCCTGGCTGCAAGTCTCTGGGGAACAAATGGACTGAATCAGCATTGTATTTTAGAACAGTGCAGGAGTTTCATAAATTATATGTTTTTATGTATTATAAAACCTCATTTGCTCCTTTATGTAATGCTCTTAATTTTTCCTATTTAAAGGCCAGATTTTTAGGCTTATATGTGGACAACGGAGTCATAATCTGAATAAGTTACTATAGTTTGACTTCATGACTTTGCTTTTGCCTTTGCCTTAAGGATCAATGCTTTCTTTTAGGCTTGATTTTCAATGTTATGGCGTTAAAGAGGGTGGCATGATGGTGGTTAGCATGGTCATTTCACAGCAAGAAGGTCCGGGGTTCAACTCCAGGCTGGGCTTTCTATGTCGAGTTTGAATTTTCTCCCCGTTTGTGTAATTCTTTCAAGGTACATTGGCTTCTTCCCACAGTCCAAAGACATGCATGACGTTAGGTTAACTGGCGATTCCAAATTCACCGTAGGATGGATGAAGCAAGCTGAGTTACTGATGATGAATGGATGAACTCCATTCATGGACGCAGATGAGCAGATTGGTGACTCGTCGAGGGTGTACCCTCCCTCTTACCCTATGACAGTTGGGATAGTCTCAAAACCTCCCTACGACTCAAAACAAATAAGCAGAAGAATTTGATAAGGAACCACACACCTCTGTGAGTTGGTCAGTTTTGTTAAAGCTGCACTGCCGGATCCAGTTCCTGACACTAAATCCCATTTATGATCCTTTAGCTGAGATTGACCTGTTGGATTTTTAACTAAATGAGCAGCTAGGTACTGACCAGAAGGGTCATGAAGATTAGAGATCACATTTAGTTTGCTCTCAAGACAATTGTGACAGGTCTAATGATTCATTTGGATGAATTTTTTTTTTACCAAGATGTTTTGCAAAACTATTGAGACCATGACCTTAGCTGTATTTTACTTGTGAGCAGACAGGAAGTTATATGTCAAATGTCAACAACTGAACTCACACTCACATTGGTCACTGTGAGTGTGTTTTTCTGCTGTCATTAGCATTTAGCTTAAAGCAGGGATGCACCCAAGTGTAACCACACAGCGATATGGCTCATGGCTTTTCTCGGGTTATTCAAGGGAAATGATTCCTTTTCTGCTCTAATGATCAAAACAAGATTGAAAAAGCACCAAAAATAAAAACAAGAGTGTGTTGATTCTCAGATCTATCTCATAGGATGTCCTGTGCAGGAAGGGCTGAAGGCCAAGGAAAGTCTGGGGAAGTCATCGAGACCTTGGAAAGCTTCTCCTTGTAAACATCGGCAGCGTTACACATTAATCACAAATTTTAACCGGACCACTGGTTCCAAAAACTGGATAAGGATTTTATTGATAATTGAATTACATTTCTCTTTTATACATATTTCATAAATGATACAGGATTTTACATTTTCTTTCCTTTTTTTTCTTTTGCTTTTTTTTTGCCAACATTACAGCATCATGTCAACAGGAGAAAAGAAAAAGTAAATAAGAGGTCAGAATGAAGTACGAGATCATTTTCAACCCAATAATCTGCTTAATTCTTCAGGCATTTAAAACGAATCTTATTGTAAGTGCTCACACCCACACAACAAAGAAACAAAACAAGAAATTTAGAACATAACAAATTCAAAACATTGTAATAATGTGACTTTGGAGAAGAAAAAAGGCTGGGGGTTGATGAAAAAGAGTAACAGGAGGGATACGAACCGGAGATAGCCCCCAATAAGCTAAGAGAATGCATCTGCCACTTTTACTTTGGACTCCAAGACGAGAGGTCATAAAACCTCTTTTATAGGTGGGTTTTTTCCATTTATTGGGGAGCTGAGGGAAGGGATTTAAGGGAGTAAACAAGGTGAAGATGGGCTTTGAGCATTTGGTTGGCCTGGATTTAAATCAGATTTGGCAGGGCAGATTCTAAAGACGCAACCCCGCCCGCTGCCCTTTATAACTAGGAATCTCTACAAACAACGTTCTTAAATTATCTTTGCAGTTATTTTGATAAATCATCTTTTTTTAATTTATTTTTTTTAACATATTTCCCATGTAAACATACATTCATGCAACACCCTCTTTAGAATAAAGTTTCCCTATATTTGATATATCGTTTTAAAAAAAGTTTTTAAAAAAAGGCAATAAACGGTGGATGGCATGAAAAAAGAAAAAGGAGGCTGTGACGACGATGATGATGATGGAGGGAGTTGTTGTGTAGAAACAGCAGAGGGGAGGACTCTCACCTTCTGCAGAACATCTCCAAGGAAACACCATTTTCTCTTTGTGTGTGTGTGTGTGTGTGTGCGTGTGTTCAGGACAGACAAATTTAAAGCTGATGACGGCCGTAAAAAGGGATGAGGGCCAAATTGATTTTTAGCGCTATTGACAAGCGGCAATTAGGAGCAAAGGACTCATGAATATGGTGATGTGCACTTTTGCTCTGCGTGCACTAGACATGCAGGTTCAAACAAACACTCATGTACACAGACACACACACAGCAAAAAATTGATTTCCACTTCCACAGAGTGAAATTTAACCCTTCTTCGTGGAAAAAAAAAAGAGAGATTAACTTTCTCTTCTTATAGTTTTTCCTATCATGTATCATGTTGCCGTTCACCAAATTGCTACATTGTCAAAAAAGTTTAAATAATTAATGATCCAAAAGGCACCTTTTCCCTGGGAGGTAAAACACACACACACACACACACACACACACACACACACACACGGTAACAGTTTCGACTAAAAATCCTGCCTTGAGATCTGCAGGCCTAACCTTTGATTTGACCCTAAAATCATGCATTTTAATATAAAATCTGTATTTTAACACAAGCATCTCATCAGTAGGATTTTGCCAACTGTTCACACACAGGCACAGGATGATCTGGAGCTGAAGTCCACGCGTGCCTCCCCTCTGCAGAAGTGAAGATAACTGGCTTTGAGAAGCTATAGAGATGATTATGGGGGGAAGAAAAGGCCACCAATCCTCGGCCTGAACATAAATTTATATGTGAACCTGGCAAAGGTTTATTCCATGACCATCCCCCCTAAATAAAAATGGACAACATAAATATATGGCTTGTACAACCTCTGAATAAGACTTCAGCTTGATGTGGATGACTCTTTAGCAAATGTGCAAAAGAAAGGTGTCCAATTAAGTACAAAATTGCAATAATGCTCCTACACATTCACAGATTTCTACTGAGGGCATACCACAGCATGCAGTCTACCCCGCCTTGCCATCAAGGGAGCAGGGAGGGAGGGGCATTACAGCAGCAGTGGGAGGAGAACACTCTGGATTTGTTTCTGAATGAGAAAACCTCTATGTCTTCAATGCCATGACACTTGTTTTGTTGTTGGATGGAGCTTTTATTTTGTGATTTCATTTGGTAAGAGAAAGAAAAAAAACACAAGATGGCGAGACAACGGTTACTGAGCTGCAAGGAGTTTTCTAAAAACCTCTAGCTATTAAGGAAGTTTTTGTAGAAGCCAGTTCATCAAGTGTATTACCATGCTTGTAAGTTTGTCTGAGGCAATGATCGGTAAAGATTTCAACCTTGCTGTTATGTTAAGCGTTTCTACAGCAATTGCTGCATTCAGATAATTAAAGAAGTCAAACAGCACCCTTGTATTTGGATTCCCCCCCAATCCCCTTGGCAGCCATGCAAACGAGCCTTATAGCCACCCTGAATGCTGTTACTGTGGCATATACAGTGTGCATTTGCCATGAAAATGCATAAAAACTGGTAGCTTTATGTATGTACTGCATATAGGGCGATGCTTTTTGTGTGTGTGTGCGTATGCGACTAAGTGTGCGTTGGACTGTTAGTGGGCTTCCTTCATGGCAGGAGATCTTTAGAGGGTGTAAGATGAGCTGTTTGATGCCAAAAAAAAAAAAAAAAAAAAAAAGAGGTTTGTTGTATGAGAGCTCCTCCCCCCACTGAAAAAACTAGCCTCTGGTCATCTGGTTTATTTGATTGTATACATATATATTCATATTTTTCCATAACAAATATACTATGGCTTTCAAAATAAAAAGTGCCAAAATATTTTTATCATTTTTTTTTCTTTTTGTTTTTTCGTTTTTTTGGAATAAAAGAACACACAGTGATGTTGTTGTCGGTAGTACTGTCATACTTGCGCAGGCTGGGCCGCTACAGGGCGTTAAAACAGGAAGAGGATATGAGGCGTTTTCAATCCTGCATCCTGCGAGTGGAGACGGACTCCTGACGAAGGTCAATCTGTGACAGCTGTCCGTCACCTGGAGGAGGCGCGGCTCCGAGAGGGAGAGGCAGCAGGAGTCGGCCACAGGAAAAACGAAGGTCTTCCCGATGGCGTGACTGCGGTCGGGATTTCTTGTAAACGTGTCCTCGCAGCCTGCCCCGTCCAAGAGGAGGCGTGTGTGTCGACAGTTTGACCGCTAGAGATAGAAGGACTGCGTCGCCGTGGTAACCCGCAGGGCAGCCAAGGTCAGTGTCCCAAGGTAGCCTGAAAGTCCTGCCAACACACACAGACACACACACAGCTACCCCTGCTGCGTGTTCCTTGTGTTCTACAGGTGTAGTAATTCCCGTTTCGCCTCTGGAGTTACCTGCCGGCTGTCCCTCTGGAGACTTGAGGCATATCCATAGTGGCCAATTTAATGCTATCGTCATCATCTTCCTTTTCCATCATCCTCAGCATCCATCAGCTGTGAGACGTTTTCAGTTCTTGATGTTCTCACCATCCTGTTTTTTTCGCCTTTTAGCAGTTTTTGCTTGCAATTCCGACTAGAGGTTCCAGTCGGGAAAAGAAAAAGAAGAACCCAAAAAGAAAAGGAAAAAAAACCTCCGTCAGAGAATAAAGGGATGGGATTATCGGGTGCGGGAGGGATGCAAGGATGGGGGACTCTAAGAGGAATGGATGGGAAAGAGGGAGGAGGGTGTAGGACAGCAGAAGAGAAGAGGAAAAAAGTGGGTTGCAGGAGCTGAGCGAGGGGGAGGTCACTCTTCCCATCAATTTTTGCTGTCGGTGAGCTGCTGAATCGGGAGCTGGAGCTGGAGCGGGTCCCGTAGACGCTTCAGATCTAACTCCACCTGAAGAGGATGGAAAGTGAGAGAGGAAGATAAGGGAAGTGAAAATTCAAATAAATAAATAAAATGTGGCGGGGTGGTACAAATCCGCATGTATCCCGTGGCACAACAAATCCAGGAGCTGAACTGCAAAATGTGTGAATCCCCAGTGCGACTGCAGCGCTGGTTTTACATTACAAAACACCCAGCGTTCAACCAAGCAACTATACCTCAGCGATATCATCCTTCAGCTTGTTGTACTTCGCAATGTCGAAGCGTGTCCTTTTCACCCCCTTGTGGAAGAACAGCAGATACTGCCTGTCTCTGGCGTCGGGATAAACGTACTCCTGCAGGTTACAGAGACACGCAGTCAGAGCTGTGTGTAAGAGGACCCAGTTTATCAGAAACCTTCCACCTACTCATTTCAATAGGAGTGAGAAAGCCAACATCAAATTGGCTCCATGTCCTTGGATTTAAAAATTTATGGTAATTTTATGAACGCTGAACACATTTCTGAAGGGCGACGATGTCACCAGGCTTTAAAACGTTTTTTAAAAATCCATTAAATTTCACAAGTGTGATGATTTCCTGGGTGGTTCTTAACAGATTTTCGGCATAACTGGCCTACAATGAGTCACACTTTTTGGTACAGCGAAAGCACAAAAAACACAACAAGTGTGTAGACTAGAAAAAAGGCTTTCAATACGATAATATGAATAGATCTAATCTATTTCCATGCTTTTTGTCAGGCAACAGTGCATGATTGTTAATTAACAAAACAAATCAGCAGGGAAAAGGAGTAAATCCACATATTTGATCAGGTTCTATCAAAGCTTAACTTTTTTCTATTAAAAGTGACTTCAGTGGTTAACAGAATGTAAAAATATTTAGCAGGAACACTGCCTGAATGCCTATTACATCTGTTTGAGTTTGTCTTTGGATGGCATTTCCATAGATCGAGAAAAAAGAGAAACACATCCAAGGCACTCCATTCGCTTCATGCCTTCACTCTGATTTTCAGATTTAATCCACTGCTTTGCAGCATTCAAACCATTATTAGGTTGCTAAACAGATTTCTCCTGGTTTTCCACCAGTATGAATCTCCAACATGGATGCTTAGATCCTGGGATAGCTTTCATGTTTACACCTTGTTAAGGCCTTTACATCTTTATCCAAGTTTGAAGACTGTGGTCTTACCTGACGTGTTAGAACGAAGTAGGCATACATGGCCATTGCAGTGCCGTAAGTGATGAAGTAGGTGACCGGCTCCATGATATCCCAGGAGTACTCCCACCAGGTTAGCCTGGCCAAGATACCAAACTGGGTTGCCATATACGCCATGCCACCCCACAACACCCAAGTGGTGCGTCGCTCTGCCTTCTTATTCAACTCCTCCTTCACCTGCACAGGAGATAATACAGAAACCGCACATGCGTTCACAAGCGGAGCACATAAAACTACTTTCCATTGGGTCAGTAATTCCCTTCAGTACACAAGTAACAACTGAATAACAACATTTTAGTTATATTAGCCATGTCGTGTGAATTGTGACTGGGGTGATATGCTATACTAGTTACATAACAGCTTCCTGTCTCCCATGAAAAAATTAAATAAAAGCATGCAGGTCACTTAATTTCAAGTTCCCTGATGTTGTGGTGAAGATTAATCGTCTTGTAGCAGCACAAATTTCAATATTACAGCACTCCAAAACACGTTAAGAGAGTTAGACCTTCTCTAGAGGGCGGAGTTGTGAGTTCAGGTCCTCCAGTCGTCCAATTAGCTGACGCTCTTTGCTAAGTTGGTGCTCGTCGATGCGCAGCGTGGTATAGAGCTGCTGCACCAGAAACTTGACATCGTTCAACTTTTCCGCCTCCTCGTGGGGCAACAGCTCTGAAGTTAAACACACAAATGCAAATAAATAAACAGGCTTCCCACATGCTGGCAATAAAATCCTGACTTCCTCTTATTTGTGACGCCCCCTAAGGCAGAATTCAGACAAGAATTTCAGGCTTCAGTGGTTGTGCTTCTTATTATGCTAAAGCACCTATCACCATGATCACTGCAACCCCCAAAACACCTGCCACACCCACAGTCGCAGTGTTACACGCTATGATTGAAATCTGCCTAACAATGAACAGCAGAGGCTTTGCCGGTTCTCACCTCTCCTCGGTGGCCGCACGAGGTGCGTGGTGTCGTTAATAACGAGCTTGAAATCATCCAGCAGCAGGATGTCTATTCCTGTGGAGGAGGCAACCCTCGCCCCATCTGAAGAGAAAGAGAAATGGGGAGGAAATAAGAGAGGGCTTACGCAACAAAAAGGTACTGCAACTAAAGATTATGAGGTTTTGTTCACTTGTGTGTGTGAGCATACCCATAGAGTAGATGGCGACCCGGTCGATGCCTCTGTCCTCTGCCTGGAGCTGTTGGAGGAAAACTCCCACACAGTCGCTGAGAGGCTTGAGGGTGAACTGACAGCGCTCTCGTCTGGACGGCAAACTGACTGAGATCACCGGCAGCCCATTCTGATACACCACCGTCACCTCTGTAGGGGTCGCGAGTAAGAAAATAGGGACGGGTCGAACGTCACAAAAGCAGTAATCTTGCACAACCTCAATGCCAAAAAAATTAGGATGCTGAGTAAAATGGTAAAAACAGAATGAAATGATTTACAGTATGTATGCAGTTTAGCATCATCTTGCTGAATTAAACAAGATCTTCCCCAGAATGGAGCAAAAACCTGTGTATACCTTTGAGCATTCATGGTGCATTTCCAGATGTGCAAGCACTAACACCCACATATCATCAGAGATGCAGGATGAATCTTTTAATGATATTATATAATGCAGATGATGAGATATCGCAATTTCACGCTGAGGAAAATTATTCTGAAATTTGTAGGTGCAGTTTTTTTAAGGACTCATTAACCTCTTCTGAGAAACTCAGCATCTCTGAGATGCTCTGTTTATGCCCAATCATGTTACTGACCTGCTGGTAATTAGCTGAAGAATGCTCCTCCAGCTGTTTCTTTTAGTACTACTTACCTTTCCAGGGTTTTGTTGCTCCCATTCGAATTTTTTCAAGACATTTGATATGTTTCTATGACGTATTGTGAATAAAAATATGGTTTCATGAGATTTGCATCTGTGTCCCAACTCCTTTGGAACTGTGGTTATAAAATGAGGTTACAGAAAGGCTAAGAAGCGTTAATGAGAAGCAGGAGTCTAGTTATTCTTGGTTTACTTTGCATGGCTCACTACAAAACATCTAGATGATACCATCTGTGGCCTGTTTGATATATTGGCATTAAACAGTTTGCCCAGCAAAGTAGTGGTATGGAGTCAGAGTTCTGATACTAAGTATCTAATTAACTTAAGTGCACTGCAACAAAACTTGGTTGCAACAATTGGTCCAATATATGGACATAGAAACCTTGGGAAAAAAAGGTTATCTAACAAGAGCATTTTGTCTAACTGCTCACTGGACTGTGGTTATCCGGAAGGGCGTCACAGTAGCCCTAACTGGGCGCATCACAACACTAAACATAAAACTCAGTGATCGTTCATTAAACATTAACAGATCTTGCCATATTAGAACACTGGCTCCATTTAACGTATCCAATAAGACGCTGCAGTCAATGTAATTCATCAACAGTTATTTATTGGCTGAAATTATCTGGTACGAATTCGGAGGCAGTGTAGGGGTGGGTTCCCACAGACAGCATGCTTTGACTGGACGTGTGCGTTGACCAAGTTGTGATTAGGAATGGAATTCGATAACTGGTTCCAATTAACGATCATTTCCAAGTTATTGTAAATGCATGCATCCAAACTTGGTTGTAACCATCAACAATGACGGCATGTCAATGAAAATCTTTTTTTTATTCAATTCTTGACATAAGATAGTAAAATAGTTGTACTGAGAGCTGCATTAACAATTGAGTCTATGCACAATAGATAATGGCATTGCTGTCAAAAAAATCTTATTACTCTTAGTACCTAATTTTTGGTTTAGCACATCTACCATTTGTCAGTAATCAACACAGGACTAGTAGCTACTAAAAGACATACACTGCTCGCTGCGGTTTGCCAAAATAAGCCCTATTCAGGCCATCTGTTCTGGAGAATCAATACAGCCTTAACATTGCGAACCTGTTCCTGACAGGACTGCCAATGATTCTTTGAAGCCAACTATTGATGTTTCTTATTCCCACATAAAAGCCTGAAAGACTTCTAAATCATGCGCGTGTGGTGAGGCTGAATTAAAAGGCCTCGAGGTAAACACCGTAGTTTATTCAGACGAAATTTTTTAACTTTTCACAGCCGAGAAAAAAGATGGAATCACTTAGTGTACCTGGGACTGAGTTCAAGTTTAGGATTCTGTGCGTTTTCGGTGCCATCTGTACACCCTGCTTTTTTCTTCCATCACTTTTGTCCCAAACAGCTGAGCCCACACTCGGCTCACTGGCACTCTCTGCTAATATAAGCCTGTAATATGGCTCTATTGGTCCATAACCAAACTACTGTTGTAATGAGCCTGTGCAGCTTATACCATTATCATGCTGAGGGGCCTCTAAAGACAGACACATGAATCAAGGCAAGGGGGCTGCAAGCCCATAGGAGATATGATCCGAGCCTCCTTGTTGCTACTGCACCCAAAAACCTCCGCCTCCTGCACAGGCCCACTGCAGTGAATCAGCAGATATCTGCCCAGGTCCACACCAAGAAATGAAGGACGCTCAGCTGGCACAGGCAGCGCCAGCCGGGCTTCTTTTCCAGGTGTCCCATTTAAAAGACACTAAAGGTTCAGACGTTTCATTTTAAGACCGTTTCTTCATTACAGTGACACTTTGCCCCGAGTGCCCCCCTCTCCCGCACACGTTCCCTTTGTCCTCGTTTATCCTGTCATCGCAGGAGAATTGTTAAAAGTGCAAGGATCCCATGTCTATCTTTACTACAATCCTACAACTATTAAGGCACGCTTTTAAATGAATTCAGCCTGTTCTGCAGTGCTGCTCCCTCTCTCTTCCACCCTCTGTTCACACTCTCCATCACTCCCGCCTCTCACACAGACAAGCAGATGCTACCCCGAGACTGATTCCACATTAATGACTTCTGCCTGTTAACTCCAAATGAGCCTCTACTCTCCAGCTGATGCAGAATTTCTCGCATTGTTGTTTGGGGTTTTCTCCTTTTTTGAAAAAAAAAAAAGGAAGGGAAACCTCTCATTCAGCTACGAGTGCTGCGTCTGGATTTTTGCTGGTGAGCGTGTCAGGTTAACGATGCAGTAGGAAGGGAATACTTACCCTCTGGAGCTGCAGAGGAACACAACAGTCTCTGGCCGTGCCATGAGGGGGCGCCCCTCCAAACCTGCAGACAGGAGGAGAAAGTGGACCAAACTCATTACTTTTTGCCTTTTCACTGTTTGTTCTCACCTGGCATGCTTCTTTCAGCCAACCACAGCTGCTGCTGCTGCTGTAGATCAGCGTGCAGCACCCAGCAATATGAAACTGCCCTAATCAATGCCACTTACTTCTCTAATTGTTTATTTCTGAGAGTGTTGTGTTACACAACAGGGACAACAGGCTTTCCCATTTTCTAAAAATGCTCCCATTTGCAGACAAGAGCCACGCCCGAGTAGGACAAATTAACCGATTTAACTGCGGCTTTCTTGTCACAGAAATACTTCTGAGTGTTCATATGTTTCAAATTACTGGCGCTACATCATCCAGCCCAGGGCAAATGGCAGGCAGGCTGCTCTTCTTGTTCTTAAAAAGCAAAAACAACAAAACGAATGAACA
The DNA here is from genome assembly GCF_056152115.1 of Neolamprologus brichardi. Lineage (NCBI taxonomy): Eukaryota > Metazoa > Chordata > Actinopteri > Cichliformes > Cichlidae > Neolamprologus > Neolamprologus brichardi. Next base: position 19,956,241 of record NC_142116.1, read on the forward strand.
GATGAAGATGAGACATCAGGAAAAAACAAAACCAAAAAAAACACCTCTGTGGACTCATAACTTCTGGATAAATCACTTGTGACTGTACCACAAAAATGCTCAGTTTTCTGCACTGTTCTGACATCTGGGGCCCAGATCTGTGCAACTTTTAGGGTTGCATATGAACGTATACACTGTGTACAAGTATACAATGTACTGATGCCTTGTAACATCAGATCTACGATACACCCACACTCTCTGACCCTTACTGATCCAAACCACAACAGCAGAGCTTCAAAGCTCTCTCAAATGCACTGATAGTCACAGAGTGAAAAGATATCTCACAGGAGACGTGTATCTGTGCATCTGTGTGCGTATACTTTCACTGCAAACAGATCCTTTCTAATTCTGTACAGCCGAGATAAACATGCTCCATTTACCAACATCATTTTTAATAATGGACGGCAGCAAAAAGAAGTCAGCGGTCCGGATAATAAAGCCTGATTTTATTATTAGTCAGCAACACAATTATCCCAGGTCTGTCTGCAATAAGGCTTTCCCACAGATTCTTTAAGTATTTACAAAGCTTTACATTGTTGTTCATGTTCGACACAGACGGCCTGTGTCAAAAGGTTTCCCGTGACTGACAGAAAATAAATAAAAATAATTCTGTGAGCAGTTGGGCCTCTTCAAAGGAAGCTGACTGTAATCCGACCACCAAACTGAGACACAGAAACTCAAACCCAGGCTTGCTGTCAATCAGTGACTGCGACTGCCAATCAATCAAATGCACAGAATGATGTTGATCTGGATAAAGTATGGAGAAGGTGTGAGAGTAAATGCCAGCACTGCAGCACTGCAGAACCTCCTCTGTGTGTGTGTGTGTGTGTGTGTGTGTGTGTGTGTGTGTGTGTGTGTGTGTGTGTGTGTGTGTGTGTGTGTGTGTGTGTGTGTGTGTGTGTGTGTGTGTGTCCTAAATGAGAATACCAATTGCCAAGCACCAAGTAGAGCCCAAACAGTGATTAGGTTTCTGATCAGATGACATGCTGAGAAAGGACTTTTGGCTCATCTGGAATAACTGCACAGTCTGCAGAGAGCACTCCAGCACTGCTTTGCTCATTCATTAACTTCAGCTATTCGAAAGCCAGGAAGATTTCACGGAGATACCCACAACAGCGTCATCACCAGCCCACGCACCCGCTGGCACAAAGCGCCATCACAAACATATGCAAATACGGCACTGGCACACGTGCACGTCGATCTGTGGAGTGACATGTATGCGTGGATATACCTCTGTGTGCTTGCAGGTGGCCGTGTGTGTGTGTGTGTGTCCACCTGTCTGTTCACCAGCCTGTTTGTCAGCGGTAGTTGCAGTTGCAGCGACTGAGCAAAGCTCCCGCGCCTCCACTCCCCTCGGCACGCAGCCACTGAAACGCTGCCTGCAATATTTAACAGCGTAGCAGCAGTCAACAGCACAGCAACCTTGGAATCAATGTCACACGCGGCGAAGGGAGAGGGGGAGAGACAAAGAAAAACGGGCTGAGGAGATGGGCAGACGGGCCGCGAGAGAGGGGGAAAGAGGTGTGGAGAGACGGTGAGAATGAACGTGAGGATAAATGGAGGGGTGGCGGGGGAGCGATGGAGATAAATGGAGGCTGGAGTAAAAACGTGTGAGTCACAAGCGCGCTTGCGTTTCTGACCATGTGCTGCATATACTGTACCCTGCAGCAGACAGTCCCTCCCCACCCGAAACGTGACCGTGGAGTGTGTATGTTTGGCAGGGATGGCGGTAAGAAAGAGAAGGAAGACGAGGGAGGGAGGGAGACGGAAAGAGAAAAGCTATGAGTGAGAGGAGCACGAGAGGGGAGGGATGGGGGGAGTACTGCTGATCACTGCAGTAAAGGAATCCCTCGTCTAGAAAGGGGGGTTGCCCCTCGAATTCACCCTCCCTCCCTAACCGCTTCCATCTCTGTCCGACTCACACAGAATCGTGATGTGCAGGTTCTGATCTCCTTCAACTCTCATCAGCACCGTGCTCTATAACCACTGCTGCTTTTTACCACAGTCCATATGTGCACGTGTACATTTTGAGCGCACTAAATTCACAGCAAGCAAACAGAGACCCAGAAGATTACATAATAAATTCCTGTAGAAGATTAAAAAAAATGTTGATAACAGGAAACAGCTGTGTCTTTCCCAGCTCTCATATTACACAGCAACAGTAAAGAGGCATGAAACCAATCTGCAGCGAAGATAAATCATCCTCACAGAGAACAACCTCACATACAAGCGCCAGGCTTCAGGATGGAGGAGGGCGGGTGCACGGGTTACTACATGCATCGCTGCTACATCGATATCATCCCTCCGCTATGTTAGTTGTGTTTGATTCCAGCAGCATAATGATGTTCTTGTTTTTAGTTCAGGTCAGGTGATGCATTTGGAGAAATTTGCAAGATTTATTAGCTTCCTCCTCCTCCTCCGGCGCAGCTATACAAATTTATAAGCTGCTAGCAGAGCTGCTCTCAGGGTGGGTTCACACTACTCACTGATGGTTTTGTTCATGCCAGGGGAAAAAAAAAAAAAGAAACAGGGCTATTTTTAGTTTGATATAAAGAAATCTGGTTATGCTACATTTGGTAACCGACTACTGTGTACACAGCGTGCTACTTCTGTGGCAGTACTCGACATTTTTACCCACAGCCCCACCAGATGAACTCAGCTACTTCAACCCCGGTTGGAAAACCACAGCAGTAGCTTAGATGTGTGGGCAGCACTTCTTTTGTTTAAGCATTGCTATTGCAACCGAATCTAAACCCAAGATGACACTGCATTTTAAAAACCTCTTCATCCTTGCAAACACATCATTTTAACTCCAGACACACCGCGGGGAAATCACTGGCTCCCGAGCACGGCTGCAAAGTGTGCCTGTGTGAGCCTGCGTGCAAATGTGTTACAGACACCGGCGCTGAGGAATAATGTTGGTGACATAATTCCCATTTCACGGTGCCCTTCTGGAGGAGTGGAAACCTCTGCCATTTATCTGCACAATGACTGCATCCATCTATGTGGTAATGTGCTGTCCTGGGTTGTGGCTACAGAGCAGATAACGTGGGCACATTCGTAGCACCCATGTCGATACAGTATAAAGAATAGATTCATCCTGGGCTTCATTGAGCATACACACTGAAATGACCTTTTGTTTTTGTTTTTTTTAATTATATGCCTGCATATCAGACATGTTTAAAATCCTTATTTATGTCCATTTTTACCAGCACAGAATCAGAACAGAATCCTTTTGTTTTATTCCTTGGTGATGATGATCTAACACTGCTTAAAAAATGTTGAGGTCTAGGATCTGGACAGGCCAATCCAGGACCGACTGTCTTCCACTGATTGTGTTTTTCTTGGCAGTGTGTTCGGTATATCGTTCCTCACAATTTCCCTTAAGAATGGCTTCTTAAAAACCGCTCTTCCAAACAGTGATCAGTGACCATTTCTGATGAGGCTTTGGTGAGCAGTAAATGGATCAATTGAAGGGCCAGATGCATCTCTCAGGCCCTGTGTCAGGTCTTTGCTGGATTTTTATTCTATTTCTTAAATACAGGACTTTGGGTTCATGTGCTGTAGACAGTTTCTAAGCCTGTCACTTCATTTGTCCTCCACTTGTCCAGTTTTCTCAAAATGTTTAACATCCTTAGATATGCCAAGTTTTCAGCTAATAGTTCTTTAGAAATCATTTTCTGGTGCAAAAATATTATTTAATTCCTGTAAAACTATGCCATTTTTTTTGGCATTTTTTGTAGATTTGCTAAAGAAATTGAAAAAAGTTAGAAAGGAAAAATAAAGATGGTCAGGTACAAGAACTGAATTAAAAAAGAGTGCAAAAACAAAAAACAAAACATGTTGTCCAAAGAAAAAGTTTGAATACCTTCAGAACTATTGTTCAAGAACACTGACAGGAACGTCTGGCTCCTTGGAAGTAAAATATCAAGAAATGAAGGGTGGCTCAAGACTTTTGCACTACTGTTTGCTAAATGAGAATGTGCACATTGCACATTGAAGAGACAGGTCAGGGCATGCAGGGGGTTGGCAGTGAACGCATCGTGTCTAAGAGGTGCACCCGAAATGTTCAACACTTAAAACAGGGAGGAATGTGCCACCAGTTTGCAATATATCACAAACAAAAAGCAGCGTCACCCATGCTGATTCAGCCTTACAGGGCCGCTCCCAGGTGGAATCTCAGTGAAGGCAAATGAGGTTTACGAGGTATTAAATTGAAAATCCACCACATCTACCACCTATCTATCACCTGCTAGAAGGAATGTCTGCGCACAACGATCGCCGTTAAGATTTCCGAGTCTTTCCCGAACCTCGTGTTTCTGGTTTTATTACTCTTTTATAGCATATTAAGAGACTGCTGACTGGAACAGCTGAAACCCCTTTCTTCCGCTCAATCCCAGGAATGTGAAGAATGCCTTATATTCTCAAACAAGTAATTAAATATCGACTCAATTATGTAAAAGGACAATTTTTCTATGAATTTCTATATTCACTGTTTAGATGAAAGCATTTTTAGTCAAAACGAACAAAATGAAGCCATTTAAAGTGATAAAATAAAGCATTTTTCCACACAATGAGCCATAAAGTTAAACTTAAGGTGAACTGACATGAATGGGTCTTTAATTTATCAACTCATTAATTACGGAGTGTCTACTAATGAGAATGTCTTTTGCAGAGCCCTGAGGCATCGCTAACGTAGCAAATCCAGAAAAATCCTCATCAGTTTATTATCAAATTATTGATTTATTCTTGAAGTGAACAACAATAAACAGAACAGGAAAAAAAAAAGCCATCTCATGCTACGTCTACTTTCTATGTTCTGCCCTAAGGACAAGATCTCGTCCGCTCGGCCCCTTGAAGCCCAGATTTCTCCACTTTGAGCCTAACAAGTTGAAAAGCACAGCTGTTCCCCTTCCAAGGCTCTCGCAAATCACTGTAGGCACACAAGCGAACCGTCCCACCCCTCAGAAATACGAAAGAACACATACACCTCGATAAGGTGGCCACTCAGCAATTGCTACAGAAGGAAGCGGATTTGAGAACAGTGTGACAGCAATCACCGGCATTTTTTCCAGCCTCAGCACAGACGAGCTTATGTAACAAAGGAAAACGCTGCCTTTTCTCTCGGCAGTGTTCCTCGCCCAGTGAAAGCCATTAACAGATATGAAATCGGCAGTCGCATTCTTGAACGCCTCGGTATTAAGTAATCGCGACTCGCACGCCGACAGGGAAACCGTGTCAGAGCAGAGTGTGCCCCACAAAAGCCCGTGCCGATCAGATCCCTGCACTGCAATGCAGGGTTGATAGTGAAAGCAACCCTCCCCTGATTAGGATATCCAAACATCAAACCCCTCCAAGATAGTTACAGCAAGACATAAATAATTCCGGCTTAATTGCTCATTCCATTTCAATAAACTGCCTTAAAGGACTTGAACATGCTTTGGATAATTAATTCCAGCTCATGGCCCGCTTAATCCATGAGATAACATCTCAGAAGTGAATGAATCAGATTGTTGATGTGCGGGCCCAGTTTGACCGTCATATCCCTATCACCCCCCACCCATCCTCCCCTCCCTGAGACCAACAACACTAGAACCTGATGCATTATTAAACAGCAGTGCAGGCTTTCACGCCTCTACTTGGAAGACAACAACTTTCGGCTATTGTGCTCCACAGCGCTGCTCCTCAAAGGATTCGATCCCGACGAGAAGGACCGGCACTGTTCTTGGACTCACATTTGAGAGTATGCAGAAATTAGTGCTTGCACACACGTCCGTGTGCGTGTGGTCAGTGCGACGGCACACCGAGACCCTCTTTGATGGTTCATGCACCAGATGGCACTAGCTGCTTGTGTCAGTGTTAATTTTAGTCACGCAATACTTTTCCTCTCAATACGCTGTTTCAGACTAGTAGGTGGAACTTTTTTCTTTGTTGTTTTTATCTTTTTTATCTCGCCCCCTCTAGCTTTATTTTTCTTCTCTTAGAAATAATTGAGAGTATGCAAATCCAGTTTTGCCTACACACAGTTTACACACTGGCCCTGATCTCACCGGTGACCTTAACAGCATCGATTAAACCTCAAGAGTGTGGAAAGGTGGAGGTCTGTAGCTCCTTCACGTTACACGTACCACACGCTCCGATCGATGCCGCTGAGTAAGCAATGCTCAGTTCTTATTATCTTCCCAAATTTCCTCCTCCCATCACCAGCGGCGTTGGGAGTATTTTTCTTATCTGTACACACTTTCCACCGTTATAGGACCCCTCTGCGAGCAGAGCTACACTTTGCACTGGCATTACCCAGTTTCTAGGCGCATTAATTATAGATGGGTAAAACAGTTGTTTTGAATTGAGAAATAAAGTAGCTCTCATTTGTTCTCTCCAAGACTGCACAATGCTCCTCTGTGGCTACTACACTAATTGTTCCTACGGCTGCAGCTTTGGGCACAGAAGAAACTGCGACATCGTCCCCAAGTTTGTGCCAAAGTCTATCTACTAAATAGTCTGTCATACAGGACGACTTTATGGAATATGTGGAACTTTTATCATATTTTTTTGTATTGTATCATATCTAAGCATTCATTAGTTTCCAAAGTGTTCAAATAACAAAGCTGACACAAGCGGGGGTGCGAAAAGATTTTTCCATATAATAAAAGCACATTTAAATACATTTACAATCACCTAAAATTGCCCTTGTTTTCAATTAACTACCAATTTGCCACAGACAATTTAACCCTACAGCAGCGCTGTCTGACACCAAACAAAAAAAAAGATGGCAACAAATTTTTCTGGCACCTACTTCCAAGGTGGAAAAGACAAAGGTCTGATGATGTAAAGACTCCAGCATCACTTAAAGTATTAGGGAACTTAGTAAAGCTGATACCAAAAAAAAAAAGCCAAAAATCCCAACATGTCATCACAGGATCTGCAGGTAACTCGTGGATTTGTGGATCAGTGATCAGAAAGGGATTGTGCAATTTGATCTCCAAACAAACAGAGTAAAAGTGCCTTTTGCCAATGAGCAGGCAGGAACAAGCAAAGCCTTTATTCATCACTGTACAGCCAAATCAAAGACAGAGATGTAACAGCAGAAATGTGTGGTGCAGTGAAGTCGAGTGTTTTTATTTTGGAGCTGCTTCCATGTCCCTGTCTCAGTGACTGAGCAGCTTGCAGTAACTGACTTCAGCCTTGAAGTTGAGCGTAAGGCGGATGTTTTAAAAGGACAATGATCTGATCAAATGACCACACTATAGCTAATGAAGGATGAAATGGAGGCTTATGTTATGGCTCATATTTGGCGAGTTTAAAATGAGCAGTACATGCAAAGAAACTGTAAAACATCTTGAAACAACTGAAGGAAATCTAGATGAGAGAGTGTTTAAAATTTGCAGTAGGGCAACGTCGAAGAGACGAGTGCAAAACACTTTTCAAAGTATGTTTTAAAGTGTTTGCATGTCCACATGTGCCAAAAGGCAGTTTCCATGGGATGCACTTTTATGTGACTGTAAATGGTCCACTAAGGAGGCACAGACACAATTTTCTGTGGCAAAAACATTCCCCTCTAGGTTTAAGAGTTCATGGTCACATATATCAAAACCCACACTGAATAATATATCATGTTCAGAGCACGCATTAGTACTAGGTCACCACTAATTTATCTCTCATCACTGATGCTTAGAGGCACAAGATGCTCCACTTTACCCTTCTGCTGTTTTATCTTTTGCCTGGCTTCCAAAATCTGACCGTCAAGTTCTGTTTCGTTAACGGTGAAATACACAAACTTTCTACCTTGACTCATAATACCCGTAAACATGTTTACTTGGTTGAACATTAAGGTCATAAAGCTTTATATTCCAGGTTGTTAAGCCTTTCTGAATATCTTGCACACACACAGTAACAGTACTGTTTTTCAGACTAAATGAAAGAGTTACAATAATGCTGTAAGGGATTGTCCAGCAGTTAAGTGAATGTAGTAAGCTACACCGTGGCCTACAGCTTGAGATCATTTTTGGCCTATATTTACATTAGTCAAACGTCCTGTTTGCATTGTACCCATTGATGTATTATTCAAACAGGAAGTTTGGATCACTTTGATCCTGCAGAAAATTAAGAGCAGCATTTTCTTTCCTTGATATCAAAGTGTATTTAGGGACATTTATTCACAATGGAGTCCTGATAGTTACTTCTTTGGAGTTATAACTGAATCTAAAAATACATGACACTTCTGCAAAAGAAATTTTGACAGGCATAAAGGCAACATCTTATTATCCTCCAAGACATAGGTGACACATAGACAGCTGCAGCACTAGTCGCTGACCATTGATTCGCATAGCACCACTATTGTAGGCTTTCTATTGTTAATACATGTAAAATATCAGACCATGACATTCACTATCTGTATCTTTGTCTTATGTCTCTTTCTCCCAACTGTCCTGTGCACTCGAGTAGGTGCCTAACTAATCATTAGATTTATCAGAAATGAAAATAACTGTTGGTAACTGTCCTTGGGGAGGATTCAAATGTACAGGTGGCCTTGAAGATGCATGAGGTTTTATGTCTGAGATGGGCATGGGTATCTTTGCTGGTGCGATTGTCATAACAACAACCTTTCACTTACAAGGGAACCTAACCAGGCTAACCTGAGCTAGCTTTCTTTTCCCAGCTTTATTCATATAGAGCTGGGTAACGTCTCACAACATGCTGGACTGCACACGCAACCGTCTCGTTTCGTCAGGACTGGTGCTCGAAAAGTCCTTGACTTTAAACGTAAGCAGCAGATCACAGCAACACATTCAAAGTGAATGAGCAGCACAGCTCGGCACAAAAGCAGAAAATGTTGAACCGTGAAACACGTAGGCGCGGTTCTTCCTCCCTAAATCTAAGCTGATCCATACTCCTGTTATATGAATGCTTTTTAGCAGCATCCATCCTCAACTCCAAAGATGTGAGTATTTAAAAGGGTAAAGGAAATGCAACGCTTTCATCAGGCTTTTCAGTTGAGGGACTAATTAAAAACGTCAGCTGAGACAAAACATGAAGTAAAGCTCAACAATGAAAATGTCAAATTTAAATTTCCAAGGCAGCCAGGTGGCTATTAATCCTGACTGGGAGTTTCTGGTCTTTCTTCTCAGAGAAATTTGCATCATTGTTTGATTAATAGGGCAGACCAGTGAGCTAGCCTGCTCGCACTGAAACCATCCACCTGGGCAGAATGCAGGGCCCAAAGATGAAAGAGGAGGGTAATTATAGAATTTACAGCACAACAAATTATATAATTTATCTCCCGTTATATAAACAATGCAGTTTCTTTCTTCATTTGGTGACCCATTGAAGGATTTGCAACACATTATTAGAGAGGTGCGATTACCATAAATGGTTAAGAAACAACTAGAGCTGTGCCTGTTTCACCAATATTCCCTGGGCTTAGAGTAGGGCTGCCACAAACGATTATTTTGATAGTCGACTAGTCACCGATTATTTTTGCGATTAGTCGACTAATCAGATCATGCATCCATTCGATGTACAACATACAGCTTATTGCACCAGCATGCATCTGCTCTTATATAACTATCATTAGCTTACAGCTTTAAGTGTTTAAGGTATGTGCTAACTAAAAATAAAGACAAGATGATAGTTTATTAAATTTTAATGACATTTGCAGATTGTTTCGGTGAAGTTTAATAAACTCAGCCGTCTGCTCCTTGCTATCTAAAATATAACGGGACACCGGAGTATATTCTCGAGCATCTCACACTTCTGATAATCAGTTGTCTGCTTGACGTTTATTCAGCTGTGTAAAAACTATAACTTTAATCTCAGCCTAACCGATTTACTCAGGAACAAATAAAATACTGAAAAAAGCCAAACAATAACATTTTTAAGTTATCTAAGTGACTTATATATCATGTTTAACCTGAGGCGGTGGGTTTGAAAACGATTTGCCAGGAGTCTGGTGTTCTCACCGGCTCTAGTGAGCCTTGAACGCTGGATAGCTATCGAGCTAGTGGGTAACAGACGTCTCCGAAAACGTCGGAGCGCTTTTTGAAAATATGTGGTGTCTTGATAAACTGAGCAGATATTTGAGATTTACACAGCTACAGTCTCGCCTGAAAATATGTTAAACATTTATTTTGTGACCCAGAAAGATAATAGGAGTAGTATTAAAACTAAGTAGCTGTTGGAAACTGAGCTGGACTGCGCTATGAATTCTGGGACACAGCTTCTTCTTCTTCGGGGTTTAACGGCAGCTGGCATCCTTGTACATGCAGTGCTGCCATCTTCTGTTTCAGTCCGTTATTACACTCTTAAATCCTACTACTTATTCCTGCGTCTTTTGGGATCTTACAAAGCTTCAAACGACGCGTCGACTATTAACTCAGTCGTCGACGATCTTCGTGACAAGTCGACTAATCGTGGCAGCCCTAGTTTAGAGTTGACCTGAGAGTCCTGTGACTCTGCTCTCTGCGATCATGCAAGCTCACACTGAGGACAACGCCCGGTCTGTCACAGACCAATGTGAACTCCTCCTCAAGCAGCATCAGTTATTTATGGAGCCGAGCCTGGGAGCGCTTCTTTTGAGGAACTTTGACAGGCTTTCCCCTCTGTGACTGTGCCCATGCCTTGAATATGACTCGGACGCCAAAAGATTAAAGTTCACCCGGCAAAAACAGGGTTCTCTAAAAATGCCAAGAATATCAATGCTTGGTCTTAGTCATCTCACTGTTCAGCTAGTACTATTAACCATCTTGCATTATCAGGGGAATAGTCCACAAAAGTCTGGACAACAGAATTCACAGAAATATTTTTGCTTCTTGGAAAAGCAAGTCTGCCTGAGGTTTTATTTAGCCGTGGTCCGCGTGGACATATTGCATGCACATAAGCCAGTGAACTGAGCTCACGAATGCCAATCAGACACAGATTGGAGCAGACACTTGCAGGAGCTGCGGCACAGAAACACATAGCTCACCTCATGTGGGCATTTGCTGTTACAAGTCCTTTCATTTTTTGGCCTCAGTGTTTTCTAACTGCGATGCTGTTTTTCCAAGTGTAAGCATAATCAAGGCGGGTTATCTTTACAGCCCGTGTGCCTAACTGGCCCTCTGGCCAACATGTTTGGTGTCAGTTTCCACTTATACCACGGCCTTCTGCTAGGCCTAGAGAGGGTGTGTAACACCATATGCCTTTCTGTGCCTTCCTTAGCTTCTCCTTAAAATCAGACAACGAGGAGTTTAATGCTCTCTGTTTGAATGACCCAGAGGGGGGTATCACTGCTAAGACTTGAGGTGACAGATATCTAGGTTTGAGAAAAGGCTTAAAAATGAAAGAAAACCTGCAGTGAAATCTTTGAATTACAATCTGATGAGGTTTTGATGAGGTTTCAATACCTCAAACATAAAAATAAATAAAAAAATAAATAAGAGTTATCAGAAAAATGCACAGATTTTTTTCATATAAGCCTTACATGTGCAGTCACCCCCTCCTGAACCAGGAACATCCCTGTGTACTGCTTATCTTTTTACATGCATGAATGGTAAAAGAATAATGGTTATTACACTCCCCTCACTGAGAGTATAATACACAGAAGTGAAGCAGCACTTCCACTTCTGGAAAAGGTACGTTTTGAAGTACATTTCAAGAGGTGAGTTTTAACAAATTTGTGTCACACAGCAGTAAAATAATGTCGGCTGCCAGTGCGAACCCTCCGTCTACTAGTAGATTAGTTATCGTGTTCACGAAGTTAGGCGTCCGAGCTGCCCCCCTTCCTGACAGCATAATGACAATACCCTGGGCTAAAAACTATACTTTTGGAACTTACAGCATAGCATGACCCATGGCCATCACCTGGACCTGGACTCAAAATGGCTGAGGAGTTACGATGACGTGGACACTGAAAAAACTAGGCGGAGCTCATTTCTCTGTCTGTGTTCAGACTTCTCCTGAATGCATGAAGCATTCACAATCGTGACCTTTGTGAATGCTTCATGCTAGCGCGACACACCGAATGCCCCTGTCAAGCTTGTCTGCTCCTCTTTCCAAAACCATTTAAAGTTTGTATCTAATGGCATTACGGTCATTTAAAAACCATGTGTAAAACTGGCCTGCCAGCATTCCGGTGGGAAATTAAGGGTTAAGACCTCGTTTTTAAATACTCACCAGTGATGAGATAAGAAGCACATTCTCACTCTGCATTACAAAATGAGTGACTCAGGCAGACTGTTAGTACTGAGCACGTCAGGAAATGACGCAGTAGGTGTACCTTGTCTGTTAACACTGAATAAAATAAGTGTTAGAATAAATAATGCTGACTGTTTGTGATTGGCAGTCTACAGTAGGTTTTTATTTTCAGATAAAATAATGTTTTCTGACATGGTGCTTCCAGGATTTTACATTTGGGTCCTATTTGTCAGATTTTTAATAACAACAAACGCTTCACTCCAGGCCTTTCACAACTAGCATCAAATATTCACAGGCTCTGTGCCGTGGGGCCATGTGGAGAAGCAGCCTCCCCTCATACAGACTTTGGACAGCAGAAACTGGGCCGGTTTCTGTGAAGCTACTGTCATGTCACCCACCTGCAGAGTAGGGGAATCGAAGTCACAGCAGTCAAATAAGCAGACAGCCCAGTTTTCAAATCTCAAAGGGTTTCTGGGCAGCAATGCGATGACGCCTGCGGGCGATGTGATGGCCTCTGCTTTACAAGCTATTGAAATCACACGTCGTGCTGACTCACCGACCAAGCAAGGCTGACGATAATAAGCAGCATCTAGTAGAGTACGCTGAAATGAATGACGGATCAGACCGCATTGCCGGCGACTCCTTAGTTAAAGCTTGTCTCTTTTCCCCTCATATCACCTCCTGCTCCTCCTCTCATCTCTGCCCTTTTATCCTCCCAAATGACATCGTGACCTAAAATCGAAGTGAGCTAGTCAACATCACTGATGCTCGGGAAGAAGGAAAAAACAAAAACCTGCCTCCATACCTCTCTGCCCTCACGCTCCTATCACAATCTTAATCCTCATCATCAGTATGCTGCTCATCCTGCCTCCTCTGCTCTTCTACTCCATCCTGTTTCAATGCGATTTGATTCTCGACCCTCCTCAAGGGCCTACTTCACCGTTCGACCCCCCAGCACTGTTTCTACCCGTTTACAACTCTCCCTCTCTCAATTCTGTATCATCAGATGTTAGAGGAGGTGTTTGGGCAAGTTGCCTCCCGCTGGCAACTAATTTTTGCAGCTCTGAAATAATCCAAGTGAACCACGACGTTAAACACCTTCCTTTTATTTTTTTGTAACGGGTGTTAATAATGCGTATGTGGAGTTAATCACCTAGAGCTGTTATTACTACATATTAGAGGTTTAACAGCTTCAGCTTCACTCAACCTCTGGCAAGCTGACCGACATAGCATGACCCCAGTTTGATCACTGGTGTTAAGTGGAACAAAGACAGCCCTTCAATAACAGCACAACCCACCTTTTAACACAGTTCACAGGGTTTTAGACTTTTTTTTTCTTAGGCCAATTATTTTGTGTTTTTTTTTAAATTGTATTTCATATTTCATATAATTAAAATGTTGCTGCAAGTCACCCTATACCATCACAGGAAGTGCAGTGAAATTAATACACTGAAATAATCTAGTCCTAATGCGATTATGTAGGTTAAAAAAAAACAGCAAAGTGGAGCTCCTATAAACACATTATTTAGGCTCTGGCTGTGGGATTATGCACATTTCAGCTAACATCAAAAGATCCTCAAGAAAAATGATTCCTATTCAGACTTCTGTTACATGGATGCCAACATCGTGTTTACATTATAAGGAACACCTGCTTGTAAGAAAGACGACTACTAGATTACACAGAAGCTGGTTAATAAATACACTCACATGCCACTATATTAGGCACGCCTTGATAGTACTGGCTTGGACCCCTTTTCTTTGGCACTGCCTTAATTCTTTATGGCACAACCACAAGATGCTGGAAACATTTCTCAGAGATTCTGGTGCATGATGACATGACAGCATCGCACAGTTGCTGCAGATTTGTCGATTGCACATCCGTGATGAATCACCCATATTACCACATCCCAAATGTGCTCTATTGCAGCGGTCCCCAACCCCCGGGCCTCAGACCGGTCCGTGAGTCGTTTGGTACCGGGCCGCGAGAGTTGAGGCTCAGGTGTAAAATGTATAGTTTTCAGGGTTTTTATCGGTTTTCAGTGTTATTTTGTTATCATTTTTATAGTTTACTCGGTTTTCCTTGGTCTTTTCACGTGTGTTATGAATAAATTTTCTTTTTTTCGGTACCGGTACTAGTTTTATTTTGTTGTATTTATCCGCGACACCTTAAAGGCCGGTCCGTGAAAATATTGTCAGGCATAAACCGGTCCGTGGCGCAAAAAAGGTTGGGGACCGCTGATCTATTGGATTAAGATCTGGTGCCTGTGGAAAGAATTTGAGTCTACAGACATGGCATGCTACTGGATGATGGGCACGCTGTGGTCATAAATAGTCACCAGACATGGTCAGCAACAATCTTCAGCTGGGTTGTGGTGTCTGAACAACGCTTAGTTGATATTGAGGGGCCCAAAGTATGCTAAAAAAATATCTCCATTACACCATTACACCACCACCACAAGCCCAAACTGTATAGGGCATCAAGACTTCACATTGTTTCAGTCAAATTCTAACTCTACCATCTAGCGCTGGTTATTCGAGTTACAGATGCCTTCTTATCAGGTTGAAGCAGTTTGACCTTTAGCATCAACGAGGCATATTTGCCCAGAAAACTGCTGCTCACCAGATATTTTCTCTTTTCCTATCGGTTCTCTGTAAACCCCAGAGATGGTTGTCTGGGAAAAAATCCCAGCAGATCAGCATTTTCCAAAATACTCCAACAAATCAACATATCTTTTCTACTTCCTGATGTTCAGTTTGAGCTTCAGTGGGTAGTCTCAACCACATTCGCATGCATAAGTGCATCAAATTGCTGCCACATGATTGGCTAATACTGGCTAATACAAGCAGTTGAGAAGGTGCACCTAATAAAGTGCTTGTTGAGAGTTTATATTTCATTAAAATATATTTAAACAGAGATTACAGACAACAAAATGCCTTGAAGACAACTACTAAAGATAATAACTACTACATTTCCCAATTAGAATATAAGTAAATATCAAATAGACAGTATTGAGTCTCAATACCTTTCAAAAGCCATTAAATGGAATGAATCATCAACCTGGTTAATTTCTTGAATTGAACATGATAAAATAAAAAGAAGGAGGAAAGAAAAAAAGTTATCGATTCAAAATTAACCTGACAGTTTTTTTTAAATTATGTTTTTGATGATCATACAAAAAATTTTGCACGACAAGCAACGTTTTGTACAACAGTAGTGATATTTATGAGATTTATGCTTTTAATGGGTGCTCATAAAGTTGTGTTTAATAGGATTTTATAAAATACATCTGCAAGGCTGTGCATTTCCGAATATCAGCATATAGTTTATAAGCACACTTTTTCTTTGCTTAATCATCAGGTTGCCTCGACATAGAGTAGACTGAGATTTAACCACGTGTCGGCTGTATTAATTAAACGCGTTATTATTAGACAACATCATGACGATGACGATTTACAAACAGCATTAATCATCAGCCATGACTGGCCAGTCAGATGAGCAACATTTAAGTCACTACTATTAGTTTGAGGAGATCCTAAACGAATCACACTGGTGATAAAATTCAAGCATGCAGCAGTTTCTCTAATGTTGTAATGACAACTTGCTGAGTGGCGGGCAGGTTACAAATCAATGGAAGTTTCAGATGCGAAGATCAATAAGTTTATTCAACTGGATAACTGATACTCTGACGGAAAAATGTCAGTTACCATCCTGAAAGCAAATTGATTTCCTTTTTGAAATTCTTCATACCGAGTTTGTTATCGGTTACAGGAGTGCGCCCAAAGACTTCGGTTCGGATAAACACGCAGGCACAAGAGTTATTTTACACCAATGCTTAAAACCAGAATGGAAAATAAATAATCAGACGCAACTGCAGAGAATTATTTCTCGACAGTTACAGGCGCTCTGAAACATAACTTTGATGGTGGTGACATTTCATTTGGGACCCATCAAACAGACGCACTCCTTTTCACAACAATATCCTTTTTATCCTCACTTCAATTCAGTGCTCTGCTTACCTGATAAACATTCAAATGCACGCTGCCTGAAAACGTAAGCAGTAAAAAATAATCTAATTTTTGCAGCTACATGTGCAAAACGCTCCAACAGACACAAACTGATCAATAATGCAATTAGACCCGGCGATGGCATCTGTGATTTTAAAGTAGGCTTAAGCCTCGCTAGGCCGATCAGTATCTGCATGTCATTCGGGAATAATCCATTTGACTAGAAGTCAACAAAAAGAGCTACGCACAGATGACGCTTGACGAAACGCTGGTTCGGTGTCTCTCCTCGCTCAAAACAGTCATATGAAAACAAGCATACAGACATCCTAATTACCTGCTGACTTAATTAAAGCTTTCAAACAATAAAAGATAATGAAAACAAAAAAACTCAGTGCAGTTTATTACCGTTGATTATTGCTGTCTCCTTGAGCATTTGAGGTAAACTGTGTATATCCTTTGAAACAGGCCATTAATCTTTATTTTGCAGGACACTATTGGTGATGAGAGGGTTAAAATAGAGAGCTTTGTGTTTTCTGATAAATTTCCATACTGTCATCAATCTTGTGAATCATATAATTTAAATTCAAGGCTACTTATTGCTTAGTTTTATAAAAGACATGGTTTAAAATGACTAAAAAAGAGGGAAACGGGTTTAACATTTTAATGCTCTGTGACGACGTTCAAACAAAATTCATTTCTGGCTTAAAGTGGCAGATGTGTAATTATCGGGCTCATAACGCAGGTATTCCATAAAGTCTATTAAGTCTCATAAATCAGCGCTGTTCAAGGCGAGAAAGTGACGGAAACATAGAGACAGAGCGAGTTTCGAGCCTCTGCTTCAGAATGAAACATTATGCTTCAAGGATAAAGGCTGTTTGCCACATCTGCTGAGGAAGTTCAGTGCCTCATATAAATACAGCAACAAACAGGTTTTATGGCTCACTTTAAAATACACCTGCCTCCCTCCAAAAAGGACAGCCATAGTTTTCAGTCAGTGGCAATTTCTCAACCCCCTCATCTCTCTGATGCAAGCCTGTACATTGAGCTCTCTCTGTAAAAGGCTCTTGAACTACACCCACCTGTCAGGTGGAGGAAGGTGAAGATTACTGATTACACCCTCTTACAAAATGATTGGAAAAGGCAATAAATCCTTGAACCGAACAAACGTTTTTTTTGTTGTTTTTTTACAAAAACTGGTCAAAACATGAAAAGGACACATCTATTGCTATAGCTTTGCACAGCTTTGCTATAGACATGTTTCAAAGTGAATGATGAATGTGACTTGCTTAAGAGCTCTGCAGACTGCAGTCACAGCGACACCTTCACTGCCCTTGCCGTATGCTACACCTTTACCAGCTGCCATCCTGATGATTGCTGCCTTCCTCCCACCCCCTGAACCTTTTCTGCTTCCATCTTTTATCCATCCACTCGCGTGCCCTGCAGTTTTGAACTCGTGAGCTGAACTGGCAAGGCTCAAGTGAGGAGACAGCAACTTGTTATGCCCCCCTCCACGACACCCGCCCTTTTAGATTTCTCTCTTCACGTGTCTGCTTGACATTTGACAACTTTGTTAAAACTATCACGGCTGCCTTCCGCAGGAGCCGAGTCACAGATGGATCGAGAGGTCCGTGCGTGAATGGCGCTGCTGTAAACTGCTTTGTGTGTGCGCGTCTGTGTAGCTTTGACCCATCAGGGCCTTGTGGGAAGCTGCAGCTAAACGGAAGGATGCCAAAGACCGGCAGAGTGAGGAGGGGAGGGAGGAAAGGTTGGAGACAAGGGGAGGGAAAGAGAGAGAGGGCTGGCTTAGCCAAGGAGGAGACAAGTGCCTGTACTGCAGCAATGCAGGAGCGAGGGAGAAGGGTGTCAATGAGATGAAAGGGGGGGGGGTGTTGACTGATAACAGTGCAATATACAAACGGCAGTGCAAGCAGACACTTTTAGAGCCAGTGTTATCAAAGCTAACAAGTTTATGCAGCCTGATTTCTTGTGCTTCTTTACAGCATCTCTGTTTTGCTGAGGTTTCCTTGTTTTACTACGGCTCAGGCAGTATCATCCCCGGCTCTACCTCGCAGAGACAACAGGCCGTAGCAAGGCAAACACTCCCTGCTGGGCCATCCATGTCTCCTGCCTCCCCTGCCCTCTGAACAAACAGCTGTCTCTCTTGAGGGTACATGGCAGGGAAAGGGACGCTTGGGAACGGGGACGAGCTCCCTGTGAGCTCTGTTGCGTCATTCTACAGTGAACTTGCTAATACAGCCCGCTGCTAAAGCTGTTACTTTCAAGCAAGGCAAGTTGTGTGTACTGTGCACTGCTCTCATTTAACATCACTCCACCAGATGCCTTTTCAAGCGGCCCATTGCAGCAAAATGTAAACAGGAGTCCAAGAGAAAGCCTCGGCTCGGTTTTCATTGTACAGCCACCCCCACCTTGTGCAAATCCATGCCCACCCTTCTTCTCTTCATAAAGACCAGTGACACATAAGCACAGAGCACAAACAAAGCACACTGAACATACATTTGCTCTAAGTAACAGCATAAACACACACGCAGAAAAGAGGGGGAGACGAGCTAATGCGCTCCGATTTGTTGCACAAGGATTACAAGCACTCAAGGGATAAATATCCTGTTCTCATCATAAAAGTTTTATTCCATGCAAGGATAACGTCGCAGGGTCAAGAGTATTTCCTGGTGAAAAAAAAAAGACGTTTAACTTTGAAATGATCATTTTTACATAATGTATCTGTTTTATTGGATTCTTGCTGGATCTTAGTCACGGGATGACCAAGTGCAAGGAGTTGGAGATGAGTCGAAGGACAAAATAGCAAAGTTGAAAGGTCACTCTGTCAGATCTAAGTACTGTTATATTTTAATTCAATTCAATTTAATTGTAATTTATTTATATAGCTCCAAATCACAACAGCAGTCACCTCAAGGAGGTTTATATTGTAAGATAAAGACCCTATAATAATACAGGGAAAACCTCAACAACCAGGTGACCCACTCCCCCACTCCCCTCCAGCCTATTGAGCAAGCACTTGGCAACAGTGGGAAAGAAAAACACCCTTTTAACAGGAAGAAACTCGCAGCAGAAGCAGGGTCAGGAAGAGGCAGCCATCTGCCACGGCCAGATGGGAGTGAGGGGAGGAAGACGGGACAAAAGACACACTGTGGAAGAGAGCCAGAGATTAATAACAATAATAATGATTAAATGCAGAGAGCTGAATAAACACTGTGAGTGAAGAAGAAACACTCAGTGCATCATGGGAAGCCCCCAGAGAGAGATGCATGTGGACATATCCACATTGAATACACCAAATCAATACAACATGAACTGATGAATAATTATCTTGGGCAGATTTTAGATTTAGCATTTGCACTTTTCAGACAACAACTCACTGAAGTGCTGCAGATTACATCCAAAACCTCTGACTTTAAATGCCGCAGAGTTCGAGCTATCCAACAAAAGTTTCACTTGTATCATTGTGTCTTTTTCCCCCCTGCAGTATGGTTCAATAAATGGATAACAAACAGTCTATCAAATTTATAACTGAGGAAGAAATTCATCTGGTATTGATATCACGCTACTGAGCCCGGCAACAGACATAAACTATAACAGACTCATTCAATTTCTTTCAGATTAAGTTTGTTATCTTGCAACGCTCAAAATACCAGACAGCTTAGCTGATTCAAACATAAGCAAGTAAAGTTTAGGACTATTGAACTGTGCTGAAGAAAAGAAAAGAAAAGAAAAGAAAAGAAAAGAAAAGAAAAGAAAAGAAAAGAAAAGGCCTCCACAGGAGTATTAGACAGATTGAGAACTTAACTTTAAATCTGTGTGGGATCACAATCTGAGATGTGAATCATAATTTTCCCAACGGACTTAACTGAACACATACGGCATATGGCATATGGTTGCCTGGATACAAATCCTGTCACTTTAACTTAATGACCAAAGTCCCAGCTGATTAAATATCTACATCCTGCATTTGTTTTGTGTGAAGTTGAGATATTTGGACAGTGCTGTTATTTTTCTCTAAAAAAGACTCTGAATGACAAGAGTCATAATGAGGCTCTTTAGCCTCATTATGACTAAAGAGCTATGCACGAATGCTATTTTACAGACAAAGTATTCAGAGTGTTCATTTCCCGATTAGCTGGTAAAGACCACACAGGTTTTCCTATCAGCAGTTAACACCATGATACCCACACTCTGGTAGAACGTGTGTGACATGGGGAAATTAAAAGGAACTGTACAGGAAAAACAGGCAAAGCCAAAAACTACAACGGACAATGGACTGAAAGCAAAAACAAGATACCGCTCAAACTTCCAGGTCGTGATAGTATATCACAAGCCGAGCACAACTATGATGTTTGAAAGCAGACAGCAATCTTCAAAGGAAATGTGAACAGTTCCCCCCAGTAAATACTGTATAGTATTTTTGCTTGACATCTCAATCCCTCGTCTGCATTGAGCCTCATGCCATAGATGGACTCCATGTCCACCAACTTGGACATCAGCTGGCAACTTTAGTCCTTGTTCTGTTCTCTGCTCTGAGCAGGAGGGTCACTGAAACACAGAGGCAGCAGAGCAGAACAAGGAAAACTGTCACCAGCTGCAGTCCCAGATGATGGAGTTGAAGTGCGCCTGAAGAACAAAAGATTCACTACAGAGGGGATTGAATCACATAGAGGACTGCCACAACAACAACCCGAGCAGCCTTCAGGTAGGAAAACATGAGAGGACAGGTCGGGGCAAGTTGGGTAGTAGTGACTGAAGTTTTCAAGTAAAATCTTCATCTGCAGTGAAGCTCTAACCACTGTTTGCAGCATTACCGTGCACACAAACATAACCATCGAGATTAAGTTTTCGTAGTTGTAGCACGAAACTGGTGAAAAGTTTGATTTCACATCAAAGTCAAATGTCACCGACATTGTTTGCCCGTTCTCCTCTTTGATGTGGCACTCCCCATTTGGAAAAGTCTCGGTGCTCTTTATAATCTAAATGCATACTTGTCAGGATAATGATATGCAGGGCGTAATAAGGTTTGATAGGAAAACCGGCTTGGTGCGGCAGCTCACGCTGCTGCTGTCAACAACACTGAATCAGAGGGTAAAAACCACTGTGGGGAGGTTGTTTTGAATGGTGGGCTTCCACTGGTGAAACCATTTGAATATTTTTTTTTTTGGTGACCGCTTTTAGAAAACCTGATGTCCAATGATCTAATGAGCCTTCAAAGGCTTCTCCCAAAATAAGAGCTTTTTAATGGAGAAGCCTTTGAAAGATGAAGAGGGTTGTTTAGTCTTGACATCAAGGAGACGCAGGTAAAATGAAAGAACTGATAACTCCTAATCCAGAGAGTGACGAGCAGTGAACGACTGAGACTTGATGGGAACAGTAATTATCATGCATGTCGATCTAGACTAAAAAAAAAAAAGGACGCTGTGCTAAATGAGGTGTTTAGCACAAGATTTTATTCTATCAGCATTTACATGATCACTAGAAACTAAACTAAACTAAGAGCTGATATTAAAGTTTTACTAAAGGAGAGCTAGTAGTTTCTCAAGGTTGGGTGACGCAAGTTACAATGACTGGCAATATTCAGCCAGCCAATATCGATTCAATACTTACAACAATCTGAGGTCTCAGTTGCATAATGATACAACCATTCCCTGACCGACCTTTACAAATGACAAGTGCAATAGGTGATGAAGGTGTCAGGAAGTGCTGACAACGCTAAACCCAGCTGCTGTCAAAGGCTGCCCACATCAGTGAGCCAGACACAACTAACTATGGATTTCTTCTTGAGGCCAAGTGGCCCAGAAATCAATGAGACAATCTATTGTTTTCATTTCCTTTATAATACAGATGCACATGCACGCGGACACACTAACCTGTGGAGACAGGGCATTGGTAGGCTGGGTGAAGAGTGTGGAGTGGGTTGCTGACCGTAGGCCATGTGCTCTCCTGACAGTCTGATGGGGGAAAGGAGCAGACAGTACGTCCTGCTGAAGAAAAGCCACAAACAGACACAAATGTCAAAATAGGAGACATCATCATCAGAGCGGGGATGATCAAAATGCAACCCCCCACAAAAACATCCACCGTCGTGATCAGTAGTGCATTACTGTGAGCTACAATGAGGTTTTGAAGGAGCAGGTATGAAAGTGGTTTTATTTTCTGCTTGTTCAAATGTGGAGGAGGATATTTCCTCTTTGTGGCAAACATTCAAACACACGGTGAAATGAGGCGGTTACGTGTGCAAGAAATATGATGTGAAACTTTGTGTTGCACTTACTGTATGCATATAGACTGCATGTGTGTGAGAAAGTCTCTGCTGTAGCTGACACCTAGAGGTAAACGAGCTTACCAAATCTAAACCAGCATTAGCAGCGAGTTAGTTTTCTACTGCTTAGGTTGTACACAAGTTGACTATTATAATTATATTTGAGGAAAAGTGAAAAATACGCTAGATTTGATATTTGGGAATGTGATCTCTGTGCGATGGTTGGGAGGGAAAAGGCAGGTTTTCAACGCACATATTGGTAAACACAGGCAAGTCAAAAAAGAAGCACAATCTTACTGCTTCTCTAATTAAGAGGGTAAGTAGCACCCAGGTGCTAATAATCAAATGCAACTGATTAAACCTGTAACCCCAAGTGTACCGTATTTGGAAAAATGCTGGCTGTAGCAAAAACTATACAAATGAAGTCATTTGAATTTTCTGGCAGTTATTTTATGTTTCAGGCTTTGCAGGGGTAACTCATCATTAGCAAGTGAGAACATGAGACATTTTAGCAGTTTGCTAGTCTGTAGCATTCAAGTGTGTGTTACACGATGCCAGAATCTTCCCAAAGGAAGACATCCCAGCAAATTTACCCCAAGGTCAGACCATGTAATGCTTTAGAAATTGTAAAAAAAAAAAATAAATAAACCTAAGAGCTACATGTCAGAGTCTACTGGCCTCAGTTAGCATGTTAAATCTTAAAGCTCATGACAGTACAATTAGAAAAAACAGAGAACACGTTGCCAAAAGAACGCCACTTTCCTCTAAAATGAACATGGCGGCACAGCTTATTTTTGCAAAGTTACATCTGAACAAACCACAAAACGTCTGGAACGATGTCCTTCAGACAGACGAGGCAAAAGAAGAGATGTTTGGACACAACACACAGCACCACGATGAGTGAAAACGAAACAGCATTTCAACACAAAAGCCTCACACATACTAAGTGTGGTGGACGCGTGAAGATTTGGGCTTGTTTTGCAGTGACAGGACTGCTCAACAGCTCAATACTCCCCTATATTAGTGAAAATTGAGGCCATCTGTCTGACAGCTAAAGTATGTTTGAAATAAGGACAATGATCCCCAGCAGATCAAAAACAGAATGACCGAAAGAGAAAGGAGAAAGGTGTTACAATGGGCAGCTGAAACTGGTTGAAATGCTGTGTTGGGACTTCAAGAGAGCTCAATGAACTGAAGCAACGCTGTAGAGAAGAATGGGCCACAACAACGATTTAGAGGATCATCATTTAGCCTGGAGAAATAGTTTGTTGCTTTATAAGAAAGCCCTCCGCAAAGCCAGAACATTTTACTATTCGTCACTGATTGAAGAAAATAAGAACAACCCCAGGTTTCTCTTCAGCACTGTAGCCAGGCTGACAAAAAGTCAGAGCTCTTTTGAGCCAACCATCCCTTTAACGTTAACTAGTAATGACTTCATGAACTTCTTCACAAATAAAATTTTTATCATTAGAGAAAAAATTACCAATAATCATCCCACAGATGTAATATTATCTACAGCTACTCTTAGTACCATTGATGTTAAGTTAGACTCTTTTTCTCCAATTGATCTTTCTGAGTTAACTTCAATAATTACTTCCTCCAAACCATCAACGTGTCTTTTAGACCCCATTCCTACAAAACTGCTCAAAGAAGTCCTGCCATTAATTAATTCTTTGATCTTAAATATGATCAACCTATCTCTAATAATCGGCTATGTACCACAGGCCTTCAAGGTGGCTGCAGTTAAACCTTTACTCAAAAAGCCATCTCTAGACCCAGCAGTCTTAGCTAATTATAGGCCAATCTCCAACCTTCCTTTCATATCAAAAATCCTTGAAAGAGTAGTTGTCAAACAGCTAACAGATCATCTGCAGAGGAATGGTTTATTTGAAGAGTTTCAGTCAGGTTTCAGAGCTTATCACAGCACAGAAACAGCTTTAGTGAAGGTTACAAATGATCTTCTTATGGCCTCTGACAGTGGACTCATCTCTGTGCTTGTCCTTCTTGACCTTAGTGCAGCATTCGATACTGTTGACCATAATATCCTATTAGAGCGATTAGAACATGCTGTAGGTATTACAGGTATTGCACTGCAGTGGTTTGTATCATATCTATCTAATAGACTCCAATTTGTGCATGTAAATGGAGAGTCCTCTTCACACACTGAGGTTAATTACGGAGTTCCACAGGGTTCAGTGCTAGGACCAATTCTGTTTACATTATACATGCTTCCCCTAGGCAGCATCATTAGAAGACATAGCATACATTTTCACTGCTATGCAGATGACACCCAGCTCTATCTGTCCATGAAGCCAGATAACACACACCAATTAGTTAAACTGCAGGAATGTCTTAAAGACATAAAGACTTGGATGGCCACTAACTTTCTGCTTCTTAATTCAGATAAAACTGAGGTCATTGTACTCAGCGCTGAAAAGCTTAGAAATATGGTATCTAACCAGATTCTTACTCTGGATGGCATTACCTTGGCCTCCAGTAACACTGTGAGGAACCTTGGAGTCATTTTTGACCAGGATATGTCCTTCAACGCACATATTAAACAAATATGTAAGACTGCATTCTTCCATTTGCACAACATCTCTAAAATTAGAAATATCCTGTCTCAGAGTGACGCTGAAAAACTAGTTTATGCATTTATTACTTCCAGGCTGGACTACTGCAATTCATTATTATCAGGATGTCCAAAAAACTCACTGAAAAGCCTTCAGCTAATCCAAAATGCTGCAGCAAGAGTACTGACAGGGACTAGAAAGAGAGAGCATATTTCTCCTGTTTTGGCTTCCCTTCATTGGCTTCCTGTTAAATCCAGAATTGAATTCAAAATCCTGCTCCTCACATACAAGGTCTTAAATAATCAGGCCCCATCTTATCTTAATGACCTTGTAGTACCATATCACCCTATTAGAGCACTTCGCTCCCGCTCTGCAGGCCTACTTGTTGTTCCTAGAGTATTTAAAAGTAGAATGGGAGGGAGAGCCTTCAGTTTTCAGGCCCCTCTTCTGTGGAACCAGCTTCCAGTTTGGATTCGGGAGACAGACACTATCTCTACTTTTAAGATTAGGCTTAAAACTTTCCTTTTTGCTAAAGCATATAGTTAGGGCTGGACCAGGTGACCCTGAATCCTCCCTTAGTTATGCTGCAATAGATGTAGGCTGCCGGGGGATTCCCATGATGCATTGAGTTTTTCCTTTCCAGTCACCTTTCTCGCTCACTATGTATTAACAGACCTCTCTGCATTGAATCATATCTGTTATTAACCTCTGTCTCTCTTCCACAGCATGTCTTTTATCCTGTCTTCCTTCTCTCACCCCAACCGGTCGCAGCAGATGGCCGCCCCTCCCTGAGCCTGGTTCTGCCGGAGGTTTCTTCCTGTTAAAAGGGAGTTTTTCCTTCCCACTGTCGCCAAAGTGCTTGCTCATAGGGGGTCATATGATTGTTGGGTTTTTCTCTGTATCTATGAAGCGCCTTGAGGCGACTTTTGTTGTGATTTGGCGCTATATAAATAAAATTGAATTGAATTGAATTGAATTGACTGATAAACACATATAGAAAACAATTACTTCCAACTTATTGAGGCAAAAGGTTACCACAAAACTGCAGGAGGAGTGCTGAGAACACGTATCTTCTCTCCACATTACTGTATACACTACACTGTATACACACAAGTACATATCTTAGCTTTGTGAGTTACTAAACAGGAGAGTGAGGACGTTTTTGGAAAACAGAAAATAGCAGCAGAAGTGTGTGTGTGGGCAAGTGTATGAAAGAGTCACAGTAGACTGCAATGACTAAAATACTTTCACCTTCAAAATGCGCACTCTGATATTTTGTGCCTCCCAGCACTAAGGAACGATTAGGTGGAGATAAAATTGTGCAAAAACACTGAGAGTGCACCGACTTTGCCCACAACAAATATTAACTACGCGTTTTTTACCCACAGATGCGGACGCGTTACATGTTGGCAGCTCCAACCAGCTCTAAGACTTCCACACTAAGCAGTAACAACAGAAAAAGATCAGGTGTGAAATGCACCCACTGTCACCGTTACGTTTGAACTGTGGAGCCGTTAAAAATAAAACAGGAACCAAAGACGATGTGCTAAACTGTACTGAAAATGAAAAAAAAGTGCATGCACATAATAAAAACCAAAATAAAAAACGTCAATGAGTGCTTCTAATGTCTTTACCTTAAACACCTGGATCTGTTACAAAGAGCCAAAACTTGCATCTTTAATCAGACTATAAGCAACAATTAATGAGTTATTCCCTTACATTTAAGGCACTATATTAAAGGGGCCTCATTATGGTCACTCTAATGCTGTAATTTTATTCTTGAACTTTACATAAGTAGTGTGGTATGATTCATAGCTCAAATAATCCTCATTATTTTAGAGTTCATCCTCCGTCTGAAGCCATTTAAGCCATTTACCTTTAAGCCCACTTACCTCCAACAACCCACAGTGTATTCACATTCACTCTTACTTATACACATGATGACCTCATCTAAATCTTTGCCCATTTTTAAATTTGTGCATCCGCCACTGCACCAACAACAACAGAAAACAATGAAGAATGTGAGAGTTCTTCTGTAACTATACGGGAACCTGGCTCTCACTAAAGCTAACAAAATCCGCCTACTAGCATCTAACAATTGTACACAAAGTGTGAAAACGACATAATGTTGTTTACCACCTGAGAGTGGCATCGGTATTCTCACATCCCTTAACCTCTTAACGCACTCCTGCTCGGAGCCGCGCAAAGTTCGACCATTTCTAAGGATTTTGTAGGACAGGTGACACCTTAAAACACAGCCATCACATTCACACAACAATCACAGCGCATTTTACCCAACCTGTGTGTTTCTGGACAGAGGAAGGAAACACACAGAGTCAGAAGGACAGCATGCCAGCTCCACACAGGCAACACCCGTGTACCTGGCAGTGTGCGCTGACACAACTAACCAATCTGCCAACCGACAGCCCAGTAAATGCAACATTAACTCATCAACACCTTACCCACAGTAATCTACTTCCCTAATACTGCAATACCTAGACGCCTCTGTATTGCAGTAATTCTTTAATGACATACGTACAGTTTTTTCAGCTATCAGCACTCTAATCGACGAAGCGGAGGTCTTCTTAACACCTTTTTCTACATGTTATTACATACACAATTACCTTTGCTTTAACCGCTTTGAGCCCAGGCAAATTACATTTAACAAGCCTGGATTATGCCCATCTGAGTGCCGGGGTAACAGTTATGCATCATATATCATTACACAAGGAACACTTTAGGAAATTAAATCTGTTGTGTCTCTTCGATGAATACATCCTATGAAATAGGAACGAAAAAGTCAGCTTGCACACACTTGCAGAGCATCAGGACTAGTCAAGCTCAAGCATAACGCATTCTTGCCAAGCTGCTATGATAACCAGCACCGATCCCATTTTTTTTCTCCCCTCCAGCTCTCAGCTTCTACGGCAGTAAACAAGCAGATTTAATTATAGAAAGGACTGCGGAAGACAGTTAATGAAAGAAACTCTCCACTGTTCATAACCGTGTTTGACACAAGTCTTTTCAACATAAATCGCGACTGAGTATTATTACCACTTAGGAGGCCGATGTCTGCAAGTGGCCACACTTGTAGGAACGACCACTAAAAACATTTAGCAAAGAGCAATATCACAGCTGCAAACACAGTGTCCTCAACATGAAGATAGGAATGGACCTTGGCACCAAGATAGCACGCTGCAGAGGGATTATTGCCTCTTCCTTATCTGTGACAGGTCAGGCACACCACATTAACTCATAGGAGGAGCCTATATTCATGACACCAGTGCCTATAAAAAGTGTCCATGAACTGCCAAGAGAGTCTCCTCTGGTCTGTTAGTGTGGAGGAGGAAGCGTATTTGTTGAACTGTTGGTGCTGTGATGTGGGATTTTCAATGAAGCAAGTTCTCTGCCAAGCAACCAAACTGACTCATCCTGGCAGCGAATTCAAACTGCAGTAATACAGTTACAGAATAATACGCTTATATTGCTCAATCCCCCGACCTTCTTTTTTTGCAAGAATTACACTGTATATTAACACTCAAACAAAATAACAAGTCCAGCCCTCGCCAAAAATCAGCCACGGGAAACAAAGTGCAGGCTATTGCTTGAACAATTCAATTCAATTCAATTCAATTTTATTTATATAGCGCCAAATCACAACAAATGTCGCCTCAAGGCGCTTCATAGATACAGAGAAAAGCCCAACAATCATATGACCCCCTATGAGCAAGCACTTTGGCGACAGTGGGAAGGAAAAACTCCCTTTTAACAGGAAGAAACCTCCGGCAGAACCAGGCTCAGGGAGGGGCGGCCATCTGCTGCGACCGGTTGGGGTGAGAGAAGGAAGACAGGATAAAAGACATGCTGTGGAAGAGAGACAGAGATTAATAACAGATATGATTCAACACAGAGAGGTCTGTTAATACATAGTGAGTGAGAAAGGTGACTGGAAAGGAAAAACTCAATGCATCATGGGAATCCCCCGGCAGCCTACATCTATTGCAGCATAACTAAGGGAGGATTCAGGGTCACCTGGTCCAGCCCTAACTATATGCTTTAGCAAAAAGGAAAGTTTTAAGCCTAATCTTAAAAGTAGAGATAGTGTCTGTCTCCCGAATCCAAACTGGAAGCTGGTTCCACAGAAGAGGGGCCTGAAAACTGAAGGCTCTCCCTCCCATTCTACTTTTAAATACTCTAGGAACAACAAGTAGGCCTGCAGAGCGGGAGCGAAGTGCTCTAATAGGGTGATATGGTACTACAAGGTCATTAAGATAAGATGGGGCCTGATTATTTAAGACCTTGTATGTGAGGAGCAGGATTTTGAATTCAATTCTGGATTTAACAGGAAGCCAATGAAGGGAAGCCAAAACAGGAGAAATATGCTCTCTCTTTCTAGTCCCTGTCAGTACTCTTGCTGCAGCATTTTGGATTAACTGAAGGCTTTTCAGTGAGTTTTTTGGACATCCTGATAATAATGAATTGCAGTAGTCCAGCCTGGAAGTAATAAATGCATGAACTAGTTTTTCAGCATCACTCTGAGACAGGATATTTCTAATTTTAGAGATGTTGCGCAAATGGAAGAATGCAGTCTTACATATTTGTTTAATATGTGCGTTGAAGGACATATCCTGGTCAAAAATGACTCCAAGGTTCCTCACAGTGTTACTGGAGGCCAAGGTAATGCCATCCAGAGTAAGAATCTGGTTAGATACCATATTTCTAAGCTTTTCAGCGCCGAGTACAATGACCTCAGTTTTATCTGAGTTAAGAAGCAGAAAGTTAGTGGCCATCCAAGTCTTTATGTCTTTAAGACATTCCTGCAGTTTAACTAATTGGTGTGTGTTATCTGGCTTCATGGACAGATAGAGCTGGGTGTCATCTGCATAGCAGTGAAAATGTATGCTATGTCTTCTAATGATGCTGCCTAGGGGAAGCATGTATAATGTAAACAGAATTGGTCCTAGCACTGAACCCTGTGGAACTCCATAATTAACCTCAGTGTGTGAAGAGGACTCTCCATTTACATGCACAAATTGGAGTCTATTAGATAGATATGATACAAACCACTGCAGTGCAATACCTGTAATACCTACAGCATGTTCTAATCGCTCTAACAGGATATTATGGTCAACAGTATCGAATGCTGCACTAAGGTCTAGCAGGACAAGCACAGAGGTGAGTCCACTGTCAGAGGCCATAAGAAGATCATTTGTAACCTTCACTAAAGCTGTTTCTGTGCTGTGATGAACTCTGAAACCTGACTGAAACTCTTCAAATAAACCATTCCTCTGCAGATGATCTGTTAGCTGTTTGACAACTACTCTTTCAAGGATTTTTGATATGAAAGGAAGGTTGGAGATTGGCCTATAATTAGCTAAGACTGCTGGGTCTAGAGATGGCTTTTTGAGTAAAGGTTTAACTGCAGCCACCTTGAAGGCCTGTGGTACATAGCCGATTATTAGAGATAGGTTGATCATATATAAGATCGAAGAATTAACTGTTTAATTAACTCCCTTCTATTTGTTTGGGGCCAGATGACTCATTAACCCACCAAGGTTTCAGATGTACTGCACATAAATCAATATAAAAGAGGACACAAATCCAAAAAAAAACAATGATAGCCTCCAATGTAAGGCCAAAACCACACCATATTAATTTCCACAGACAGATATTACTGCAGCTGAAACTATGACAAATGTTTCTTCTCATTAATGCGGCACGATATATGAGGCGTTTCTCAATGAGGTTGCTGTGACCTCTCTGCACTACCCGGCCTGCCACCCACAGAAAGGGAAGGGGTGGGTTGGGGGGGGGGGTTCCATCTATTTCTGTTGATTAGATTGCCACTGAGGACGACAGCTGCTCTCTCTAGATACTACCTACGACAAACCGAGAAGGCACGCACACTCAAAACACATCACTTTGTCTCCTGACACAAACGTCCCCAAGCTGGTTAAATCCCAACACTTTTACTCGTAGATAAAACACAACAAGCTACAAACAAGTGAGAGGAAAGGCCTATTTTCTGCTTACAAAGCAGCAATTTCACTGTGACAAAAAAAAAAAAACAGAAAAAAAAGGAAGTGCATCTTGTTACCCAGTGAGCAGAAAAGCAGATTTTCAAGCATTCACTCCAAACTACAATGAGGCGTATGTATCTCTGACTTGCTTATGCTGTGAAATGATACTAAACACTATATTTTGTCTCAATTAGGGTGAGAGCTGTTGCATTAAAATATCCAATATATCAATGGAGAAATTATGTCTTCCCTAATAATGAAGAATTAGGTAAGTACTTACAGATTTTATGGATCTACTTTTTTAAAAAACAAAAACAAAACACAGCAGTATTGCCCAGCAGTAGCACGAGACTAGCATAAGACGCTGCTAAAAATTAATAGATGTATTTAGAGTTCAAATCATAGGCTCAGTGCTCCTTTTTTTGGGAGCGATTTTAGATATAAAATAGCATCTCTGCACCACATCATATGTGACACATTTTGCTTCACACATTTTGTCCCAGCGTGAAACTCAGCGGCTGCTGCTATTGATTTACTGATTGATTTATGGCACGGTGTGTTATGAGCTTGGAGCTGCTGAGGGAACAATTTGCACTGATCACAGATGTGCACATCAAACCTAAACTCTGGCGAGCAGCTCAGCTCTCCGTTTCTGCAGGTAACTCCAGTCACAACAGTCGAAACTGGAGTTATTATTAGCTTTGCATGTTGTCAGTCTCCCGTGCTATGACACCCGAGTGCTGCCTGATCTGCAGCAACTCGCACCGGAGTGTTTACATGAATTCTGATCCAGGGCGAGACTCCAGAAATCTGTCACCTCTGCGCATTCCTCCATGCATGAACTGAGGTGATTCCCAGCAACTCCAGTTCTATAATTACTGGGATCGGCTCATCAGCAAGCATTCAGAAGGCTCGCGTGTCTCACAGTTCAGAGTGGCAAACCATTAAGATACCACAGATGCTCAGTTAAGTGAGGCTCATTGTAAGACTGTGCAGTGAAATAAGTGTGTGGGTATGTTCTGTAGGGGCAAAAAAAGAGAACGTGTATGCACATCCAAGCACAAATAGCTTTTAGACTGAAAACCATCACAATATGCTGCAAAATATGTCTGCACAGTAATTGGCTCCAACCCAACAATTTCATTCCTCAAACATTTTTCGCAAAGGCAACACTTTGAGTGTGTTCTTCAAAGGACGCATCAGACGTTGTGCTTTCAAAACAGTCTACCCAAGAGCCAATACACCTCAACAACTAGAAATACTACTACTAGAAATACACACAAAACACAACCTGCATTGAAGCATTTCATAATACTGGCATAGAAAAACTGATTCAGACTCGTACCTGATACTTTACAAAACAACCAACTGATCTAATAGTCTATTTAAAAAAACATCACTTCCTTAAATACAACCTGCAAATTACCCATTCAGTACTCAGTGACATGTCAGGTATAGCTTTTAATAATCAATGGCCCTTCCCCATGGCTTTAACAAACAGGCCAATTACAGTAACAACAACACAAGCAGACTGGTGTCCTAACAAAATGTGCCCAAAGGATGCTCGAAGACGCCTTGGGGATAACTTGTGTATGCTATTTATTCCTAGTGAGCTGAGTTAACCTCTAAGGCAGAAGACAAATGGAAGGCATGGAAGAAACCCTATAATATTATTTGCACACAGCTATTTAATATAGTAAACTGGGTACATAAAGAGACTGACATGCAGAGTCTGTTGTCTCTCTGCATTAGTTTGCAATTCTGCTGTCAGCATGCAATCCACATGTGCACATTTTTAATGACTCTGCACTACAATATTTTGTACAATTCAAAGGAATCAATCTGATCTGTCCCATCTCTCCTCGTTCCCTTGTCTTCCTCTCCTGCGTGGTTCAGTGAGCCTCTCTAGTTATCCAGCACCAGCGAGAGAAAGCCAGCCAGCCTTAGGGAGGATGGAGGGCGGTGGTGGTTGCGCTGGCTACAAGCAATAACTGGGCACCGAAAGGAAAGATGAAGTGAGCGAGATAGGAGACGAGAGGAGGAGGCTTAAATGAAATTTCCAACACATTAAGCACACCCTGTAACCCAGTACTTGCACATGCAGGGTAAAGTGAGGTAGGGGCTGCTGAGAGACCGCTGGATGGTGAAAGTAGTTTATAGCTAAGGAGAATTGATTGAGTTACAGGGGTTCCCTGGATGATCTGTAATGATACACAGCAACAGGAAGATGCTCAAGGATAGACGGTCACTGTATCCAGGAAAGAAGAGAGGATACTAATGACTCAAGAAATCCCATCACAGACATGGGAACATTTAGGAGTGGGTGATGTAGCCAGGGGTTTAAGTTAAAGTGAGATTTGGCGGTTGGGGGAGCCCTAAGATTGGGTGCAGTGTTGTAGCATAAAGAAAATAATAACCTAGAAATAATTCCCATAATTATTTTTATGAGGATACAATCAGCTGGCCTGTGTTGCCTGTATTCACTGCTCTTTTTGGATTCAGCACAGCAAATTCAACAGGATATAAGCAGATATTTCACAAATTTTATGTCCAGCTTTCCTAGACACCGTGAAGCTAGTATAAAGGTGGAATTCAGTGACTGAATTGAATCGACATCAATATAAACTGATGTAACTTAACGCTGGCCATGAACACCGTGCCTGATGTGTACAAGTCCAAACTGTGCTGCAAACCACTAACCTCGACTAAACTGCTTAGTAAGCCAACAATCTTTTTCATGCAAAATTTGACTAAAACAAAATTAGTAGACTTCAATTTATTTTGCAAGACTTTACACAAAAACACAACTTCAGCAACACATTACGTTTAGCTCCAAGATTTGACTTAAAACCTTTGCAACTTTCCATTTGCACCATGAACGCCTCACAGGGACGAGAAAAGAAAAGGGATATGGATGAGGGTGTCTTTATTTTCTTATTACTGAGCAAGTATCGCCATGCAAATGCAAAACATTAACTCGTTCAACAGTAACCTTCCTATCAGATTTCATCACTCATAAATTGAAGGTGCTGGAACATCATTCTGGTCCATTTTAACCCCCTCATGTAGCCAAAGGGCCAATGATGCCTGGTGGTAGAATCACAGTACAGTTTTAAAATAAGGACTAATCCTTGTCCATCTGTACTTAATTAAAGACAACACAGCATGACTAACCCAGTATTAAAATACCAGCTGACCTCTTAATGAAGTTAAAGCAAACTGACAAACAATAGTTCCTTTGAGTTTTTAATACTCGACTTGTCTTTATCATTCTCTCTGACACTAAGCTTATTGTGATCTATTTGCGTCCTTTTGCACAGTATGAAGTGTGAGCCATGGGTTTCAAAGGTAAACACTTTCCATTTTCTTTGGGATGTTTCCATTTAAGCGGCTGAAGAAGTCTGTGCGTTCCAGATAACATTCATTTGCCGAAACTCTGATGTGGAAAAGCCATTTCTAAACAAGGTATCTGGCAACAAGTTATTGTCATCTGTCCATCCTTGCTTTGAACAGTTTGAACAGCACAGTTGATTTGTTTGTCAGTGATATAAGATCATTCCACTGGCTAATAGCAGGTACACTCAGAGTGAATCTGACTAGGCCTGTGGTCTCAAGGGCAGGTAGACTTTTTTGTGTAGATGAACGTGTGTGTGTGTGTGTGTGTGTGTGTGCGTGCGCGTGCGTGCGTGCGTGCGTGCGTGCACGTGTGGTTGGATACAGAAATTACCAGAAGCACGCCGCAGGGTTCTTCAAGCAAGTAATATAAACCAAACAGCGAAGGAGAAGGCTCCAAGGTCAGTGTCTGGCCTAACTGACAAATGCGGACGCTCACCTGCAAATGTATGGGATGCAAACATGCACTTTCCCCCCTTTGTCATTTAATATCACACAGTTTGTGTGGGATTTACACATCTGGTTCATGAAGGCAGTGTGTGCAAGAGAGCGAGGCTGACAGCTCAGCTTCTCCAGCTGCAGCAGAGATGAATGGGTGGGCCTCAAAACTGCCTTCATTCATAATGGAATACGGCAACAAAGCAGCTTCAGCCCCAGGTGTCTCGGGAACTATAAGAGCAAACTAAAGAACGGAGCGCGGGAGAGACTGTGAGACAGAATATCCAACACAAAATATATTCCTGATTTATCGCCCCAGGTGTTACCTAAATAAAGCTTACAAGGGCAGAGAATGCAACACCTTAACGTTGTTGGTCTTGTTGGAGAGCTGGAACGGCCTGGAAATGTCAGGACATACGCTGCTGACTTTATCACACTGTTAAAGCCCGTACTAGTCATTCTAGCTTTTAAAAAGGAGGTCTTTAAGCTTTAAAGACAAATGATTTGAAGATGACACAGGAAGGATTTAGAAATAGGGCGCAGCCAGTGGATAGTGGGAAACCACACATGGAAATGGACTGTAATGTTTTTATTATGTCATACAAGACACATGCACATCCTTCTACTTATGATCATGACGCTTATGATCAGCAGAGAGTAGCAATGTGGGCGTGAGGGGGAGGAAGCACATGCACCAGCGAGAGCGAGACGGGTCGAACAAGCATCAGAGAGGAGAGGGAAGATTCTGTGTGTGTTTCTCCTCTGCATGTCTTTTAATGTGTGGTTGTGTGCGTCTGAGTAATCACAACAAAAGAACTTCATTCTTAGCATCAGTGAAATCCACAAATAGCAAGAACCTACTGGCACTGAATAGCTGCGGAAAATTATAACATCAGTACAAAGGAGGCCACATTTTACATTTTCTTGAAATCCATAAATCAACACCAACACTTACTGTTTGCACAAGGAGTTACGAAGCTAAATTTAGCTTACAAGGAGTAAAATATGGCTTACATTCGAAGGCGGGTTCACAGAGTACTGCAGAAAGTAGCTGCTTACCAGAGCTGATGTAGTAAAGCAACACAGGCTAACTGCACACCATGGCTTTGCAGGTTAATTCTCTCAGATAACCTTTGAACTTCTGCCTGCACCACCACTTATTTCAGCCTCCCAAAGAAGAGTCTGGGGAACGGCAGCACAACACTGCAGCTGAAGCAGCTCAGGCGTGACTCCAAGTTGAGCCTGTGCTGTAACTCTAGTTAGTCATATGAATCACATATTTAAGGGCTTGCCATTTGTTTAACCTGAGGCTTACATAAGACAGGTTCGGTTGGTTCCTCGTGGGACAAATTCATACTCACACAGGATGACTAGAGTTTGAAAAAAAATGTAGAAATTTTCAGCAAATTTTCCCCATTTCACATGTCTTGCCTAGTTATGCACACCTGCAGTAAATTCAGAATGAATAACCTTGTAATGACTGGTTTCATATCTACTATAAAATTCAAAATGCTATGTTTAAGGCCACATAGATATTTTTCAATCACATGGTTAAAGGCTATCCTCAGTCGTGCAAACTTTTTAAATCTGGCATTAGAAACTGTGCAAATCCTTTACATCTGCAGGACCACCCACCGTTTCCACCCACACCACTTGATTGAAGGACCTTCCCTTCGCGCTACACCCTTCAACTCATTAAACCAGAATTAAGTGTGGAATTATGAGCTTGTATATCATTTGCACTGCAGCCATTACTGTACATTAACAGCGCACTGCAATATTTTGGCCCTGGTAAGCGATGCACACTGTAATAAATAGCTGTGAAAATACTTTCTGTACAAGGACATTCTCCTCTTTGTAAATACAAGGCTGATGCATTTGATGAAAAACAAATAGTAACACACATTACATTTTTTACAGTATAAGACTATTTTTTTCTTCATCATAATGTAAATGTATGAGTTGAAATCATTAATTTAGAAGATTTGTGATTGTTTAGTTCAGTTAATTGTGTTTAGATTTTGACTTTTGTGCACAAGTTCTGAACATTTAAAAAGATTTAAATGGCTCACAGTGACTGAGACTCCTAAGGGAATTAATCAGAACTGGCCAATGTTCACTTTCAGGATAGCTATTAAATGTTTAATTTAGTGCTGCCAATACCTACAAGGACATTTCTTGCAGCTGGTATTAGATATCATTCATGTCAATTCAATGCTTTGTGCTGCTCCTTGACATCAAATATTTGCCACCAGCAAATTACTGCCAAGCATTTATTTTGAAAGAGATAATATAAGGGTTTTTCCCATGGCATTTCATTAAACTAGATTCAGCTTTGCACGTTTCAGCACCTGGAGTCATGATTGATATAAATAAGAAGATGCAGGGATATTTTTTTATAAAAAGGTTCATAGGTCAGGTCAGCTGAGCCTAAAACCACAGCTTTTATGGTGCCCTTTTGTATTTAATACTATAAGCATATAATAAGCATATAAGCCATTATTCTAATCAATGAATTCCAGTCAGTTTGAAGTACTTCTGAGGAAGCACACTGCTGAAGCTGACCGACTCTGACACGCTCACTGGCTTAGATACACAAAAAGCATTTTGGTGTGCAACAACATGTCAGCTA
Organism: Neolamprologus brichardi; assembly: GCF_056152115.1. Taxonomy (NCBI): domain Eukaryota; kingdom Metazoa; phylum Chordata; class Actinopteri; order Cichliformes; family Cichlidae; genus Neolamprologus; species Neolamprologus brichardi. Next base: position 19,993,795 of record NC_142116.1, read on the forward strand.
AATAAGACAGGAGTCGTGAACCAAAAAAACCCCAAAGAAATTGTGACTCAAAAGATTTGTTTTTTTTCTTATTTTTTCCCCCTGTAGCTTTTTTATTTTAAAAAAAAATGTTAAAAAGGGAAAATGAAAATGAAAAGAGCCAAGTAGTCGAGTTGTACAGATGGCTTTTCATTTTGAGTACGTCTTCACTGACAGTGTTGCACTGCATCTTGCTGGATGAGATATCAAAAATAGAGAAGCTATTATTCACAGGTAGGAGGGAACAGAAGACTGTGACGTGGATAACCTTCAATCCTCTGTTGGAAAAAGGACATTATCATGGTGCAAAGGGTTACCCAGGCAACAGCAGCACCAGGACTTTCAAACATCTCCGGGAAACGATATATACCCTTCTCACACACAAAATCAGCCCGCTGCTCTCATGCACAAACTTTGTGGCTTTGATTTATTTCTTTTTTTTTTTGAAAAGATTAAAATCTCTTGTAATCCCATATCCAGTGTAAAATATCAGTATTTGCAGGCAGCTCAATACACTGTAACATTAGAAACACTGCCCGCGGCTGAAAACAAAAGAAAAAAAAAAAAAGTGAAACTGCTTGTGTTAAATATCGAAAAAAGGAGACACATATAACTCTCACTCTCACTTCTTTGTTTCCTTCTTCTTTCTTCTCCCTCCAATCCCTCTTCCTTACATGCAGTTCATGTCCAGGTTGGGATTTCCCCAGGGTTCCCCTTAGGACCCAGGTCGGTAAAGGCTCTGACAGTGTGAGATGAAAGCTCTGCTGGAGGTACATACTGATCCACTACGATGCCAATCTCAGCTTTTCTGCCTCCTTTTTTTTATAGCTATTTTCCCTGGAAAAACAACTAGGCTGATACCAGGAAATCGTCTGGTTGCACAATAAGCGTTTGGTCTTGTTGGTAAGCAGTGTCTATGTAGAGGAATAAATGAAGATTTAACCTGTCTTTGATGGGCAATTGGCATCTTATTGCTTATAATAGGAACATCTGAGGGCTCTTCAGCAGATGGGCTGCAAAGCAGGCAAAACATCAGAGAAGACACAGAGGGCAGTGTATGAGCTGAGGTTTTTTTCCATACTAGGAAGTGCCCCACCCACACTTAGATCAATGCCCCAGAGACAACAGCTACACTCAATGGCTGAACAAGGAAACAGTTGCAGAGAAAAAAGATTGGGATAATTCAATGTAGCTGCCACATGCTGGACATGTGGCCACATCTAAATACCTTAACAATAAGATCACGGAGCATGTGATCAAGGAGCACATTCATGTTCCTTATACAGGCACTTTGTGGGTCCTGAGATTCCAGTGCTTTCCGGCGCTGCTCTCAGAGTCTGGTCTATGAAAATACGATTTTTATCTGTGTTTGTCTTCCCACACATTTTGCATGCAGGGAGACAAAAAGAAGCAAAGCAGTATTTGCTTTGCACGCCGTTTGTGGATGTGTCTGTGGTAGCCGAGTCATAGTGTTGCAGACTTTGCAATGTCCACATGTCGTTTCCAAATTAAAATGGGGATAGTGCTTCAGCTGAGTAACGAGCTTGTGTAAAACCGGCTTCCTTTTTCTGCTGTAACTGTACCGGCAACAATACATACTTTAACCTTACGTCATCTACAATCCCTTCATAAAGAGCCTCTAATCACAAAGTGCAATGAAAACTGTCTCCATGGAAATACATTTTCCAACAAAGTCTCCTGGCCGCCATCTCCTCAATACTATTTATAGAAGGACCACTAGCTAGCCGACAAAAGATGAGTAACAGTGTAGTGAGAGTGGAAATGTCTCGTATCTCCACTTCTCTACGCTGTTTGGTTTTTTTTCCCCCCCTCACAGCCTCATTTCAAAACAAAGTCTTTAAACGAGTGTTCACACAAACAGCTGACTAACACTCTCCAGCCTCACAAGAGGAAAGCAGGTTTCATGTGAGTGAAGTTGGAAGACGCTCGCTTCTGTGTTCAGAACCGATGCGAGGCAGGCAGGATGTGCACGCATGCACGACGGCAGACAGCAGAGTGCAGAGAGAAGGCAGCGAGGGTCATCGCTAACCTCCTCTGACAGAAGGTCACGGGACTCACAGTCTGCTGCTTTTTGACCTCCGTGTGTGGAATAACGATGAAAACACCATGAATGTTTTTTTAAGGTCAGCAGCTTCTACCTCAATGCACATCAAATGTCTATGACATATATATATATATGTGTGTGTGTGTGTGTGTGTGTGTAGGGGGGGGGGGGCACAGTTACATGTGTATAAATTAATAAACATTCGCTTCCATGCCTGTCACAGAACAAAGTGCTGGACTAGCATTGCATTGCTGTAGCAGACACAATGCACAGCCTGATCCCATCATTTGAGCATTTCACGGGCCTCTGCATCTCTGCCTTTAACAGCCACAGCCTGAACACACTCTCAGAGCTCGAGGGAAAGGTCTTCTTGAATCGTGCAGCTATTGCTAATTAGCATTAGCCCGCATGAACATCACACATATTATTATCACAGCGCAGCTGCGCTATAAAGAAGACACGTTCCTGCAAACAGCATTGCATTAACTTAATGACCGAAAACAACAATTACAGATGTCGGTTTTCATTGGCAAACACAGTTACTCAGCGACAGCTGAACAAGACTTGTTGAGTTGCAATTCTTTTATTACACCGTATCTGAGGTGCTAATCTACTATTAAATGCTCCGTCTTGAACTGACGGCCTGATACTGCTGTCAAGAGTCAAAAGGTAAAGCGCTCTTTTGATCCAAAGAACTAAAGCATTTCGAAAAATCATCCTTGCAGTCAAAGGCATCATCAACAATGGATTATAGCAGCAGAGCTATTTACATAAGCAATTCACTCAGTGCCCTGCTTCCCAGAGGTGCCTTTGAGAAGAGAGAAGATTGTATCTCTCACACGCCGTCTCCTCTAAGTCCTCACTGACTTTTCCCATAGAAGAAGAGGACAGAACACCGTTTTCTAAAGCAGCGCAAAGGATTGGCGAGTAGGCCGTGATGCACTGGCCAATGAATCTGAATCAGGTGACAATATACATGCAAGGCATGTGCCAACTAAAAGTAATTTTTGAATGTATTGATTCATTACGGTCATTGTTTCAAGCCAATGGTCAGGACTGCTTTATAGTGCTTTTAAATTTACAAAGTTTTGTATAGTTTATGCACACATTAAATGAAAAATTCCAGACAGGGCAATAAGAAATGGTGCAATATGACATTATATATTATTAGAGCTTCTGCTGGAAATGTTGTTAACCCCAGCGACTTCAACCAGCAGGCGATGGGGGTGCGGGGAGGGGGGTTTAATGCTGCATTCAATTAATGTTTCAGCCGCTATAACACTAAGTGTGCGGCACAGACAGCATAATGGAGCTGTATTGGTTTAGGTGCATCTCTTCACGCACAGTAGGGGTTTAGTTCTCTCTGTACCAGCTAGAAAGCACAAAATCACTGTTAACACTGTTCTCATGTGTTAAATATTGATCCAGCAGGAACATAGACAGCAGCTAAACAGGTGAAGTATTAAATTACAACATTTGCCTGGTTCTGTATTCCTGTTATATGCTTTTTTATGTTTCTATCTAAAAGGTTTCCATCTAAAAAAAATTACCTAGTGTTTTTCAGCCCAGTGGGATATCAACTTGAGCCAGCCGGGCCATCGAGCTTGTAAATCATTGCATAATACAAAGTTTTCGACAAAGAACAATCTCGTGTTACCGGCACACAGATCTGGTTTCCAGTCGTGCTCTTGCATTCACTTGAAAATGAATACTTGAAATGCAGATATTGACAGTGTGTCATCCATATTACTACAAACACTGAGCTGATAATACGCCAATCCCTCAAAAGAGTCGTTCATCCAGGGAAAAGGAGACTAGGTGGATTAATCTGAACGGGATGTGGTCAGCAGTGAGGGTACAAGAATAAATCAAAAACACTCAATAGTGTTTAATGCACAGTTTATCAACAGCAGCAATACATTAACACTTCTCTGACTCATATATAGTGTGATATTATAATTTGGCCATATCTCACAGGCCCTGTGACGCTTGGCACAATATCATCCTAATAAGATTATCAGGTTAAAACCTCATGATCACGCAGAAGTATAGAGCACCATTACAGTGACCCTGTTGGTTTGAACGAGCCTCTAAAACCCCACCCATAGTGTACCACATAACCCCTCCGTGCTTTGTCTCATGTCCAAACTACCTCAGTTCAGCTCTCTGGATCAGTTATGTTTAATCCACACGCGTCTCCAGTCATTGACCCACTAGTGCTGATATAGGAGTTAATTAAAAGAGACAAGGCTCAAAGCTCAGACTCCCGATTCATTTAAAACAAGCAATTAAGAATTCAGAGGAGAGGGGCTTCTACCAGCAGGAAAACTGTTAGAATTAGGGCTTGTGAAGCCATGCGTGGACACAAAAAGTAACACAAAAAAAAATAATAAAATATGAGCTTAGGTTACTAAGCTGACCTGCTGTGTCCTGGTGAAGATATATTTGTCTCTATCTGTTCCAGCCTATTATAAATATAACAATGGGACTTGAGGGCTTGGAATCCATTGTTGGACAGAGGTGTGCATCTTTGTTTGTCTTCTCCATGGTGAAACCCCCATGTGTGCGCTTGTGTCTACTATGGCACCGGTACAATCTGGGTAATCACAGTGCAAACAAACTGGGCGCCGGGCCGAACAGAGTGTCTTGCTTTATGGGGCTCATTGACTCCCCGGATGTGCTCAGACTCTGATCAATCTCAGCTGAAGCTCACTTCTTGACTTCTAGTGGTGTAATGGGGATGTCATAAGCATCCTTCACAAAACACAGGCGGCTAATTTCAGACAGAGAGCGGGCTGGTGGTGCAAAAGCAAACGGGGCCAGAACTGAAGTTTGTGAGTCAGCCCTTTGGAGCTCTGGGGGAACAAGTACTAAATTGTTGAATAATTAAATCAGATTTGGCAATTTAATGCATAATAACATAAAGCAAGCTAATTTTTCATTTGGTGCAGACTTCTTTCCTGCTCGTGCCTCGCAGAAACAGATCATTATGAACGTTATGGCACCCGACAGTTCTGCTCTCAACTCTACACATCCTTTTTCTTCTTCTCATTCCCATCACATGGTCATGCATGCAGATGGCGATAAAGTTGCCATCATGGTACTTATTCCAGCAACTATCTAGCGAGTGCTACAAAAGAAGAGCAAGCACAAATGAAGCTCAAGAAACACACAAGCTGAGGACACGAGAGGAAGATGAGATTATTCTGAAAAGTAAGGACTTCCGCAGTCTCCAAATCTATTGGAGTCCACAGTACAATTGATTTACTATGAGATAAGGATTGATTTATTATATAATAAAATAATAATTGTTTGTTCAAAATCATGTGAATCTTGAAGTGTGCTTTTAAAGCACTCCTCTAAAAATAGTTATATTTGTGTAAACAAATAGACTTTTTACATAATCTTCCCTGCTAGAATATTCTTGAGGGCGACGCACATCAAAACTGAGCGCTTCTTTAATCTGCTTTTGACCCAAAGCATGAAGTATCAGTACATGAGCGGAAGTCTACAAAACTCTGTTCTGACAGCTGTGGCTAATGCATGGCGACCGTGAGGGTAAAAGGAGCAAACAGAGGCAATGCCGAAAAGAAACAACAACCAGCTGACATCACACCACACTAAGCCACCATGAAGAGACAATTTCTCTTAGGTCGACACGCGCTATGACCTCGACACAAGGATGATGTCACAGTGGCCCTCATATCCTGTTTAGCCATGACTGGTGTAGGCCTCGCTTCACTAGTAACACAGCACGAGCAGGTTTTGTCATACAGATAAACTCTGAAACACATGCAAATTTCACCCCAGCAGTTCTAGGTCCTCAGAGATCAGCTGGCTTTATCAGAGGAGACATCGGCTCACACGCTAAAAATCACCGGGACAAAAGACGTGCAGCCAGCTCGAAAATGTCAAGCTCTGGTGCCATTAACCCCGAGCATCGATCCAGCAGGAACAAAAGGACTGCTTATGAGCTTGTGCGAGTGTTTGTGTGTGTGTGTGCCGTCGTGAGGGGCCCGAGCAATTAAGAGTGCTATTAGCCTTGTTTAAGTTTGTCGGGATTCCGCTTGGAAAGTGACTCCACTGAGTCATATGTACGCCTTAGTTGGCTTTCAAGGGCTGCCTCCAAAATCTTTTATTCTATTTTGGTTAAACTATAACTTAAAGGAGCACAACTGTGCAGTGAATGGCCAGTAATGTACTACCTATTCCTCCAAGAGACTCTAATATATACATAAATAATTTACAAAGTTACTATGCTTTGACAGGCATGTAAAATGTGCTACTTTACCAATGCATAAAAGAGTCCGTGTGGAAGTGTGCATCTAAAGCTATGCAAAATAAATTCTGAAAAGGTACCCTGGAAGTCACAAAAGTGCTTCCAAGCAACAATATTTTTTGTTTTATTTATACATCTACTAGTTTCCTGGAAACTGGATAATGATCTTCTGAGTAAAACTCCAATTTCGAAGCAAAGACGGTTCCAGAGTTAGACAGATGCAGGAATCTTTCCAGTTCTGCTGTCAAAGTAATGGGAAAGCTGTAAAGGGAAGCAGCTAGTTTCTCTTCTGTGAAATAAAGGTGAGCCTGAGGCCAAGGGAATCCTCACATCATAGATTCCCAACGTTCCTCTGAACCACTTTCCAAACGTTACTCCATCAGCAAAGCGGGGCTCATTCGCACATGCTTCCGTTTGTAATTAAGAACTGCCTCACAGTTGACTGATATCCCAGTTTCTTCTTTCCTGCTGCCTGTCGAGCAGTCGCGATTCTCCTCTCACCACCCAGGTTATTTTCTGCGTTTCACTGAAAAACTGTAATTTCTAAACCTGTCATTTATAAACTCTAGAAAGAAATACTGGGCAGGCTTGGCTCAGAGAATCCAACAATGACTGGACTGATATGAGAAATTCAAAATACAGGAAGCAGCTGTGAGATGTTTATACTCCATGGTCATATGCAAATAAAAGTGTTGCAAAAGGAGGAGAAAGACTGCACTCATGAGGTGCAATTTACATCCTAATGAAATGAAAGCACCCACCCACTCTTTTCTTTTTTTATTTAATTGTCACCCAGACTGTCAATGTGTCTACACAACATCCATCCAACTCTGCAGCTGCTCTTAATTCACCATGAACTTGAATAAACGATGCTATACCCAATCAATATTTCCAGAAGGAAAGGTCAACCCAAGCTGTATTTTCCAGACTCTTCATAGTTCTTCTGAACTGGTTTGTGACAGGTTGCTAATGTCCAGGTAAGATCCGGGTAAGAATTTACCCCAGTTACGCATGACGATGCCATGAAAATGACTGTGGACAAAGCAATGATTTCAGCGCAGCAAAAGAAAAGTATAGATTAACAAAGTGACGGGACAACACGCAAGTCTGGAAACCGTTTCCCATAACTGTCACATATTTTTGACAAATTCAGGTAAAGCCAACCTTCACACAAGCTAAACCTGCCCGGTCTAATTCACACTGCTCATTTGGACCCAGCCTTCCCACTGATTTGTCACAATAATGAGACCAATCTCATAACTAATGGCCTGAAAGGCAGGGCAGCTGATGACCTTCGGGCTCTAGTAGCAACCTGCCCTCCTGGCAGAGGATGCCACAAGCCCCCCGATCTGAGATGAGGGAGGGTAACCAAGCGATGCCTCCATCCATCATCACATTACGCAAGTTGGCCTAATTTAATGTCCTTTTCAGACCTGACTGCAGACACGCTGGGCCACACAGAAACATGGAAAGCAGCTAATTAGTCTACGCCAACAGCAGAGGTTCGGCAGTCATTTTCCACTTCAAGGATGAAATGCCATCTGGATTACTAATGAGGACTTTGTCCATCACGACAGTCTCACCCATTGCAATGCCAAACGTCACCATAATGAGGCGATAACTGAAGCATGCAGATCCTCGCTACAGTAAGGTGCTGGATCATTAAAATAATAACTGCACGGTAAATGCAAAACAGGAAACAGATCAGGTGCTACAGTAGCGACCACATTCGCTAAATACATAACACAGCAGACAGCAAACAGGCTGCAAATGATTGGAGCTCCTCAGAGCCTAAAAACGTTTTTTTTCCCCTCTTTATGCCGATGAATTTGCTAAAGTTCACCTTGTTTTTTTAAAGGCAGTAATGCAGAACGTAGTAGTTAGAAAATTCACAGCTGGAGTAGTTAGAACATTAGGCACACAAACGTCTACAGCATCCTTCTAACAGGACTAACCTAGAACTGTATTTTAAAGCAATACTCTCCAAAATGAAGCCAGTAAACTGTAGAGAAATTAAAAGAATATCTTAAGGGTTTTTTTTTTTTAATATTTACAGAATTGTATTTATTATACTACAAACAATGACATACATATGTAATGTTACACAACTTTTACTGCATGTTCATTTGTGAGTGTATGTGTGTAAATATAGCAGTGAGAACACAGAAAAAAATCCCATGTGGGGCAGCCCGCAGTGGGTTAACAAGGCAGAGACAGCAGCCAAAAAGAGAGCACTGGGTGATTTCTCTGGGGCGCACACAAACCTCAGAAAGAAGAAAAAAAATGTCAAACGCGCTTCTTGCTATGGGCCGTGTGCCTGTGCTCTCAGCAGCTCATGGATCATTAAGGGCCAGTGAGCGTCAACTAGAAAGCAAGTTTGCTAAAAGATATGAAGCAGTGTGAATGAACACAGCGGGTGAGAAGCTTCGTCTCAGAAAAACTGAGACGTACTGATGTTGACGTAGCATTTCTTCATCATTTCTATCCAGATCGGTCTTTGGAGAAATAGAGGTTGGACACTGAAGAGATGGAGAGCTGTGATAGGTTGAAACTGTAGGAAAAATATCTGGAAAATCTCAGAAAACGTTTCGTTAGCTTTTGTTATTTAATTGTTTATCTATTACTTATTTACTTTGGTTCAGTAGGAAAAGCTGAAAAACACAGTTAAAAGTCTAAAATTTATACCATCCCTCACATTTTCCAAAGATGCTAAGCTGACCAGATTGGAGTCTTTGGCTGGTTGATTCTGGCCCCTGGGCCTTATGTTTGACACTCCTGTTTTAGCTGAACCGTTTCACAAACTTGTCGACCTAACTGTAACAGACACAGTGAGTCACCCTGCCGAAATCTGTAGATGGAAAAAAGGCCCATCCGCCACATAACTCCTGAACCACAGCAGACCCTGGAAATTACTCTGGCTACCACTCGACAGGGTGACCGCCACCAGAGCTGACAGGAGCTCTGTCATTACTACGGCCGCTAAAGCTATCAGCTTTTCATCACCGTAATAAGATGACAACACACACTTGTCATTTTGTCTGGTGTTAAGATAATCCATGATCTTTTCACGACACTGCCACGAAATGTCAGGAAAGGTGCTGCAGCATGAGCCTCACAGACAGGAAAGAGACATAAGTCTGTACTGCCTGAAGCTTCAGAGCGAGTATGCGTCCACATTCTGGTGTTATGAGTTACTGAGACGCATTTAGACCCAGCCAAACTAGTTCATGTCCCTGGCAGAATATAACCCACTGTGGTACCAGTTTACTGTCATGTCAGCTTAATAATTAACACCCTAGATACGTTTTGCTTGAACTAAATGAGGAAATGCACCTCTTTGTTTTCAGCTCATCTCTAAATTAACTCTTTATCTTTTATTAGGCTACATGCACTTTTACCTCAACCTTGAGTAAATGCACTATTGTGATTTTAAGCTTGCCCAACAAATTAAACTGTTGTGGGTGCTTGGCTTGGCCTGATTGCTGGATTTGTTTTGATAAAGACACATGATATATACCCAGAAGCCACTTTTGCTCTAAAAAAAAAAAAAAAAACCAACAATCAAGAGATTTCAGGAAGTAAGTAAGAACTTGGTAAATATCTTTTGGGAATGAGGGAAATCTATTTAGAGGAAATCATTTTCTGTCAATGTGGCATGCTGTGTATTTTAACAACATTTACTTCTTCCCCGCTTTATTTGTTCGTTTAAATCAGGATTGGCAGGAAGAGTGGATGGCACGACATAACAACTGGCACAACCGGCATGTTATTATCTGGTTTACCTATTTCGATCTTTCACACAGTGTTGCTCTGTTAATAACCAGATGATTTTTGGACAGATTTTATGGAAACAAAAACAAAAAAACTCAAACTCTACATTTAGCACAAATGCATGCGGGTCACAGCTTGGAACAATGTCTATACCTTAGTGGGTAGTGAATCCAGTCACAGTGTCTCAAGACACCCGTTTGACTAAGATAGGTTCCCAGTGAATCGGGGTAAACAAACATGCCCGTCTGGCAAAACAAGATTGGTTGCCTCGTTGTTATTTCCTGTTCATTACTCTGAAGCTCACTATCTAAAACTCATAAACACTGGTGCTAGTGATCTTGGCTAATCAGTTTTTCAAGCTGACGATAGGAACATATATGGCTTAGACTAAAAGTCGAGTCACACTGCAAACTTTTAAAACAGTCTGAATATAGCCAAACCAATAAGAGCACTGCTGACGGTTCTTTCAGATTCTTCATATGGGATGTGTTGCATGAATTGCTTTCATGTATCTTTCTGACATGGTTTCACTTCAGGTTTTTAGGTTTTTGGGTCAGCTATGATAAAACTAAAACAGGACTTTATAAAAGTGAAATCACTTAGCGTCATGATAACCGTCACTTACAAAGACAATGAAAGCCCTGCGAGAAAACTCAGATCAGCTTTCTCACCCACTCACCCAAGAAAAACTCATCCCACTAAAAACGCCCCTGTGTATAGATAGTAATCCAATATCAGCTATGTTGACCACACATTATTATCACTTCTCTCCTGCTGAGCCACTGGCCATGATGTGATAACATCCAAGAACAGAAACGAAGGTCATTGTTGTAAAACCCAAATGTCATAAACAAACGGCCTCTGAATTGCCATCAGTTATTTTTCACACAACATGGGGTCATACACCTGCCAATCATCTGACTGCAAACTGAAGACCGGACTCATTAAGTAGCAGATAAATGAAAGCCGAATGGACATTTCCCCCATCACTTCATACCATATACCCGTTTCTCCCCTCAGTCTGTAAATGTTGGATCGCTGAGTCTGAAACCAGTTTATCCGTGAATGGTAGAATAACATTGATGGAACTGCCATTGCGGACACGTCTATCAGTCATTCAGCTATCTTATCACCCTTAGCACAGCCACAAGCTTAGAGTCACTCTCTTATCACACTAATCCGGACAAGTTCAGAGCTGAGTCTGTGAAGGCAGCACGGATAAATTAGTTTACTCCTTTACTGATTGGATTAAAAGCCAGGAGCGGGCCTCGGCCCCCCGGCCCCAGCTGCTCTAGTCTCCAGCTGTTCAGCTTTAATGAACATACGAGCTTTAATGTAAGTAAATGACTACAAAAAACAATATTTAATGCCTTTTATTGCCACATTTTCCATTAAATCACATATTTTAGATGCAAGATATGAACATATTGACTATCTCGCAGTACAGAAACTTCTGACTGATTTATAACCCTTTTACAAGGAGTATTCCCAGTGACTCGCCTCTCCTACTACACGTCAGGAAAGCAGCATCATATATGACAGCTGGCTCAATATTAATCTAGTGCAGGTTAAATGCAAGCATATGGAGTCCACTGTCTCCTTTGCAGCCCCATTATCAGAGCCATTACACAGCTCTACATTTCTAGTTAGGCTCTAGACACCATATTTAGGCCTTCTTTCAAACACATGTGCATACAGCCTGCATGGAAACTGTATGCATCCCACTGCAGCTTTAATCAACACTAGTGCCGAAACAGGGTTTCTACTGGAAGACTCACAAATGAATACAGAGGCTTGGCTGTCACAAAGTGACAGGCCCGCGTTAGGGGCCGCCGCAGCAACGCTTCACTGGACGGAGACACAATATGACAGACAAACAACACTACAAACCTGGGCAGCCTGAAATAAAATGAAAACTTATTAGCGGCCAACTCTGGCAAGAGACAGTGAGTAGTAACGTGCTTAAAACACTTAAGGCTTTTTTAGAGATGGAAGAGGCCAAGAATATCAATTCAGTTCACTGTAATAGTTCACAGTGGGAGACAGTTCACAGTGGGTCTAGTGTGGAGATATGGAGTGCGTGTGTCTCTTCTGACAGCTCCTTAACCTCCGGGCTGGCCTGCTTCACTGAGAAGGAAAGCCTAATTTAATTTCAAGGCCTGTGGAAAGTGTGCCTGAAGATGGTGTCAGAGATAGAGAGAAAGACAACAAAACTCTCAAAACATTACATCAGTACTTCTAACTACTGCAAAGACTTCCACATTCCCAGAACCCCATCCTGGGCTTCTCCTCCCTCCTCAGGCTGCTGCTGGAAAGACTCACAGTTTCCTCTGCCTCTGTGACACCCCCCCCCCCCCGCCCCCTCCCGACAAGGGGGGAGGGGCGGGGGTGACAGAGGCAGGAAAACGCTGTGCAACTATTGCATGGTAGTGACAGCTCTGTAAACGCAATTACCTTCCTGTTATTGTGAGCATTGTTGAGGGTGCATCCATTACTACAGTGACCATGTAAAGAAAAGACCTGCATCAGCTTGCAGGAATACCTAGGATTTCCCTGATGAATGGGGAAACACCCACAGGGAGGGGAGAAACAGCAGGCCGGCTGGAGAGTCTGACATCATCCAAGTACAGACTTCCATGTTCCTGTGAAGCCTCATATGCGTGCATGGATAAACACTGAGCGCATCTATGGATAACTCTCTTCAGCTCTCTTGCAGACACACACAAGCACAACTTCCTCTCCAGGTCTGGACAGATGTTCATTGTTCTGAGTTTCTGCTGCTGCACAAACACACACCAGGTAATAGCAGAGAGATAGGGCTAACCATCAGCCACGGGCTCTCAATCACACCTTTACTGCAAAAGCACAAAAAATAAGGCATCCATACCCTTCCACAGTCAAACCAACCCTAGCAGCTACTGCAACCTAGAAGCTCAAACTGGGTCTTATTCTAATTCATATTCGCTGATCAGAATGATACTGGGATTAACATATGCCTGCAAAGTTGAAGGATTTCTTCTGTGTTTTTTGTTTGTTTTTTTTAAATCACGGGTTATGAAGCATTTGAGAGGCGAATGTTTGAAGGCTAGTTACAGTAAACGGCGGGGCAGCAGCAGCGGGGTGTCGATGGGTTTCAAGTGCTCCAAAAAGCTGCATTGCCTCTCTGTCAAACCTCTACGTCCCACCGTGGATTAAAATATCCACGCGACACCAGGTTGGGATACGTATCATGACTCGTCGTGTGCCTCACCTTTACGTGAAGCTCGACCTCAAAGAAATAAATGAAGTGGGGCAGATATTGACGCTAGTTAGCTTCACTTCCTTAGCCAGCCCCGCTTGCCTTCTCTCCGGTCCAGCCTCGCCAGCTCGGTCCCTACCCCTCTCTCTCTCTCTCTCTGTCTCTCTCTCTAGGAGCTGTCTCAGACGTCCTGGGACTTACCGGTCTTATATGCTGATGATGCCGCTGTGAAGAGACAACAAGTGCGGGGCGGCTGCTGGCCACCGCTCCGCTGCTCCGGGACAAGAGGAGTACTGATCTACACACTTTCACAGCCATCTCTGTAGTGAAAGCTCGCCGTGAAGGAGACTGCTGCGGGCGGGCGGACGGAGAGGCACCGAAGAAGCACAGAGGGAGGGGTGGGCGGGTTTGCGGGGCTGGACTATGATATACACATGCCCAGTGTTGCACCAGTGTGCTAAGATAATGCACTTCTGTGCGCACTAGTTCAAAAAAAATGTATGTTATGCGAAGACTGCAGTACACCTGTCTCCAGTGACAATATACCCTACTGCAATTCAAAAAAAAAAAGAAGTCTGGTGATAGTGGCATGGGTGAAGGAGCTATATACACACATCTCGGTGAAAATCATTCTGTTTTTATGTCTAATGTGTTTAACCAAATAAGAAAACATGTGTACTATGTTTTTGTTATTTTTTAAAAAGAGGGTTTCATTCTTAAAGCTTCACACTTAACACAGTGCACAGTGCAACCTGTCTGAATGTCTTTCTGTCACTCGTCACACTATCCATCTATAGCCAAATATCAAATATAACCTGTCCTTCAGGCACACTTATGTCCCTGGATCAAATATAAGTGAACTGATCTGGGGTGCACTGTTTTCTGGAGAATCATCCATCCACTGCAAATTGAGCTAATGGGAGTGGTAATGGGTCTGTTTGGTCAATGAATGTCAAGGAGACTCCCCACCGTGGAATGCAACCTGTTTTTTTCTGTAATCTTTGACCAAGCCCATCATATAATACCACCTACCACACCTGTGTTGGTCAAGGGTGAGTCCAGATAGGCAACTCTTAAAAGACAAAAACAAACACATTTTGTGTAATTCACCGCAGTGATTTATGTGATCACATGGTTTCTTATCACAACTTTAGATCCAAAGTAAGGAGCAGAAAGATAAGGAATGAGTCAAATTTGTTGTTTTGTTGCTTGTCTTATATTTTTGTTTTTTATGTATTTATTTCAAATACAGTAGCAGTATGTCATTGCTCCTGAACTCATCCCAATTCCTTCTTTACTTCTTCAGGTGCACTGCATCAGGCTGTGTGGGTGATGCAATTTAAATGCAAATTCCCAGTCATGGACAAGGATCTGCTCAAGGCCTCAAGCCTGCATCGATTCACAGGGCGGATCTTTTGTGTGGTGCCAAACACTACCGAGCACTGGCTCAAATAAACCTTTAGACGTCTGCTCTAACTGTGTCACGGTGGTGGTGCATTTGCACATGATGCGTCAGCAGTGTAAACTAAAGAGCTTGCAGCAAAGAAAAGCTACCTGCATGTATTAGATTTCATTAGAGCTAAGATGTGTATGATTTGTTTGTACTCCAAACTGTGTCCACAGCATTAAATCAGCTAATAAAGAGAAGCTATACATATCAGACCGTGGTGTTTGATCTCAGTGTAACCTAAAATGCCCTACATGTCACATTATTGTAACAGCACAACTTCTTATCTTCCTCAAAATCTACAGTTATGATACTTCGGGTGAGTTATCACCAACGTAAAGACACTAACACTGCAGGTGCAAGAAAATAAGACCAGGTGACACCATTCCTTTTGAAAGTAACTAAGTATTTAGATATACCGTATCCAAGCCACACCAAAGTGGAAAAAAAAAACACTTTATGGAAAATCTCAATCATACCCCAGTTAATTTCACTCAGACACTCGTGTTAACAAATTAAACCCCATAAATTAAAATTCCAAATGAATTACTGATATAAATTGGACATGACAAGTCTCTACAGCACTAAATTTGTGCGACTCAAATAAAACCACTGCTGACAGTAATCTTTTTTTCCCCCCGGTTATCCTCATATGATTGAAATTTTTATTTATTTTTAATAGAGACGGTACAGATTTGAAACACCCTCTGCCACCATGTCTCAAGGTCATGATGAGTGATTTGAGGAGAGTACAAAATGAGGTGTGTTTGCTTGCCACGTAAATATGAGTGTTCACACATGTCTGTACTTGAATGAAATGTCGCCCAGCGTGAAAATACAAAAGAGCTCCGCCCGTGGTTCTATGAAAGAAGTAACGCTCAAAGACAGCACGCATGGGTGTGCAGACGTGGAATATGTCACAGAGAAATAAGACTGATGTAAGTGGAGGCAGCTTTTGTCCTCATGTCAAAAAAAGAATAAAAAAGAAGGTGTTGTTGTTGTTGCAGACGAACAACACACCCTCATGGATTTACAAAGGTGTTCCTCAGTGTGGTTCTCAACAGTGTGACACCCTCTTAAACCAACCAAAATTAAAAGAGTTAACAACAGTGTCTAAACATCCTTCTAAAAACAGTTGAGGTTTGGTCTTATCTCCTGCTCCACCTTTGCACTGCCACATTTGCAGGATGGCTTTAATCAGTAGTGGAAGGAAGACATGTTTCTGAATATGCTTCCATGCCTACAGAGACATTTTCAGCCTGGATGTTCATATTTATTTATATGTAGGCTGACATTTGCACTGCATACATTCTATTTTTTCTTCTCTTACAAGTTTCATAGAAACTCCATTTCCATTCTCTGAACTGTAGCCCATTAATTTTGTACAAAATGTTATAAACCAACTTTCATGTTATACATGTTTATGGGTCAATAAAGGAGTCAATATGAATAAGATAAATAGCTCAGAATAAGAGCACTGCTGTGGAGTTCTAGGTCACGCTGAGGTTATTGTAGTAAAAATAATAACATCCAATTTGAAATTTCAGTATTTGACAGGTTTATATTGTGGCATTCTGGTGATACATTGTGAGTCCTAATGAACTCTATGCTGAGGAGCTGCAGGCATATTTAAACAGTGTCCTTCATTTAAGAAAAAACAAACAACTGTAGACTAAAAGACAGCACAGATACAATTTGTTCCAACAAAGATGTTATGAAAAGATAAAAGGAAGGGGAATGGGTGACAATTTGCAAAGGAGGAAGGCAGCAATATTAGTTGCAGTGTGTGAGCATGTGATATTATTATACTGTTGATAATCACTTCAAGTTTGTATCACCTGTTTGAGACAACACACACAGACAGAGACACAAACAATCATAGAGAGCTGACTCAATGAAGCATTTCGCTGATTTATTATAAATTTATAGTTTAAGCCATGACACCTGGTTGCATAAGCATCGCATCCTACTGCATGTAATGCAAAGATTGCATCACCTGAGGCTGTTAGGTGGACAAATAATGTCTTTAAGGCTTGTGTGTTCAATTTCAGATATATCTTGTGTTCATTCATTTCACTTAGTAGCTAAGGGATAAACGTTATCAATCTAAGTCTGACTAATGAGAATAATTAATATTATTAGAACTCTTCTGACATCTCTGGCATTTCTAAAGGCCTAGGTTGTGCATCATTGCGAAATTTGGGTGACATTGTTAGTGGATGTGACAAAAGCCTGCAGTCATGAAACGTCCCAAGGCAAGCTCAGCCGCTCTCCAGTTTTTCCTTTCACATTATGCATGCAAACCACCAGATATGTTGGCTCTTCAAGGCAACAATTATAACTGGCACACTGTGAAGAGGCTCGTTATTTAATCTGGAACTTTATAAAGGCATATGACTGAAATCGGACACTCTCTTTCAGGTCAGTTTAATATTATTAAATAATACCTAATGAAATTTATTTTATTCTAAATTTTTAAACCTGAAATAGAATTGTTGAATCTGTATTTAGGGCTAACATTAGTCAACACCTTACTTGTACTGGGTAGGAGCCCTTTTCCCCTCAGAATTCTTCATGGTATTGATTCAATAAGGTACTGGAAACAGTACCTCAGAAGTTTTGGGGCATATTGGAATGACAGCATCACACAGTTGATTCAGATTTTTGGGCCGCAAACCCATGAAGCAACCCTCCTGTTCCTCTGCATTCCAGAGATGCTCTATTGCATTAAGATCTTATTACTGTGGAGGCCATTTGAGTAAAGTGCACTCATTGTCATGCTGAAGAAACCAGTTCGAGATTATTTCAGCTGTACAACATGGTGCGTTTTCTTGCTAAATGTACTCATCAGAAGATTGGTACATTGTGGTCATAAAAGGATGGACAATAATTAGGTACGCTATGCTGTGGTGTTTAAATGAGGCTCAGTTGGTTAAAAAAAAAATCCCTCACAACATTACACCACCAGCAGCCTAAACTACTGCTGTAAGGCAGGATGGATCCACGCTTTCATGGTCTTTACACTAAATTCTGAACCTACCAGCCAACTGTTAGAGCAGACACCGAGACTTGTCCGACCAGGCGATGTTTCCCCAGTCTTCTATTGTCCAGTTTTGGTGAGTTTGTGTCAATTGCAGCCTCTTTCCTGTTCTGAGCTAATAGGAGTCCCACTTGGTGAGGTCCTATGCAGCTGTAGCAGTGTGTTTATGTTCACAGATGCTCTTGGTTATTTGAGTGAGTTGAGTGCATTGCCTTCCCTTGAAGCAGTCTGGCTGTTCACAAAGAGAACTGCCACTCCCTGAATATTTTCTCTTTTTGGACCCTTCTCTGTACGGCCTATAAAAAATTGTAAAACAGTTGTGCTGGGTACCATAATGTACCTATTCGACTAGACAACTTAAAGTCCCCACTAGACTTTTGATTTTCCGGTACTTACACTGTAATTCCGCCCAAACCTGGACGGAGGGATGATGGGAGGGTGCCTGTGTGAAATGCATGGGGCTGGTACGGAGATGTTGTCCCACCCTCTCTGAAACACGGAACTATTAGCGCAGTACTCCATCACTGCAGACACACTGAGCAAAGACGTACTCTGAATCGGTGAAGACGTTATTACTTTGGACTGAGTGGTGTTTTTATCGCTGCTTATGTAAGTAACCGTGCCTCCTATGAGCTATAGGAAAGCTCTGTAATGACGCAGTGTGTAACAAAACGATGAAATAGCTGCTAGTAGAGCTAGCACTTGCCATTAAATCTAACGTTAACTAGCTAGCTAGCCAGCGTGAATTACCCCACGAAACAATTACTTGACTGCCGAACTAACCAGCTAAATATTGACATTAACAAGTGACTGACGATAGAAGCATTTAGTTTATTTTTGGTTAGACGGGTAGCTGCTAACCTTGTAGCTGTTGTCATGCTGTTGTCAACGAAGTTAACTTGCGGCTAAAAACAAAACACTGGGGTCACTATCAAATGAACAGCTCTAGCTGTTCGTGTTTCCGTTTTAACATGCCAAACGCAACACTAACATCACCTTAACCAGTGTTTTTGAGCCAGTTGTTGACAGCTAGCTGTTTTTGTGTGTGTTTTTGGTGTTGTGTTAACAGTGGGCCATGTCATATTGAACACAAACACAGGAAGGTGTATCTTTCAGTTGTTTGTCTAAGATTATTATTATTGCATGTTTACACGAAACACCCAGAGACTAATATGATTATGCTTCAAAGGATAGTGCAATGCTAGCTCTTACCCAAAGAAAACATTTCCGAATTTATTTGGGAACAATACATAGCTTTTTTTGGGTTGGGTGTCGCAAAACACCCATTAAAAATTCAGGTCTGCATGTTTGTCTTTTTATGTATATGATTTTTAAAAGCTTGGATTAAATTGAGGAGCACAAGTATGAGTAAATGCATAATGCATGTATGTAAGAGGCCATGTAAGGCTTTAGAAGTAATTTCTGTAAGTTTAAAATCAGCTACCAGGCAGCCTGTGTATTGTAACAAAGGTGGGAGTTTGTGAGAAAGTCCTGACCCAGACATACACTTGACAACGATATGCAGTTTCTGAAAGCTTTAGTTATTTCTTTTTAATGAGGTACTGGTCCATATAGCCAAACTCTTCTTTTTCAAATTCTGAATGCTCTTGATACTTCTGAATCCCATCTCTCTGTGTATGTGTACCCCTAGGGTGGGGGAAAAAAAGATCCCCAAGCAGCAAAAGGAACTGCTATATTTGCTGTTGTTTAACTGGAATGAATCTGTGGTCTCACCTGAGATCATAAAATGTAATTTTAATGCCACAGGCTATTTAGATTACACCCCCCCCCCCCCCCCCCCCCCCCACACACACACACACACACATTTTATATTAAAAAAAGGTTTGATCTTAGGTAGTGAAGAATAATTGTTGAGGACATTGATTTACCTGCTCCTTCTTCAAGTCCAGGTCCAGTGTGCCTTGTAACCAGACTTACAACGATCGTTTTCTATCATTGTAGCTTCAGCTGAACTTAGCATTGAGCTTCTGGGAAAGTGTAAAAGCAAAACTCTGTAATTAAAAATGTGCTGGATTCAAAAAATTAGACCAAATTCTTGAAATATGATGTAAATTAATCATTTTTAAACACTCATAAATACATGAAAAAAGTTGCCTGATATTGTGAGGGCGGCACTGGATTTATAAAGCTGTAATAACAGGATGGAGTTTAATAAGTAGCTAAGTCATGCTCTGCAAGGTTTAGGATATTTTTACATGTACTTTGATAATAATGAGCATTTAACTTTAACACAGCCACCCCCTTTGTTGTGGCTGCTGTGTTCCAGATTTAGCTTGCGTTGATGGAGTTGATGAGGAGACAAGCGTTGCAATCAAAAACAGCACTCAAAGTTTGAGCATGCCAAAGGAATGAAGTCTCGCACTCAAATTTCTCTAAAAACGTGCCAAGACAAAGCATTCCTGCATGGTTAAGTACAGGTGCAAAGAAAGAAAAAATTTATCAGATGTTACTCCGTTATAACCTAATTAAAAAAAAATATCAGGAACTGTAACAGCTTACAACTACATTTAGTTTGTAATCAAAATATGCACGCTTTTAGATGTAATGGCATGTGATAATTCAAATGAGGAAAACTTTTTTAATGTAAGGTTTTCAAAAGAGTACATTGAAGGACTCTTTGTTGGTTTGTGATCAGACTGAAAGGATGATGAAATGCTGTTTTCCTTATGACATTCTCTCTTTTACAGCTTTGCTGTTTTGTTCAGATGAAAGATGTATGTTTTTCATTATACAGAACATGCACATGGTAAAATAGAACAGAGTAGAAACAGAATAAATGTATATATGCCACATAGATATGAATGGGAAGCAAATTTTGGACTGACTGCTTAATTTCTTTGCATAGTTAGACATAACAAATGGGCAGGTTTTTGTTGTAGTGTGGCTCACTGGCTAGTTTCCAGTGTCCTTTCACAAAGTTATTATCTGAACAAGCTTTAGGCTTCCCATTTGGAGATTACACAGAGCGTGTATAACTTCCCCTTTGAAAATGTTTAATTTTACTTGGTAGATGTATTTCAAAAAATTTTAGCAAACATTATTAACTAGTTTAAATGAGTGACCCTCAACTAGTAGCTAGGAATCAAAAAGATCAAGAAATTTAAATCCATATTTTATGTTCATCCCTTTTTCTTTCTTTTTTTTTAAATTTGAATCTGGCGCGTGTGTGTGTGCTTGTCTTCTTGTCTGGGGGTTGGAGGAAAGGATTCACGAGATTGTGTCAAGTCAGAATTTGAAAAAATATACAAAAAATATGACATTAGTTCTTCAGTTTTGTAGTGCATAAAGTGTCATTGCTCCATATTTTGCAGTGTAGTAAAGTTAAGTAATGCGCCTTACTGCCTTACTTCCCAAAATCAAATAAAACCCAAGGTACGGCTGAGAGCTAAAATCATTACAAATTCTTTCAGCTGCAGTACAGTAATCACCATAGCTGCCATAGTTGTTACAGTCAGGAGCAGTGTCCAGACATCACATTGCTGCAACACCACCCTTGGGGTGGTTTCCCTGCCATCTCACTTTTTTGTTAGTCTTTGTTTTGTTTTGTTACTCTGTACAGAGTGTTAATAACTGTTTTGCTGCTTCTGCTGTGAAAAGGAAAAAACAGTGAGAGTAAAAGCCAATAGTCTTTGTTTGGTGGTGTAGCTGTAACTCAGCAGCAGAGCAAATAGTGCTATAGCCAGGACTCACTAACCTGCTATGAGACTTACAGATGTTCGGGATCACTCAGCATCTGTTCATCTTTGGTTTTAGACTAATAAACTATTACTAGCTTTCCACTTGGCTTTGTGTAGGGCTGGAGATGTTGTTTGGGAGAGACAGGCTGCTGAAGACAGCTGAATTATAGATAACATTGCTGAAGTTGATAACATGTTGTTTTGTTACTTTTAAGTGCTGTAAAAGGTTTCCAGACCTAAATCTGTTATTCTAGAAAAACGATGTAGCCACTGAGCTGCTGTGCTAGCTACAGAGTATTAGTTGTTAATGGCAAAGAAATCTAACTGACTGTACTTAGGACCTGTTATCTAACTTCTTTGTGAAAATGTAGGTAATTATATTTGCATAAAATAGCAAACGGTTGGTTAATATTGATATCATATGATTTCTATGCAAAAACTGGTGCATTATATTTTAAAAACTTTATTTTGAACAATGGCTTTATTTTAATTTAAATATCGTAAATATCATAATATCGAAATGTAGTGGAGGTTGCGGGGAATAGGTGGCTGTCTGGTTTGGATTTCCACACCAGCAGCACTCACGCCTCAGCAAACTTTGCATTTAAGCAACGTTTAGCTTGGGGATAGCTTACAACCCTCTGACACTTACATTGAACAACAATTGTGAGAGACCCTTAGTAATTGTGAGACGGAGAACGTGCTGCAGGCAACTGTGATGATCCCTTCGCAGGTTCACCTTTGGAGACCTTCATTCAAGCTTTTAAATCGCTTTCTATCGTCTTAGCTCCAGTTGAACTAGGCATCGACGTTTTTGGGGAGGTGTGAAAGCAAAGTGCTGCGATGAAAATGTGCTGGTTTCAAAAACTCAGATAAAATGAGTGCATTTTAGTGAAAATGAAAGCACTCATCAGTGAACTCAGTAATTATGAGTTAGATAACACAGAGTTGCAAATAACATTTGGTCAGCTGCTGTTTTGGGAGCCAACTAATTTCAAACTGCTGGAAAGACATTCAGAGGATGAATGTGTGGGCATATGTGCAGACACTCACTGGCTCTCACACAACTGTGGGGATATACCAGTGTCATAAATATGTTAGTTAGTTTGCATTTTGAAAATCTTTGTTTACTGTACATGTACCTTGGTGAATTTTGGAAAGGCATTAAAATATAAAGACGTTTATTAATACTAAAGATTTCGGCAACACCAACGACTTGCATTTTTGGGCTTTCTTGTTGCATCATGTGAGTTTTGGTCTGTTTCTATAAAGTTTTGGTGTCGTTCCTTTAGCATTAGGCTTTCCCCCAGTCCCAAAAAGTATAATAGTGTGGATGCATGCTCACTGTTCCCTTTAGTCCTTATTGTCATGGGCTACTGAACACTCCAATTAGCATATGCCATGTCTTCACTGTTCTTTCTGCTGAGTCTGCTTGACAGTTGGTGCCTGAATTGTTAATAGGATATTGACAGGTGGTAGCTTTGAGCCTCAGTGGGGTTAACTCCTCCATCATGTAGTTTGAAAAGTGCACACATGGGAGCTACAGATACACACCAGTAGCCCCTTTCCTAATTGTTAATCATCTTTCCGTGACACTGAAGAATTAAGCAACAGTATAGCTGAAAATGAAGTTCTGGAGCTTAGGTGCACTGGTGGCAATTAGTTTTATCCCTGATTTTCCGTTGTTTATTAATTGAGGTATGTGGGGAAAACCAGGACCTACTACATTGACTTTTTAGGGGACCATTTTGTCTACAGTGCCATGTGAAGGCAGATCCCAATGGTGAACTCCCATTGTTCTAAGCTTTGTCTCTTGAGATGACTGTTAATTACTTTTTGGGGGGGTTAAAATCCTTACCTATGACTTCCATGGTTTATAATTGGACAAGGTAGGTATTTAGTACTGTGGTAGCTATGTGCTAGCTTTACAGTGTTTAGAGGATCTTGTGGTATGAATCCACATGTGTAGTTCATCCATCTATCTGTCTGTTCCTTTGTTATCTTACATTCGTATCTGAGCAGGATTGGCTGGGATTGGAGTCCATATCAGCGGACAAAGGGCGTAGAAAAAGCAAACAACCAATCACTCTTACATCCCCACCTACAGCCAGTTTAAAGGGATAGTACACTGCCATTCTAATCCACTAATAATTTTTTTTGATGTATATTTTTTATTTAAGTAAATGTGTTAAATCTCAGCTAAATAATCCTAGTTTTGATTTCTGCTATAATCAGGCATCCTTACTTCACAGTGGAAATCCGACTGCCTGACATGCTGCTTGTTGGAATCAAAATCAAAGCAAATAAAAATACTACATCTGTGGCTACAAATCTTAAGGCCAAAGTACAGGTTTCTGTTTTTATTATCCTAACTAAGGGAGTTAATGAAATATAGGTGTGCACACATATATAATGATTCAATTGTCCAATACGTTTAATCAAAGAGTTTACAAAGTAATAACTTTAATATACAGGGGTGGGTGTTAATAGGTGCTGAGCAGGAAGCTCAGACGGCAGACCTTCATCTGTGTGGTCTTTGACCAGGTTTGTTTGGTTAATAATCTTTGCAGCAGATTGACTATGAAGGGCTGATTCAGACAGACTTATCAGAACAGTTGTTTCAACATTTATTATAATTAGCCTTGTGCAAGATGATCAAATGAAATGGCGCATATATATATACTATTTATATATATATATATATATAGTCTACATGTAATCTGCTATGGTGCTAACAAAAATGTAAAAGAATGACTGAATAAATTGAATAAAAAAACTGCACTAAAGTATGCAGTAAGTTCACAGCATGAGGAAAGAAACTGCTGATATTACAGCAGCAGATACTCCCGTTTTGCTTGCCAGATGATAGCAAGGTGGTTATTGGGCTCAACTCCCTAATACCACTTATGGTGTGTAGATGGGTGGTTGGGATACTCTTAAGGGGGGGTTTAATTCCCCGCAGCACCCATCCAGTCTCTGCTGTGCACATCTCATACCAGATTGGGATATTTCCAGTCAGGATGCTTTCATTGCTCCTCTTCAGAAGTTAACAAGACCTTGGCATATGAATTTGGTCTTCTTTGATTTCCTTACGAGGCTTCTAAACTTTCTTTACCACGGTTGAGATCTGTCTGTGACTTAAACTCTGCAAAGCACTGATGTGGGCTCTAATCTGAGGTAGCTTTAACTGGTGATTTCTAAGACAGATAAAAGTTATGAAACTATGTACTCAGCCCAGAATTTTCATATGCTTTGTATTCACATACTTAACATGAAATTATTTCATAGTTTTTATTTATTCAGTTTTGGCATACAGTAGAATACAAAACAGAAACACAATGTAATAGGTGTGTGTTGCTTTTTTCTGTCATTGTACATACCGATACAGCAAGAGTGTCATCTGTCTTTGTCTTGTCCCTCTGCAGGATGTTCCGCTTGCGGGCATTGTCCGCAGTTTCAGTGGGGCTCGTGCAGCTGTCCCGGCGTTATCACAGCGGGGCAGTGCGAGAGTCCGGCCGGAGAAGGCTGATGTTGGCAGCCCTAGCTGGGGTAACCGGCGTGTCTGCTAGTGCTGGACTGCTGTGGAAGAGGTAGTTTTTTGTTTTGTTTTTTTACACCCTTGTGCCTCATTTTATTGCTCTTAAAATAATAGTGGTCTTAAAAAAATACTGCATTTGTTCCTTAAGAAGCAATTTGAAGCAAGCTGATGTGTAAACAACTCTGTGATTTACAGGCAACCTGCTCAAGGTGCAGATTGCTTCTCGGCTGAAGGCCTGTCTAGTGTTGCTTAATACAATGTGGCATGACTGGGAATTCAATTTAAACATGTTTGTTGAGTTTCATTTTTATTGATTTTTTGGCACTTGAATGACACGCCATTTTTTGAAGTGGGTTTTCCATCATGTGTTTAAACTTCAGCACTGTGCTATGGGACAGCATTCAGTGAACAGGACTTGATGTTCATTGAGCAAATTAGGAATTGCTTTTGGCTCAGTACTCAGCTAGACTTTTGAGCACATGTTACATTTCATTCTCCTGCTTGTTGTGTTTTTATGGCTATCCATTGCCTTAAAGCCTGTTGTTTAGTTAAGACAATGTGCTGGAGAAGGTGTTGAGGTTAGAGCTCTATGGGGACACACTGATTGTGCTGCAGGAGGCAGAGTGATGGATGGCGCCTCAGGGCATTTGAGACTGATGGAACGAGACTGTTCCAGGCCTTCACCCTGGGCTTCATTTTCAACGCGTGTCATTAAACTGAATTATTCAGCCTGCTCCAGACAGTCCCTGCTATTTATTATTATTATTCCAATTTCAGTTTAGTCAGAAAAATGGTAACGTGGGAGTCTGCCATAGTAAAACCTCCCCGCACTGCACCGATGAGCAAAACACAGCAGAGCACATAATCTCCTGGCCCTTTTGCCTCTCTGTTTTTCAATCTGTTTAGCATCATAGCGACAGTACACACCTAGCTGCAAAACACAGTCTGCTACATACCTCCTGAGATCTACTTGGTACTAGAGCAAAGCACAAAGAAATATTGCTAAACGATGTTTTCAGATAACATCGATCTGTCCCCCAGGTATTGATCTGTTTTGTAATCTGATCTCTCTTTTTGTTAAATTTATTTACAAAACCAGAGCATATGCAGATGCTGGGTCTTCTGTTCGACACTCTGAGCAAGTAAGTGGAGAGGAACCGGATTTTGGGAGACACCCAGACTCCGAAACGGAGTCAGAGAAATCGGTGGAGGCCAGCAGTGGAGATGAGGATGAAAAAGACGAAGGTGGAGAGGGGAAAAAAAAGAAGCAACGCTCTGGATTCCGTGACCGCAAGGTGATCAATAAACAATAACCATTCAGCCATGCAGTCAGTCTTCCTATTTAATTCATCTCCACAATGGTGTTTTGAAACCCCCAGCAAGCAATTTCCAGATATGCCACAGCTAGTATATTTTGACAGAATATTTGCTGAGACCAAGAAACGTAATGGGGTAATCAGCATGCATAAATAACAGGAATGTCCCACTCCTATGATTTTATTGCTGTTAATTAGGCAGCAGATGAGAAAGGATATGGAGATAAAGAACAAAGGATCTTTGATTTGATGCCAAATAAGCAGTGTTTGTTGCACTGCTTGTTGGAGGATGTGAGGATAAAAACAAAAAAAGGAGGAAGAACTTTTAAACAATTCAAACTTTTTTTTTGAATGATGTAAAAATTGCGCAGTCACTCTTGTCTGAGGAGCAGCCACAGTCTGTAAAAAGCAAATAGATGTCTAAGGGCTGACTGTCTTTGAAGTGGTCCAGTGTTGGAATTTTAAGTGTATGTTGAGTATATCCACAGATTTTGGCTTTCTTTGTGTTTTATTCATTAGGTGATTAGATCAGGAGATGCTGAATAATAATAATAATAATAATGATACTAATGCAAAATCATGCAGCAGGAAGACATTTTTACTCCAACGTTTGTGTTTGAAATTCAGTGGTGTTGCTTTTTTAAACTGAGTGCTACCGCTGTCTTAGATGTTTCACAACACTGTTTGAAAATGCTAAACACAAAATAATAAGTTCCTCATGTGACTTGAATTTTACCTTCCTGGTTTTGTGTGGGTTTTTGAATTTTTTATTTAAATTGAAAGACAGCCCATGTCTTCATCAGTGTTGAAAATGCTGAGATCCATAATCTGTAAGCACAATCAGATAAAAGCTAGAGAGAAAGAAGAGGGCAACCCAGTCTTTCTGCCAGTCACTCAGTTCTCTGCCATTTCCACACAACTGTCTAATAGACCTTCATCCATACACAGTTGGTTGCCTCTGCTGGAGACATGCTCATGGTGATTTCCCCAAAGACTATTAAGGTCTCCTAAAGTGAGAGTACCGACACTGACACATGTAATCATAAATATGAAATTGAAGTGAATGTAGTGTGACTGTTCCCCACAGATTTTTATCATAAAACTGAGTTTGATAACAAAAAGTTGAAGCTCTGAAATGTTTTTTCTTTTGCCAAAAGAAGTTTCTGTAGTGAATGCAATCAATCAATGTCACACAAAATAACCACCTGTTTGGGTTCCAGCCCAACACAGATTCTAAACACACACTGCCCTGTCAGTTTCCCAGCTACTCCACATCTGTTTGAAATGTGGATGGCATTGCAGCAAATAACAGTTGACGGGTGGCTAATGTGTCGCGCCATGCTGATGGTCTGTAGCTGTTATTTGTGTTGTCTACAGATTTATTTAGTTTTGGTAACTCTCCCTTCATATTAACCTAGCAGGCAGACTGACCCCGAATAGGAAAACACTCTGTGTTCCTGATTTGAATTTGTGGCAGTTGAGTCAGGAGGTTAATATACCTCCCGATCAAGGATGACAAATTGGTTTCCTGCTGCTCTGGGCTCCCCTTCACTCAATCTACTCTCACTTAACTCACGTTATTTTCTGTCTACACACATGGTTGAAATATTGCTGGTTCTTTGATTTGATCTTGTTGATTTTTATGTATATTACATTAAAGCTTTTGCCTAAAGTGGGAATCTTGTGATATTAATTTTGCTTTCTGGCTGGTTGGCAGGTGATGGAGTATGAGAACAGGATACGAGCCTACTCAACTCCAGACAAGATTTTCCGCTACTTTGCCACTCTGAAGGTCATCAATGAGCATGGAGATGCTGAGGTTTACATGACGCCTCAGGACTTCATACGCTCCATCACACCTAATGAGAAGCAGCCTGAGAGTAAGTTCTTAATTTCACCACTTTTGCTTATATTCTTTTAGCTCTTTCTGTGCATGCTCTTCTTTCCATTAATGGCATCTGCACACTGACTTAATGTGAGAGTGAGCATGTTTTCTGTAACACATTTATCTAACACTTTCAGCATGCAGGCCTTCACATTACCAGATATAGGTATAAAGGTATAAGATGAAGACTGTGTAGTTCATTTTATTTAGTTAAGCTGAATAGAATGCATGCAGTAACATCTCAGTCTGAGCTCAAACCAATTTCACCGAAGTTTCCAAGCTGCTTTTTTATGGGAGTTTTTCTAAACACATTCCAGCACTGACATTGGTTCAAAACATCAGAAGAGTGAAGACACTGTTTACCGGCCTTTAGTTGCCAGACCTCTACAAAATTATGTTTAGTATTCCTGCATTCACTTTACAATTTCACATCTATTACAGATTGAAATGACTCTAAAATAAATATTTACTTATCTTCTTTATAACAAGTCAGAGGCTGGAATAGATCAAATCGATCCAGTAATTATTTCAGCCCATTGTTTTGAAAAACATAAATGAAAGCTGAAATTGGTTTCTTGTAACCAAAGGCAGCCTCCAGTTTTAAAAATATGAAGTCAGCACAAAAGTGCTAAAAACTGCAGTTTCTCAAGTGGCCACTTGAAGCTGGTTCTAAATGGGAGTCCCGTTTAGACTCCCATGTTGAACTGTATACTATACAGCAAAAATAATTTTGTTTACATTGTTGTGCAACAAGGGTTTGGTCTCTCCAACTGATTTATCTCTTTGTAACAACCTTTTAGGACTGTTGAAAGCTTTGAATGATAGCACAGCTAGCTCCCATGAAAATACGACAACATCTCAATGCTTGAGAGTAAGATGAGTAAGACGTGTTATATTATAGTCAAGTGTATCAACTTTAGATGTTTAGTTAATTAAAAAATTGATTAAAATGATAAGAATATAGATTCCTAAATTATGACTAAAACTTAAAATAGTTTTGGTTAAAGGATTATGACTAAAGCCAAATGCTAATGCTAGCAAAGCTTGCTATCATTAGCTGATGAATTAACCACATTTAGATGACAGGGTAGTGTGTTAACTTTGGCTCAAAAACACCAATGTGGCTAAAGCCAAAATGGAAATGTCAATGCCTCAGAGCAGATACTTGCTAGTATCAGATACTAGTAAGATAAAAGCTTTTCCAAAACAAGTTAATTCCACATATTTACTCACATGGCAACATTTGTAGCTTCAGTAATAACAGGAAGTTATCAAGAGCACAGAGAAAAGATCATTTAGGAGCTAAGAGCACATGACATGGTATAGTTCACTCCAGACAGATGAGTTGTTGGTTGTAAGCTAGAGGTTATTAATTTTCCCATTTTTTTGCTCATATGTTTATGGATGCATTCCCATCTACATACATACATACATGCATCTCTAATTATGAAAGTAGGTACTAAAATTTAGTAGCTAGAGTTTCGCCTGGTGGGCGAAACTCTAACCACATATATTATATTTCACTTGATGTTCTGCCAAATCTGGCCTGTGTAGATCATATCATGTTCGTGATGTGGCTTGTCCCATCAGCATTTTGGGTATTTCAGGAGAAACATTAGCATGACAGTGATGTAAATGGCAAAATTTGCTCGCTTTAACAGATTGATGGAGCTGGAAATGTTACATGTCCCATGTGTGAAAAGGGCAATACTTTCACCCACTGACATACCCTCCTCTTTTATATGATTGTACTCCCTCTTTAGCTTCTTTGGTCTGTCACAGTGGATATAAGTAAATGTCAAGTCTGATTCTTCTCCTGCAGTAGAAGTGTAGCCCCAAATACAACCTGGAGATCTGAGATATATAGTTACACAACTTCTATGCAGGTTGTTTATGGTCATTAATAAACAGGGTAAGATGTTTCCATTAAGAAATGCTGAGATCATGTCACTCAAATGGCAGCGCCTTACCCAACACATCCCCCCTCCCCTGTGCTCTGTTCAGGGACACCGAACACACATGGCTCTGGACTTGTGAAAGTGCGTGCTATAAGGATACTAGTACAAGAAGGGAGGGGTGGGAGGGTAGTCCCGTCATGCTGTGTTTAGAAGTCACGACACAGCAGTTGGTGTATCAATTAACAAGTTCAAACAAGAGCAGATCTCAGGCGTCGAACATGGAGCCAGTGAGAGATATTTGATCTACAGCCATGGGAGAGTTGTGAAGTTAGGAAGCTTAACTTGGCATAGATTTGTTTTATCACCTCCCTCGTCTCTATCTGTCATTACTATTCAACTCCAAAATTCAGTTAGATTCACAGTCTTATTCTTGGTTTATTGTTAAAGAACGTTTCATTCACAGTAAAGGACTCAAGCATGCTTAACACTCAATAAGGATTAGTCTGGATGTCTCACATTTGTGTTGATTCTCAGCTATTCCATCTGTTAATAATGTTTAAGACTTGGCTTAGCTTTGTCCCCAAACCTTTTATTCTTAGATTCACCTTTCCCTCATGTGTCAATGTTTAAAGCTATTCATTTATTTAAGGTTACTGTCTTTTGCTAAACTGGCATTAAAATAATGATAAACTGTGCTCTGATGGACAAGCAGATAACAAAGCCAAAAGAAAGGATTTTGTTCATAAGTTTCCCCCCTGCGGAAATTTTTCTGGGACCCTTTTTGGACCTAAGTCTAGTACAACTTAAAAACTTGTTACTATTTCTTAACTTCCAGGGTTCCTACTTTCTAAAAGGTCAAGAACTTTAGGGGTTAAAGGTGAGGCTGAGATTTTCGCAGCAATTTGCTTTAGTTAGTCTGTCATCTTATGACAAAACAGTTTGCTTGTTTTAAATTGAGGAATTCAAGTGTTTTACTTTTGCTCACCGCTTTTCCAGAACTGAACCCATTAGACAGGCAACCAACAGCAGCATGGTTTCACCCTCTTTTCTGTTACGTCTATATGATCCGTCCAAGTTTGCCACAATATCACATTTTCACTACACGATGTTCATGGGCAGAGGGATTTATGATACTGATACGATACTAGAACACTACAAGCATGCCCATGCTTCTAGTGTTCTAGTATCGTATCAGTGCATACATGCAGTGCAAAGGTGGATCAGAAACTGTCATTTTATTCAAGCTAGATTATTTACAATATATTGATATTACACAACGAGCTTCAAATTTCCTCCACCATTAAAACTGGTCAATTCTAATAGCAATGATGCATGTAAGTTGTAGATGATGTGCAACAGCTGTCTGCTCTTTCTGAGTAAAACTCAATATAGATTAAAAAGAATGAGTTTTTAAATATCAAGCTTATCAATGTCTATACATCCTCACAGCCCACATTATTTTTTTTTATATTCTTCTCCATGGGAACCAACTACTGGAAAAAAATTGCTTTTTCATACTCCAGTGAACTAATTTGTGGTTTCCTGTAATGTAGATGAAGCAGACTTTAAGTCAAACTAATCTTTTCATTGTGTTAGAGTTAGATTTAATGAGGTCAGTGTGAACATACTCTCTGTGTGATCCAAAGAAGCTTGAGTGTGACTTTTGGAATTTAAAAGGACTGCAGGTTCTGCATGAATTATCATATAACGGATGAAGATTGCCACCTCACACCAAAGTTAGTTAGATTTAGGTTCATTAAAAGGTGCAGCTCTCTTTTATGCAAAACGAAGAACTTATTTTTCAGGGATAATTAATAGTTTAGTAAAAATCACATTTTCTGCCCTCCTTTCAGGGAGAAGCAACAGAACCATAATAATAAGCATGTAGACTGATGAAGATTACTCATTTTCACCTGATCCAACTTGTGTGTGTGTGTGTGTGTAACCGAAGTGATTGTTTGTTGTGTTAGCATGAAATAACACTGATTTCTAATTAAACCAAATGCCTGAAAGTACTCATGTCAAGATAATCTGTGTATAAATACAATTCCTGCATGGTGTGGATCTTGGTTTGTGTTGCTCATCTGGATCTATAAAATGAATCCTTGTTTGAGAACTGAGTCGTAACTGATGATCAGGCCAGCGAACGCTGAGTGCTGATGATTGTTTGGCAAAATGCAAATGGGTTTGTTAATGACTATTATTATTCTCCGGCACATGTCTTTTATTACCAGAGGTTCAACAGTGACACCAAGTAAATATAATTGCTCTGGTTCATGCTCTTAATAAGTCTGTCTTCATTTGTTAGAATTCTTCTGCCCTAATCTATAATCTCCTTCTATCTCTCTCTTTTTTTCATAGATCTAGGCCTCGACCAGTTCATCGTGAAGCGGTATGATGGCAAGGTAAGGAACAGGTGTCTTGGTCTGGGTCTACTTGGTCATCATGGAGGTCACCAGGAGTTTAATTGTGTCATAGCTTAATTTTTAATTCTTAAATTCAGCTTAGAGTAGCTGTTGTGGGATTTTTGTGAGTGTAATGTAAACCAAGAGACGAAAGTTTATATCTTTCCTATTGCAAAGCTTATCTAATCTTACTAGTCCACCCTCTGGTGGACTAGTAAGATCTTACTAGTCCACCAGAGGGGTTTATTACCCAGATTTAAGAATCAGTTCATCAAATAAAAAACAAATTAAAAAAAATAAAAATATTTTTTCCATTCACACAAATTGTTGATTGTTTTAGTTTTTAGCTTTAAAAGACTGAAAACATTGAAAACTTAATCAGCAGCTTAGTTACTCTGAATAATCCACAAACCTAAAAAAGTCTTTTTTCTTGAGCAGAAATAGACCAAAGTGAAGTCGACATTTAGAAAAAGGCCTTTTTTTAAAAATTCATTTAAAAATAT
Organism: Neolamprologus brichardi; assembly: GCF_056152115.1. NCBI lineage: Eukaryota > Metazoa > Chordata > Actinopteri > Cichliformes > Cichlidae > Neolamprologus > Neolamprologus brichardi. The sequence continues at coordinate 20,026,896 of NC_142116.1, forward strand.
TTAGAATTTTATCTTCATGCAGAAAAGATGAAGCAAATGAAGTCTGCACTTGATAATTAGCCTTTTAATCATCAGATTATAGTAAGGTTTTTATCTGTTCATGACTTAATTCCCTCTCTCTTTTTGCATATTATTTTATGAGTGAGGTTTTATAAGGTTTGGTCTTACTGAAATAAAGTGAGTATAAAAGTCAGTATTTTCACCTCTGAGAGAAAAATAACTAGAGCCAAATCACAGGTTAACTCGTGAAATATTAGCAACTTTGTGTGCAAACTGTGAATTAAATCTTGCATAGAGACAGAACTACATTTGTCATTTTTCTGGATGAATTGGTAATGCTGGAGAGCTTTGCATGAAAGGAAGCTATAACTCTGTAGAACAAACATTAAATACTTATCGCAGGAAGTTGGATTGCAGCATTTCAAAAAATGACAAGTGGCAAAGAGAAAGCAAAGAAATAGAAAACATCATTACATCCAGCAAACAATCCAGAAATTAGTAGCAAACATCTAATGCTGCTGTCTGAATAACATGTTTAACTTGTATTTTTTTTCTATTTTTCTTGTTTCTGTTGTTAAGCTGTTGTGTGTAAGTCGGTTTTGTCAAAACAAAATATTAGATTAGATTAACAGTCAAAAAATGTTTTTGCCTCCGCCATCTTAAATATTGAAGAGGGACAGTATCTTATATACTTCTTTGCTCGTGTCTTTGCTTTTGGTCCTGCTTTTGCTGTCTGCTTCCAACCCGAATGTGTTGTTTTCCGACTATTGTTTGAGCTCTAAAATTCAGAAAAAGGATTAAAGGCCAGAAAAGCCATTTAGTGTGAAGGTGCCTTTAACAAAGCACTTAAGAGTAACTATGCACAAAGAAGGCCCACCCACTGTATGATGACCTCTTCAAAGACAATGGCAGCATGCAAGCATTATAGGCTGGCCCCTTATGGACACTGAATGACTTTAGGGAGCAAGTGCCAGTGCTCTAAATGCTGACATTTTCATGAATATAAATCACCAAGATCATATTGCATAAGTACTTTTATTGATATTGATTTGTGACCATTACTGCCCTCCCATAGATTTCGGACAGCACCTCTCAACACCCAACAGCTAAGCGTTCATTTAATATTAGCTAATCATCAGTGTGGCGATTGTAGCTTTTAACCTCATTAGAAAATTAATCAGCCCTCAGGTTGCTACGAGTCTCTGCCTAATCTCCATATTGAAGTCAGATGAACAGGTAGCGAGGGATTGCAGTCTACTTCTTTGTCATAGGTGTCTTCCTGTACTCCTTTCACTGCTCCTGCTCTTTTGTTTTACCTTGCCTTGTGTTTTGTGACACCTAGAGTACTTTTACCCACCCATATTTTAACAATCTGTTAAAAGTATGGGATATATAGTAATCATAAGGGCTCTTGAAATTGTGTGGCAGACCAAAATTAAAGTGGAGCACTCGTCCTGTCTGGCCCTTGTCTGTTTATGTAAATGATCCGATTCTTCAGTCCTCATGTTTCTTGCATTTGCCAGGCAAATCTCTAGATACGTGTGCTTCTCGGATACTGTATTTAGCTTTGGATTTTCCCTGGCGATTTTACTGCCATGGCTGGAGTGGCCCGAGAGATTCCCATCTTCTTAACTCCTCATTTGCCCGGAGAGACACACCTTCTTCTCACCTCTAGCAATTTAGAGGAGGAGTAAACTATTACTTTTTCCATTTTACTATTTAGGTTAACACAAAACTAAAAAGTACAATGAGTAAGACCTACATGAAATGCCCAGAGAAGTGTAATGGTACAATATCTGTTTAAATCATGAAGTGAATGGAAATATACGAAGGGAGCATTTCAGCTAAACCAAAGCTAAAGCCCACACCATGTGTGAGAATGCCATAAAAGGTCTCCTAAAGGCCTCTGTATCTCACTTCCCATGGTTTTATTTAAAAATAGCGAAGCTAACTGTAATGTTTGGGCATAGTTAAGTAGGAATATGTGTAGGTGTACGTCCTTCTGTCCACCATCTCCCGCTGACACTAAATTTGTTCCAGGTTCAGTCTTTATGTTAGACAAAGTTGTATGGTTGTTTACCAGTTGTGGTTCATATTGACTCAACCTGCTCATTGTGTTGTTTTCCATCCATGTGTGCAGTAACGCGATTGTTTTAAAAATCTTTAACTGCTTGTCTTTGCTCGACAAATCGTTTAAGCGCACCTCTCCTTCTGCTGTTAATTCCCTGCCTCGCTCTGGTTATTCTTCCTGTCCTCATCATGTTGGTATGCTTTTCAGCTGCAGTAATCCAATGTTGATGTGACCTGACGTTGTTAACTGTTGATTATTCTCTCATGCTCTTATCAACCATTCTCTCTCATTCATGTAACAAATAACACCCCTCCCCCCATGTTCTCTCTTCTCTTCCTCTTGAATAACCATCATTGTCAACTCCCCGTCTCCCAACATCCCCTCTTTTTTCTCTGCCTCATTTCTCCAATCATTACATCTGCTGATCCCCACTCTCCACCAACCAACTCCCCTTCCCCCTTCACCTCCTCTTCATCTCGTCTGTCTCGCGCCCTCCTTCTCGTTCTGCCCCTCCCTCTCTGCAGGACTTCTGGCAGGTATGGGGTGTGTGCCGAGCAGCATGTGTGCACCTGAATGAAAAAATGCACTCTGTAGCCACTTGCTACTCCCTCTATCTCCTTTATACTCTTTCCTCCTCTCCCTCTGATTTCTCCACTTTCTTTTGACCACTTGCTCTTTCTCTGCAGTAATATGGAGGGCATAGGTGTTCACCATTGTTAGTTCAGGGGAACGGCTATTCAGACACTTTTTTTTCTCCAGTGTTTACCACGACTTACATGCACTTTGACTAGGACAGCAGCCAAAGTGTGCCTTTTAATATTTACATCTTAACTAGATTGCCAATAACAACTCCTAAAATTCCATACTGGTTTTTCCCTCACAGCTTCAAGCTGCTGCAGGTGCGATGGAAGTAGAATAAAGCAGTACTGTAGTACTTTAGTGCTTTATTTATTTATAGTAAGCAGAATATGGCCATGCAAAGTACTTGTTACTGATTGGCTGGTAACTGCTTTAAAGACAGTGCACCTGGACAGTAACACAAGTAGCTGCTTTAGTAATCAGGAAATTGGTCTGTTTAATTGTTAACCACCTTTAAACAGACTCCAAAATGCTTGGTAATATAAATGCTTATCTGCCTTATGCACTTTGAGATGCTTTATCTTGGCAAATAACTTACTTGGTTGTTATAGCTTTCTCCACCCCTGCCATGTCTCTTTATTTGATCCGCTACAGTAACCTAATACTTGTAGTATTGTTTAAATGTCAAAGAGATTTGGTCTTTAAGCAGGTTGAATGCTTCTGTCAGTCAGCACTGCATGAAGATAAGCTAATCATAGCAAAGGGCAAGTTACAGCCTGTTCACCATATCATGACTGGTGGTGCAATAATGTGAAGTAGGCACACACGCCCCATTGTCTGGGATTCTGTATCAAATATGCAAACTCCAACTCCACATTGTTATTGGATGTTGTGTTGGAGACCTTCCCAGTGCCCTTTGTAAAGCTTTGTTAGAGGCAGCTATATACCATGCCTTCCCTGCTGAATTATTGAAAGTGCAGGCTATAGTTTGCCTTGACAGCGATTATTAAAGACTGCAGCACTCCTATATAATTTATATATACTAGTCGGACCCCCAAAGTAAAGTCCACCTACTTTCATACATAAATAGTTGTTTTAAGTATTGCAAAGGTAGAATAAAAAGGCTCTCTGAAATTATTTCTTTGTTAAGAGTACTGGTCAGTAAGACATGCTAATGGTGCTGTTCCCCTGCACTCTCACTGTCTTGCTTTACACGCACACCTCTCTCTTCTCATCTTTCATTTCTTCTAATAACAGCTGTAGCTTTCCAAATGCTTTGGCACTTGAGCTGTTTCCCAGCATGCACTGCTCTAATGCCTGTGTCTCACAGAGAAAGTAGCTGGTGGCGGCGCCCCCTCTCTGTGCATGATGTCATCACAGGGTGGTTTTGGGCCCAGAAAAAAGCCATAAAGGCTCTGTTAGCTGATGTCAAGGCTGAATTGGTGTGCTTGATAGTCTGCACAAATCCATCCTCTGGACTGTCCGGGTGTCAGTGCTGCATGATCTCTGTAGAGCATGGTTTAGAGTTACTGGAGGCAGGACTTGGTTTTGTACATTTAAATGTATGCAAACTGTTCCTACATGTTCTGGCTCACTGTGTTTGTAAAGCAACGCTGTCTTCCGGATGACCTCCACCGACGGAGAGTCGAAACCTGTCACTCAGAGGGAGTGCTGCTCCAATGGAAAACACGCCACTTGTCACACCAACTGTTGTCATGTTTACCCTTTCTGATCTCACAGGACGCTCCCAGGGCCTGCTGCTTGGACTGATACAGACCACTATATATATCTATCTATATATCTATATCTATATATATCTATATCTATCTATCTATCTATCTATATATATATATATATATATATATAGATAGATAGATATATATTTGTGTGTATGTATATATTCTTCCGCTGTGTGTAATTTTCTCCATGCTTTCTTTGTTCTCTGTTTGTTGACACTGAAAGATCACACACAAAAATACACTGAATACTCCTGATCCTTCTCTATTTCTCTCTCTTCCACTCAGAGGTTGGTTTGTCTCAAAAGCTGGTCCTTTAATTCAGTTCAACCTGTCGTTTATAAGACAGCTGCCAGTCCTCAGCGAACAAAATTTGTTTATTGAGCGTTCCACATCAGGAAGCATTGTACTGAATGTGCTCACTGCATAAGTTATTAATGGCACACCTGCTTTGTGGTTACCCCTGAGACTAGAGGTGGCTAATGCATTAATTTTCTCTCCTCCCACACACCTGCCGACCCACCTACAGAATGCGGTGTTTTGGTCCAAAGATGCGATCATATACAGGGAGAAATTATCGTCTGCAGCTCAGTAAAAAATGAAAAATCACATCGTCTTTGGGTTTGTTGGGGTGCGTGGTTTGTGAATGGGGCGCCATGCTGTGTTGAAGATGCAGTGCAAGTGGGCTTGCAGGCTGTCAGACCATTCAGAAATATCAAGCTGAGACCTGGATTGACTTTTACCCTCAAGCAGGTCATCCTGAATTCAGTTTTCCCTGATACTCAAATCATTTATTGTACCCACAAAAGTGACAGTAACCTCAGAGCTACCACATCACATACTGCGGTGCAAAGGACACAACGGTCCTGATTCATTTTTAATGCATCTCTTGTCACACTCTTCCCCTCTTTCACTCTTTCTGCACTGTCAGTCAGGCTTTACATGTCACTGACCTTTTTTTTCTTTCTTTCTTTCTTTTTTCAGTCAGTTCATCAACACGCTCCAGTAAACCACGTTATTTTGAAACTCACCTTTGCATTCAGATGTGAGCTCACTTGAGGACAGGCGTCACTCAATAAACACATAAACAGCAGAATGAGAGCAAATTCTTCCTGTTGCTGCCTGAGCCTTTCATCAAACCCTAGACTCATAAATTTGTGTTTTTATTATGGCAGTCATGGAGGAAAAAGAGTGAAAGAGCAGAAAATACATGGATGACAAATTATGTATTTTTGGTATGCAAATGTGTGTACAGGCGGATTGCAGAATTATGTGAATTATGTCTCATTTCAGTCAGTTGCTTCAGCAGTTGTCTGTTTGCTTTTGTTATGACACTGGATGTCAGGAGATTTGATCAGTCTCATTAGCACAGATGTGTTCATTGTCACATCCTTAAGTATTTGGAGCATGCCCCCTTTTTTGTATTTTCTCTGTCACTGACACAAGATAGGGTGAAGTGACTTTCATAATGAGCTTTTCTTCCACATTTTTTTTTCACCTTTTGGCATCTTGATTGCTGATCTCTAATTTTTTATAGTCGTGTGCACATGCAAAACTGAAAATGAAATTACTGTCCAGATAATCACGTTATATACAGTTTGTTATTTGTAAAAGTAACAGTTTTTAAGTATATCACTTTTCAGTTGTGTTTAGAAAATGTTTCCTTAGTATTTGTGTGAAATGAATAATGAATGAATAATTTGGCCTTCTGCATGCATCCCTTCAGCTGTGCCTGGTTGTACGGGTCTCATGCTTAGTTTTCTTAAAGCTAGTTTAAATTTGGTCTGAAGTAGCCATGGGCTTTTCCTTAGCCCTAGTGCACTAGAGAGATTAGCCCTGGCCAGACTTTTAACTCTGTTTGTTCATTCCTCCTTGCTACCAGTGACACCCAGACAGCAGCTCTGTCAGTCCCGTGTTTCTGCCTCACCTAACAGGCTAGTTGGATTGTCATCTCTAGCTGAAACACAAGGACAAGTATGTAGACATGTCCAGGCTCATGCCAGAAGTCTGAAAAGCAGCCACACTCACATGTATACAGACAGATTTGAAGTCGGTACTGATTAAGAGATAGGTTTTAATTTACTTGATTGCTGCAGCAATCAAGTTTACAGTCATTTAAGTGCTTTGGGAAAAATCTACCAGTGTTAAATACTGATTTAAATGTAGTTGGTGTTTTATAGGCATGATGTCCTCCCTGTTGAGCTATCAAAACTAATGAATTACTGATTAGACACAGAGACGAAGTCTGACTAAGGAATCAAGTAACCCAGTAGCTACATTTTGTAGATAAGACTTTCTGTCTTTTATCTGATGTTGTACTCTGTGTGCATTTTTGTACTGTTCACTGGCTTTTTGCTGGAGAATCCAGTATTGTGTGTCTCAAGTCGGAAGCCGAGGCTTGCACTAGTGATAGAAAGATGGAGGATAAAGTGTAAGTCCTGGCATGATCCTTACAACAGAGCCACGAGATGGGGAGTATGAAACATGGAGCATAGGTTGATATTCACAGTGCCATACCTCCTCTTCTTCTTCTTGTTCTTAACAGAGTGCACATTGTTATAGCATAGAGCGAATAGAAAAAAACAAACAAAGAGAGAATGCTTTAATGTCAGCTCATTGGCGCTGAAATCTGTAGCTATAGAGGGGATCCTAAAAGACTAAAAAACTTCCATCGTGTGGCCTTTTTATAACCCTGGGAAAAAAAGTTGAAATTCTTTGTAAAATGTAAAGGAAAACAGCCCATTTTGAATTTTTGTTCAGCAACACATTTCTTATAAAGTGGGGTGTTTGTCACTGTGTTGCATCAACTCTTCTTTTAAAAACACGCTGTAAGCATTTGGGATCTGAGGGAATTACTGTATTACTGTAAAAGGAAAACATGTTTTGCTTAATGTGGGATTTCGTAAGTTTGGGTCATTTGAAGTGTGAGATGATGGTCCTCTCCTCTTTACCCTGTTATACGTGGCTCCATGATTTCTGTAGAGGATTCCTGGCTGTATAGATATATTTTTTGTGTGTGTTGTGTAGGACAGTTGTAGATAAAGCTTGAAACTACAGTGACATGCCTTCTTTTTTTGCTCATGTCCATTCAGTACTGACTCTCTGAATTGGACTTTATGTTTAATTCTCTGAATCCTTTAATGATTTAATGAAGTGTATGTCAAAAATGCCTAAATTAGTCACAATCTTACAATAAAAAACAATATTTTTCTTCATTAGTCTGTTACAGACTTATGAATCCCCAACCACTGCAGGGAGGCTCATCATCGTCATCAAGTAGTTTCATCAGATTTGTAGACGATAACAGCAAATCGAAATAAAAATATGAAAAAAACAAACTGTAGAATTTCTTAGTTGAATATGTCGTCTGTATTCTGTTTTATATTAAATAGGGTAAAAAATGAGTTTGCTAATTTAGCATTGTCTTTTTGATTAATTTTCAATAGCGTCTCAGTTTGTGGGAAGCTGGATTGTAATTGGATTTGTTTCACTCCAGGCTTTTCTGTGAGGATGCTGTTATCCCTGACTCAGACGAGTGAAAAATGTGATACTACCCCTAATGTGCTTGGTGCCTCTGCTCTGATCTTTATAATGAGGCCCAGTGTTTTTATGCGTCTTGGTGTACGGCCTTGTAGCTGTCCCATTGTGCCTACTGGCATACACACTCGTGTAGAAGTGTTTGTCTTTTCTGTTTTGCAGACTGGCATTACAGCTGCTTCTCACCTTGGACCCAGAGGACTTGTTCCATGTGTTATTGTACCCAACTTAGGGGACAGTACCAACCTCTTTCACTCTCACACCTCTCACTTTATCTTGTTTTGCTCTTTCTTCTTCTTCTTCTTCTTCTTCTTCCTTCTCTTTCTTTTACTCTCTTGCATCTATACACACAGTTACACCAGAAAAGCTTGCAAAGCACCTGGAATTAAAACATTGCCCTTTGCTGTCTTTCTTATTCTGTCACTTCCTGTAAACCTGTATGATTAAAAAATAATTTTCTCTCCCTCTGATTTCCCCTTTCTCCCCCACTCCCTTCTCCTTGGAGAATAAATATATCTTAAGTACTAGTAGAAACTGTTGTTGTCTTTGTATCTCTGACTTTTAAAACTGAGGTCTTTTGTTTGTATGCAATGAGAAGGGAGTCGGTTAAAGGGGTAATGATTTGAAAGATTTGATATGAAGGGGGTGCCACCAAATGTTTATATTTATACATGTTTTGGTTCATGTAGTTAGTATATGTCTGTGACCCTTGCAAGTGATAACATGAGATTAGCTTTGATTTGTAGTGTACTCAGCCTGCGTTTGTGATTATACTGCAACATGACTTTGATTCACTTCAGTTTAGATATGCTCTGTGTACACAAAATGTGATAATATGTAGCACAGCAAATCATAGTCCTAGTGCGATTATTCATTGTACACTAATTGTAGTTGCACACCGTGAAGATTGCAAAGCATAATTGAATTCTTAACTTTGAGTGGCATCGCCCAATTATCTTGTTTTGAGCAAGATTGTTTCTGTGTGTGTGTGTGTGTGTGTGTGTGCAGCTATATGAATGCAAATCTGTGTCTTTGCCATTAAAGCCCTGCTATAAACAAAGCAAAAAACAGCAGAGGCCATGATTTTGTTTTTCTAACAGTTGTTTTTCCTCCCTCCTCATACTCCTCTGAAATGGACCCCGTTACAGACGGAGGTAACTCCACATGGGCTCAGCGTTGCCGAGCTCCCTCCTCCACCCCTTCTCCCTTCTCTAGGCATGCTCTGTCCGTCTGTTTGGTGGAGAGCCCTACTAGTGGGACACTGTCTTTCAAGTCTGTCACTGAGTGTGTAGTGTGCATGTGATTAAGTCGCACTTTCATGCAGTGCTGTGGATATACACATGGAAAACATGTCGTTAACTGTGTGTGTGTGTGTGTGTGTGTGTGTGTGTGTGTGTGTGTGTGTGTGTGTGTGTGTGTGTGTGAGAGAGAGAGTTTAATTCACCCTGTTTTTAATGATTAATGCTCTGGGTTATATTACAGATATGTTTAACAAATGGTGTGTGTGTTTGTGCTGCAGTCTCTCGTGATGTTTTCCTTCTCTTTGTGTCAGTTTCTCACTGTGAGTACGGTCTCTGGTGGACAATGTTTTATACTCGAGCTGACTGCTGACTAACCATCATCATCCTCACCTGTTTGGCTTCATGTGTATGCAGCACTTGCATGACTGTTCATGTGATAACCCAGCTATATGAAGTGAACTTTTTATTGTGTGTGTATGTGTGTGAAAGACCAGAATGTGTTTAGATTTTTGTGTTTGAGCAAGTCTTTAATTGAGCCTTGGTCCTACACACACATACACACACGTACTTGCTTGCACACACACAACTGCACAGCTGTAGAAGCTGTAAGGCTAGTGCTGGATCATGTGGAAGGTTTTTTAATATAGCTTTTACTTTTGTGTGTGTGTCTGTGTGTGTCTGTGTGTGTGTGTCCTGACCTGGATGAGCAGAAGATTGCCCAGGAGAGGGAGAAGTTTGCAGATGAGGACAGCATATTTTACACACTGGGGGAATGTGGCCTTATCTCCTTCTCTGACTACATCTTTCTCACCACTGTGCTGTCAAGTAAGTACATTGTTGAAATGTGCAAGACTTCCTAGAATTGAAGTGGTTCACATGACCTGTCTCATTAGGTATAACATCTTTTAAATCTTCTGCATAGTTCACAGATCAGATCTCATGAGAGTCTCTTTTGTCTTCTCTGCTCTCTACATTTCTACTTGTCAGTTAGGACAGAAAGTAAAAGAAGGGATGTCTTTTGATACGACAGTATTAGGGAGGACAGGACATGTATAAGACGTTGGTTTTAAATGTTAATGTGAGCTGACCAAGTCTGCTTACTCTGAGATGATTTGTTCTACAGAATCAGTCTTACCTTGATCTAGCATTGGTGGTTCATACAGGAAATAAATCGCACATTAAGGCCTTCACTCCCAGTGTTTGGTAATAAAATGAAAATTAAGCTCAACTCGTTCCTCTCCAAAGGCTAGTAAACTTTTATCCCCAACTCTGCTAGACCTTTTATTATAATCCGTTCATAGGCAGAAAACCTTAAGGGACGTTTTCAAGGACAAGCCTTTTTTTAAAGCAGACGAAGCAGGATGCATTATGGTTGGTTTCAATCTGTTTAACACAGCCACAAAAAACAGTAAAGTGGATATAAAGTACTATTTTGCCTACCAGATTTCGATTTACACCTCATAGTGCCTTTTTAATAAAGATTAATCTTCCATAAAAGGCACTGAAGAATATTTGAAGAAATAAATATTCATAGTAGTTAACTGTACAATAACAATGTAAGGCCATGAAAAGAATTTAAAATTAAGGAGAGATTGTATAACATTTTATATTGCATGTTATTGTTTTGGTGTATGAATTACATGGATCGGTCAAAATATTATGACCACTCACAGATGAACGCATACATTTTGATTGTCACATCTGGTAACAGTGATTTTTATATATTTGTTTTTTTCCTGTGCTGGTGGATGGACAGACAGAAGCCAGTTTGATAAAGAGCATGTCTAAAACTAGCAGTGTTGTGGGGTCAGCAGTGGTGAATCCCTGCTCGTGCTGCTCTGCGGCAGGTCAAACAGTTAATGAGGGATGGGGTTTGAAACACATCATTCGACTAACGGGGTTGCTAATAGGGCCTGGCACAAGCTACCACCAGGCACCTTCAGAGTTCGTTTTAAGTCCGTGCCTCGATGGCTTTAAGCTGTCTCGTCAGGACCAACAGCATATTAAGTGAGGGTGTTCGTAACATTTTGTCACATCAGGGTATATGGATCTTATATACATAGTCTCACAAAATATTACAGTTTAGGTCAGGTTCCAAAAGAAGACAGTAAAGTTTAAGTTACTAATTTATTAAAGCAAAAGAAAATAACAGAGTGTGCAGTGTTGTTTTTAGCAGCTTCAGTGTTGGTGGAAGGCGGGGCCAATTTTTGCTGTGTAGTTAGATGGTTGATTTCCCTGTGTGAGAACTTTGCGCCACCTTGAATGAGGAGAAGACTAAATATATTGTACAATTATGTGTTTTGTGTAATATTTGTAATATACTGTGTGTAATTGAGATTATCTCTTCATGTGGCTTTGTGTGTTGCTCTTGTGTCCAGCTCCCCAGAGGAACTTTGAGATCGCTTTCAAGATGTTTGATCTGAACGGCGATGGAGAGGTGGACCTGGAGGAGTTTGAACAGGTTAGACTGACATCAGCAGGATGTCCTACGTGCAGCAGATGCACGTAGGACACGTTGAGATTTAATAACCAGAGTAGCTTCTGATTGTTTTACAGTGACACACACTGACTAGCAATAAAGGTAGGCTCCCACACTGCTATCCACCAGTGTGACCCTTTCTCAAAGGGAACGATAGATGCGGTGCTCAGCAGTCTGTGCTAACATCAGTGTATGCAGCTCAGTTTGTCTTATACAGTCATACTGTAGTATATATTGTAGTTAATAACTACCTCTAAAACTTAGTCTGCACGGACACTCTGGTTGACACTTGGCTCTGTGTATGTGTAGGTCCAGAGCATCATTCGTTCCCAGACCAGCATGGGTATGCGACACCGCGATCGCTCTACCACAGGAAATACCCTGAAGACAGGTGGCTGCAGCTCTGCTCTCACCACATACTTCTTTGGAGGGGATCTGAAGGGCAAACTCACCATTGGCAGTTTCCTGGAGTTTCAAAGGAAACTGCAGCACGACGTGCTCAAACTAGAGGTAACAAAAATGGAAAAATGAATGAGGAGATGATTCAACTTCAATTTTCCATCTAATGGTTTACTGCAGTATGTATACAGTTACAGTCCATTTGAATTTAAATGCATATTAAGTCTCTGTACTTATTAGGAGCTGCAGAGGAAAATGAATAACTTTTTCACAGAGAGAAAAACAATCTCACTGTCTGTATTATATGTAGTTCCAGAGTCCAATTAAATCAAAAAAATGTTTCTATCAGGGGAGAAGGAAGGAGCTAGTGACAGGTGGTTTTACACATAAATTAAAAACAAAAACGATGAGGAAGTCAGTAGCAACAGCTGATCAGTGCTGCTGAGCATATGGTTGAGCTGGTGTTTACCATGCCTAGTGCCTAAATGATGCTCCAAACCATAATGAGTGGCATTATCAGAGGCTCAGAGAACAGGACTCAGATCTGAGCATCTGCAAGAAAAGGAAGCATTATGTGTCAGGTCTTAATGATACCTCAGTACTCGTTTGGGGAAATCATAACACAACAGATAAGTTTGAATTTATTTTAACATTCAGCAACTTCATGTGAAAGCAGATTAAATAACTGCAGCCAACATGAAATGAGTGGTTCCTGAGTTTTAACTCTTCTTGAATTTAAGAAAAGCGATTGAAGTGGCTAGCATTTCATAGCGTTTTCAACAGTGTCTCGAGACTTTTTGATGTTGCTCATATGTTCAGTGTGAAGGTGCTCTCATCTCTGTAGAGAACGGCGCACCAGTGGCGGACAAGCCCGTTCTGGTGCTGCCAGGCAAACCCAACAGCTCTGGCCTACGAGCACCGTGACCAGTTTGTAGCTACATTGTAGGACTCTAACAGTGGTCATGTTGGTCCTCCTTTCACAAAACAGCAGATACTGGTCCTGCTGCTAAGGTTGATCCCCTTATACGACCCGGTCCAGCACGCCACATGTCACAGCCTATTTCCTAGTATCTCCTTCACACAATTTAAATTGTGCTAGGAGACACACCAAACCTTACAGACACTGATCATATTGTTCTGCCATACTGGAGGCACTGGACTACATGTGCAACCTGAAATGGCTGCAGGTAACATCTTTTGCTACAAGTACTGACAAGGACAATAGCAAATGGAAAAACTAGAAAACACAAATCAGTCTGGAAGGATTTTCATGCTGAGGAAACAAATCTTACTATTATATGTAGTCCCAAATTACCCTAACAATTAAATAAAAAAATGTTTCTGTGAGGGGGGAAGGAAGGAGGTAGTGACAGTTGGTTTTACACACAAAGTAAAAACAAAAATGATGAGGATAGTTTTGCAGGTGGTGTTGTTCTGTTGCTTCTCCAATGCATCTTTTGTTTCTTTCCTTTATATCAAAGCACATGAAATGGTTTCACAATGAAATGAACAGACTGATATCCCTGAGGTTTAACTGACTTTATGCTATACTGTAATCATCAGGTTACATTACAGGGTTACCTAGGAAACTGGAGCCTGGAATGTCTGCTAGGGACCAACCGTCAGTTTCAAAGTGATGCATGACGACTCTTTATAGTTGTAACTCTTATGCTTACAAACTTACAGGTCAAAGAATACGTGCCATTCTCATTATTATAACGTGGGGGGCTTAGTCACATCCTGCCTGCCAGAAACGCAACATTTCTAGAGCTTAACAAGTTAAGAGAGAAATGTCAAACATCCTCAGTCATAAATCAAGTGTGTTGACCTGACACAGCAGTGGCATGCTGTTGTTGCAGTGAAACATTGCAAAAATGCACATGCACATTTAATGTCACCAATGCCAGCTCCAGACGTGACTCAGCTTGAAGCCTGACATCAGTATTTACTGTTTCCCATCTCCCTGTGCGCTCCCTTACTAAAAATGTTGCTTCCTCCACATAGCACTTGATCTGTTTTTCTCTCTTTTTCCCTCCCTAGTTTGAGAGGAACGATCCTGTGGACGGCAGAATCACTGAGAGGCAGTTCGGGGGTATGCTGCTGGCCTACAGCGGCGTCCAGTCTCGTAAACTCAAGCAGATGCAGAAGGGGTTGAAGAAAATGTTTAAGGATGCACAGGTAAATAAATATGTCCTTTCGTCCATCCTTAAATGTAGCTCTGAAAGTCTTAGCCACTCAGACGTAAGATACAGCGCTTGATGAGGTGTTCTGAGTGTTTTAATTAATTAGCCTACATGGGAGGATGTATGACAGACGGTGCGTGCGTAAGGGAAAAGGAGACTGTGCAGGGGCATTGAGAGTCTTTGTGAGAGACTGGATGAGAGGTAATACATCACTGGGAGTGGGCAGCACATACAGTGTCTGATCTTATCCACCTTACCAACTCAGTCTCTTCAGCCACCTCTAGCTCTACTTTGGGATGACCTCAGTATTGGTGCAATTAGCTCTCTTCATTCCTCTCTGGAGTCTTTACAAAATTGCACTGTGTTTTTTTTAGACATTATCCTCCTCAGTTGAGTAGTCTTTGAAAGAAGAAAAAAAGACAAGACTATTGCTTTACAGCCACATTGCTTTAAGCATAAAAATTCTCCACAGACATTCGTGGTAATGTAAAAATCCTAATTTCTAAATTTAGTACATGCTTATATCTCCTTCCTATTTCAAGTTCTTTGCATGAACCCCGTTTTTATGCTGGATCGGTTTCACGGTAGTGAGCCCCATCAGTCAACTGACTGAAGTTACACCCGTGCATATCGTATTCCCAGGGGTGTTGCAGCGAAATATGTCCCATTTCAATTTTTTTGGAATTTAACGATTTGGACTGTCGCAGAGCTCTTTGTTATACATTAAAGCACCACAGATGTCAGACTTAGCTACGATAAGGCACGTCTGATGGTTAAATACAGTGATTAGGAGAGAAAAGGAACAGAAAGCAGGGAAGTGACTGTTCCTCCAAGTCATGAGGGAAAAGATGAAGCTGGATGCTGCCAGAGTTGTCTCCCTAAGGAATTAAACAGCAGCAAGCATCGCTCCCTGTCTGTCTTCCCTTCTTTTACTGTTTACCCTGTCTTCCTCAATCCTGCTGTCAGTCTGTCAGTATTGGCAGAACCTGTAATGTAAATGACTCAAGTATTATTCACAGCCCAAGACCAGCTGTTCACTTTTCTTTGCAAATGAGCTCATCAGCAGTGCAGCAGCTGTGTGACTGTGTGTCTGTTTATATGTGTATATGCGCATGTTTGCTTTAGGCTGTCTGTCCCCTTGTTGGTCTGTGGCACAATGTTTAACCATGTGTGTCAAAAGCTTATGCAGACTTCCTCTTGTCATTTGTGTCACACTCCTAAGGTCCCCCAAATGTGGTATTCTACAGTGGCAGCTCTTGTCTTAACAATAGTTGGCTGTTTTTCGCAGGTTTGGAATGCTCTAATAGCCCAAATACAAATGCAGGAAGGATTTGTAACAAATTTGTCCATTTTTCTTTGTCGCACAGGGCATCACATTTGAGGAGGTGGAGAACTTCTTTACTTTCTTGAAGAACGTAAATGACGTGGACACAGCTCTGAGTTTCTACCATATGGCTGGAGCCTCCATAGATAAAGGTACACCCACAGTCACCCTTTACTTTGACATTCTCTCCCTTCCCTAATTATCCCCCTTTAGACTTAACTGTTCTCCGTTTCGTCGTCTGCATCTCATGGCTGTTAACACTCTGACAGCCAGATCTGCTTCCCACATCTTTTTTTCCTGGCTTTTCTCCCAAACCAAGCTCAGCTATTTGTCATCATTTTATTAGTCCATCCATTTATCCACCACTTCTTCCCCTGGGCCTGCAGAATTGTGCAAATTCAAACACAAAAACTGCTTATGCACACATGACAGATCGCTTTGTGCTCCTACTACAGGCTGCTGATGTCCCCTAAAACATGCCAGCATTATCACTGGGCAAGTGAATGGATGATTAGGGTTGAGTTAACCCACCATTAAATGGTTGCTTTCTCCATGAGTCCGTTACTGCAGGGTGGTGTGCAACAACCGTTGAATACAAAAAACTGGACGATAACCTCTGGGACAAACAGGCCTGGGGAGGCTCTGCAGCCATCACTGGCTTGGATGAGCAAAGAGAAAAGAGCTTACAGTAGAACAGTAAACACTCAACCGGCTGGTGGGGCCAGTCCCTCATAAAGAAACCCACTGCTCCAAAGATACCTGCACAAAGTTGCATGGAGAAAGAAGGAAGAGCATAAACTACGTAAGATGTGAAAGGAATAATGATGTGGCACAAAATCACAGGGATATAGAGTGTGAAAGAGAAAAGATTAGATTGGCTCAGTGCATCAGGGAGCACACTGGCCCTGTGGCACCTCTGTGAACATCTGGTTCTAGGGGCACCCGATCTAGCCTGAACTATAATCTATATGAAAAAGGAAAGTTGAGGTCTTTCTTAAAAGTAGAGAGGGTGTCTACTTTCTGAATCCAAGCTGCAACCCTGATAGCTGAAGGCTCTGGGATTCACAAATTAGAGTGCGGTTTAAAAGGTAAGTGCTATTTCTGGATAATATTGTACTCTGAGGTGAGATTCACTGGGGGTGATCATTCAGGTTTCTGTGTGTCAGTATTTTAAAGTGTAGCATGGGTAAACTATGATCTTTCTCTCAGTACTTGATACAAATACTAAAGTACTTTTTGAGGCCTTGCAGCCTCAGTCACTTTACACGTAACAACAATTTAGTCTGTAGAGAGCTTAGGCATTAGGGTGGAGACTGTTATAGGGCTATTAGCACTGTAATCCCTAAGATCATAGTTCATCAGAAATGGGGGCTCAAATCACAGCAAAATTTTTGGCACAACTTCACCTACTTTCAAGGTGCATGGAGAGGATGAAACAATTCACAATGCAGGAATTCCAGCAACACTTAAGGAAAGAGGAACAACTTTACTGACTGACCAACGGGTTTCGGCTTGTGGCCTTCATCAGGGTCATCCTGATGTCATCATGAAGGCCACAAGCCAAAACCCGTTGGTCAGTCAGTAAAGTTGTTCCTCTTTCCTTAAGTGTTGCGGGAGTTCCTGCATTGAGAAATGGGGGCACAAACAGACATAAAACTTTGGTAAATATTTTTGAAGAGCGATTGGTGTAACTTTTTACGGTGGAGCCAAACTCCAGTTACTAACTGGCCTTTTTTCCCCCCATTATACCATGAACACCTGCAGTGTATTGCACACCGCACAGTAGTAGTTCTTCACACAACAGCTGGACAATTTGAAAAGTTGGTTAACTCATCCACATAAAAAGCAGCACAAATGGGGTTTAGTTAGGAAAAAACCCTGAAAGATCTCACATATTAAGACTTTAAAATTGCCCACAGAGTTCACTGTGGTTATGCTGTTCTCAGTGCTGAAGAATTTATTTTCAGCGCTTACTGAAAACTAATTACAAAGTTTAAATTCATTAAATCACTCGTACTGTCTTTATGTGGCTCAGCACTTTCATTACTACTCAATTCATTTGTCAGAAGCTGACAATGAAAATCTTTTTAATGTGAGAACAGAAGCAGTAGATGAGACCTGTGGCAGTTGTTTGAGGAGTCTGTGTTTCCTTCATTTGTTGCAGTGATTCAGTCCATCAATAGACCTCCATATGTTTCTGTCTGTGCATCCATTTGTTCTGATTCATTTATGAAGCAGCTGCTGTGTTAAGGGAGCAAAGGGTCTACCCCGAGGTGCTTTTTCAGGCATTTGGTTTCAGTGGCATTTCTGCACAGTAACAAACCGCGTATGTGTATCAGTGTGTTTTTGACTTCGCATAAAGCGGCTTTGGGAGGATGCTGTGGGTTCACAGCGAGCTGGCAGACACATGTCTGCGAACTCTCTGCACCCTGCTGCCGTCCATGAACTGAAACCGTTTTTCTCCTCTTCGAGCCCGAAGCAGCTCGTGTCTCAGCTGAGCTTTTTAATGTCTTTGTTACTCTCTTTTCCTTTGCTTTCATCTTGCACTCAAGTCCACTGATTTCACACCCTTTCAGAACAGTTTCTCATGTGTGGGTGTGCGATCTGGATCTGCACAATGGCTTTGTCGAATATATAAAAGAAGGCCAGTAATGAGGTTCTCGATGGCGTGCTGGCTCATCTTTTTCTCTTACAATTTGCAGGGAAATTTTTGTCACGTTTTATTTGTTCACCCCCACTCGTCTTTCATACCTGCCCTCCTCCATTTGTGACTATTGGTAAATCCTGATTAAACTGACACTGCGTGTTTATGCTCCTTGTTTTGGGTTTTTTCCCTCATTCTCGGTCTTTTCACATCCTCCATATTTTCCTCAGTCCAGTTCCATTCCCAGCTGGATTTCCTGTAGCGGTCCGCTCTTTCTTTTCCTCTCAGCCCCTTCTTTCTCTCATGTGTCCATCCGATAGCCTCCCCAGCGAATTGAAACCCTTTTTCTTGATCCAGAGCAGTCTGATTTGCACACACTGTTCTCTACTTGCACCGCTGATGTGCTGACATGTGTGAGTCTGTGCCTGTGTTGCTCTCACAGTGAATCTTTTTATCTGTGTATCTTTCCTCCCTCTCTCTCTCAGTCACCATGAAGCAGGTGGCACGCACCGTAGCAAAAGTGGAGCTGTCGGATCACGTGTGCGACGTGGTGTTCGCGCTCTTTGATTGTGATGGTAAGTAGCTGACAGTCTCATCATATCTCTCTGCTCTAAATATTTATGAAACACAAATAAAGCCTCCGGAGGTAGAAATCATCAATAAATGGAAGTCAGCTCCTTCGTCTTACTTACTCTTCTTTTATTATTTCATCATCCCGCTCCCCTGTCCATCACCCCTCTCCCCCTTCTCTCCTTCTCTGTCTGTCTTCCTTAGGGAATGGGGAGCTTAGTAATAAGGAGTTCATAGCCATCATGAAGCAGCGGCTCATGCGTGGGCTGGAGAAACCCAAAGACATGGGCTTCACTCGGCTTGTGCGTGCCATGTGGAAGTGTGCCCAGGATACCGCCTGGGATTTTGCCACACCGAAGACATAATGTCACAGGAGACCAGTTGCAATTGAGAGCGGAAGACAGCAGGTGTATAGGGCTTGGACGGGTTTTAAGAAGTTTAATAGACAATTAAGACTGCAGCTCATCATCAATCATTAACGCATGTTGCTGTAGTTCCAGCTATCAGTATTGTGGCTGAAGCATCCTGACGCAGTGCACTGTGTCCTGAAAGGCTTCTCTAGTGTGCCTGCCTGAGGCATCATGGGTATTTGTATGTTTGAAAATATACAAAGTTTGTATGTTTGATTTTTTTTTTCATATTTTATAAAGGAATGCAGAACGGTGCATCTGTTTGTTAAGTGCTAAAAACACCACTTTGCTCTTCTGTATTTAATGCATTTTACAGCAAAAGGGCAAGACTAAAAGATGAATCAATCTAGTTTGACCTTCAGCTGTATAAAGGCTGCAGTATATCTGTTCTACGCTGTTAACATAGCCTGGATATTTCTTTGGTGGGACAAAGCAGACGTCTGTAATGTCGTTAGCACCTCTTCACTCAGTCTGCATCTTTATTCCTATAATGTTGTCCCATAAAAGATTAAGTATGCTCATCTTACCCTGTGTTCTTAGCATTATTATTCCCCATGGAAACACTTTATATACAACAGATGTTAAAAGAAGAACTCTATTAAAGATGCTACAATAATGTAATGGTGATTAAGCTTTTTATTTCTTAATAACAGAGTTCTGCTTGCCACGTTCCCATTTTCCCTCTTTAACAGCACAGTGGGAGGGATTAGCATGACTATTTGTTGGGGCACCTGGGAAGTCATTTTTCAAGTGTAATGACTTTTTAGGCAAAAACGCATGGCCGATTGTAACCCCTGGCTTTGACTTCATTCCAGACGCAGAAAATTATTGTGTGTCTGTGTGTGTCTATGCGCAAGAGTAGTCAGCATTTTTGCCTAATTGAAATGGACAGGATGGGCAGTCCTCAGCCTCCGCTGCCCATTAAAAGATTGTCCTGCAGCCCTTTGTGCACACACACTGCTGCAATATACCCGAACGAGCTGGCTCGCTCTGCCGCACGTAATACGACTGACAGACGGAAGTGGTGCTCAGGAGTGATTGCTAGGCAGGAGATCAGGTACGTGGACCTCTCATCAGTATTCCTCACCAATGGTCTTTTCAGAGTTTCTGTCTGGCATTTCAATTGCTCAGAAGTGGAAAAATTATTTTCTTTTAACATTGCATCACTTACATTCTGCTTTAATCATAGAATGGCTGTCCAGTGAAAGTCATGCATCTTCATTATGCCAGCTTTTAACATTAACTAGGAAAGTCTCATATCCAACTTTGTGAAACTTTTCTTTTCATTTAATCAAATTATTTATTGATTTGTTTGGCTTGCAAAGTAGACCCAAAAAGAAATGTTCGGATTCTATCTTCTGTGCTGTTTTGCTCTGCAGCACTTCCTTCCCCATAAGAAGGCCTGTGGTAATTCCTTCCCCATACAGCTGAAGATCATGTTTGCCCAACAGTCCGAAGAAATGTTGAAATTCTAAAAAAGACATTTTAAAAGCTGTGGCCGGCCTGCCTGCCTTTTCCTAATTATTCAATTTCAAAGCACTTATCCCAAATCAACAAATGATGAGCTTTAAAACCTGCAAAGCAAAACACTATTTCCTTTTACTTTCTAAAACTCCCTGAAGGACCTCCTGACCCACTGCTGCTGCACAGAGCCTCCAAGTGCAACAGCAGCTACATCCGTGCTCAAAAACTGCCCAGTAACCGTTCTGCAGTAACCACTTCTCAACAGTTCATCCATGTAAAACCTCGAGCAAGCACGCTCTGTCAGATTTCTCTGCTTGATGAGCGCTGGAGCATTGCTCAGTGGTTAGCAGTTGCCAGGCTTGCAAAGGAGGCTATTTTTGGAGTGACTGCAGACCTCGATCATAAGTCAACAGCTCTTTTTGTGCATTGGGTTCATGTAGTATTTACTCCTTGTACGTACATATGAGCTGTATGCACGGGGTGTGCATTGTTCATTCAGTCTAAGCCTGAAGCTTTTTGCACTGAAACCAGAGAGTATATTATTCATTTGGTCATATGCGGTTTCCTATCTGCCAGATATTATTATGAGTTAATGAAAAAATATACTCTGCAATAAGAATAAGAGATCAGCTAGTCGGCTGCAAATTATTTAGTCTCGCAATCACTTTCCCCACTTGAGCATAAGGAGTTAAGAGGATAAAATGTAAAAATAATTTAAACAGTCACTGACTAGAGTAATATCTGCCAATCCACTGCGATTAATCCACTTTTCACCAAAGGCTGTTTGTAGAGTTTTACAGGGAAAGATGAAATATTCAGTCATTTTCTGATGCAAACCAGAAATCTTTTACAGCCACTGCTGTCAAGAACAAGTTTTTACTGCCAACACTGCCACTCAGCTGTTCATGTAAAGTTCACTGTAAAATACAGATAAATGTATAGTTTAATGTCCCAGAGGGGAACCTGCTTGTATGCAGGTGAGGTCATGTCTGAGTTTCTTTAACAGGAAAATGTGATTACATTATAAAAATATATTGATAAACATTTCAGTTGAGAATTTTTCATGCATACCAACCCAGATGAGGTACAGTAATACTGAACTTATTTATGCTACCCTATCAGGGAAAATTTAGGTAGTGCAGTGGAGCAGTGGTTAGCCTCACAGCAAGGAATTTTCTGGTTGAAACCTGGTAGTTTCGAGCTTCTCTGTGTGGAGTTTGTGCCTGTTCTGGTTTCCTCCCAAAGCACTGTGACACTGGTGACCTGCCCTGGGTGTAGCGCACCTTTTCACTTTATGACAGCTGGGATAGGCTTGTCCCCACCCTTGTGTACAATCTAGATAAGTGCTTAAAAAAGAAAGAAAAGAAAAATAAACACACAAAAAACCCCAAACATCTCCAATGGTCTTTTTTTTTAAATTGAGAAAAAAAAATCCCTGATCATCTGGTATAAAACCTGAAATCTAAGCATGGACAGTACATGGTGTGTAGAACTGAGTCTTTATCTCTGTTTTCAGAGTGTTGCTAAATTGCTGTAATATCCCTTTAGCTGTACATGCTGATCTAACAGGCCTCAGTTCATTTGAGATGACAGACTTATGCATCTGTGTTCAACAGATGAAAAAAAACAAACAGGAAATGAGCTGTCTGGACACAAACTGCCCCGAGGAATCGGGTGACAGTTTACATACGTTGACTAAACGTCATGCTGAGGGCAGTGCTACTCCACTGCCACCTAGTGGCAATTGTAAAATACATTTCTAAAGAATAAGTTGCAAAAAATAAAGCCTGATGTAGCAAATATGATACAAATGTAAACATATGCAAATTGATTTATTTCATTTGAAGGTTTAATAAGCACTCCATTTAAAAAGAAAATAATTTTTTCTGGCTGTTATTCCACAGTTCAGGGTTTAAAGGCTTAACAAAGTTTAAAAATGTGTACTTTCTAGACTGTTAATTTGCCAACAACAATATCAGCACACACACAACAACTTGGTATGTGCAGATACTAAAAATTCCTCTCCAATTGTGCACACGTAAAACTGTCAGCTGAGCAAACAGAGTGAGCAAACTGTCCATGAAATCATCACCAGTATATTGTTTAATCTTTATTTACAGATTGAGGTGTGAAAAAAAAAAAAAGACAGTGGTACACAGGATCTCATCCGATAATCAAATAACTGAAACAAGCATGGCTTTATGTTCGAATTACATACTTAATACCACTGAACAGTACAGGGAGGGACTGAAAGGACTTCCTAACGGAGGGAAAGAAAATAAATCCTTGAACAGAGAAAAAAAAAGACCTTGAGAGGCCCTTAAAGATTCAAGTGGAATAAAACATAATAAATACAGTATAAAATTTCCACTTGATAGGTTTTCTTGTGATGTTAAGAAAAAGCCCCAAAACTCTTCACATTTAAATGTGGACCAAAAAAAAAAAGAAAGAAAAAAAAGAGACAAACATCAAAAATCCATGTAGTCTATTAAACAAAAAACAAATTTTAACCCAAAATGAAGAACACGTATAGATGGATTGATTTCGATCATACCTAGACAAGAAAATTGATTAATGTTACAAACATTCACCATTTAAGAAGAAAGAAGGTTGTGAAAACAAGCAGAAAGAGCCAAACATTTTCTCCATTAGCCAGTGGCTGCAGCCACCTAGTGGCTATAAGTAATGTCACAGTTGGGAGCACATTTCCCTGCTGCCACAGCTCTGCTAAAAGTAAACTCCATTACAGACTAAAGCAAAGTTGAATCAAAGGGCCAGTTCAGTGTGATGGACCATCTTCTGTTAGTGTGCTGCTGCTACTGCTGGGGAGACTGTTTACAGGAGGGTGGTTTGAGCAGACAACTTGTATTCCTGATCTGTCCGGTACAGTACAGTTGAAATGGGAGATTGTGGACTTTCTCAGTCGCTGTCAAACTTAATGGAGTTGACTGAAGTGGAGATGGCTCCCCCGCGGTAGCTTCCTCTTTTCTTCTTTGTCTTTTCGTGGCGGAATGATTTGCCTTTTGTGAACTTGAGCACATTGTTAGCTTTCTGGCCCCAGTCTCCATTGGCTCCCATCTGAAATAGAACATTATGAAGAGAGAAAAAAAAAATTGTTTATCTGCCACCTCAACAACTATAATGCTCAGTAATCCTGTAAAAATTATTATTATGATTAAATAATTCACCTTTGCATCAAACGAATTGTCTGCAAGGCGCGGGTCCACATTTACTTCGTCGTCTTTTATTCTACGGAAGGGTACGTTGGTAGACTGGAAAACAAAATGTTTCAGTCAGCTTATTTCAATTCACTTTAATTCAATTCTAGCTTTGTGCAGGTCTTACCTTCTTATTGGCTTTAGGGAAAGTCTGTGGTGTGGTTGTGGCCTTCTTATTTTTTGGTGTTTTTAAATCTGTTTCTTCCTCTTCGCTTTCTGATGATTCTTCATCCTTTTTTCTTTTTCCATTAGTACCTGTATCAGATGAAAAGGTGCTCATACTTAGTAAACACTACACTTTTATAAATATTAAACACTTAAGGACCAACAGTTAAGTGATAGTTTTTTTTCCCCATTTAATGACCAGATGTTTGAGACTTACTGTTTTTTGGGGTGTTGGGTGCAGTGGCTGCTTTACGTGGCACTTTAGCCTCATCTGATGAACTCTCCTCAGAGCTGCTGTCGCTGGATGATGACTCTGCTGGCTTTGCTGCAGCCTTCGCTGACGCTGCTGCTGTCTTGGGAGTTGCTGCCTTGCCGTTGGCAACTGTAGGCTTAGTCACAGGGGTCTCCGTCTCTGAATCAGAGCTATCTGAGGAATCAGAGCTGCTCTCCTCTGCTTTTTTTGCCTTTTTGACTGCAGGCGCTGCCTTTGTTGTTCTCGCAGCTGCAGGAGCGGGCTTCTTGGCAGCAGCTGGAGCTTGTTTCTTAGCTGCCTCATCCTCTGAGTCTGAGCTGTCAGAGCTGCTTTCTTCTGCAGCAGCAGTCTTAGCTGCAGGAGTAGCGGGCTTTGAAGCGGGCGTAGCAGGCTTAGCTGCTGCTGGCTTGGTCTTAGCTGGCTCTTCATCATCCTCAGAAGAGGACTCTGAGCTACTCTCTTTCGGGGCAGGCTTTCCTGCAGGTTTAGCAGCCTTTCCTGCAGGTGTAGCATGCTTTGAGGCTGAAGTAGCAGCTTTAGCTGCTGCAGGTTTAGCCTTGGCTGGCTGCTCTTCATCTTCAGAGGAGGAATCAGAGTCGGAGCTGCTCTCTGCTGCAGGAGTAGCCTTTGCTACCGGAGTAGCCTTCTTTGAAGCTGGTGTTGCAGGCTTAGCTGCTGTTGGCTTGTCCTTGGCCAGTTCTTCATCTTCTGATGATGAGTCGGAGTCAGAGCTGCTTTCTGCTGCAGCAGCAGGCTTAGCTGCAGGGGTGGAACTCTTTGAAGCTGGCTTAGCTGCTGCTGGTTTAGTCTTAGCAGGCTCTTCTTCATCTTCAGACGAAGAGTCAGACTCTGAACTGCTCTCTGCTGCTGCAGGGGGCTTTGCTGCAGGCTTTGAAGTTGGTGTAGCCGTTTTAGCAGGCTTGGCTTTCACTGGCTCTTCCTCATCCTCAGAGGAGTCCTCCGAATCAGAGCTGGTCTCTGCTGCCTTGGCTTGGGGTTTAGATGCTCCAGAAGCTGCGGATGGGGTTGCGGTTTTTGTGGGAGGCTTTGCTGGGGCCTCATCTTCAGAGCTGCTATCTGAATCTGGAAAGCAAGATCAATGCTGTCATGAAGGTTTGCAAACAATATAGGGTTAATATCAGAAATTATATTAGGTCATATTTAACTTCTGAAGCTCAAATACCCAAAATGTGCATCTCCTACCTGAGCTCGAGGACTCGTCTTTCTGAGCTGGCGTAGTCTTGGCAGGTGCAGCTTTGGTTGGGGGTTTCTTTGCTGCCTCCTCCTCCTCTGAACTGGAGTCCTCCTCGGAGGATTCATCTTTAGCGGACTTAGCTGGAGTCGCTTTAGCAGGAGTCACCTTTGTTGCAGGTTTCTTCACCTCTTTAGCTGGAGAAGGTTTGACTGGGGCTGCTTTACCTGCAGGCTTCTTAGCAGTCTCCTCTTCTGAGCTGGAATCTAGAAAGATGAGAGACATTTACAAACATTCACTGTCACAAACTGATCATCATTTTAAGATGGGAAATGAGCGAGTGACGTTTGTGATCCATACCAGAGCTCTCTGAGCTGGACTCCTGCTTCTTTGCAGCAGGTTTGGACGCTCCAGGTTTGGCTGCAGGTGACTTTACGGGGGCTGGTTTTGCTGTGCAAGTTAAAATGCTGTTAGACATCCAACAATAAACACCAAGAAGTCAAGGTGGGGGAAGAAAAAAAGAAAAAGAAAAAAGGAGCCCACTTACCTGCCACCTTTTTGTCGTCATCACTGCTGTCATCACTGCTGTCTGAAGAGTCGCTGTCCTTGGTCTTGCTTGCTGCTGGTGCAGCAGGAGCTTTCTGGATTGAAGCAGGAGGTGGTACAGCACTGTATGCTCCTAGAAGGACAAATGAAGATCATCAGCATTAAAAACAAATACAAATATATTTTAATAAATAATTTCCCCTAGGGATCAAAGTATTCTAATTCTGATAATCACAGATCATTCCAGAGATGACCAAGTGAACAGCTCTGGGTATAATTCAGTCAGAGCAGACTGGTGTTATGATCATGATATGGACAAAACTGGACTGTTGTAATTAACGTGAACTCAATCTCACTTATTTTTTTATATAGCTGTCGAACTTACGCACATCAGTAATAGGCTAAAAAGACTTGATTGGGATTCACTTCCCAGGTTTGTCGCTGATGCAAGTGTGCCTCACATCTTTTCAAACCAGACTTTTGTTACTGTGCAGCTTGTATAGTTGTAAGAAAGCATGAAAACACACCCGCTTTGGGTTTTTTGCTGGGAGGAGCCTCATCCTCTGATGAAGAGTCTTCACTGCTTGACTCAGCAGCAGCTTTATTTACTGGGGCTGGTTTGACTGGAGCCGGTTTGACTGGAGCCTGACAGAACACATGGAAATATGCTGTTAATATCTGCTGCATGCATTTATCCGCTACACACCACACTTGGCTGAGTGTGAGACAATCAACAACACATAACAACATAAAGAAGGCCCTGTGTACCTTGGCTGGCTTCTCATCTTCAGAATCTGAGGAGCTGTCTTCGCTGCTGCTGCTCTCCTTCTTCTTTTGAGCTGCACCTTTGGCAGCAACAGCTGCTTTGGGTGTTGTGACTGCACCAGCCTTGGGTTCTGTTATTCAGAAATGCATACAGTAAATTAAATAACCCAAGATTTTCCCAATCTGAACTTAAACAAATTACTCAATATAGACTTACTTTGTGCAGGAGCTTTGGCGGTTTGTTCTTCCTCAGAGTCAGACTCTTCACTGCTGGAGCTGCTATCCTTTTTCCTTGTGCTACCTGCAGCAGCAGGAGGTTGTTTCACAGGTGCCTACAAACAGACACCACATTTTAATAAAAGGATAACAGGCAAGATAATGTAGCAATAACAGGCTATCATGAGAATGTCTGATTCTGATGCTTCCCTTCTACCTTTGCAGCAGGCTTTGCAGGAGCTTTGTCCTCCTCAGAGTCACTAGAGTCTTCACTGCTGCTGGATGCAGCTTTAGTAGCTGCTGCTTTAGCAGGCCCCTTTTTGGCTGCTAAAATGTAGAATGAGGAAAAATGTAATATCACAGCGTTTCAGAATACACATTACTAGCAGAATTCAGCCAACCTTTTCAGTTATCCATATCAAATATGAAGGTTATACCTGCAGGAGCTACTTTAGTTTGTTTTGCGCCAGCCTCTTCATCCTCACTGCTTGACTCTTCACTGCTGGAGCTCTCAGTGCTGGCTTTTGCCTTCTTGGCTGATGGACCCGTCCAGTTTGGAGGCACCTTTCGTTTTTTGGCTTCGGGAGATCTGTTTAAAATAGAGTTTCAATGATACAGCCCATAATTATATTAACACACAGTATGCAACACCACCCTATATTAACATAAAAAAAAAAAACTTCAATGGGATAAAAGGCACTCCCTTTCCCAGAGTAGAAAGATGTGCAAATAATAATGCTTTAGTTGTTAGCCTGCATACCAAAGTGTCCTTGGGCAAAAAACTGAACACTGAGTTAGTGAGAGAGAGACTGGTTGAATCCCTCCACTCTGCATGGTAAACTATTCTTTGGCATGTTGAATAAAATGCTTTGAATATTCAAGTAGAGTAGTACAGTGCTATATAAGAACCATTTCATTTCCCATTTGTCTAAACAAAAAGCACTTTAAATTTGTAAAACAACAAAAAGGTTGTGTTTATATTGTATTAGATTTTTCTCTGATAATCCTCAAACTCAACGAGTGTTAACAGACCCTTGGACACTAGGAGAGCAACAGTGGAATTTCTATTGTACCAATACATTTTTAAAGGAACATACTTATCGACACAGAAAGTCAGCTTGGTCATGTGTTTTATATTTTTAATGGAAAAACCCCTCTCAGATAAAAAAATATATTAATAAGCAACTCACTTCACCCAGAAGTTGTAGATATTGACGAGTCTCTCCTCATTCTGATCTTGCGGAGCCTGTAGAGAAACACGTGAAGTAGTAAGTTAATAATTCCCTTGCAGCACTTGTAATTTGTGACTAAAACTCCACAAAACATAATTTAAAAAGTATAAACAGGCTGCAGTATTTACACTTTAACGCGCTGAGACCGTTAATTAGCTCAAAAGCAGGTTGCAGCTGATACACGTGCTAACTTCACCGGCTCGGTAACCTGTACGTATTTACCCCTCGTGCCGCCTGGACCTAACGTCTAGTACCGGCGACAGGACGTGTCCGTCACACACCGCCACACAGCGTAGGCTACTCACCACTTTAGTCTGTTTCAAGAACTCCCGAGCCGCCTTGGTGAACTTGTTCTCCACCAGAAACGAGTACACGCATTTGAAAAGATCACTCGGTACCGACTTCTCCGCCGCCATCTTCAACACGTTCTTCTGGAAAAGGAAGTGACGGAATCAGGCACTTGTGAGCAGGCGCTTGGTGTCGACGTATCCACGCTTCAGTAAAAAAAATAAATACCAGTTTCTAAAGGTTTCCAAATGTCAGAAAACTAAATAAAACACAATTCTACTGATTAATTGTAATTTTAAAAATCCTTTAAAAAACCTTACAAATATTTCGGGCTGCTCTCACGTGACTAATTTCCTAAAACAATACGAGTAAAATATGTGGATATGCTAAATAAGGTGCGAATTTTTATTATTGAAATACAGTTATTTATAGATTTAACGCCACATTTTAAAAAAAATAAATGACTCTTATTTTTTATATTTAGTAAGCTTTGTTGTCCACGAAGGCGCACGCTTTATGCGTCATCACTAAAGCCCTTTCGTGCCCCTCGTGTCATAACATGTCGCCTTTCAACTGAGCAGTGTGGCAATGACAGCCCAGTTCTAGCTGGATTAAACGTGTGAGTCGGGTATTACTTCGCTGCAGCCATGCCTCGGTACGAGCTGGCCCTGATCCTGAAACAGATGCAGCGGCCGGAGACGGCGGCAGCTCTGCGAAGGACGGTGGAGACCTTAATGGAGCGGGGCGCTTTGGTGAGAGACCTGGAGAACTTGGGAGAAAGACAGCTGCCCTACAGAATGACCAAACACAACCAGAGGCACAGCCGAGGGACTTACTTTCTGGTGGATTTCTACGCAGCTCCCAGCATGCTCTCTAGCGTACTGGATCACCTGCACCGTGATGTGGACGTTGTGAGGCCCACTGTGCTGAAGAAAGACGCCCAGGTCCCCAACAGTAACTGCTGCGGACCCCAGAAGTGATTAAATGTAAGGCTTAATGAATGGCGGAGGTGTTTAAAATCACTGGTGCTCAGAGTGAAACAAAGTGCTGTTCTATCACCACATCTGTCTGTTACATGCGTGTGTTTTTGGGCTGTAGTAAAATATGAAATACTCTGCTTTATTGGCCACTTAACTCCAATCAGAAGCACAGTTGAGCAGTTAATGTAGAGCCCCAATCGATGTCTAGAGTCAGAAAAATGTTAAATCTGAAGAAAATCAACCATTACAGTTAGATTATTGCATTTGTGAGTTCGCCATTATTGTTCATGTACAGCCCAAGAAGGAGGACAAAGAGAAGGTTAGTTTTTACAGTAGTGAAAACTTATCAGTGGTTTCTTGAAGAAAATCGCTTACACACACACACACACACACAGCATGCATGTAATAAAGTGTTTTAGCACTGATGATTAATTCGACCTTTAAATAGCCCAGACAGAAAGGAATACCGTTGTGTATTTGAGGGGAAAAGTCACTTCTGTGATCCATGGATATCAGGGAACAAGCAACCGAATACAACCTCTAGTAACTGATTTAAAGCATTTTAAACACATAAGAAAAGAAAAAAAACGGACAATATGTCTGTGAAGGTTCTCAGTCATCTGTCTGGACTTCTTTAAGTTTTCTTGAAGATGTTTCACCCTTCATCTGAGAAGCTTCTTCAGTTCTAAGCGCAATTGGTGGAGAGTCTCAGATTTTAAGCCCTATGGGAGTGTCCCCAAGAGTGTCATGGACCCCCTAATGATCCTCTACCTAATCGCATGAGCAAAGGTGTGAAAACGGGTGTAGGTCACAATCAGCCAAGGCTTCACCCTATCATGTTATTTTCTGAGGTCAACAGGCCCAGGATGTGAGTGGGCTTTAAGGCGTCTGAGAAGGGATCTCAAAACTGGATGGCAGACAGTTGGTGTTGTAAGCCACGGGCTCTGTTCAAAGAGGGTCGTTCACAGTGGACATTAGGGGATCCATGTCCCTCTTAGGGGGACACTCCCATAAAACTTGAATATGGGACTCTCCACCATTTGACATTAGAAGTGAAGAAGCTTCTTGAATGAGAGGTGAAACTTTTTCAAGCAACTTTAAGAAGTCCAGACGCTGTTCTGTACAAGCTCCTTAGACTACGATAACCTGGATGACTGAGAACCTTCACAGACATACCAACCTCAAAACTGGATTATAGATGGCAGACAGTTAGTTTTGTAAGCCCTGCTCATGTTCACAGTGGACATAGATGGCTTCTTTCACTCCTCTTTCAAACCATCTGTCTTCTCTGTCCAAAGCATTCCTCGCTGCAGTGTACAGCATACACCACGTTGTTAAGTTTCTGTTTGGTAGTTTTGTCTTTGAGATGAACCAGTTTTTGTCTGGGTGCGTGGCTGGGTCTGAAGTGCACTGGGATCTTGTGCTTGGAGAAGACTCCTGAGTTTCTCTGATAAACCTGCTACATAAGGGATGACAGTATTGTTCCGTTTGTCCTTCTGATTCTCCCTAGTTGGTGTCTGACCTTCTTTTCTGTGCATCATCGCTGCACAGGGACAATAATTAGAAAAAACAAACTCCCCCATGTGGTTACAACAGATGGTTAAGTCCATTTGGTTGTAAACTTTGTACCTAAACCAGCTCCACCCTCAGCCTCCTCGCTTGCTCATACCAGAAAGGAATATGATATAGTGTGATAATGTATTAAAACAAATTAACCAAATTCATTAAACCAGTTGTTTGCTTTATAGCTTTAGTGACTGCAAACTAACTTATCATGAAAATGAGGCAGGAGTGTAAAAATGTGAATGAATATTACAGAAGTATTTCAGTTGTGTGTTTGTGGACATGACCATTACACATGAAGTAGCCAAACACAAAGATAATCCTCTAAATAAATGATCAGTTCATTAGTCACCATCCCTGTAATATGTGAGTGTATTACTTTACTACAAGTTCATACATTCGGTTCATATAAGATTAGTTTGCACAAACACAGTGTCTGTATTTATTTTGTTTGCTTGCTGATTTGTAAGGGAGGATCGTTTTGCATGTCTGCAACAACAGCAGATCCACATGAGATCCTCCAGACAAACATAGATATGTATTAAGCTCTAATAAGAGGTCCTGAGTTTGTGCTGTCCTCCTCATCTACCCCCTACACCTACAGACACAGCCCTGTCATCTCTCGCCTTGCCTGCAGGTGTCATTGTTGAAGCAATTTAATCAGGATTTAAATGATTGATTCTTTCCAGAAAACCATTAAAGTAAAAATATTGAGCTCCCTCGTGCCTCTTGAAAACAGATAAGCACCCCCCTTCTCCTCCCTCCATCTGTTTGTCTGAAATGGATTTAACTAGACGTGTACGCATACACAATGATATTATAATAACTTCACTACATATATTCCAACAGAAGTATGTGTGATAGGACAATAATGCCTGATAATTACAGTTGACTGATAAATCTTTCAGCCTCTACTAATAAGTGTCTGTATTCTTTCGCCATGAAGTGATTAATTAAACTAATAGTTAAAATGCTACAGTGGGGCAAAAAAGTATTTAGTCAGCCACCGATTGTGCAAGTTCCCCCACTTAAAATGATGACAGAGGTCAGTAATTTGCACCAGAGGTACACTTCAACTGTGAGAGACAGAATGTGAAAAAAAAAATCCATGAATTCACATGGTAGGATTTGTAAAGAATTTATTCGTAAATCAGGGTGGAAAATAAGTATTTGGTCAATAACAAAAATACAACTCAATACTTTGTTATTGCCAACAAAGGTTATGTTACAGAGGTCAAACGTTTACTATAGGTCTTTACCAGGTTTGCACACACAGTAGCTGGTATTTTGGCCCATTCCTCCATGCAGATCTTCTCAAGAGCAGTGATGTTTTGGGGCTGTCGCCGAGCAACACGGACTTTCAACTCCCGCCACAGATTTTCTATGGGGTTGAGGTCTGGAGACTGGCTAGGCCACTCCAGGACTTTCAAATGCTTCTTACGGAGCCACTCCTTTGTTGCCCGGGCGGTGTGTTTTGGATCATTGTCATGTTGGAAGACCCAGCCTCGTTTCATCTTCAAAGTTCTCACTGATGGAAGGAGGTTTTGGCTCAAAATCTCACGATACTTGGCCCCATTCATTCTGTCCTTAACACGGATCAGTCGTCCTGTCCCCTTGGCAGAAAAACAGCCCCATAGCATGATGTTTCCACCCCCATGCTTCACAGTAGGTATGGTGTTCTTGGGATGCAACTCAGTATTCTTCTTCCTCCAAACACGACGAGTTGAGTTTATACCAAAAAGTTCTACTTTGGTTTCATCTGACCACATGACATTCTCCCAATCCTCTGCTGTATCATCCATGTGCTCTCTGGCAAACTTCAGACGGGCCTGGACATGCACTGGCTTCAGCAGCGGAACACGTCTGGCACTGCGGGATTTGATTCCCTGCCGTTGTAGTGTGTTACTGATGGTGACCTTTGTTACTTTGGTCCCAGCTCTCTGCAGGTCATTCACCAGGTCCCCCCGTGTGGTTCTGGGATCTTTGCTCACCATTCTCATGATCATTTTGACCCCACGGGATGAGATCTTGCGTGGAGCCCCAGATCGAGGGAGATTATCAGTGGTCTTGTATGTCTTCCATTTTCTGATGATTGCTCCCACAGTTGATTTTTTCACACCAAGCTGCTTGCCTATTGTAGATTCACTCTTCCCAGTCTGGTGCAGGTCTACAATTCTTTTCCTGGTGTCCTTCGAAAGCTCTTTGGTCTTGGCCATGGCGGAGTTTGGAGTCTGACTGGTTGAGGCTGTGGACAGGTGTCTTTTATACAGATGATGAGGTCAAACAGGTGCCATTCATACAGGTAACGAGTGGGGGACAGAAAAGCTTCTTACAGAAGACGTTACAGGTCTGTGAGAGCCAGGGATTTTCCTTGTTTGAGGTGACCAAATACTTATTTTCCACCCTGATTTACGAATAAATTCTTTACAAATCCTACCATGTGAATTCATGGATTTTTTTTTTTCACATTCTGTCTCTCACAGTTGAAGTGTACCTCTGGTGCAAATTACTGACCTCTGTCATCATTTTAAGTGGGGGAACTTGCACAATCGGTGGCTGACTAAATACTTTTTTGCCCCACTGTATAATCAACAGGAACTGGGAGTAGGGGATTTTACTGTTAAGTCTGAACTGACCTTTTAATACAGTCGTTGTGGTGCTCTAATATAACCACAATAGTATGCATCAGTATTTGTGTTGATCGACAGTGGTGGTTGCTAGGGCTGTGCGATATGACCAAAATCTCATATCCCGATATAAGAATTCTATCGTCCCGATAACGATGTAAATCACAAAAATTTAACATTTTCTGTAAATTCTGTGAATTCTGCTGCATGTCCTTTACCCGGAGTCGAGTGTTTTAACCGATGCATGAAACTATACATTTTTAGACATAAGTTGTAAAGGCCGCCGTTTTCTTTGTATTTATTACACGGCGTGCTGCGGGTTGGCTGTTCTAATGTTTTAG
This sequence comes from Neolamprologus brichardi, assembly GCF_056152115.1. Lineage (NCBI taxonomy): Eukaryota > Metazoa > Chordata > Actinopteri > Cichliformes > Cichlidae > Neolamprologus > Neolamprologus brichardi. The sequence continues at coordinate 20,060,919 of NC_142116.1, forward strand.
TCTAAGGTTTATTTTTTAGCACCTGGCGGCTCTATTTTTTTACTTCTCATCCATAAATAATCTGCTCTTTCACGTGATTCAGTTTATTTTGAAAGGTCTCAACAGGATCTTGAGCTTTATTGTGAAAGGTTTATGTGGAACATAAACAAGCGGACACCCGATGTTGTTACCGTCGCTGTTGCTAACCACAACAAACAGGCGCTTGTCCGTCAGTAGTGTGATTATATTACATTTAAGAGAAAGAGAGAACTTTAAGAAATTAATATAGCCACTACAGTGACCATCAGAACGATGAAAAAATATTGCCGTACACAGTTTATTTTGCAACACCACAAAACAAAAGATAGGTAAAATGAAACAGATGTTTTTATATTGTCATCCATATATATCGTTATATCGAACAGCCCTAGTGGTTGCTTATCAGAGGCCGGTGGTGTTTTATTTCAGAATGCTTTTGTTTAAACTGTAGAGAACAAAAGACACTATTGTTTGAGTTCTCTGATACATTTAGGAGGAAATAAGTACACTTCCTGTGCTGATTAGCTCGTCATTAAAGGTGAGCACTTCCCTTCAGTTAACAGAGGTGAAAAATTGCTCCTGTCACAACACTTTAATATTGACTAGGGCTGTAACTCGGATAATTCCATTAAAAAACTTCCACAGGAGAAATTATTTTCTCCGATGTTTCATTTAATCCATGTAAGAAGAGGTGTTTCTCCCACATTTGTGATTTAAAAACAGACCTGCATTAGAAACATATCTAGGATCACATGTGTGAATAAAAAGAATGACAATTAAAAATATCTTTTAAAATAAGACAGAAAAGCCACGGGGCGGAGCTGTTGCAGAGATGGTGCGATCAGGTGGCGTGAACGAAAACATGTTTCGAGCGTTCAAAACAGCAGTGCTTGTTCCTGTAATCACCACAAAGGCCTTTACTGGGAAAAACTGTCCTTCATCAAAACCGTTGATCAACAAGTGCAAACAGGAAGAAAAGTGAACTTTATAGCTGCTCCCACCCACTGCAGTTTGCTTAACACAGCAACACATCTACAATAAAGCTACAGAAATGACAATAAAATTATATTTATGCAACTGAACTTTTAACTTAGTCTCATACAATGTTTAAATAAGACAGCCAAATGGAGGTTGACGACAGCCATCCTTTCTGTCACACTGATGCCAACAGTAAGCAGGGGTGAGTCTAAAGGGGGGGCATGGGGTGTACTACACCCTATTTATTTCAAGGCTTTAGTAACATTATTTTGCAGATTGAAATTATTTAAAGTCTATTAATTGCATTCTATTAATGTTTTAAAATATAAAGCAGTTTTATTTGGCCAATAAAACTTGAACCAATTACCCAGTCCTGTTCAGCTGGCCTCTGAATTATTCTAACATTAGCAATTAACATTAAATATTTACATCCACGCTATCAGAACATCTGTGTTCTGCAGCAGGAAACGTCGCATCAAATAACAGGCCAAACCTCAGTTCAGAGAATCCCGATTAGCTCGCTTTTCTTCATTGCAGCCATCACATGCTTTTTTTACAGACACACACTCACTGCTACACTACCACACTTAAACACACACACCAAATCTACCTTATCCAGGAGACGCAATACTGTCAGAACACCTTCCAAGAAGATACATAAGTGGATAAGTGAAAGAAAATGGTTGGATAGATGGACGAATTGCTGCATTTGTTAATATTGTTTTGATTTTAACATTGTTAAAAGATGTTCAAAATCTGACTTTAATGTGGCACGCAAATACACTTAAAAAGGTTTTGTTCTTTTGACAAATATTGCATGCTGCTCAACTGTGAAAAGACTCGCCTTTTTTCTCTTCTGAATATTTCTGATAGCTCAAGACTAAAGTATTTCTTAGTATTTCTCAATCAAATACTACTGATGTTAAACGAACTGACTTGTTGATTGAGAAACAGACAGTAAAACAGAAATCTCATGGAAAAAAACCTTCACCGCAGTCTCACATGAGTGAACTTGAAATGCACTAACAGAAGCCACAGGAATAGAAATCTATACAAGATCACATGTAACTTATAAAGAATTCCATCAGCAGCTTTTATTGATCAGTGACAAAATTTCTGAACATGTCTACACGCAGTAGACAAACACAAAGTCAGTCATCGATATTGTTAGTATGCTCAGTATTCTCTCACTGCACATTTTTAAGTGTGTTATCTTAGGTTCATGCTGACTCTGCTGTAACGTTTAGCCCTACATAATGTTTGTTCTCTGTCTTTCGCAGGTTCCAACAGATCACATGCAGAAGATGAATCATGTGACACTTCCTTCTTTCACCTATTTCATTAGCTGCATGCATCGACTTGGATGTAATATCATATGTGATAATAAAATACTTTTTTCTGTCCATTTTGCACTTTTCCTTTTTTGTCAAGCATTTGAGACACTGCTTCACATGATGGTTAGTCATGTGATGGAAGTTTCAGTTCTTTTATTGTAGGTGTGGCTTATGCAGGGGTTTTTTTAAGCCATTAAAACTTGATCAACTGTCTCTGGGGAAAAAGCCGCTTGTTGTTGCTTCTGTTTTCTCTCTGGTCTTTCTTGGTTCCTTGTTGAGCAGTATTTGTTGCCTAAATCTCAATTAAAGTATAAGTACACAATCATGGTATTTATTTTGTGTAAGACAACATTGAATTAACCAGGTTATTAACAAAACAGCCAGCCAACTTAACTGATGTCTTTATGTATATACAGTGGATGCAAAAGTTTGGGCAACCTTGTTAATGGTCATTATTTTCCTGTATAAATCGTTGGTTGTTGCAATAAAAGAAAATGTCAGTTAAATATATCATATAGGAGACACAGTGATATTTGAGAAGTGAAATGAAGTTTATGGGATTTACAGAAAGTGTGCAATAATTGCTTAAACAAAATCAGGCAGGTACATAAATTTGGGCACCACAAAAAAAGAAATGAAATCAATATTTAGTAGATTCGCCTTTTGCAGAAATTACAACCTCTAACCGCTTCCTGTAGGTTCCAATGAAAGTCTGGATTGTGGTAGAAGGTATTTTGGACCATTCTTCTTTACAAAACATTGCTAGTTAATTCAGGTTTGATGGCTTTCGAACATGGACAGCTCTTTTTAACTCACACCACAGATTTTCAATAATATTCAGGTCTGGGGACTGAAATGGCCATTCTAGAACATTGTACTTGTTCCTCTGCATGAATGCTTCAGTGGGTTTTGAGAAGTGTTTCGGGTCGTTGCAAGACAGCTTTCTGTATCCTTCCCCTGAACCATGATGGTGAACAATCTTTGTCTTCAGGTCCTTTGAGAGTTGTTTTGAGACCCCCGTGTTGCTACTCTTCAGAGAAAATTAAAAGAGGAGGGAAACTTAACTGACCCCCTTAAATACTCGTTCTCATTATTGGATTCACCTGTGTATGTAGGTCAGGGGTCACTGAGCTTACCAAGCCAATTTGAGCTCCAATGATTAGTTCTAAAGGTTTTGGAGTCAATAAAATGACAACAGTGACCAAATTTAAACAATTATTGCACACTTTCTGTAAATCCAATAAACGTCATTTCACTAACAAGATATCACTGTGTGTCTCCTATATGATATATTTAACTGACATTTTCTATTGTAACAACCAACGATTTATACAGCAAAATAATGACTATTAACACGGTTGCCCAAACTTTAGCATCCAACTGTATAATATAAATATAATAAACAAAAAAGTAATAGCACATAATTATAGACTGTAAGATGCTAGCAGGCTGGGCATACATGGAACACCACAACCAAGTGGCTGACATTGTATACAGGAACATCTGTGCCGAGTATGACGTGGAAGTGCTGAGGTCAAAATGGGACCTTGAGAATGACCAAGCCAAGATGCTGTGGGACTTCCAGATACAGACAAACTGGTGATGGCTAACCAACCAGACATTGTAGTGTTGGACAAGCAGAAGAAGACGGCTACAGTGATAGATGTAGTTTTACCTAATGACAGCAACATCAGGAAGAAGGAATATGAGAAGCTGGACAAGTACGAGGGGTCAGACAAGAGCTCGAGAGGATGTGGAGGGTGAAGATAACAGCGACCCCAGTGGTAATCGGAGTGCTCGGTGCAGTGACACGCAAGCTAGGCGAGTGGCTCCAGCAGATTCCAGGAACAACATCCAAGATCTCCGTCCAGAAGAGCGCAAGACCCTCAAGCTCCCAGACCTTTGCTAGAGGACCCAAGCTTGAACGATAGGCCCACCCACAGGGGTAAGAGGGGAATTTTTATGTAGAATTTAAATGCATACATTTTGATTACTCGATATTCTGTCCACATTTCAACAATGAAAACTAAATGTATTTATTTGATTAACTTTCAACTTCAAATTCTTTATTAACTAAAAAATGTTGACTACTTTCTTGGCCCACCACGGAACCCTCACTTTAGAAACCATGCATTTCCCCTACCCCAATCGGCGTTTCGAGGTACTATGATGGTAGGCTGAGAGTCACATGTTTCGATCAGCTGACTGTGAACAATAAAGGCATCAACACCCTCGCGCTCTGCATTGCAGTGCTCGCCCTTCTCCAGTCAGTCCTCTCCGACAACCAACACAAACACAAGGATCGGAAAACAGCGCAGTCATGCTGCTCCTAACTCTTCTTTTGGTGTCCTCAGGTAGTATTAACAGAAGTAGACAAATAATATGTGTGTGTGTGCGTTTTTAACACCATAGGTCACCTGATTTCGACAGATGTCGGTCTATAAAAACAAGCTTTTTGGTTGTGTAACTATGTGCGTTTTAACATCAATAGGCGGAAGCGTATACCGGGAATTATTTTTTATTTATTAATAAAGTAACCTGGGATTTTGTTTTCAGTATATAATATATAAATAATAATATTCTACAAGTTTTATCGACATATTTAAAGCGATGTCAAGTGAATCTTTAACCGCGTGACTTTGAAGTTTATTGTTTTACCGTTGGCCTTAGCTGTGCTAACTCAAGCTTTTCAGCTAATGCTAACTAGCTATTTCAGCTAACTAACGTTGCTACATCAGTTACCTAAAAATTGCGTTTACGTGTATAAATATGGTAGAACACTACAATAGAAAACCGATCAGTCAGTTAACTGTTGTAGACCCCTGTTTAGCCCAGGCTATGTACAGTAGCTGGTGCTTTGTTGACTACTGGTAATGTTGAAGGGGAAGTTTACGTTTGATCTGCTAAAGCAACACTTTCGTTTCACCCACACCGAAATGTTGAATTTGAAACTTTCTTTTCAGTCTTTGTTTCTTTTAGGGGATTTTGGAACGGGACCTATACTTGTGCTTCACTTTGAGTCGTGTTCATGGGTTTATCCTTATATTGTGATAAAACTGTGTCACCAATACCAACCGTTTATTTCTGCAATGAAACCAAATGTGCCATTTGGACTATGGACTATCATGACAGAAGCCTGGTTTCCTTACAGACCATTGGCAGGGCTGTTTTATTCACACACAGACTTCTTTGCTTTGTGTAGTTACTGCTTAGGTTTCACCCAGAAATCCAGGTGAAACTAACTTCAGTTTTTTACATCCACATTCCTGCATTAGCATTCCTACTCCCGCATGTCACATGTTTTGGGCTTAGTCATATTGTTTAACATGTGTCGTGTACTTTCTGCTGATAGTTGGTTGTTTGCATCACAAAAACCGTGTAGCCTGTCTCATTAAACAGGTTTATACCGCAGGTTACATGCTGATATTGCAAAATCCAATCTGAATCCTGCTTAAAGCCTGTTGTGCTTTACTGTGTCATGTGATCGTGATTACTCACCTCAAGTGTTTTTCTGTTGTTTTTCTTTCTTTCTTTTTTTTCCTTGGCTTTATAGAAACCCAAATGTAGGCTTTTAGGTCACACAGAATTTGTTGACTTACTGTAAAACTTTTTCTTGCCATAAAATGCAGAACAGGCCATTTCTACTGTTGTCTGCGTCAGAACAGCTTGTCATTTTGTATAAAAAGCATGTGACCCTGCATACACTGTAGCTGGTGATTGAAGGTTTGTTGGTTCAGCCTGTCCTTCGTTGCACATTCTTGGCTGTTATCACTCAAGTCTGCTCACTGGCCTTGAAATCCAATAATCAGTGAGTGTAAGCTTACTTTTAGTTTGTCACATTTTTCAAATGTAGGTTTTGTGACATGCAGATAGTTTGGATCTTCATTTCACAACCATTAATGGGCAAAACGGGAAACACTGCATGCAAAACATGCCTTCCTGCATCACTTTTTCACTTCAGCAAACATGAAGAACAGTAAAGGCTTCTTTTTTGCATTGAGCTATACACACAACCCCTCACCCACCTCCCCCGATTCCTACTTCTGCAATTGTGATGCACGAGTGAGCAATTGAATTTCCCTGATGTGGTCATGCCAGAGATAGACATGCTAATAGGGTTTTAGCCCCCCCCCCCTAATGTTAAACCTTAGCAAAGTATAGCTGGGTACCCACAATCCTCAGTGATTTGTAAATTATCTTGGTTTTAAGTGAGCTTTATTAGTATGGAGAGACAAGGGTGCTGTTACGAAACTAAATGTTAATTACAAATAAAAATACCACAATATCACTAAACTTCTTTTTAGAGTTAAAATTCTATGCTTCTAATTCATTGGACCTTGAGGTAAAGATTCAGAATCAGGATACTTTATTAATCCAGAAGGAAATTAGGGTTACAGCAGGCAGCACTCTAATGGCGCATGCGCACTTACAAAGGAACCTTCTGACCAACTTTACACAAACATCACATTGGGGAGACATGTCAGAAAGGTAGGCTGATAGGAAACAAACAACGAAAATACATAACATGAGGTGAGAGGAGGAGAAAAAAACTCCACTCAGACTTCGCTCCTAGGGAGGGGAACAGTTTGATAACAGAAAAAAAACCTCAGCACAAAAAGCACATGACTATCAATACACCATAGAAACACAAGACAAAAAACGACAACAAAAAACCCCTCACTACTTTCTGAAAAACCTCTTAGAACTCAGCCGACATGGTTAACAGCTGATCTTTTGCCTGTCGTCTTTACAGAGTTGTTTAAAATTAAATCTGCAGGGCAGTGTCTTATTGAAATCATACTTTCAGTTGAGGAAGTTGGCCTTGAATTTCCTTTCTGTGGTATGAAGAGTCCTGCTTGATAAAGTCATACTTTCTATTTTTGGTCTAACCGAGCTAGTTTAGCCTATTTTAAAACTTTAAACATAGTTGAAGTATAACCTAAAAGAAGAAAATGACAACTCTGAAAAACAAATGTATCGGTTTCCATTGCTGTCATATAAAGCAGTGGTGAACTTGCCGAGGAATATGGTTTTGTTATGCAATTGCTTTTTGATCTCTCTGTAACTGCTGCTTTAGATTTCTGCAGTGAATCTCTGTAAAGATGTAACCTATGTAAGTGGTGTCTGACACTGTTGCCTGTCAGAGGTTGTCCTAGTTTTATATTTGGTGTCATGGCTGACACCAAATATAATATATATTTATATTATAATATATTTCTTTTTTCTTTTTTTTTTGCCCCAGAGTCCCCACTCTTTATTGTAGTCATATTTTTATCCTCCCACCACAGAGGCAAATATATTTGTCCCTCAAGTTCTTCCACTTCTTTGTACATTCCCTCACGTCCATTCTGATAGCTAAAGTTATCTCCGTCCAGGAATTTGCTTACATTCGTGAGCACTCATGTTGCTACTATCATCAGTATTCCTTGGTTTGAGGTGATGATTTAACACAAAAGTATAAATTGTCCGTCAAAGCATGACTCTTTGTCGTCTTCACAGCGGTGGCAACTCCTCTGCTGGGCACTGAGCAGTGTGCTCGTGGCCCCCCCTACTGGTGTAACAATGTGAAAACTGCATCTCTGTGTGGAGCTGTGACTCACTGCCAGCAGAATGTGTGGAACAAGCCCCAGATGGTGAGTGACCTGTATATATTTTTTTAATTCCCCAAATGGCAAACTGTTCTGTTATGCTTTCTCCTACATTGAAATGTGTAGTTAGGCAAATATGAATTGTTTTTTTTTTTGTATTGGGAGCTTTGGTTTACTTAAAACATTTTTTTAGCAGCTTTTTATGTACACACTCAATTCTCTGGTTTCAGAAATCTGTGCCATGTGAGCTGTGTAAAGAGGTTCTGACTGTGGTTGGGCAAGTACTGAAGGAGAATGCCACTGAGGTAAGGCCAAAAGATCCACAACTTGTTTTTTTTCTTTTTTTTTTAATAAGAGTTTCCTGCAACCACACTAAGATTGAAACATTGATATTTGCATATTTCTGTGACTGCAGGCTGAGATCCTAGGGTACCTGGAGAAGGCCTGCCAGCTCATCCCTGATCAAGATTTGAGTAAAGAGTGCAAAGAGAGGGTGGATGACTACTTCCCCATTCTCATGGGAATCATCAAGGGAGAACTGGTGAGCTTCTTGAATCTGTTTGTGCAAGCTTTAACTTTAAATATAGGCGGCCATCTGGGCTTTTAGCATTTGGACAGAAAAAACATTCATTATTGAGTTTGCCTTAGAGTTATACTGTCATAAGGTTTACATTTTGAACCATATTGAATGCTTTCAAATATAACCCATAGATTCTTTTAAACGTCGTTTGCTTTGTCTGTGCATTTATCATTCTGCTCTTATTAAGACTGTAAGTAAATATCCCATCTGTTACTTCTTTCTTTCTAAAGGGAAACAGAAGTGGTTGTGTGACCAGAGTGCACCCAGCTTAAAAAGGCCTATTGATGGGGAAATGAGTTTTAAGTCTAAATGGGAACAGAGTAGTCATTGTGCAATACTAAACCCATGACTAGGAGCATTTAGTATAGTTGTCTTAACGCACACCTGCTACAGCATTCTTGGGGGGAAAAAGGAGACTCCATTTAGTATTTACTAAACCAGTAAATGGTTTAGTAAATACTACACAGGAAATGCAGACTTTTTTTTTTTTTTAAATTTAAGCGCGGTTGACTTAAATGATTTCACTTCTCTTTAGGCTAATGTGTGTGGGAAGCAAAGTGTTTTGGTCAAAGGGAGTTTAAAATGGGGAAGGTATTGAAAGTAATATGAAGTTGTGTTTATTAGGATGATCCTGGCGTGGTGTGTGGAGCCATGGGACTCTGTCAGTCACAGCAGGCAGCCCTGGCTAAGGTTCAGGCCCAGCAGCAGCTCTTGTCCAATGAAATACCTCAGGTTGACCTTTCCCAGCAAGTGTCTCCCTTCCTCTTCAATGTGCCCGGGCTCCTTTATCCTCTGGAGAACCCCAAAGAGGAGGCTCCCAAACAAGAGTCTCCAAAGCAGGTAAGCTTGAAATTTCCTCAACACCTGCTGTTAAGTGTACTCTTTATTTGGCACTGAAACTTGCCTGTCTTTCTTGTAGGAAACTGATACAGTGTGCCAGGACTGCATCAAACTACTGACTGATGCTCAGGCAGAGGCCAAAGCCAATTCTTCATTTATCGACTCTCTCATTGAGAATATTGAGAAGCAGTGTGATATGCTGGGGCCAGGCTTGGCTGACCAGGTAAATATCCCACGTGTGGGATATTTACACGTGGGATCCCACGTGTGGGTTTCTTCACCACACCCAGGAGGGAGAAAAACAAAGCTTTTCTAATACCTATACTTCTGTCTTTGCAGTGTAAGCAATATGTTAGCCAGTATGGAACCCTGGTTGTTCAGCAGCTCATGTCTATGGTGAGTCTTCTGGTTCCTTTTGATGATGTGCTTTAACCTTCTGTTTGACTTTTTGAAGCTACAATGTGGCTTTAATAGTTATTTCATTGTAGTACTTAAGCTTAGAAGCAAATGCAGCAAGACATTTTTGTAGAACAGCACCACCTGGTCTGCTGACTTAAACTTGGTCATGTTCGCTTGTGCTCTTTTCAAATTTTATCTTCTTACTTTGTTTGTTTTTCGCCTGTGTTCCTTTGTTACTTTTCTCCTCTCCATTCATGTCTTTTTGCTCTGTTTTCTCCTACTCTGGGTTTTGTATGCTGCTCCCCAGGAACAGGTAGGTCATTCTGTGTTCAGCCTGTAGCCTTTTAACCCTTAGCTCTTGAGACACGTGCGAATGATGGTCTAATTATACTTTTTTTGAACACTGGGCTTGTTTGGTTAATGACCTGACACTTTGGTGCCTGTTTGAACACTATGGAGTAGGGCCACAGTCAGAGCATGCAGTTTACTTGGTTCTTGTGATATGTGCCTAGGTTATGTTAGTTTACAGAATTAAGTCAGCTATGAGCTGCACCGGTCTTTCCTGGTTCTTCATGCTGCACGTGAAATGACAGTTTGTGTCACCATGAGTGTGTGTGTGTGTTGCAGTGTGTGTGTGCTGGTAAAACAAAGATGTAGTAGGTGTATGTGCATAAAAACTCCTGCATATTGCATGGTGGCAATGTGGAACTTTTATGCTTTCAGCATGAAATTTTACTTTTAAATTACTTACAAAAACAAAACAAACTTTGGCTTTTAATCCTGAGTAATTGTGTGGCTTTCTTCCTCAGCAACCCAGAGAAATCTGTGCCTTTGTTGGCTTTTGTACTGGAATGAAGAAATCCATTCCCATGATGACACTTCAGGCCGCTAAGACTGTGCCCGCCGCCAAGGTTTTCCCTGCCGCCAAGCTTTTCCCTGCCACTAAGGTAGACTCTGCTGCAGAAACGTCTGGCAAGGTATAGTATGTTGGATAGTGTACAGTGGTTAATCTTGATTTTTGTATTTGATATTTATTTTAGTTTAAAAAAAAAAGATAATTAAAGAATGGTTGTATAGCAGTATATTGCACATGCTAATGAGCCATACCCTGTGTCCAGCCCATGGTCCGTGTCCGTGATTCCCCAACCTGTACCGTCTGCGAGTATGTGATGAAACAGTTGGAGAGCATGTTGCAGCAACATTCTACAGAGGTGGGCTGTGTAACACTTAATATGTCCAGTATGATCATAAAAATAAGCTACAAACTGCTGCCAACATAATACTGGTGTGGTTTGCTCTGCTGACCGACTAACCTGTTTGTCCTGTGCAGGAGGAGATTATTCACGCTGTGGAGCAAGTGTGCTCAATCCTGCCCTCCTCTTTGAGTTCCCAGTGCAAAGATCTGATTGAGACATATGGTCAGGCTATCATTGATCTGCTTGTGCAGGAGGCTGATCCCAAAACTGTCTGCACAGTGCTGGGACTTTGCAGTGGTCAAGGACGTGCATATGTTGGTAAGTTCTTAGTCTTCAGAGCTTTAGCTAGCTGGAGCCTATCCTAGCTACCCTAAGGCAAGAGGCAGCGCTGGACAGATTGCCGGGCTGTTGCAGGGCTAAACATTTAAGCATTTAAATACATGGATGGATAATCACTCCTAAAACTGTTTCACAGTTGCACTTGACAAGCCCCGCTTTAAGGTCGGAGGCTACTGTGAGGTGTGTAAAGCTGCAGTCAGTTACATCGACGGCATCCTGGAGAAGAATGCAACAGAGGCTGAGATTGAGGAAGCTGTGAGAAAAGTATGCAACTTTCTGCCTGACTCTTACAAGACTGAGGTGAGTAGATGTGCTAATTAATCTTGTGGAACTCTTTTACCTGTCCTCATGTGACACCCTTACATTTTAACTGTGGTTTGTCAACAGTGTGACCAGTTGGTTCAACAGTATGAGCCAATTCTTGTCCAGCTGCTGCTCGAGATGCTTGACCCAGACTTTGTGTGCATGGTAAAAGGATTACTTATTTCAAAATGATAATAAAGTTAACTGGTAGTATGTTTCACTGGACTTTTAAAGGATTAAACCTTGAAATGGGAATGTTTTTAACTCCAAAAACCATACAGCTTACATTGAATGCTGAAATGTAAACATTTTTGGTCATTAGCAGTAAATGAGATTGTTATGGCTTAAACTGCATACCTGCAGCTTAGTTTTTAACATCTGAGGTTTATTTGCGTGTGTTCTAGAAATTGGGAGCCTGCCCTGGTGCTGCACACAGACTGCTGGGGACAGAGCAGTGCAGCTGGGGACCTTCATTCTGGTGCAAGAACATGGAGACCGCACAACAGTGCAATGTGAGTAGTTTGAAATTTGATTAAACATATTTTTGAGTTTCTTATTAACCATTTGGTGTCATAATGCCACTGGAACTGTGATTGTAAACTGTTTAAGCTCAACCTTACTCTAATACGTCTCTCCAACCACTTGTTTTTGTCTTTCAGGCCGTGGCTCATTGCCAACGCCATGTGTGGGTATAGAGGACGACCCATACAAACTGACCTGTAGGGAATTCAACAGAAATACTCTAGTGCTGCATCCCACTGTTCATTTTTGTGTTTAAATTAACTTTGATATTTTAAATGATGTTATGGTGGAAAGGGACTAGTGTTTTCTTCTTTTCCCCCTCCAACGAAGTATTGGATTAATGGGCAGGGAGTAATTACATGTATAGTGGCACACAATTGCTTCACTGTCTGCTTTTTCAAATTGGCATCGTTTGAGTTGCACTTGGTTTTTCTTACTGGGAGAGGTGAAAATAAGAACGAGAAGAATTTTCACATTTGCTTTCTCTATGGTAGTACTTTTTGCAAATACAAATGATTCAGTTCATTAGTTAATCTGTAAATTGGCAGTAATAAATTTCTCTGAAACATTTATATTTTGTAGAGAGATTCGTTGTTTTTATGAGCTGACACTGGAGGTTAATCAGAGTGTAATTTGAGTTCACTCTTTAACTGTTTGTAAATCTGTGTGCTTCTAATGCACTAAAAACTTCTCAGAATTAAATGTCTGCTTGAAACGCTGAGGTAATTGTTACAGTGCAAACTTTTTAACAAATAAAGCGATTCCCAATCTATTGTTTGTTTGTTTTTTTTCCCCTTGTATTGTGACTGGAATTTCCCTCAAACTTACTATGGTGAAAGGACTGGTTCTTATATAGCGCTTTTCTACTCAGCCTTAGCACCCAAATCTTCACACAGCATTCCTCATTTATACAAGTCCTTTACTTTTAATGCTTTCTAATGTTCACACTCCAGTGGATCCATCAAAGTGACATTTAGTATCTTGCCCAAGGAAATTTAGCATGCAGACTGGAGCAGCTAGGGATCGAAACTCCAACCTTCTGATTATTAGATGGTGTTGTGTGGACTGAACCTGTAAAAAGATGCTTACACATTTAATTGCTGAGATATCTTTAAGAATCCAATTTCAGTCTGTTTTTCTACATGATAAAAAATTGCTGCAGTAATAAATGGTTAAAATTAGTGGAGAACAGTTCTGGTAACCCAATGCCCAGACTATCCTGTACAGTAGAAAGTTTAATTCAAACCCCCACTAGGGACACATTGTTAAAAGCAAAATATCTTGTGGAAAAAACAAAACAGGAAAACCTGTCTCAGTGGAGGGAAAGTGTTTATTAGTAGGAAAAGGTGTAAAACTTGATAGCAATACAAATAAAGTCCAATATACACACCATCCAGTGGGTGTTTGAGTCTTTGCTGGGCCTATTCTTTGCTGCTGCACTCGATCAGCTCTGCTCTAAAGCTTTGTGTGCTGTCTGCTGCAACCTGAAAAAAATGCTAGAGACTCAGATTAAAGAAGCTGCGAGGAAAGTATGGAACTGTCTCTGACAAGACAATGGTGTACTTATTAAAAACTAATGATCCTCACAAATAAAACCTCTCCCAGAGCTTTATTTGTTGTCCATCAATACAGCCAGTAGTAATGTAGTACAGCAATACTGTGAGAAGGCAAACCACAGCATGTAGATTTTTTTTTAAAACTGTTCATCAAAACGTGTCGAGGTTTATAGCAGGTAGACAGGATCAAGCCACATGTTCGAAATCCTTTAACCAAGTATTTTCACCCAAAGCCTTATTTTTAAAAAAAGAGTAAATGTCATTTTTACAATTTACTGAGTACTCCAAAATTGTCATCTGATTTACAAATTACAATTTTAAAATCAGTTGTGATTGCAAATCACTTCATAAATGTAAACATATTAATGCGAGGTATAAAGAAATTAAGGCATGTTGGTCAAGTGAAAAGCTTATTGGCAACTCCCCCTGAGCAGATACCTGACTTTACTGGTGCATGCTGCAGTTCTGATTCACCTGAACATGACCAGGTTACTGTGTACCAGCCTGATCAGATATAGTGCACGATGAGCACAGACAATGCAGATCCAACAGCCAGTCCCAGAGCGAGAAAGAAAGACATGATCACTCCTGTGGCCTCTGCCAGCTCTCGATGTACCACCTTTGGGCCGTAGATCATTGGCAGTGTGCCTAAGTAGCCATTAGAGAGACCCAGCAGGGAGTTAAAGAGCACCGGATACGCATCATGATTGAACACTACCGTAAGGAGGTGATCCCTTGGCTGGTAGTTACAGAGCATGAGGAGTGGTACCATAACGGAGCGACACAGCACCAGCACAGGCAGGACTTTACTTGTGGGACCAGGGACCTGCAGCCAGGCTGTGGCCATCCTGCCAAATAAATCTGCTACGTTGTACAGGAGGAAACAGCTAAGAGGCACAAAGTAAGCGGTTGTCCAGGGGCTGCCACTATCCTTGTTAACAGACTGTATTCCTGAGGATACAGCAGGGAATACCATGATGGAGACAGAAAAGACATAGAAGACACTCAGTCCGAGCAGCCAAATCTTCCTAAGGATGGGTCGCAGAGGTGGGGTTTTGTTTCCAGCACCTTCATCCTCGCTCATCCCACCTGGACTACTGCATGCCATGTAGTGTCTAAAGCATAAAAATGGTGAATTGGAACAGGTTTGTTATTATTATTGATTTATAGTTGCTTCATCATTAAATACATTTATTTCACATGCATTTAATGCATTAACTAAAAATACAATATGGACAAAATGACAGTCAGGTTAATTTAATAATTGTTTTGAGGGGTTTTTAAACCCACCCTGTGTATGACACGAACACTGGTTCAGGTGAAATCACAAATAATGATATAAACTACACAAAAGCACATTTGTACGTTCAAAATACAGATGTGGTTGGTGGTGTATTTAACCACATGGAAACCAGAACTACTGACCTTGAATATGCCAGCCTGGGCAACAGCAAATATGTGATGATGCAAAGCAGAATGAAGACATCCGCCGTGAGGAAATAGACCAGAGCGCTGTTTGTCACATCCTTAGCTATGGCTAGGTCCGCTATTGAGGCTAAAGCACTCAGTGTACCTCCCATAGCCTGACCTGAAGCAGAAAAGGAGCTTGGTTTAAGTATTGTGCAGTAGATAAAAGTCTTGCATTGTTGCCTCTTTAAATTGATTGTTTGTTTGTTTTCTTTTTAAATGTTATAAGCTTTATTAGAAAGCAGGTTGAAAGGAAATGAGAAAGAGAGGCAGTGATCCAGCATCCCAGCATCCCAAATTCTTAATCTTTACTATAAGATGCTATGCTAGGAGACTTCAACAGAGCCAACATGAAGAAGGTTCTCTCCAAATACTATCAGCACATCTCCTTCCCCACAAGAGGTGATCAAACATTGGACCATTGTTACACTCCATTCAAAAAGTGCTACAAACCCCTCCCCTGCCCAGATTTTGGTAAGGCAGACCATTGTTCCATACTGCTGCTGCCTGCATACAGACAAAGACTGAAACAGGAAAAACCAGCTTCCAGGGTTATTTACAAATGGGACAGTGAGGCTGAGGAGGTCCTGCAGGACTGCTTTGAGACAACTGACTGGCAGATATTTGTGGATGCAGCTGACGGCAACATCAATGAACTCACAGACTCTGTCATTGGATATATTGGAAAGTGCATGGATGATACCATCACAAAAACCACTGTCCGCATATATCCAAATCAGAAACCCTGGGTAAATAAAGATGTTCGCGCCAAGCTAAAAGTACGGACCTCTGCCTTTGACTCCGGGGATGCTGATGCATATAAAGCAGCCAGGTACGACCTCTGAAAGTCCATAAAAAAGGCCAGAAAGGACTACAGGAACAAAATGGAGTCCAGCTACCACAGCTTTGACACCAGGCGACTGGTAGCTGCATCACTGACTACAAGAAGGACAACACAGGCAGTGTTCAGCCCACTGCATCTCTCGCAGATGAGCTTAACAACTTCTATGCTCGTTTTGACGCAGACAACAGAGAGCAGATCCTCTACCCTCAGGAGGACAGTGAGGCTGCAACTTTAACTCTGAAAACAGAAGCAGTGAGATGGACTTTTAAAAAGGTCAATCTTCACAAAGCTCCAGGACCGGACGGCATCCCAGGCCGGCTACTCAGAGTGTGTGCAGACGAGCTGGCAGAGGTGTTCACCAACATCTTCAACCTCTCCCTGAGGCAGTCAGTGGTCCCCACGTCCCTCAAAGCATCCACCATCATTCCCGTTCCCAGAAAATCAGTGGTCTCCTGTCTGAATGACTACCGTCCTGTTGCACTGACATCAGTCATCATGAAGTGCCTGGAGCGGCTGGTCAAAGGTCACATCTGCTCCTCCCTCCCTGACACACTGGACCCTCTTCAGTTTGCCTATCGGACAAACAGAGCCACAGAGGATGCCATCGCCCTGGCAACGCACACCACCCTCACTCACCTGGAAAAAGGGAATACATATGCAAGGATGCTCTTCATCGACTACAGCTCGGCATTTAACACCATCATCCCCTCAAAACTTGCCACGAAGCTCGTCGACCTTGGGCTGGGAACACCAACCTGCAGATGGATTCTAAACTTCCTCACAAACAGGCCCCAGGTGGTGAGAGTTGGTAAGCACACCTCCTCATCACTCATCTTAAACACAGGTACGCCACAGGGTTGTGTGCTTAGCCCCCTCCTATATTCCCTGTTCACACACGACTGTGTTGCTAAACACGAGTCCAACATCATCATCAAGTTTGCGGATGACACAACCATCATAGGCCTCATCACAGACAACGATGAGACGGCCTATAGAGAGGAGGTGATGGCACTGTACGAGTGGTGTCTGGAAAATAACCTGACTCTCAACATCAGCAAAACTAGAGAAATGATAGTGGACTACCGGAAACGGCAAGTCAGGGAACACCAGCCCATCCACATCAACGGTGTCAAGGTCGAAAGGGTCAGCAGCTTCAAATTCCTTGGAGTCAACATCACAAGGACTTCTCCTGGACCCTTCACACAGACACTGCTATCAGGAAAGCTCGCCAGCGGCTTTACTTCCTGAGGAGGCTGAGGAAGTTTGGCACGAACGCCAACGTCACCTCAAATTTCTAAAGGTGTGCAATCGAGAGCTTGCTGACGAGCTGCATTACAGTTTGGTACGGAAGCTGCTCTGCCAGCAGGCGTAAATCACTACAGAGGGTGGTGAAGGCAGCAGAGCACATCACTGGCACAAGGCTTCCTGCCATTCAGGACATTTATCTCCAGCGATGCCTCCGTAAAGCACACAGCATCATCAAGGACCAGAGCCACCCAGCACATCAGCTGTTCTCCTTGTTACCGTTACAGGAGTCTGTCTGCTCGGACTACAAGACTTAAAAAACAGTTTTTACCACCAAGCCATACGACACCTCAACACTTAAACAAACACAACACAGTCCACAGGACGCACTCAGAAGCTACCCTGCAGCTTCACAAGTACTCTGTTTAATCTGCACTGGTCACTCCACTTTATTGTTAAGTGTTAAGTGCAATATTGTAATTTTCTGCTGCTCATTCCTGTGCAATATCCCATCTGCCCTCCCGTCATATTTCTTTTCAAGATTCTTATTTAATCACTAGTGTATATATATTTATATTTATAGATACATATATATTTAGTCATCTTTTCTCTTTTACCACATCTCTCTAATATTTTGCTCTTTACTATTTTTCTATTTATTTATTTTTATTATATTATATTTTCTTCTACTGTACCATGCTGCTGAGTGACTGCTGCTCGTCAAACACATTTCATTGCAATGTTGACCCTGTGCTAACTTGCATATGACAAATAAAACTGAAACTATACTCGTACAATGTGACGTAAGAAGTTACTACATACAGTGAAATCATCTTCATGAAGCAGCACATAATCAGGATTTGAAAACATGAGAAAATATTTGTGAGCGTGCACTTTAATAAAAGCCACCAGTGTCAACAAAAGACATCTCTAACTTGACTTGAATAAGATCTCTACCTGATATGAGGGCCTGAGAGATCCTCATGGGAAAGTGGCCACTGATCCCGAAAATGCTACCATAGAAGATGTTGGAGGCTCCGCTGACTACGGCCACACTGACCAGTGTGACGACTAAGAATCCCATCCTGTGGTTTGACGTGTCCACCTTCACCAGTGCTGTGGTCACCGCGAACACAAACAGGATCACAAACAGCGATGATAGGATTCGAATTCTTGAAGACACCCTATGCACACAAACACATACTGGGATTAGGCAGAAAGATCTTTGAGCTCTGTTAACATAATTGGGTTTACAAAAGTAAACATGGATGTCAAATCAGCTTTTACATTTTCCTTCATATAGCGCTCTAACAGCCCAGTCTTTAAGCTCTTTGGAGCATATATGACACTTATATGTTTCAGATCAACAAAATTTTAATATTCGTCCAAAGATAATCAAAGAAGATCCATAATACAGTTTGTAAATGATTATTATATTAATTAAAGGAAAATAACATAAACAAAAAAAAAAAAAAACTTAATTGCTAGTGTGTTTCGGCTCAATGTCCTGCTACATAACTCAAGTGAGCCTGAGCTTCAGGACTGAACTAATTACTGGACATTTTCCAGTTACAGGTAGAGAGACAAATTCATGGTCTCAACAATTACAACAAACTGTCCAGGTTCTAAAGCAACCAGAGACCATCACATTACACTGTTTGACTGTTGATATGTTGTTATTTTCATGAAATGCTGTGTTAGTTTAATGTCAGATGTAGCGGGACTGAAACCTTCCAAAAAGTTCAACTTTTGTCTAGTTAGTTCACAGAAAGATTTCAAGATGTTTTTTGGCAAAATGTGAGACGGGCCTTCGTGTTGTTTTTGGCCAGCAGTGGTTTCCTCCTTGGTCAAGTGATGCATCGCCCTGAGAAACTGTGTAGGGGTTGAAATGAAACGAGAATGTAAAAACTAATATTGGTGATCTGAAACATGTCAATGTGATGAATATGCCAAAAAAAACAAACAAAACACCAACAACCAAAAACCCCCAAGAAATCAGGAAGGGAAAAATGCTTTTCCACAGCACTGTAACTGTTTTCAAGTTCATGAGCAGGAGAAACCATCAGAGTTGGAAGTAAACGACAAAGAGAACAAGGGAGAAAGGCAACTTCACTTGACCAGATTTCACCCCAAATTTGAGGTTCTCTCAAAAAGGCCCCATTTATCAGAACCCATCCACAAGGCTACCATGGTAAAACCCTCTGGTCAAGTGACCCATCTCCCTGAGAAATGTGCGTAGAGGCTGAATTGTACTGGCTGGCAAGAGCACAGAGTCATCCAAAGTGATGCAAAAGTCACATGTATCCTCATTTGACCGTTCACAATGGGTTTACTTTTTTTTTTTCTTTTGTTGTGTTGTTTAAACATGCTATAAACTATTACGCACACACGCAGTCTGGCCTAATGTGACACAGCTAGCCTTTAATTATCCACCCAATAATAAACACAGCTGAACAAAAATCCAGAGAGAGGGTGAAGAGACACACTAGATCAAATGTTCTAACAGAAATTAGATCACCTCTGCCCTGTCCTTTAAGAACCTAGACAGGACAAATGTGACATTGTACCGTCCAATCATCCAGTAACCGAACAGCAAGGCTGAACTGTGAAAGACAGAAAACTCTCAGAGAGGACTGACCTGTGTGTGTGTATGGGGAGCTAACCTGTTAACGAAAACGTAGTTGAGGATCAGACACAACACAGAGGGCACAGTGGAGGCCAAGGACAGATAACTTTCAAAGTAATCCTGTGAACAGAGAGATAAAAGAAAATATTTTTGCTCAGTATTCACTTGAATAAAAGCAGAGAGTTATGTATGCATATGGCATCTGACACACGAAAGAAAAAGGAAGTGAAAGGGGAGGGTGAAACGAATAAATAAATCTGTAATAGCCATTTCCTCCAAGTCTAAGCAAGTGTTTATCTTGCAAAATCAAAAATTAATCAAGACTTAATGGCAGTTTGCTTTATGTTTTTCTTACACATTAATGCATACAAGTGTCACCATGAGCGAGAACAAATGAACAAATTCCACAATGCCTGGGAGCAAGCTGCAATCGATTTCAATGAGATGCAAAAAGACAGCAAGTCATATGATCCCAGACGGGGTTGCAACAGCTTCATGTCACAAGCATGCAGAATTGCCCAGATGCGCTTCTTCCTGTGAAAAACATGCATATCACGCTGCGTTAAGCACTCACACTGAGGTCTGAATGCTGCTCCTCGTTGCCGCTGTGATGAGTGTCGTTGCTAAGTTTATAGAGCCAGTAGTGTTTAGCTGTTATGAAGAAGTTCCAAGGCAGCAGGGATCCAATGCCCATCAGAAAGAAAATGATGTACACCAAATAGTACGAGTCCTCTGGACTGTAGCGCACAGCCAAAGGTGGTGGGGAATTTGGGGGAAGAAGAGACGCAGAGAGGCTATGGTCTTCGCTCTCTTCGTCTTCCTCATCAGATTCATCATGGTTACCAAGTGCATTAGAAAGATATGATGAGTTAAGACTGGGGTGCACAGGTCCTGTACCGTCCATTTCCACAGACTGCGTGCCGGACACTCACAAAGCGAAGGTTGCAAAAGTGAAGAGCACTAAGGCAGGAAGTTTTAAACAGAAAGCTGTGGAGGAGGAGAAGAAGAAAAATATGAGAACAAAACAAGTTCACCGAGGAACTGACATTATATTGTTATAACATATATATACATGCTTACTTTTATTAGAACTTGTCCACAGATGGGAAAAGACAACCACGTTTGCTCGGAGCCCATAATCTGGAGAGGTCACTGACGCTGACAGAAATTCCGGTGAATCAGCCACCTGACATGATCAATTTCATTCAGTGTTGGAGGTGGTCTTGCATCTTCCACATCTGTTTCTTTATAATATGTAAGAAATAAAAACATATATAAGTATATTTTGTCACCACAGTACGGTAGGTAAACATTCACAGTAAATAGACATCGTGACCTGCTGTGGACTGTCAAAGGAGACCAATGTCATTTCTTAATGGGCCACTGCAACTACGGATTTGAACCCACAACTAAATGCTCCATCAGAAGGAAAAGTCAGCATTTATGTCAATTATCATATTAGGGCATGTTCTTGTTGAACCATAATACTGGCTTTCGGCAATTTTATAAAGCGTCTCCACTCTTTCTTAAAAAGTAAAGTATCACATGAAAGACGCTAAAAATAAGTGGCAAGTGATGCGAGCAGCACCGCTCATGAGACCAGAACAGACGGCTGCCTGGAGTGTTTGAACACCGCAGGCAGGAACAGACAAACGAAACAAAGCAGGTTCAAACTAGCACGGCTTTATCACGTCAAAAAGCAGGTCATTAAAGGCGACTGACGTGAAAGGACATAGCTGACTTTGCATCTTAAAATCGTGATGTGCTGATGAGGAACAAATATTCACGTGATGCTTACGCACGAAAAAGCAATAGTAACAGTAAGTAAAAACAGCTTCTTTTAACAAAGTATGCTGCTAGCAGCAGTTTTTACGACTCCCGGTGTTCATTGTAAAATTATTCAGCTCTTTTGTTGGCACTCTTCATTTTAAGGGTCGTTAATGGCGAAAAGCTGTCTTTTATTCGTTAACGCTTACACATGACCTAACAATAGATGCTAGCTAAGTGCAAAAAGAAACGTGAGCAACCTTCTCGACCCATACAAACTGTAGCTCAAGTAAAAATATTTTAAATGTACCTTTCTCTGTGGACTCCTTCGCTGTTGCTTCTGCCTTTCCTTGGCGCTTAATGGACCGCCTCAAAAACTCTGGTCAGCTGACCAGGGCTGACAACAACAGCAACATCATTTCCGGTGTCTTCAAAGTTAAATCCGTAAATATTTAAAACGATCACTAGCTGATTCAAACCATATTATTTTACAAAGTGGCAAAATAAAATATCGCCGAGTTACGCTTATATGTATAAAACTCGGAGGCATTTCAAAATATGTTTGAAAAGGATTTCCTGCGCAGACCAACTGTGTGGGGTGATGGAGCACCTCTTCAACCTGATCCTGAGGCTGGGGAGAGTCCCACATCTCTGGAAAACATCCTGTGTTGTACCAGTGCCAAAGACTTCACGCCCCAAGGACCTCAACAGCTATAGAGATTGACAGACCACGTGACTTTCGCGCATTGCTTTGTGGGTACCCGTGACAACAGAATCAAAACACTGCATCAAGCGCTAGTATTTCCAGCACCGATAATCATTAATTCTGCGGTTTTAATCCATATTTGCATTTTATTTGCCCCCAAAACAGTTATGTACAAAACAAAAAGACAAAGACTTCACGCCCCAAGGACCTCAACAGCCGGCCGGTGGCTCTGACATCCCACCTGATGAAGACCCTGGAGCGGCTGTTCCTGACTCGGCGCCTGGTGAGCTCATCACTGAATCCACTTCAGTTTGCCTACCAGCCTGGCATTGGAGCTTTCGCAGGTCTTTCCTCCCTACTGCTGTCAGACTCCACAACAAAGCCTTCAACTGATCAAACACACACATCCACACATGTGCAATAACACTAAGTGCAATACTCTTTCTGGCATCGTTGCATTATACTCATATTGTATATAGCATTTGTATTCTATTCTATTCTATTCTATATAGTATTTTATTTTATTCTATCCTATTGTGTACAGCATCTTATTGATATCTTATTCTAGTGATTTTCTCTTTTTATGCAACTCTTCACTGTCCACTGCTGTAACAAAACAAATTTCCCAAGCATGGGACTAATAAAGGTTATCTTATCTTATCTTATCTTATCTTAAAATGGGTTGTAGGGAAGGAAAAACCGGAAGTCAAACACTTTCCGCTACAGCCTTCTTAAATGAAAAGCGCGGGTTTATGTAATGAAATACTGAAAACAAATGTCTCATGTTCACAAATTTTCAGACACAGTGAACACTGCTGTTACGTGATCCTTGCTGTTAATAGGTTTCATTTTGTTTTTGAGAAAGTGCAGCAATTTCTATGTGAAAAATGTTTGAATTGTGCAAAAAGAGAAGAGAGTTTACTATGTAGAGCCATCTCTATATGGAGCGTGCATTGCTGTGTGTTACTAATGTAGAGCAAAAAATATTTTAACAAGTGACCCAAAAACAGTTTTCTTTGCAGACAAATCCTTTACAAATATTTTAAATATGCATACTGCTATGAAACCTATAATGATGGGAATTATTTAAATTGGATTTGATCTAACAATTGTGTTTAGTTTCTGAGATATATATCTATAGAATACAGCCATGGTGAAAGAGTAATGCAGTGTAGTGATTAATTTGTGCCGCTTCTTTAATCAAACTAACAAATTATAATGTAATACAATATGTAGATCTCAGTTGTAAAGTCATCTTTCCTTGCTGATGTAAAAGTGTCAGTTATGTCTATATGTGACGGGAGTACATTTTCAAACTTTTCTTGATATTGTTTTCTCTGTTGCAAAAAAGGAGTCATGTTAAATATTGTGGCTTTGTGCATATATCACATTTATTACTCCAATAAAATAAATGCATAAAAAATAATGCTTAAATCATTAGCCCATATTTGCCAGGAGAGGGCACTGTAGAACAACATATCCACAGGTCTCGTCGTGTACCTCTCTTGTATAGAAGAATTCCAACACCTGTAAGAAGAAAAACACCAGCAAAACAGGGAGGAGAAGCAGCGATTTATTGAAACGTGCACAAACATAAATGATATAAGGAAAAACACACAGTAAGGTAGGCTTCTAACAAGTTTGAAAGTTAATATTTGGTGTGATCACCTTTATTCTTCAACACAGCCTGAAATCTTTTAGTAAAGCTTTTTTGTAATTTCTTTAAATAGTCGTCAGGAATAGTTCTTCCGGCTTCTTGAAGAATATTCAAAGCTCTTCTTAGTATGTTCGCTGCCTTTTGTTTGTTCCCTGTGAAGATGATCATACACGGCTTCAATCATTTTTATGTTCAGGCTCCAATCCATGACTGATCGTGTTCCACTGTGCGTTTTTCCGTCCAGGTATTCTTTCACTGTACCGGAATTCTATTTGGGATCACTGTCATACTATAAAAATGAATCCACAGTCAATCAGATGCTTTACAGACACGTGATGGATCAAAATCTTTTCTGCGTTCATAATTCCATGACTTTTAACAAGCCCCACAACACCACTGGTGGAAATGTAGCCTCAAACCACGGCAGAGCCTCCACTCTGTTTTACAGATGGCTTTAGATACTCTGTTGTACTTGTCTCCTGACCTTTTCCATACATATTGATAATAATTTGAGCAGTTACCACAGACTTTTAGCACAGTTCTTGTGTAATTTGGCATACCTCAGTCTTTTTCTTGACAGCCACCCATCCACTGAGACCATTTCTGATGAAGCTTTAGTGACCAGTAGATGGATCAACTGAGTGGTCAGATATATCTCTCAGGTCCTGCGTCAGGTCTTTGCCGGATCTTTTTTGATATGTATTCAGTTCATTACTTTCAGATACTATTCATCTGCTGTAGAGAATGTTTATTTGTTTTGTTTAGATTTTCTTTTTGTCTTCCACTTGTTCAGTTCCCTTAAATTCTTTTAAGGACACAGCGCACACCATGCTGAGATATGGCGAGGCTTAACAAATTAAACCAAAACATTACCGTATGGGTTGCAAATGAGTGAAAAAGCAGCTGATGTCACACAGCCTGTTGCTCAAGATCACTTTAACTTTACTTTAATAATGACAAGAAAGTCTGGCTCCTTGGAAGCAAAATAAAAATAAATGATGGACGGCTGGCTCAAGACTTTCGCACATTACTATAGAGCTCAGTTTGATCTTTTACTAGGGTGGACCAGTAAAGCAACTGTAACCTAATTATGATGACCCCCCCCCCCCCCCCCCTCCACCAAACCCCCATTATTCTTTATTCATTCAGCTTGTTGTCATTACACGAGCATTACAGAGCACACACACAAAGCCTTCACATCTACAGTGTTTTGGGAACTAACACATAAACACTCACCGGAATTTAAAAATAATAACTTTCCATAGAGTTCAGGGACAGAGTAGTAGCACTGGCATCACCACACCAGGAATAGCAGTGTATTTTATTGGGAAACATGAATTATTAATGGCTTCACAGTGGGCTGGACTGGAACCATTGACAGGCTAGTTCTGGGTGCATGTTTCACACCAGCGCCTACAGTGCTCTTCATATGGTCACACACTTATTTAAAATGCTGTAGGCTCAGTGATGACTGTTATCATGCGAAAAAGGAGAAAATTATGTTTAGTTAATGCTGCATGTTCTCATTTTCTTTTCTTTAAAATACAAAAACATCCGGTGCAGGGCTGAAGCTACAGTCAGCTTTTATACCAGCATTTTATACATTATACAAGGTTCAGTTATCTCACGCACTGTCAGCCACCAGTGAAACAGGTGCAAAGTGTTGTCTATCTTACAGCAACGCACGCTCCATATAGAGATGAGATAATATTTTCTCGATATGAGAGCCTCATCTGATCAATTCCCACTCATCGCCCAGTCATAAAGAAAAACTGAGGTTAGAATCCTCAATCTAAACACCCAAGGCAGTCTTTAAAGGCCACTATCAGTACCTCCAAGACCATGTTAATGTGAAGACCAGACGGCCTGCCAGTTAAAAGCTTTTAAAGCTAAATGGACCTAAAGGGAATTTTCCAGTGAAGTGTGAGGTAAAGAGGGACAGGTTGAGCAGCTCTGCATTTTCTGTGAAAATGGGGTGTAATTGACAAAACCACAGATGCCATTTAACTGTAATTCTGTCCTTCAGTGCTAAGTACTAAGCGCCGAAGAAGCTCGCAATTAGCTCTACGGATTATTTGAGATATGACAGTGCAATAGCAGGCTTTAATTCAATAAACAGCAAAACACAAACACACAGCTGTTAAACTAAGAAATATAATTTATTGCATAAAAATTATATTTAGTTACAGGTAAGAAGGCTAGACATTTATTTACAATTAGTACTTTACAGAGATGAAATCATGTCACTGAATCCATTTAGTTTTAGTTTTTTTTAGTTTTGTTTTTGGGTGTTTTTTGTAAAAATGTCTGTCTTCTTGAACAAAGGGTAGTTTTTTCTCTCTTTGACGGGAGCACGTTTTGAATCCAGTACAGCTCCAGCATAAATTATCCAGAGATATGGCCAAAGATCCAGCAGACACTCAAAAAATCTGGACAAATAAACACTGTAGTCTACAGCTAGTCAGTCTCTGTAACAAGACTTGTGGAAAGAAAAAACAAAAGTCCTGCAGTGTTCAGGGATCCAAAGTACTGAACAGATTGTGTCCAGGTATTTTTCCTCAGGGCAAAGACCTGCAGGGCACGAGGTCATCATGTCAGTCGCTGTGCCACTTTGTTTTCCCACGTGTGCTTTTTTTTTTTTAAGGTAGCAGCTTTCTTGGTCAGTGATCCAATTGTTCTCCGGATGGAGAATCCCCACACAGACCAGCATCACCGAAAAAAAATGTTCAAACTACTCCTAAACCAATTTAGGATACAAAATCAAAACCCTGTCAATGTCCTGATCTGAAAAAATAGAATCTTACTCTTCCAGGAAACAAAAGAAGTCAAAACGCTTCACTTTTTCTTATGTACTTGCATAGCACTTACAAAGAGAAATGACAGATCTTAAGAATGTGCACATACTGTACGCGCACACCCACCTGCCCACACACATCCACTCTCACATACACACACACATATGCGCACACACACGGTTCATTCACACAAAACAGTGACATGACTCACTGCTGAGGAGGAGGGATACTGCCTGTGTTTTGGTTCTTGTGGTTGTTTAAGATATGAACACTTTTTTCTTTTCTTTTTTTTGCTTAGAGGGATAAAAAAGACTCAATAACACAGAACTTAAGCAAAGATAATGTTACAGACGAAAGCATTTAAGCTGACGGAACAATAGTGACAATGCAAACAGATTGAGGACCCTGACCACAAAGCAGGCAGATTAAAAGAGTTGAGAGAAGGGAGGCAGAATGAGCTACAGGGCGATGCATGGACATATGGACATATAGATAAGTGGGGGACAGAGAACAGATTGAGGTAAGTTTCACGGTCCCCTTGCTGCCCATTTGATTCAAAGCAAGGCTATACTATCCTACAATCATGTGTGATCTCGGGAAATGGCCTTCAATTACAGCAAAGCCTCCAAATTACAGCGTGCAGCAAATTCATCAGGACACTTGACCCCCCGTCCAATCATGTCTTACAGATTATATTTTACATTTTTTGAATTGATGCACAAGATTAAAAAAGAAAACCCCAAAAATAAACATAGTTTTGTTATTCACAAGAGAGACATCCACTGTGTCCTAACTCTCCAATTTTGGCGTGCTCTACAAGGATCAAAAAAATAATACACAGCAGATCAGTAGCCTAAACAAGCACAGATGTTAAAACAGGCTCTACATGATCGTAACACCAGTGACAGTAAAAGGAAAAGAAACAGAAAACAAAGAATCCACAAATCTGGACAATAAATTAAAGCGTTCCCCAAAGGAAACTTTGTTTTTGTTGATGTTTTTTTTAAGGGATGACCAGAAAGCTCTCCTGCAGTTTATTCTCAAAAGATTGAAGTGTGGCAGAGCGAAAGAGGAATGCAAGGAGAGATGAAAGAGAAACACCCCTGTGAGTCGGAGTGATATGCCAAGGCTTTGAGGCGTTTGTTGATACAGTATAAAGAGTCAGTCTAGTTATTCGCCAATTCTGAAGCAAACTTCAAAAATTCGCACTTCTATAACATAGGAGAGGCAGCTTTTTTTATGCCCAAAAAATTCGAACCTCGAGGGTTCGATCGTTACACGATTTGTCATCAGTCGAAGCAGTTAGATGAGAAATCCTAGCCTGTCTGCTTCAGAGCCGATTAATGACTGCTCTGCCTGTGTGTGTGTGTTGGAGTGTGTGCAGTCTGGGGAGGCTGGAGGCAGGTCGGTGCTGCCTGTCCTTCAGCGCACACATGGGGATGACAATGAAGAAACAAAAGTCCTCTGCCATGAGGTGAGGGTGATCTTAAATCATGCACTTTCATGCTGCTACTGAAACATAGGCCATCCCGCGTTAGCGTTTGTGTCGTTGTGCGTGCTTCAGCGTGCTGAATACATGAACGTTTCCATTTTTTCCCAAAGCACTCATATTTATATATACAAGCATGGAGTCATTTTCAACATTCAAAGGCAGTCAACACCATGTCTGACAGACAACTTTAGAGCCACTTTATGCCTTGGTACCCTCGGATTGTTTTTTTTTATACCTCGCAGATGCAACGTTGCTTTGGAGGGCTCAAGCCGAA
This sequence comes from Neolamprologus brichardi, assembly GCF_056152115.1. Taxonomy (NCBI): domain Eukaryota; kingdom Metazoa; phylum Chordata; class Actinopteri; order Cichliformes; family Cichlidae; genus Neolamprologus; species Neolamprologus brichardi. The sequence goes on from NC_142116.1 coordinate 20,089,445, forward strand.
TCGGGTTAGCAGGTGGATGGCACGCATGGGAATATGTTATGGTGGCCATGGAGCTACAGTGGCTGATCTTTTCAGGGCCAGTGAAAAGGGAAATGAGGCAGAGGTAATAAAGTTTATGTGAAGCAACCAAAATGCTCTGTGGGTTTATGATTTGCGCTGGCGTGTGTGCATATTCATTCATAGGCAGGTATTTTCATTGCGGTGGTGGTGAGAGAGGAAAAAAAAAGTCTTGCTCTCTTGTTTCTTGACCAATCAACAATCCCCATCAGTTGTCATGACAACTAGCACCTCACTTTTGCCCATCTCCTCCAGTGCGGTCGCCAGAGAGACCAAGTCTGCGTCACCTTGGTGACATGCTTCCCATAAGTCCAGCAGAACACCTGTGGGGCTGGGCTTTGTAGCAAAGTAGTTCAAATACCTGGATGGAGGAAAGAAGGCGCAAGTCGTGAGAAGAAAAAGGAGAGAGCAAAAATAGTCCTTCATCACTGATTATCTTTTTCTTTTTTTTTTTTGGTCATTACTGGATGTTGCACATACTGGAGGAAAAACCTCTGACACTCCAATACTGATACCCAGCTAAGCATCATATTTCAAAGGCAGGGTTAGATAATTAGCAAGATGGATTTTTGTAACATTATATAACACGCATGACTGAATCATATTTTTTAACTTAATATTCAAGCCCAGCTTTTGAGATTCTAATCAGTACGGGCAGATATAACATGACTTTTCGCAGTCGTCTGTCTAAATTTAATTCATTTAAACCCAATTCTAAACTGACCTCTGAGGCCTCTTTAAATCAACTCATATCAGACAGTGATGAACACTGCAGCTCCTACAGTCGTTTCAGAATGCAACTCAAGTAACAAACGTGCTTTATCTGACCTGTCAAAGCCCAGACTGTGAGCCAGTAGCCTCCAGTCACATCCTCGAGCGCTGGGTGCATCCAAACTGGCGCAGATTTTCTGGCGGATGGAGTCAGGCAAGCGAAAGGCATAAGGTCCCACTTGAGAGGAAGGTAGGCACGTTCCTCCTGAGGGGAGGGGCGAGTGCGGAGGTAAAGTCTGGAAGAGCAGAGGCGTCGAGAAGCACTGAGACCAACCTTTGTATTGATTGGAGTAACTGTGCAGCTGCATTGCAGCGTTATCTGTGTGTGTGTGCGTGTGTGCGCAAGCATTTTACAGACGTCACCATTACCTCCTGGATGTCAGTGTGCAGCTGGAATATCTGTCCCTCCCCTTCCACCTGCCGGACGCAGATCTTACAGGTGAGCTGCGACACAGCCAGGCTGCCTCTCTCCAGGCTGAAGGTGCAATGCAGGGGTCTCTGACTGCCACTCCAAATGTGATAAAACGGTATCTCCTGTCACACAGACAAAAGCGGTAAACAGGAAAAGCCAGGAAAAAAAAGGCTCTCTACCACTGTGATTAAAGCGGCCTCTTCCCGAGCAGCACAATCTGGGATCATCTAGAATGCAGTTTCCATTAAAGGTCTGTGCAGTATGCTTTATTTTGATAGTGGGTGTTTCCACCAACTGGGTCTCTGTGCGTTGGAGGATAATTTATTTCTAAATCGCACTGTCCATAAATTAGAAGCACTATCAGATTTTCTGTTTGTTTATTCAGAAACGGTTCAGACTGCAATCTTCCTGTAAAAAGAATGCAGGAGAGACTTTGAGTGTTTACAGCAGTCAAGTATGCTATAACATTTGTAAAATAGCCCTCTTATTGAAATGAAGCAAGATTACTGTTTTAGCTTGTGTAGTACTGCTCATTATGACAAATTAAAAGGAAAAGCCTAAGCCTGAGCACCCCAATGAGTTGATCTGGTTGTTTTGTTTAGCTGTGGGAGGCATTTTGCTGGTATAATTTTGCAGGCTACTGCACAGTATAAAGTTGGCATGAGCGATCAGCTTCATCCTTAAATGAAACCTTTCTATCCTGGTGGGAGTGGTCGGTCTGTGGATGACAATGTCCCCATCCTTATGGCATTAGAATGATTTCAATTATATGCCATGGTCATCACTATCATCGCTATCATCAGAGCTCAAGCCAACTGAACACCTATGGGAGATTTTGGACTGAGGTTTTAGACAGCTCTCGCCGCCACCATGATCAAAACCCTAAATGAGGGAATATCTTTTTAAAGAACGCTGTTTAATCACTTCAGTAGACTGCCAGAAACTTTTAGAGCCAGTGCTCAGCTGCCCTGCAATTTAAAAAGACACCTTAATTTGTCACTGGTCTGTATTTTTTAAAGCTTCTGTGTTCTGTTCTCTTCTATTCACGTGCCGCCAGACTGGACTGATGGAAGAAACAAGTTATTTCACAAAGAACATGAGTGTGGTGGTGGTTCACACTTAAAACCACAATCATGAAATGTCAAAAACAGTTTAGATCTGTGACATCAAAAACCTAAATGCTGCAAATCTGCAATGCCTAATGATGTTGATGTGATAGGGTTATTTAGAAATCTGGTGAATAGTTGGACTCCAGGCATACATATAATATACGATGCATATTATATATATATGCATATATCTATAACGAGTCTGCTGCATTATGTCACCTGGTACTTGGCCAGAAGTTTGCTTCTCCAGTAAGTGTGGGGAATGTCGTGGATGGACAGTCGCAGATTGTGGTAGCTATCTTTGAAGAGCAGCGGCTTGGGATCTTCCAGCAAAACTCCACCCAGACTCCTCTCCAAATCCAGCACCTCCTGCACAGAAAGCCATAGAAGACGGGCTTAGGGCTTTATTTATTTGGTTTTAGCGCGGGCTCATCCCCTCGCATTGCAAGATCATGCTTTCAAAAGATGCCTAATTAAAATGTGTCCAAATGGAAATGCTCTGAGCTAACAGTTTAAAAGCTGTTTGAACTTTTCCAGCCAGAAATCATGCAGCGGGATGCCAATATACTGCACACAGCACACTCGTGTTTACTATCCTGGCTGGTCTGAGAGAGGAAAAATATTTTTCCACTGAATCGAACGGTCGCTTTGTGTTTGGTATAGTTTTTGCATTTTGCTCTATTTTGAGCCGTTGCTTCCTGCGGGACATGAAAACTCAATGTATTGCACCAAATTTAATTTGGAGAAATGAGATGGATCTGCAGAGTTGAAAGGGGATGGTACTCCTCTATCGCCCAGAACCACTATGGAAATAAATTATATTAACTTTTAATGTTTTTATTCCGTGACATGCTTCAATATAAAACACCTTGTCTATGTTATTTTCTATTTATAGTTCATTTAATTTTATTTCTTGCTATGCTTTTTGGTTTTGCATGTCCAAGTCTTATTCAGGATCTTTTGTGTTACATAATTTTTTGCTTCGCATGTCTTCAGAGTCGTGTTATATCTCTCTTTAGTGACATAATAAACTCAAACAAGGCTATTTTTCAGCTTATCTGATGAGTATTTATTTATTTTTAAGTTTACACACCTTTGGAAGTGCCACTGTATATGTGTATGGGTACCATGTTTTGCTAAGGAAATAAAAAACGTGGAATAAATAAGACCTAATTAATTTTGGAATGTTTTCGAGTATAGGAAAATGCTTCGGGAGAGCAGAAAGACAAATGAATAGAAAGCAGCAACAGAAACAGGAAATTGCAGGCAAGCAACGGGGCGAACAGATTAAAGTGCACGTGAGGAGACAGTAATATAAACCCACACAGATGCATAAACATGAGAGCAGCACCTTGAGTGCATGTGGGGTGTCATGGATACAGTAGATCCGGAGGCTGTAATCCAGGGAGAGGCATGGTGCGCGGGGGGCGAAGAGAGCCAGCTGCAGGCGCTTGCAGGCAGGCTGTGGAGGGCACGACTGGCCCACAAGGCCGTATGTTCCTAGCTGCTCCATGAGAACGTGACAGCACTCCTCCTCCAGCTGCAGGTAGCATGGGGACGACAAAGTCTCCTCCCCTACAGTCAGCACCTCCTGAAAAGGGATAAAAGGACCAATCAGTGACACGAAAAAGAGCAAAAAAAAGGAAGGCATTCATCATTTGATACCAGCGTGAGGCTCTCTCACCTCCCATGCTCCTTGATGCGTTTGCGTTTTCAGTGTGAGAGTCCAGTCAGGTGTTGGCGTGTCTAGCTGGGCACAGTGTGGCAAAGTAAGGACAACGGGGCGATTCAGCAGCATACCAGATGGACCACAGCTCACCACAGGACTGAGTACAGTCTGACTGCCCTCAGAGGGTAACCTGTAAATATCACACACATGCACACGCTTCATTTTTAAAAGAAAATGGCAGATATGTTTGGAACATGCTAGCTTAAATCAAACACCAGGAACTACCCGCCGTGGTGAACCCTTACGAATAAGGGAGCAGCTGAAAGTAGCTTCTTCAATTTTAAGTTAAAGGCTGGGACAAGTTGTGGATATTTTTATCCTCAGAAGTAGAAGCGAGTCTTGCAACGGAAAGTTTTCTGATTGAGGTGAGACTAAGGTCTATTCTGCCTTCTATGTGTGAAACAGATAAGAGAAATAAAGAATTAAAAAACTGAGGGGCACTCACGTTGTTTTGTCCCACTTGTTGATGATGAGGTACATTTCATAGAACTTCCCCTGGGGGATTGTGCCAGGGGGGACCAGCAAGCTTACACCTAAAAAAAGAGAAGGGGGTCATGACTTATCTTGTCTTCGATGCATCTAAAGGTGTCTTCAGTTAACACTAGCTACAAATCAGCTTTGTACCTGTATTGGGAATAGTGAGGCGTCCTCCTAGATTTCCAAGTGTGGTGCTTGTACTCAACCCGGCCTCTCTGGATAGCGTGTGGGTGTGATACTCTCGCTCTCTGCCCACGGTACCCACCGACTTTAAGCTGAGGATCTCTCCATCACCTGAGCTTATGTCATTGGGAAGCTCCAAGGAAGAAAGCGTGGAGGAGTTATACACCTTGATTTTCAGGCTGGGCAGGGGGTCCAGCAACGGAGAGGTGGTCATGGGGATTTTGTGGGGGCTGTCGTTGACCCCTTGTTGGAGGGAGAAGAGCGGCCCGCGGAAAGCCCCCGCTGTGGCTGTCAGATCTGGAGGAGCTGAGGGATGTAGAGGGTGAGGGTTATCTGTGGGTACGGGAGAAGAGAGGAGCTTATCACTAGAAATGACACGAGCAGGGCTGAGAGAGCCGAAAGTGACGCCAGTGAAATGGATTAATGTTACTAATTAATATTTGATGGCAAGAGCAAGAGAAAGGACACCATGACGAATGTTTAAAATGTAAAAAATGTAACGCAGTAAAGAATGGAGAGCTGACTGAGAGGAGATAATGGCATAAGAGAATTAATTTATGGGATGATATAAATAGCAACGCGATGATAAAAATGAGCAGGGACAGTGTTTCTATGAAAATAAGAAAAACACGAGAATAGCTGTGGGGAAAAAAGGAATAATGCAAAAAATAATTGAGTGCAAATACCTGCCGACTCATGCGAGTGTGCATGCGTGTGCAAACTCACCCTGTCTGGGAGGTTTGTAGTTGCCAGGGTGGAACGCGGTGGTGAGAGCTGATGAAGAATCGGTGATGTCTCCGTGGAGATGTCGGCATCTGCGGCGGTATGCGAGCACTCCCACGCACAGTGCCATTATTACGCTCAGCGGCAGGGCCACGAGAACCGTGTAGACTGCTACACCCATACCTGGAGCCAGGGCTGAAAGAGGGACAGAAAGCCAAGACATCATCAAGAGACTCAGATGAAAACACACATTTACATCTGCAAGGGAAAACCACGAGGGAAGGAAGCATAATGTATGGCATATCATCTGATTTACTACATGCTGTAGAGTAAGCAGAATAAATTAGTCATGGAAGTCTAAGTTAGTGCTGAAAGCATTTGCTGATTAATTCATTAGCCCATCATCAGACTAAAAACAGAGTCCTGAACATAAAAAAATATAAAAAAATATATTATATAGCTCGACAGGGGCTTATATAGCTGTAAATCCAATTTGTTTGGGGGTCAATATATTGAGTGGGGTAAAAAAAATAACCTTCCTAGAACTCAAGAAATGACCTCTAATTAGTAATTAGTAACATCTGTTATTAATAAAAAAAAAAGATCAGATTTATCTGTGTTAAAATAAATCAATTTGTATTTTCAGCCTTTTTAGATCAGGGCTGGATCAGCGCTGGCATAGCTGCTCACTTTTTTAGGTACGGCTGTTCAACTGTTCTTTAATGCAAATATTTAATCAGCCAATCACATGGCAGCCACTCATTGCATTTAGGCCTGTGGACATGGTGAAGATGACCTGGTAAAGTTCAAACTGAGCCTCAGAATGGGGAAAAAAGGTGATTTAAGTGACTTTGAATGTGGTATTGTTGTTGACGCCAGAGGTCAGAGGAGAAGGGTCAAACTGCTTTGAGCTGATAGGAAGGCAACGCTACTCAAGTATCCACTTATTTCAACCAAAATTTGCAGAAGAGCATCTCTGAACAACACGATGAACCTTGAAGCAGATGAGCTACAGCAACACTGATACCACTCCAACAAATAACTGAGGTTACAATTCACACAGGCTCACCAAACTTGAGCAATAGAAGACTGAAAAAACATTGCCTAGTCTGATGAGTCTCAGCATGGATCCATGCTGCCTGCATCAGTGGTTTAGGCTGCTGATGGTGGTGTAATGATGAGGGGGAGATTTTCTTGGGACACTTTGGGGCCCTTAGTAACAACTGAGCATTTTTTAAACACCACAGCTAACTTGAGTATTGTTGCTGACCATGTCTATCTCTTTGTGACCACAATATATATTTCAATATTGAACAGATCTCAGATCTGGTGACAGATCCAGTATAGCTCCTTTGGGATGTGGAGGAACGGGAGATTCACATCATGGATGTGCAGCCAATCTTGTTTAATCTATGCAACGAAGAATTAAAGCAGTTCTGAAGGCAGAAAGGTGTCTAAACTGTTATTAGTAAGGTGTACCTACTAAAGTGGCTGTTAATGAGTCTAGTTAGTTCGTTTCATTTCTCTTTAAAACAGCACTGGCACAAATAGCAGACCGACTCAACGCTCTAGTTGCTGCACTTGAATGACCTCCCCAGCATGATTATGATGTAACAGATGGGGCACAAAATACTCAGCCCGCATACCACATGAGCTAAAGTCCTAAGCAGCAGAGGCTTGAGCGCTACTACCCGACAGGACCCCTACTGCATGCTATTGCATTTACCCGCTCCCCCTCCCCGTCTATCTCAATTTGCACCGTCAAATCAATTGCCCCCAACCCCTAAAAACCACCTTAAAAACGGCTTTTAAACATGCTATAAAGCTTCACAGAAAGCTGATTAAAGGGTGTATCGACTAGAGTTACGGTCATTTTAGTGATCACCGTACAGCTCAACATAAACATGTTGTCCAGGAAACTGAAAGAGATCAATAAATATTGAAAAGCTTCAAAGAGAAAATACTCCACTGATCTGATATATTAAATCACCATACAGGCCATTATGTGACCAGTAATTGCATTGTCTTTTCAATGATATGATAAAATTGACTGTTTCTGCAGTCTGAGACTTTAATCCCCCGTTATAGTGTTACTTTCCATAAAAAAGATAACAGCGAGCTGCATGCAGTAAGCAGAGGAAAAGAGAGCCCCGGTATCTGAGCATATGCAGATACTCTGAGTATCATTGGTATCAGGGGAGAAAAAGATGGATTTATTCATACCTAGAAAATCAGGCAGCTTAAGCCTCGTAGCTTTCGCTGAAACTTAGAAATGAATTTTTACACGGAGCAAAGCCCGTGGATTTTCTTGCCCATCTGTTCCACTGGAAGTGCATTAAAAATGATGATGATTATGAGGAATGGGTCAAATAATTCTTGTGGCTTTGGAGTACTTGTGGACACTTTGTTGTTTTTAAAGACATACTTTAAGATTGCTTCACTCTGGTCTGCCTGTCACTATGCACCATGTAGTCAGTTTAAATATAGAAATCATCCCTGAAAGGCACATTAATAAACAGCTCCTCCAGGGGGTGTTTGGCCCTAACTTCACCTGTTCCCTACTGAGCTCCCTCCCACGTCTCCGGCTGGGTGATTGGTTGTGACTGGTCAGCAGGCTCGCCACAGCCAGACCCAAACCAGACACGTGAGGGAGTCGCGACACAGTAGCAAAGAAGAGAAGACAAGGAGCAAAGTTGGCGGGAGACGAAGAGGAGCAAAAAAAAAAAAAAAAAAAAGGAGAGGGAGAAGGAGTAGACGGCCTAGATAGACACACAGGAGGAGAGAGAGCTAGATGAGAGGCAATTTGGCAAAAAAGACAGGAAGAAGTTAGATAAGGTTGTGATTTGTAGAGAGGACAGAGGTATTATAAGTGTGTTGAGGAGGAGAGAGGAGATAAGGATAGCAGTGCTTTAGGAAAGAAGACAACCAAAGACACTACAGAGCAGCGGTTAGAGCTGAAGAGAGGGTGGAGGATAAGAAAGCCGGAGGCAGGCGGGCTGTGGAAGAGGAGAGCTCCCATGCTCACGTGGCGCGATTGAACCGAATCGGACAGCCGTCCACACTTATTACCAGAAACGGAACAATAGCGAATTAGGTGCATTACTAAGGCTGCTCTCCCCTGAGTCCACATCACATTGAGCTGGAGGAATTACCATCACTTCAAATGTAAACTATATCACAGATTAACTGAGAGTCAGACAGAAATCAAGGGCTTTTCTCCAGCGAGCGCTGTGCTTCTACCACACAGCCTATGGATCAAGGAGTCTCAGCTTAGAGGCATGTCATTTTGCTCACTCCATAACAGAGTTGTCATGACGGAGTAGCTCTCGCTAAACCATTCTGGGCAGTATGTGTAATTACACCAGCATTTTGTAATCAGATACTGCTTTTTCTCTCCCCCCCTCCCTTTACGATCACAATAAGCTTCTGTACAAAAGATGAGACGTGCTAGGACTGAGTCAGCTCTGAAACCAATGTTACACTTAGTCAACACACTAGACAAGCGTGGATAACAACACTCATAAGCAGGCTGGACAAGAAGGTGAGGCGTGTCTACGCTGAACGTGATGCAAGCTGACATAAAGGCACGGACAGACAGGCAACACAAAAAGCTGCACGCATTCAGCCCCACGTGCTAACGCAAGATGTTAGGAGTCCTAACCTGCGTGAGCAGAGAGACACACGACACACACAACGCAAAAGGCAAGCGGCGTGAAGCGGTGACAGAGCAAAGTCATGGGAAGGTGGACTTACGATGGCTTGCATGTTCAATAGAAATCTTTTTATCTGTTTGAACAGGAGAAAGAAAAAAAAAAAGAAGAAAAGAAAAAAAAAACATAATGTAAAAAATGGGTGGACTGGTTTGTTATGCAAATGAAAGATGCAATAACATAATACAAAGCCAAAACAGGAACGTAAACAATAGCTCAGTCTGTGAACATAAAATGCATACTACAGGCAAGAAATGATAAATTCATATTAAAAAAAACAAACAAACCTCTTCTAGAAATGTGTGAAAATGTGAGATAAATTTCAGCATAACTGTTTATTTGTGGCACGAGGAAAAATAACATGCTGAATGAAATCAGTATCATATGGATGAGGCTGCTTCAGAAAATGAACCAGGACTCGGCGGTTGTGTGGTACATGACTGACACCAAGTAGACTGAAACCTGAATGTTATCCTCTTCATCCTATGAGGACAAAAAATCCATCTCCGCTGACGGGAACAATCCTTCCTACGATAACACCGGCGTGAATCATCACTAAGTGGTTTAAGGAAATATGGAAACCATCTTTCAGGATTGTGTCGCTGACTAGATCTCAAATCAAATAAGCGTCTCTCCGTGGCATCATCAGAATGCACAAATGGCTTCCCCAGATGCTGCCATTTGTCCAATTGCAATTAGAATCTACCAGGATGCGATGAAGATGAGGGTTTGCGGTGTCTCACAGCATTTGCACATTTACGACTCGGGGTATTTAGCCGATCCTCGGAGGGATTAACAATGCGTGAGCTAAAGAGTGAGCGTCTGATTTCTGATTAAAGCGTGCGAGGAATACAAAGCACTCTAATATCATCAGGTGTGTTTGTGACCACGGGATAATCATAAATAATGTGCTGGGAACATGAATAAGTCAGTCAGTAACTTGTAGTTTGCCGAGTGACACATTTACAGATTTTCGACAGCACAGTGCTTCTCATCCTCGCTCCCTGTCAGAGTCACTCGAGTGCTCGTTTTTTTCCCCGATGGCCTCCTTAGAACGCCGGGCTACGTGCAGCCGGATCGGACAGCAGCTTCTTCCGTCTAAAGTGGGTGCTCTGTGGAAGCTTGTTTATGGCAGGACTCGTGTGTGTGTGTGTGGCTGACACGGTTGACGCTCAGCATTGCTTTGAGTGTGCATATGATCCCCCCTGCGACACACACACCTTCTGCAACCCCGCTGCACGTGCATTTAGAAGGTTTGTCTCTGCATGCTTGGGCATGTTTGCATCTCTGTGTGTGTTTTTTAAGCGTGTGCTTGAATGTATTTCTCTCGCCCTGCCTTTTGTGGATGTGCATCTCTAAGATTCTAATGCGCTGTCAGCTGGATTCCTCCCAGCTCATCACGGGCTGCACATTGGGTGTCAGCGCGGGTCTGACTCACTCTCATATGCTCTTCCCTGTGCTAATTTTTCGACTTGGCTGTGTCATGCTCGCTTCCCACTCCACGCACTCCCTTTGCTTAGATTTGCTCTATCTTTCACTTTCCCCCCTCTCTCTCTCTCCATCTGTGGTTCTTTAGATGTGGATCAGTTGCCTGCTCTCCTTGTGAACCTGAATTTTTCCTCCTGAAACATCTGTCTGCGATTTCCCTCTTAAGCCCCCCCCCCCCCCACCCCCCTTTTATATCTCTCACCATGTTGCAGTGGCTCAACGCCTCGGGAATACAGTTCCTTACAAAATAGCTTTGAAATACAATACGTCTTATAAAAGTGTGAGCAAAGAAATCGCCGCCTGCGAGATCAATTCAACAACCGCCCGAAGGAGAAATTATGCTGTTAGGGAAATGACCCCTATGGATACATCAATAACACCATCTTCTATCAACTATAAGCATCAGTGAGTGAATTCAACAGATGGCGGTCTCTATTAAAAGGCAGGGGGAGAGAGAGGTTACATTACATACATGAAGAAATACACATATATATACATAAGCCAAATATTTACCCAGCTTTGATGTTTAACATCCAGTTCCAACATATTGGACACTTACTTCTTGCACATAACCCCTCAGTGCAGTTCTTGCTCTCCATCATGCTGCCACTGCAGTGCTTTCCTCCATTTATGGGTGGGGGGGCTTGACACTCTCGGCTGCGCCAGTGGGTGCACTCTGTCCCACAGGCGGACCACTTTGCCCACTCAGTCCATCCTCCATCCACTGGAATGAAAACAGAGATGTGAGTCACTTTACAGTAAGCCAACAGCAAAACAGTTTAATCGCTTCGGGTAAAGGGGAGTTGGGCATGCTGTTATAATGCAGTCTGATGCATATGTAATGGCTCGAAGTGCATAATTTAACAATTTTGCACAAAAAAAACCAACATTCTGTGCTTTGGAGTTACGGTGGTCTAGACAGGATGTTATGTGACTGTACAACATTGCACTGTGTTCCCAGTGCAGGCACCTCTTAACAGTGAAGCCACGGCTTTCGCAAGAGCAAACACTCCTCTGTCCTCTTTGGGAAAAGGTATGATGGAGTAAACAGCCGTCTGGGTTTCTCTAACAGGGACCACAACCTCAAATATGATCAGACAATGTTTATTCAAATTGAATGGTGAATGGAGAAAGCAAAGATCTAGGCCTGGTGTCTAATCAGGTACTTAGACTCGATTGCATTAATCAGGCATCCAGTAACACTGGGAGGATTTCTTTAAATCATGATTTGTCTTTCAATGAGCATCTTAAACAAATGTTGAGGTCTGCTTTCTTGCATTTGCACAATATCTCTAAAATTAGAAACATCCTGTCTCAGAGTGATGCTGAAAAACTACTTCAATTCAATAATTCATCTAATTCATTATTGTCAGGCCACTTTAAATGCTCCCTGAAAAGCCTTTGGTTGATCCAAAAAGAAGAGCTTTTTTCTCCAATACTGGCTTCTCTTAACTGTTAAATCCTGAATGGACATTAAACTCCTTCTCCTCAGATACAAGGTCTCCATGAATCACGCCCCATCTTATCTTAAATACCTCATAGTACCGTATCACCCCAATAGAGCACTTCAGATAAATTATCTCCAGTTGAGGAACAAAACTGGCAGCTGTTTGTTTACTTAAAGTCTGAACATTTTAGAAATCAACAAATGAGTATCTGGTCTTCACCTGGGCATAGCGTGGTGCAAGTTACTCTCTGCACCGGCGGGCCCTCACAGAAGGCCCCTCCGTTCAAAGGGGCCGGATTGGTGCAACTGCGTGTCCGACGCTGCCAGCCACGCCCACAGCGAGCGTTGCACTCCGACCACTCCGTCCAAGAAGACCAACCTCCGCTCACTGAGACGCACAAAATGAGACAAAGTGAGCCAGTCTGAAAGTTAATACGTGGATGATTTTTAACACTTTATCAACTCTTGCTATTATATTTAACATACATATCAGTGAGTGATGGTCAGGATCACCTCCTGAGGTATATTTACTGAAATCTGCCTACCACACTTACACCAATCAGGTGCAACATTAAAACAACACGCTTGATATTGTGTAGGGCCCTGATAGGAGATTTGCTTTTTCAAAACAGTACAATGGCAGTGGATGCTTGGGATCATGTTGCTTGTAGGGTAAAGCTGTGCTTTTGGTGCATGCTGTGGGTGCTCGATTTAAGTATTTCTTGTGTGCATCGTTCACTCTCCTGCTGGGGAGAGGCTGCTGCGGTTGCAGAAAGTGGAGTTGCTTGGTCTACAGTAATGTTGGTAATGATATTCTAATAATCATAAAAGTAAAAATAATCTAAACGCATCCAAAGATCAAAAGTTTACTAGCAGAACTTTAAACTTTTAACTGCGTTTACCTGCTAATATACATCTACTGAAAAAATTCTACCATTAATAAAGTTTACTGAGTATTAAAGATTTACACAAGAGGGGCTATAATTATAATTCATTGTTTTTTTTCAGTCAGTTATTGCTCAGCATATTGAATCACTAAACCAAAGAACCAAACAGATGATTCTGTACCATAAACGATAAGCGTAGCTGTGCTGCTGCGTCTTTTGGCAACCACATTTCGAGCCACACAGGTATAGTTAGCCGTGTCCGAAAGTCTGGCCTGCTTGATGATCAGATCGTGATCAATCGTGATCAGAAAATTGGAGTCCTGCGATGGATCAATGACGTCCTCATTTTTCAGCCAGTCAACCTGGAGACAAGCAAGAATAGGCCGACACATACCGCTGAAATAAAGATGAGGAAACCTCAAAAAGGTTATGAAAGTTATAATTATCCAACATAAAAAATAAATAAAATTACAAATCAGGTGCTTCACACTCACAATGAGTAAATATAGAAAACAAGAAATTAGCTCTCACAGTCTCAGATGCTCGATGTTATTTTAGTTTTGACTCAAATGTTGGCAGGTATTTTTTTTCACATAAAATCAGCAGGTGTGCATGCATAAATATGAGTCATCTCACCACGCACAGAGCCATTCAGTAAACACGGTAAACCTGCAGTGTATCAAGCCATCACAACACAAAGTATTGATCAAACACGCAGTCAAAATGTGATTGTTTTTGCCAAGCGAAAACACAAATTTGTTTCTTCTCTCGAAAAATGTCTTTCATTCACTTTTATTTTGACTAATTTTTTGCCTTTTTAATGGGCAAAAATCCATAACTAACTTATTACATTAACAAAATTGGTATAATTTTATAATTAAACCAATTTGCTTTTATTTTGAAATTTACGTAACGTGCTTTTTATGTCAAAATCCTCCTGGTTAATAGGTATCTAAAAAGAAAAAGACAGCTTTCACAATACAAATGTGGGTAAAATAAGCAATTCAGATACAAGGTTTTACAGTTAGACTAGCTTGGTGTTAAAACATGACACAAGCATATTTCTTTGCGTGTCAAAATGTCAGCATCTCGCCCTTTACTTTCTTTCCTTTTGTTTTATGCTGTTGCAGACTGCACAGCATAAATCTGAAATCAAAACAACACAACACAAAAGGATTTGAGCTGTTTATTGCTCATCAGAATCAAGAAGAAAAATACGAGTGTGAAAGTGTTGAAAAGGCTACAGAAGAGGAACAAATTAGCCCCCCTATGAAAAATTCATTCTTTAAAAGTATTTCCAAAGTGCCGTTAAACAGAGCAAGGAATTTTTTAACACAGCTTTTCCAAACATGCGTGTCTTTGTTTGGATGCTTATAATATTTTAGTTTGCACATAAATACGATTTTTATTCAGAAAACACAAAATCTACCAGGGTCAAAATGATTAGCTCTCCCGATGCTAATGGTCAATTGTGCGTCCTTTTTGCTGCATAACAGCCTGCAGCCTGCAGTTCAGATTTCATGGTCTTCTGGCATGGACCTTCAGTTCACCCCACAGTTTTTTCATTAAGATTCAAGTCAGGGTTTTGTGCAGGTCAGTCAGTAACGTTCACTTTGAGCATTTGGAGGTAGTTCTCTTAGAAAGTTTTCTTTCAAAATCTTCACATATCCATTTTTCTTCCTGATTCCTTCTATCTTGTCAAGATTCTTACTTTCAGTCATACTCAAGCATAATACTCCCACCGCCATGTTTCACGATGGGGTCACTGCTCTTTGGGTTGCATGTCTCTCCTTTCTTTCTCCAAACATAAGCAGCGCTTCTGCGGTTAAAGCGCTCCAGTTTCATCTCATGTTCCTGACGTCGCTAAATCATTCACTAGTATCTTGGCAGTTGTTCTGGGGTCTTTAGACTCATCTCTCACTACTTTTCTTTCCAGAAGCTTTGAAATCTTTTGCTTCCTGCCTCTGTCAGGCTTGTTCTGTACTGTATGGCTCGCTTTGAATTTCATGATCATACCTCTCCCTCCAGTTCTTGACACTTGGAAATGCTGCGATAACTTTGTAAATCCATCTCCTGCTTTGCGAGCATCAACAATTCTTTTTCTTAAGTCTAAACAGATTTTTTTTGTTTTTGCTGTGATGCTTTCTCAAGTTACAGCTCAAACCCTTTGCTGAAGTTTTTATGCTGTGTGTAAATTGGACGATAACCCTTAGTTTTGTAATACGCCTCAATAAAAAGGTCAGTTTTTCAGGAGGCTAATAATCTTGGCTTTTATCACTTTTTTCTGAAATAATTCTGTTATTGTGTGCAAATAGAGATAATTTATGCTCTCTAAAGAGAGCTGGTATGTGTAGAAATGCTGTAATGTTGAAAACCCTATGCTCTTTAAAAAAAGTCCTTGGTAAAGTTTTGACAAAGACTTTAAATTTCATAGGGGGGTTAAAAATTCAGTCCTCATCTGTAGGTGATGAGAGTGACGGTGGGAAGAAAAATCATTTACCTCGGCAGCAGGCATGCCCTCTGGGGGGCGACACTGCAGCAGCACCTCCTGCTCAAGACGCACCTCCCGCCCCAAAGGCTCCTGTTCAAAGTTTTTTCTCAAGTCTACAGAGGGCGACACACATACAGTCAGCAGTTAGTGAAGGCTGCCCTGTGACAGCAGAGAGTGACACTCAGTTTATCTCAGCGACACTGCCTGTCACACGCAAACACACACACACCAGGCAAAGCTCCCAAAAGCCTCAGTAACTGTGTCATTTTTCCACACTCCAGACTCTCATAAACATGCGACGTGTCAATCACACCGCGCCCCACATTACCACCAGGGATCAAGATGGAGTGTTACGGCAATTTATTTGCATATATACTTAAACTGACGCGTGTGACAAGGAGAAAGTTGAAAACATTTGCCCTTTCGCTGTTTCTCTTCCTCTTGCTCTCTCACTCTGTCTCTCACACGCATACGTGCGGCATGTGTAAACGCGCCGCCTTGATACTGACATGCAATGCGAACGTAGGCGCGGCTGCTCTTGGTGGTGCCAGCTGAGCTCCAGGCCACACACTGGCACCAGTAGTCCTCCAGTCCGAACAGCTCCTCCACCTGGGTCCTCGACACTGAGATGTCCACCTCCCGCACCACCAGGCCTGTGCAGAGAGAGAAAGGGAGAGAGAGAGAGAGAGAGAGAGAGAGAGAGAGAGAGAAGAGAGACACAGGAAGAGCAGGAGAGTGAGAGATTAGTGAGGCACATTTTTCACAGTGCATATAAATAATGCATTGGCTGCAGGCCAAAAGCAGTTAACGTGCACATAAAATCCTATAGGAGCTAATGGATTATGTAGTTGAAAATGATGTTAGTAATTGAGGATGATGTTTATGTCTGTAAAATACAAGGTGACATTACCGTGTGTGTATGTGTGTGTGTGTTTACAGTGTGTGAGCGTGCAGGTCTTCACCTGTGATCTGGTCCAGACTCTCTCTAGTGACGTGATCGTTTTGGTTCACCCACTCTCCGTTACATTTGAAGTAGATTTGGGTGGCGGGTGACGCCCGGCAGCGCAGCTGGACTGGACGGTTCTTCACTATGAAAGCATCCTCGGGTTCTAGCAGGAATTCCGGGAGAGGTTCTGCCGGCGCTGACGGGAAGGAGTCAGGAAGAACCTCGGCCTCGCTGTAGTCGCTGCTCTCTGGAGAAAAAAAAAAAAAGGGGGGGGGGGGGGTGTAGAAATGATTTACCAACCTGACAAAAGACCAGTGTAGTGAATCTGATCTATGGCAAATCTGCGGCTTCTCCTGGTCGCTGACCTCACTGACGAGGAGGTATGGAAAAAGCAAAATGCCAAATTTGTCCATATCACTAACCTATCACACATCGAAAGGGAGAAAATGTCTGTATGACAGCTTATTTTGTGTGCCCCTCTAAAGCTTCGGGGGAAAGCCACTCTGTAAGTGCATTTCAAGAAGACAGTTAAGGTGCTGACAGTTTGTACTGTCATGGAAGGAGTACAGTGACATTTTTGCCTCCCTGTATAACCAGCAATCTGGAAAGGCAGACCCCCTACTCTCTAGTTTCTCTGGAAGAGTCTGTGCTTCTCAGCTGGAGCAGAGAGCCGCTGACCTTCTGCGGGTCAGTCCTGTTGATCGCACATTATCCCATGACATTTTCGATGTGACACGTCCGTCTTGGAAAAGCTGTCAAAAGCTTTTCCTGGCAGGAAGGACACAGTCTTTTTGACCTCTTTTGTCAGACACGGTACTCTAATGATGATGAGTAGATCCCAAGCAGTATATCAATGATGTTTATTGCAGAAGACAGATTTGTGTATATGGACTGATAATGCATGACAAAATGCGTGCTATACAGATAAATAGGAAAAGTTGTGACAGTAGTCAAAATAAATAAAATGGCCTGGACAGCTTCAAGAATATTACAATAATGTATAAAAATAAACCGTGCTGCAACTCATATATTTATTGCATGAACTGTATCCTTGTGTGCACGAGTGTGTAGGTGCACAGGTGGACTGGAAAAGACCGTGTGACAGCACGGCAAGGATATAAGGGTCTGCTTTGAACATGAAAAGTTAGCACAAAAGTAGCACATACATAAAAAGTGTAGGCATACTTTGAAAGCTGCAATGGGTCAGCATGTGCTCCAAATGTTCTCTCTGTTTTGTTGAACAGCTGCACACAGCAGACAAATGAAAGGCAAAACAAAAAAAAACTGTTGGGACACTGAACAGCTTCGGTGCATTTTGGCATTTGAGCTACAAGTGCCTCAAACATTTTCCCAAAATATAGTCGCTCATTTAGTATTTTGTTGATGATTCACGTCAGCTTAACTCTCACCAAAACGTTCAAAGACCCCTTTAGATGAGAGCCCCTGGGAGGTCAGACACACTGCAATTTAAGAACCACCAGCAAGTAGAAAAACTCTGCAAACGCTCAAAAAAACAGAATGGCAGTGATTTGGGGAAGACAATAATGTGACAATAAAAGCTGCAAAAGTGACAGAAACTGAGACTTTTGTAAGGATGAAAAAGCTGCAGGGAATGTGTGTTCTCATTGCATGATAATAATCACAATGGTAAATGGACTGGGTCTTATATAGTGCTTCTTCAGAGTTTTTTCAATTACATTTTTTACTTCCATTGTCTGTTTTGCATTCATTTAAAGTGTTTTACTATTTGCTTGTGTTTTCTTAAGTTGCAGTGTGTTTGACCTCTCAGGGCCTCTGTAGCACTGTCATTTTGGAACAGACCACTACTATCAGTCTAAAAATGACTAGTCATAGCCTAAAGATGACAATTTATACTGATTTGCAGCGACCCTTCTCTATAAGGGGATAATTTGACCTGAATTGAAGCAGGAAAATGACCCTCATGGCATAACAGCCACTGGATCCCCTCATTGTAGAGATGAGGAGTCCAGGTTTTCCTTTAATTTTGCCCCACTCTATCATAGTGGTCCCATCCCTTGCATTTTTGAGGAATACAGGTTCTTATAAATTTTAATGTGCCTGACTTTACAGCAGAAAACTTGTTTTTACCTGGTTGTAAAAATGATGTGGATTCAATGAGCATTAACGTGAAGAAGATTTACATTTTCTCCAGTCAGGATAATCCAAAAGCTAAAGGCATATCGAACTCGGTGCGCTGTCTTCACTTCACATGCATGCCTACAGATGAATTCACATATGTGGGAGCCGCTCACTGGAAACTGCTTTTCCTACGCTACAGCCTTACAGCCTTGCAGTTCTCAAATCTCATCCTCTATATTCAGAATGGCTAAAACAAAAGAGAGAGAGAGAGATGCGTGAGCAAATTCAGCTGCTTTTAAACTACGAGATTTAAACAAGGCAGATTTGCAGTGTTCAGTTTTCAAAATGTATCAAGCCTCAACCTGATCAGGTATTCTACAACCAGGGAACAAGAGAAAGTACTTAGAAAGATACCATCTCCTATTTTAGGAAAGTGAACACTTGCCCACTCTCATCCCACTGTTCCCCTTGACAGATTCTGTCTGAGACATTAGGGAAAGCAAAGCAGAGCGCAGAGCTCGCAGAGGAAGCAGGAGAGAAAAATTGTAGCAGGATTGAAACCAAGGCCAACGAGGATTTATGGTATTCAGGAGGCTGTACCATCTTCAAGTAAAGTCAAAACTATATGACTATAAAGGGTCTAGCTGAGGTAAAAGTAGAATTACCAACAACTGCGGGCTAGCCAGAGACAAGAAATGCATCAGCTGCTCAAGGATCCAGGATAGATCGCTGTTTTGGAGCGTCTTGTTTTTGACTCTTTTCTCTCGCCCACGCAAACACTTCCTTGTTCCAGTCACTGCAATCACCTGTGACCTTAAACTGAACCCTCACCTTTTAACCCACCCAGTCCTCGGCAGTGTACAGTAAAAGCAGAAATGCTGACGGTGATGATGAGCTCAACGTGATCAATAAAGGTTTTCAAATACTTTTTTTCTGTTTCACTGAGCATTAATGCATCGTAAACGATCCAGCTAGCCACCAGTGCAATATTTGTGTCAGTGATGGACACCTTAAAACTAAATTTTACTTTAGTTCAACGAGAGTGGCTTCATCATACTAGACTTTTTTTTTAATGCCAAGGGCGATCCTCAAGGAGTTTCCGAGGAATACAGCGAAACAAATAGAAACACAGGAACAAACACCCACTTGCTCCTTAGAGCAGGTGTTCGCACTTTTACGTCACTTATATACGCTCAATTAAGCATGCACAATGCTGAGGATACCAGCAGGTAAACACAAACAATTATGAATAATGGAAGTTAACACATCAGAACGTGATGCTTAACCATGAACATGAATCGCATTCATTGGCATGCCTCTCTCCCTCGCTCGGTTCCTCTCTCACTGCTAAGCTGTCGCCTCCAGTCCCTCAAACTTTGTATTCTCTGTCAATAACCAATTGTGTCGCCCCTCCCCGCCCCACTCCCCCGCTCTTTTCCCTTTGTCCGGCATTGATCGCTCTGTGTTCAAACATCGGCTGAAAACACAGCCTGTCACTCTTCAGGCGCGATGAGAGGGGGCACGGAGAGAGAAGGAGGAAAGGCAGAAAAAGAAAGACAAACAAAAGAGAGGCGGCGGTTCAGCCGGAGACAGAATGGAAGGAGAGCACTGCGTATTTGGATATACGTCCCTCTCTGTGCCGTGTCTGTGTGTGTGCGCGCGTGTGTGCTCTCAGGCCTGCAGAGAGGCACAGTTTAATTAAAACACTTTTAGATGACAGAGGAAGGAGACGGACAGACAGACAGCCTCTTTTCTCCCCTGCATCTCTGTCTGGGATAATGGAGCTAGGGGTTTAAAGTAGAACCTGTGTTTTTGGGCCACCATACAAACATCCATCAGAGCTCAGCAGCTGGCAATTTGTGCGGAATGGAGGAGCCTTAAAGACACGAACTCCTTACCGTGCAGCACAGCAAGTCTTTTATTACTGTAATGACAGACAGCAGACAGCTAGACAGCAAACACAGGCTTCTGGGTATTCCTTTCTAGAGCACACAATTGTGTGAACACATAGGCACAAGTAGACCCAGACACTAGATGACAACCTATAGTTATACGGAGCATTCTCAACCACTCTTATTCATGCATGCTGAACTCATCTGCAAATGAAGGAGTCCCCTCCTTCACGTTTGACTGTGTGGTGAAGTGCAGAGCTTCAGTTCGCCGTAACGGAGAGTTGAAGTGACAGTGGTCACTTCAAGGCAGGACTGCGTGGGAGAAAGACAGAGGGCGTCTGGACAGGGGTGACAGGATGGGAAGACAAGAGAGCTGGCCAAAGACAGGTCAAGAGACACTCAAAGCCAATTGGTGAGCAGAGAGACAATAAGGCACGCGCACACACACACAAATTCACACACACTGTACAGCTATTATAACTGGCAAGGGAAATGAATCACAGCAATGTCTGTCTTTGTCTAAGCCTGTGAAACTCTCTGTTGTTCTCTCTGCCCTCTCTTTTCTTTTGCTCCTCATTCTCTCTCTGTCTCTCTGTCTCTCTCTCTCTCTCACACACACACACACACACACACACACATGAATGACTGTAATTTTCTTAGCCCCAGCGCCTCTAGCCAGAGTGGAGTCTAAAGCGTCTGTACTTTATCATTACCTTTACAGAGTTAGTCATTACTGTCCCCTTCAGTGCCCTCACTATCCCAACACTGCACTCAGAAGTAGGGGAAAAGCAAGCATGAGAGAATAAAGCACAGGAGGAAGAGTAGTTTGAAGAGGTCGAGCGACAGAGAAATACTACAAACGAGACGGGGTTAAGTTGTGTTTGGCAAGATCATGAAGTTTGCAAGATCATGAAGGTGCAGCATCCCACCGCCTTGCCTCTGCTTTCCATTAGAGAATATGACGTGGCAGTGCTTTCCTTCTTGCCCTCCCCTGACTCCAGTCTTCCTTCCCTCTTGCCTCCTGGATTCAAAGCACTTTGCTGTGTCCATTCAACTTCAAATGACATCTTACTTTATTTGAAAAATACACATGCAAAGAAAACATGGGCCCAACTACGAAGCACAACCAACCCCAGTGCTGGGTGCTGTACTGGATGCAGCAGCACACCAGCCAGTAATTTTATGCATGATATGAATTTTTCAAATGCTGCTAAACCGGTAAACCGACAAAAATACCCGCTGTGGCTTTTCAGCGTGTTTGAATGTGTTTTATTATTGGCCACCAGGCAGCATATGGAGAAGGAACCTGTAAGAAATGGGCCCCTTGTTACTCATTCTCCAAAACATTTGATGCAAAACATTAATATAAGACACGATTTATTTGTTCTGAAGCTAAATCTCTTCAGCGAGGCAAACATAGGACCAGATAGGACCAAAAGCAACTTGGACAGGAGCTGCGTATGGTGTTTAAAAGTTTATCAGTTTTAAATAATCTGACTCGTTTTGCTGTCACTTCTGGTCACTCTGCTTGGCTTTGATTGGAGGCGGAGATCAGACCCTACGCACACAATCTCAGGGAAACAGGTGAGGCAAAGATACTCAAGGCTAACAGGTGTTTTTTCTCCCAGCCACGGCTTCATTTGTGGCACAGAGTTTGGAAGAATTTGTCTCAAGGCAGCACTTCACAGCTCTGCTGTGGAAACATTAACACTAACGAGCCAGATGTTGACTTTGATTACAAACAGTGGGAACAAGAAGTGGCATTACATCTAACCGAAAAGCACAACAGGCAGCCTGTTAAGGACCGACTTCATAGCCCCGTACAAAATATTACAGGTTTTGTTAACAGAGCCTAAGAGTAGGGGTCGCTGTGGCCCAGGAGGCAGAGCTGATCACCTGCTCGTTGAAAGGTCAGCGGTTTGATCCACAGCACACGCTGAAGTGTCCTGAGGCAGGATATAAATTGCCGCCAATGCATCCGACTCAACGTGTGTGATCGGTAAAAGCACTCGAAGGCACAGGACAAAGTGCAGTGCGAACGTGTGTGTGCGTGTGAATGGCTGATTGTGGCTTTAAGTGCTCAGTAAGAGCAGAGAAGTACTCCATAAGTACTATTCCTGTTTATTGTTTTGGTGGTGTTGTCTTGTTTTATTTCCTTTTTATGACAACATAGTTTTTTATTATCTATATACTACTGTAAGAGGAATCAGCCACTGCAAAATGGCATATGTAAAAATATGAAAGTGGCAGAATGTTAAAACATATTGCATATTTTCACTGTCCGGTTCTACTCAGCCCACTGAGGTCAAACAGCTGTGAGGACAGACGGTCAAATGTGACAACACTGCTTATGACTAAGAAAACAAGGCCAATTAATACAGTGATCAACAGCCATTATGCAACATTGACGTTATACATCATCCTCACCCTATCCACCTCATTATCATCATTCTTGAGAGGAAGCCCCGGGGTACGAGTTGCACACACTACACAGAGGCAGGTCGAAAGAGACGGAGATTGATGGAGGAAGACAGTCTCTCCTTGCCTTCCTTAAAGGACAATTACATTGAGTGATTGATATTCAGCCTGACCTCATCCTCATCAGCTTGAAAAAAAATGGTACAAGAGGAGAGAGAAGAAACCAGGGAGGAGGTAAAAAAAGATAAAGTGAAGAGATGTGAAGACTGGAAAGAAGCATGTGTGGAGACTTAGAAGGATCTGATGGAGAATCACTGCACGTGTGAGTGGGGCAGTCACAGTGTGTGTGTATTTTGGCGTCAAGCGGGGCACAAGGCGACATGAGTACAGGTTGGAGCGACACAGCATCGCTTCTCACATCAACAAAGGCAGACGGAGTGTGAGGAGTCATGCGGTTCACCCATCTGACCGAACACGCACACACTCACAGAAACGCTTACAACATAAGCAGCCCTTTTGAGCACAGACAGGGGGCAAAATTGGTCATCTTTTAATAGGAAATGTCATTAATTCACCAGTGCTAACAGTGCCATTATTTTCATTTCATCACCATTGCTGTGAGTCGTCAGGAGGCAGGAAGCAGAATTAGATTTCCTGCTAAGAGCACCACAGCACCAACTCTGTGTGCTCTCTCATCAAGTCTTCCAAATGTTGGCCTTGAAAGCTCTTGTTTGGGTATTTTGATACTGCCACCAAGATGTGAACCTGCAGCGGCGTCACATGTCTCTGCAGCCCGCTTCTTTGTACTCACCATGGTGACTCTCTAACTAACAGACTTCCTCTCTCGCACCAGCAGGCACACAAACTCCCCTTCATGTGCTTCATGATTACTAGCGGCGACAGCGCGGCTGGTATTGCTTTCACCTTGCAAGCATTCGTGAGTGTTTGTCATCCCGGCAGAATACTATAGCAGAAAATCTATATGTGTTTTAAAGCACTACGGGAGGTGTTTGTAGGTTATGTGATTTTGTGAACGCAAGAGTGCCTCAGTCATGCAAGAGAGAGTAATTTCTTGCAATTTGCATACTGAAATACTCTAAAGTTGGTAAAAAAAAAAAAAAAAGAAAGAAAGAAAAGAAAAAGAAACCAGTTACATATTGTAATTTGTGAAATTAGCTTCAGTCTTTTTAAAGAATCTCTACAGTCTGCTCTGTTAAAAGTGGAACTGCCACCTTTCTTTTGTTAAACAATTAGCTAGTAGAGACTGAAAATACTATTTTTTTTGTCAAATATTGACCAATTAAAAGCTTTTTAAAGAACACAAAACACATAAATCTGCTTATATATTTTCCTGCTCACTAAACTTTACTTCGGGGAGCCTATCCCAGCTGACATGGGGCTATCTAACAGAGAGACAGACAACCATTCGCATGCACATTCATTCCTACGACTGTGCTAACTGCATATCTTTAGACTTGCGAGGAAGAGTACCCAGAGTGCACCCACGTAAACACAGGGAGAACATACAAACTCACACAGAAATGCCCCGACCCGATGATGGAATTTCCTCTGACCTTCTTGCAAGGTCTTTGGGAAAAAGCAGGGCTAACCACTGTGCTGCCCCCTGAGTAAAGAACCTCAGCCACAAAATATATCTAAAAGCTGAAGAGACGACCACATTTGATAGCCTAGAAGCCTTCACAGAAGGACCTGCAGCTAACTTTAGCACATCTGTTGCCAGCGAATAAAAAGTTGAATACAAGGATGATGATTGCGAAACCTTCCATTAGATGTTGACAGCTTCTTCTTGAGGTGATCAGGCAGCTGGGTAAGTTGTTGTCACAGAAACAGGGCTTTTTCACAGTGTTGGTTACATTTTAACTTTTTATCAGCTATTTACAATACACAATAAATGTTGCATTAGACAAACACAGTAATAGTGATATTAGTGTCATGGACATTGTCAAACAGTGACCACAGCAGCTGATGTGTTGTGCAGAAGTTGTAAACTTGAAAAGCATGGGCTCATTTTGTAAAAGAAGTTTCTGAATTGTGCTATACACCTCTGACTAGGTCCATATATGCCATAGTTTGCTGCTCCATTGTTCCAACATGAATGATAAGACAGATTTCAGCTGTAATTTTTCACATATTAGCTATGCTAGCTGCTATATTTGTAAGTTACTTCACAGGACTTTGGTGTGAGAGTACTTGCCCAACATTAAAACCTCTTTTAGACTGCTTTCAAATATAAAGACGTGTTTAGTTTTGTATAAAAGTTGTGACAGCAGTTTTACGAATCTGACAATGAACCACGAGGAACATTAATGTAAAAGTAACTTATGATGATGCCGGCATTTTCTGAGAATGGCGCTGAAGACAATATGACAACATACACATTGTTAATGCTTTGCCACCCTTTCTGTATATTTGTCATAGGAACGTGTGAGATGCAACTTGTTGGAAGTTCATCATAGCAGTGGAAATGTCACACCTTTGATTGCTTCCAACATGCTAATGAGGACACCTGCAGAGCGGCTATTTCTGTGGGGTGTGAAGCCGATCGTTTCATCAAGATACGAGTGCATGAGTTTAATTAACTGTGCAAGGCTTGTGCGCGAGCGGGCAGGAAAGATAGAATCTGTGCGAGGCAGTAAGCGGAAAAGAAAAGGTGTGTTTGGGAGTGAGCGAGAGAGAGAGACAGTGAGGTGACAGGAGGCAGGAAAAGCAGATTGGCAGAGGAGGAAGGCCGAGCAGGTGATGGAGATGCACAGTGACAGAAATCCTTCGCTTGTCCATCCAGTATGTCCCGGTGGCAGCAGGAGAGAGAGAGGAAGCCTGAGGACATAGTAACACATATGCATGCAGACACACACAGACACACACACATGCAGCACAACAAAGACCTCATTTACCGATCTGATTGTATACAGAATGTTATCCTACACTCTTATCTGCAAGGTGTGTTGCCCTACAACCATCTAATTGTAAATGAAGCGTGACCTGCCCCCCCTTTTTTTTTTTCAAAGGACTCGCCTCCTGTGTCATTTCTTCCCACAAACGTATCCTGTCATAATAATACTTAACCAGTCCTCTTGGAGGCGATGCTGGTGGGGGGAAATGCACAGAAACACAGGTAAACATGTTATCTAACTACACGGTTACAGACGGTAAATAAGGGAGAAAATGAAAGAGGGACAGACAGTGGTGGTTTTTGCTGATAACTGGGTGAATACTGGAGAATTACGTGGTTGTTTCACATGGACCCACACTATATTCAAAGCGTGTGTGTAAAAGAGCGACATGGTGGGTGTGTTTGCAGCAATCTATAGAATATATTTACTCACCGTGCATGTAACCGACAGTGCCCCCCCCCCTATCTATAAGCGAGCTTCTGCAACTGTGTTTTTGGATGTGTGGGTGAGTGTGACTGTGAGAGTGGGAGCGCTAAGAGGATTTGGGCTTGTGTTGTAGCTGTGAGCCCACTGCTGCTACTGGTGCATTTGAATAGACGCGGGGACTGGGGGGGGGGGATACATCATGGCTGAAAGTGTGCTCTGTCACAGCTAGGGGGCGCCACCCCCCACTGAGCTCATTAATCATGGCCCATCAAAAAGTGGCTCTGTGCTGTTTGTGTATGCCCTGACGACCACCTACTGCATGGGAACACAGGCGTACACAAACAGTGCTATCAATCACTTTTGCAGATGTAGACAGGGGGTTAGAGAGGGCTGAGACAAATATTGTAGTCCTCTCAAAATTACAGACCAGCATCACAACTGTTACTTGGGGGTCAAGCTCACGCGAACGAGAACGCGACTCTTGCCCTTCCTACTGCACGTGTAGATCCAAGTGCACGAGCTGAGTGCAAGGCGCCATTGCTGGCCTACTCTCCCACTGCACAGCTGCTTGATGAGAATTGCGCAAATCTACCCGGAGTGGCTGGTTGCCATGGTGGGTATTCACATGGAGTCCTCTCCTCTAGAGGCCTGCAGTCTACACGGCTATTAACTCTGCAGCTACACACGCTCACACATTGCCCACAGTCTGTCTCCTCGTTTCCTCCATTTGGAAGTTTTTCCTAAAAATCTGTCCGTTTCTGTCGCTGATTGTCTCACGGTGTCTCTGTGTATGCGTGTGTGTGCAAGCATGTATAGTGAATAGGTAAGCAGTTGAGTGGGATGAGTGTTTGGAAGCCGGAGCCATTTAAATGGCCGTAATTACATGAGAAGATGAGCTGCATTCCTTCCTGAGGGCAGACTGATTACAGGCCTCTCCTCTCTGGGCCCCTGTAATTACCCACCCTATCCTGCCTACCCTCCCCAACCGGCGCTTCACCCTCCATCCCGCTGTACTTGCATTGGTTTCTCTCTGCTTTGGCTGGTCTGTGCCCCCACCTCACCCTCCTCTCCTGTCCTCTAATCCACCTCTCTCCCAACTTCTGCAACAGTCTACCTCCCCCTTTGCTCACCGGGTCATTCTTCTGTCCTCTCTCATAACTCCTTGAACTGATTACTCCTTACACACACACACACACACACACACACTTGGAGCTTAGAGACCACTCACAGGACAAACAGCGGAGGTGGCATCATGAATGAAGTGCATACAGCCTTCAATTTTTTTCCTAAAGATCTCTTTGACATTAAATCCCACGTGTTATGAAGATTTTCTATGAATTTTTAAAGCCCTCGACTATGCATGTAAGCATGAAACTTTGCATCAGAATGCATAAAGGCTACTTTTTGATGAAAGTAACTACTACATGTAGAGCAGGCGTACTTCTATTTGTGTGTAAATGTGTGTAGGGAGGAGGGTTGCTTTTAAATTCCAGTCAATACCAGTGGCCACTCCTTTAGAACAGACAGTTTCTGCCTTAAAGGCAAAACTCTGCTCTCTCACCCCACTTTTGTTTCTCTCACAAACACACACACACACACACAGGTGGAGATAACCACCTGACCTCACGCATACACGAACCTCACCAAAACCAGTAAGTCCATCCCACTCAGAGATTAGACTGGAGACACACACACACAGTCAAATTACACGTCCTTCACCAGAACACCCTTAATTGGTGCACAGAGCTGCAGTCTGGGTCCTCGCTGCTCTTTCATTTGGCCTCAAGTAAATGATCAGAATGGCCATCTTCTACACTTTGTGCACTTTAAAATTTGTGCTCTGTTTGAAAAATTTAAATTCAGCTCATGTTTCTGATTTTGTCTTAGGGTCCTGCCACGTTACCATGCGCTACGTCAAGGAGTGAGACCTGCGATGGTGAGACGAGTCGGCAAATTACGTCAAAACATATGCGGTTCTTTTATTATTTGATATGACAACTCAACTCCCCGGAGAGGGAGAAAGACGGACGGATCAAACTTCCTGTACAAATCACACCAGACACTCCGAGCAGGTGATAATGAAGGGAGAGGAGAGTGTTAGGGGGCTTATCGAGTTGTGGGAAGAGAGCAAGAGTAAACTAAAACATCACAGGGGAAAGATGGATGGATGAAAAATGAAAAGTCCCTATCTCTTGGAGCATTATGAAGACACGGAGCAGAAAGAAGGGTGACAGAAATAGAGCCAGTGAGGGAGAGAACTTAGGAAAAGGACGAGAAAATGGGAGAGATGGATGGTAAGTACAGGTAACCTCGCTAATGTAAGGCAATGATGGAGGGAAAGGGTGAGGAGGAGGAGGGGAGAAAGAGGGAGATTAATGGCAGGCTGTAAATGGGTAGCCAAGCATCAGGGAAAGGAAGAAAGGAAAGAAGGAAGGAAGGAAGGAGGGAGAACATGTGGATGGAAAGAGCGAGGTAGAAAACGATGGAGAGAGATACAGAAACACTCCCTGGGTGCAGATCGAGAGCAACTCTTGATTGGTGTGAGTGTGTGTGCAAGGGTGTGTACATGCACTGAGCATTGGCTATGGTTGCCACGACTGCCAGCGCTATTAGAGAAGCCTGCTGTTGTAATGTGTTGTGACAGGGGCTGATTCTTGTGACTAACTGCTTTGGCAGGAGAGCTTCTCTGTCATGCTAATGAACAGATGAGGAGATGAGCCGGATTGACAGCAAATCAACGGGTCACGCCGATGACCCTTCACGGCCTGAAAAAAGAGGTTTTTAGATGGTCTATATGAAGACACAAGAAGATGCCGATATCCTCAGCGTGTACAGTGCCTGACAGACATCTTCGCGCGCAAATAACTACTTGCAAAGGGAGTGTGACAGAGGTGGCGACACATGGACAAACGAAGTGAAATGAAAAAAAAAACCAAAAACCCAACAGCAGCACCTAAAAAGTAGAAGCGTGATTATACTCCACACAAACACCGGCAGGGTTGGCGTCACTCTGTTCCTTCATTGCGTCCCCTTGCATCAGAGAAATCCCTAGATGCGCAGTGCACAACAAGCAGCATGCTGTAGGATCGCCTGCGTGTAAGCTCGTGAGAGGCAGCTTTGTAAAGTTGCCAATGAAATTCTCGTTCAAGTAGCGTTCAATGTATATTTGAGGTGACGAAAACAGGCCTCCGCTCCCAAAACGCACACAGAAAACAAACTTAGGGATCAAATTGCTGTTTAAATGAAGAGCTTGGATAACATGATTGAAAAACAAGCTTGGCTTAGACTAGATGTTAAAGTGAAAAACACAGATTACACGGGGAGACCAGGAAGTAGGTGAG
The DNA here is from genome assembly GCF_056152115.1 of Neolamprologus brichardi. NCBI lineage: Eukaryota > Metazoa > Chordata > Actinopteri > Cichliformes > Cichlidae > Neolamprologus > Neolamprologus brichardi. The sequence continues at coordinate 20,118,967 of NC_142116.1, forward strand.
GCGTAGTAAAGAGTGGGGCACTAATAGGCAGAAAATCAGTGCTGGAGAATACAGATGATGAGAGGTGATGCGGTGATAGCAGAAGAGGACAGATAGAGAGGCAGGAGTTAAGAGATGAGATTCAATCTCCTCACTCTGCAGAATGTCAGGGCCTCGCGAGCGAAAGTAGTCTTGCGCGTGAAGCTAATGGTTGTTTTATCCTTTTGATCTTTTCCCTTCATTCCCTTTATGCCCCGCTTCATCATTCTCTCAAGATACATTTCCCTGCCCGCCTTAACTCTGACCCAGTCGCTCAAATCAGGCCAGAAGACAAAAAAACTAGAGGAACTAGTTTCTTTGCTCAACTAAAGGTATATTTCCTCTGCATATTTGTTAACTTAAAAAAAAAAAAGAAACACACACAGACACACATGTCCATTTTGTATTTCTACTGTAGTTATTGTGCTACTTTTAGTTTTTTTTTTTCTTTCTTTAAACCCAACAAGCAAGCAAGAAAAATTGTAAGCCCAGAGGAAGCCAGACTTCACAAGGAAATGTGCAGGTCAAGATAGGAAGGGAAAAACACACCATACCATTTGACTGCCGGGCAATCTCAGCGCAGTGCAGCACCAGCACACATAAAAGTAAGAACTAAAGCAGAAGCATCTCACAGACTATCACTTTTGGCCAGGCCAACTTTTCTATATCTGGCAATCTCTGCTGCTAACAGATTGTGAAACAGTGAGAACTGATAACTCTGCATCGCAGCGAAGGGAAAACGGAACATTGGTGCATCCTGGGCAGCCTGTGCGCACGCGTCTCTGCTCTCCTCCACGAATCTAAATCTTGTTATGTTTCAGGTCAAAATATTGGTTCTTTCCCAAGTGTGATGAGTCAGCATTCGCACATCAATCATTCATGAGGCTGTGGCTGCTGCCTGATGTCAAAGTTTTTTTGTCTCTGCTCTTCTTTGCAGCTGCACACGCGTCCTTGACCCAAAGACTGGGTGGGGACTGGGATGGAGCGAAAAAGAGGGCATCGCGCAGCCTCGAGCCAGGACCTGTACTGTATGACTGGACTGGCAGGGATGGCGGTGATAGAGAGCAGTGATGGGGAGAGGATGACAAAAATCCCCTTGGCATAGACAAATAAAGTAGGCGGCTGTGAATGAGAGAGAAAACTTGCTTGTGCATGTGATGAAAAGCTGAAATAGGGAAAGACGAACGGATTGAAGAAGAGGCAGAGTGTCACCCGCCAGACGCCCAGGGCCAGCGCAGACTGATGGTGACACTGAGTGGCCAGAGTGTGTGACACTGTAACAATAATGACGAGAGACTCAGGCCCGATTTCCGCGGCTTCTCCTTCTTCTGTCCGTCCCTCCTCCTTCTGTTGCCCCCCTGCAGCGGCCAAGTGCTTTGGCCTGACTGTGTGTCCTACTCCTAGCCTGGGTCAAACCAAGCGGGCAAGCAAAGTCGCATAATCCCACAAACCCCGACTCACGTGGAAGTCAAAAAGTCAGCAAAAAGCTTTTTTCTGACTTTTTCTGGAAGTTCAGAAAAGAAAAACTAAACTGACTGTGATAATGAGCTGTTTACAGCGGGTTCTCAATTTACAACATTTTACAATACTTGCTATGTCTCAAATTAGATACTGTAACACTTATGCATTATTTTTAGTGCATGAGTGAATAAGTGTGGCTATATGAAGTACACCTTGATGGTGTACTTATAGCAGTCTCTCACTCTTTTCTTTTTACTAGTTTTGTTTATAAAGAAAAACAAGAAAAAGGTGCTGCAGATTCACTGTTAGTGGCAGTAATCCTGCACAGGTGCAAACTTGATGTTGGGAGACCTTTATAACCCACTTCCACTTCAAGCTAATTGGTTTGAAGCAGCACTTATTGTGACAGACACTCCATGTGTTCGCTTCCCCCCCTCCCCCCCTCAGTGGTCACCATACTCGCTAGCTAGCTAGCTAACAGTGGCAGATCCTTTTTCAGTCATTAGTGTTAAATTTCTCATAGTTTGGTGAGCAACTCGCTAAAAAAATCAATATATATTTGTATCTTAATTTGCCATCTTGACTGTGTAATACTTTAGTATTACATGTACTCACAGGCTTCACAAGTTGCTTTTTAGAGCTAAATGCCAATAAGTACCTACAGTGACAAATTTAACACATTGATTTTTTAATGTAGGCAATAATATCTATTTCATACCTTCAGTTTTTCAGCATTAGAACAGATCGTTCCGATAGTTGTTGAAATATCTCTCTCAAAGTGAAAAAGGGCTCTAGGTGTGCCACCGGGAGTCATATGTAAGTGCAGTATTTCATGATAATTGATTTAATGAATCCTTTGTTGTTGCACAGAGGAAACATTCATAGATTATCCAACCTCTGTGCAACATACAATTTTCAAAAAACAATCCAATATTTAGGTGTGGACCAAAGAAGGGGAGTAACCTGAAACACTAGTACTGCTGTCCCCTGAAAATGACTGGGACAGTGATGGTCTAAGGTTTTAAGAATATGCTTTAGTACCTGAACATACAGGAGAAGTGTGGGAGGCTAATATAAAACAGCAGGCCTTACCTCACTCTCTCAAGGCCCTTAACCTCCCATTGCTTAAATGGAGCTGCTCAGCAGTCAACAAATCAGATTGTGTTTTATTGAGCAGCTTTCAGGTGTGAACATGTATAGATTTGGGTAGGATACTGAAAATGGACCGCTCTAGGATGATGTTCTGGGTGGCTGTAGCTCAGGTGGCAGAGCAGGTCAGCCACTAATCAGAAGGTCGGTGGTTCGATCCCAGGCTGCCTCCTGGCTGCATGCCAAATATCCTTGGGCAAGATACTAACCTTGTTTGCCTACTGGTGGTGGTCAGAGGGCCCGGTGGCGCCTGTGTCCGGCAGCCTCGCCTCTGTCAGTGCGCCCCAGGGCAGCTGTGGCTACAATGTAGCTTGCCATCGCCAGTGTGTGAATGTGTGTGTGAATGGGTGAATGACTGAATGTAGTGTAAAGCGCTTTGGGGTCCTTAGGGACTAGTAAAGCGCTATACAAATGCAGGCCATTTACCATTTTTACCATGTTCTGGAGATGTTTGGCTGTTTGTCCAGGTGTTCCAATTTTGTCTTTGCTTTTTTAAATTTCAAACTCAAATTCGGCTCAAAGTTAAAGGCAATGACACGATTAAAGTATAATATTACACATGCCTGTTCCTAGTCCCCTTACCCTGGGTCCGTGCCAGTGGACAGGGGACATGTTGTCATAGTTCTAGTGAACAGCAGGGCATTAACTCTCTGTCCCAGATCCTAATGGCCCTGGCCTACTGAAACTCTCACAATCCCAAGGCTGCGCAGAGTCACAACTCTTCTTCTGCAACTGACTCCCAGCAGCATTGTTTTGTTTGCACTGTGCATTTTTCTGACCTGTGCACTTGTGTATGTTTTCAGTGTGGTCCTCGGTGCGTGCGGTCCAGCTAGTCACTTAGTGCTCTCTCTTCCCCCTCTCGCGCTCTCTCTCTGTGTCTCTCTTGGCTTCACCCAGACGAAGTCAAGGCAGCAGTGCTGGTTAAGAGGTTTGTGTATCCCATTAGGATGATGAAGAGGCCTTTCATCAGTACACTCCCTCCGGCCAGGCGTTGACAGGAGCTTTACCTCGACAAGCCTCTCAAACACACAGCTCGACATGAGACAGCACCCAGCGAAGAGGTCCGCAGGCGGTACACAGACTCACTGACAAACACTCACTGCTGCTGACAAATACAAATACGCACTTACGCACAAAGACTCTGGGCAGAAAACAAAACGGATAAGACTGGAACATTTTGTTGCTAACTTTTCACTTTCAATCGTATATCCATTTCTAGCTAATACAGTTTCATGTGAGTGGAGGGGAGAACACGAGGAGATGAGAGAGGTAGAAAAGTCTCGACGAATTCTGACTTGGTGCGCCGATCTATTTTTAATCACTGCCGCACAAGGACTAATAGCGTAACGGCCGAGCAGAGCTCCGTCCAGATGGGCAAAGTAATTTTTCAGGAGGTGAAGAGCGAGAGTAAAAAGACATATGAATGGATGAATACCAAGAAAAAATAAGAGAGGAACAGAAAAATGGAGAAAGACTGTTGAGAGGAAAAGAGGGAGTAAGAGACAGAGATTGATAAAGACAGAGGAGGATGTGAGCAGGAAGGACAGACAAGCCACAGGAGCAAGATGACCTGGATTCATAGGGCCAGTATTGATTACTTAAGGATGAAAAGCCAAACAAAGACCCTGCTTATAGACTAGATAAATGAGCTCACGGGGAGAGAAGGTACAAAGGCAAAACTAGGTGAAAGTACCAGAGAAAGGTATCTAACGCTTGTATCTTAATGAGGTGGAAGAAAACCGAGTAAGCCACTTTATGCATGACTATGACTTGCAATACCGACAGAGAAAAAGTATGACAGCTGGGGCAATTAGCTGAATCTGGTGTCACATAAAAACAGGTTAAACAGGATTGCATATCCAGCACACAGGGGGCTGTGTGAAATTTAGCTCTTTTTTTTTCGGGGGGGGGGGGGGGGGGGGGGGGGTCATTCATGTACACAATAGCGAGTCTGGATTATTCTGAGATATCAGAGCTTAAAAAACATTGAGGCTACGCAAGGATATGCCATTAAAAACGTAAATAAATGTATCACAGATAGTAGAAATATCTGTGCATCCTTCAGCTCAACACATAACGACATCAGACACTTTCAGTTATGCTCCACTACATTTATATATTAGCAAATAAAGCTGTTTCTGCAGGAAAATAAAAAAAGTGTAGAAGAAAAACCCATCTACGCTGTCACGTAGCACGTTTACACAAAAATAGATTCAAACAATAGAAATGCTTCAGCTGATTTTTTTTCCTCCCCTTTTTTGTCGTTTGTAACAAGCCGAAAGCCATAAACTCAACACTTCAAATGGCCAGCGAAAAGTTGCAGCATTAGCGCTGATTGTAATCACTTGATGAAGGCGGGTCCGGTACTCACTCTGCTTTCACTCTCACAGCTGATTTTATAGCACTTTTTTCTTGTGGGAAAACAGCAATCTGTTGCACCAGGAAACAGGTGTCAACCAGAACAGGTAAGTAAGCACTCGAGCTAAATGCTCTGCAGAACTGAGAAGAATAAGATCATTATTTTTAAGTTTATCACTATGAGTAATTCCATGTGTCTTATAAGCAGCTGTGCGATCCTTTCTCTTTAAATAAGCACTGATTTTTGGCGGCTGGAAGGACCGTTTGAGTTATTATATTCTTGAAGTATGCAGGGGTTAAAACATCATCAGCCCTAAACTTTCTCATTTCTGTGAGCCTTTGTAAGACTTCTTGCCCACAGGGCAAAAAAGGGGAAAAAGTGTAGCTCTTGAATGACCGCACTACATTGGAAACTGTAAGAATAGAACAGCTTAACCCTCATATGGTTGCGGTCAGATGGGTCATTTGTGAAGCACAATGGCAGTCTGCAAACATAAAGGTGTTTATATTTTTCCCACAATTTACAATCTTTTCAGCATGAATGACTTCAGAGGTTCTATTTTTCACAACAACAAAGAAACAGCTTATAGTGTGTGTGTGTGTGTGTGTGTGTGCGCGCGCGCGATTCATATAGAGCATGGGCTGAAGTGCAGGTGAGAGCATGAGCCCGCCTGAGCAGACTACAGAAACGCACTGTGAGCTATAGTTTATTCTGTCTGGTATTATGAACGGCATTATATGCGGCACAATAAGACCCGGGCTGATAGTTAACAAGCTAGCATCAAACCACAAACACACAAACAGCGAATGAGTGATGGGAATGAAATGAGACGCAGTGCGCGCAGCTGCTCTGCAAATGTGCGTGAAGCAGAAGTTAAGCCCGACACCATAGCTTTATTAACTCCGCAGCATTTGGCGGCTAGTTAATGAAATTCAATAATAATGGCGGTGTTTTGTCTTTTCCGTTATGCCTGTTCGCTCTGGCCCTGTCCTCGTAATGCGCCAACCCTGCAAATTATTGGTGCTAATCTGTAGGTCAAAGGTCACAGCTTCCCGCTAACTCTTTATGCCAGGCTGCACTGATCAATATTCAACTGTTATTACAGTTGTGCTTCACTACGATGTCACGCTACACCGAGAAAAACCTGCACACCTATATAAAGTCTCTCGACACACCTCCTCATGGCCCCTTGACCTCTCACCTTTTCGATGCATACGTGACAGGCAAATCTCAGGTTTCGGCACTCACGTTTTATCTGCATACGCATATAGAAAAGCAGCAGATCACAATCTCCATTTAATTACCCCAGCACAAAGCCTCGCTACTCTGTTTTCTCCCCGTGAAATATTATAGCGCGCACAGCTAAACTACTCTAAAAGTACAAGCACATTAATATACATTACACAGTCTCCAATCATTTTAATGGCTGTGGAGACACTGAAAGCAATCAGTGGAGCAAATAAAAAAGGGAGGAAAGAGGGACAGAAAGACACAGGGAAGCAGCAAAGTGGATGGGATGTGTACTTAAGGAGTGTGAAGATGAAACAGAGAAAGTAAGCTGAGCAGAAGAGGCAATTTTGGACAGCGTGAGATTCATCATGCCGTCTTGTCTTAGACTTATCATGCTCTGAGGTGCTCCATATAACAAGGTGTGGAGATCAATAGCATCCATTTACTGAGGTGCAGCTCATCTAATCATCTGGTGCTCTGCTGCCCACAAAAGGAGCTGTGACACACACCTGGGCCTCTAGAGGAGAACGAGTAATGAAATGTACACTGCAGCCCAGTCTATCTTCAAAGTCCCCCACAGCTAGCACAAACATAGCCCCCATGCCACCACTGCCTCACTTCCTTCATCTTCTCCACCTTCACATATGAGCAATAAATTCCACCTTGCTCTCCTCTCCGCCCCTCCTTCCAATCCACCCCTTCACTTCGCTTTCTTATGCAGAGCCAAAGTTGCATGTTGTGTGGTCCATTAAGAGTCTGAGGGCTGCGAGACACAGACTCAAATACCCACAGCACTAAGCTTCTGTAAGCCATTGACAGAGAGCCTCTGGGTAGCATCGCAATAAGTGTTGTAAGTCCTGATTCCCATGTGAAATTTTATAATTCATCTTAATTGAGAGATTCAAGCAGGAAAAGGACTGGTGGGGTGGTGGGCGGATGTAAAGTGTGCAGGGTGTGTATTTGTGGAATTGGATGACACAGTGTGAACGATAAGGCAAGGAGATTCCTATTGCTAGATCACACTATTTGTCTATTATTTCTTTTGCAACGCTTATTTAAACCTTTTTTCCTTCCCTCTAATGGGCTTGGATGCAAAACAATCACACTGGATGCAAAATTGTTATACACAAAAGAAGCAGGCTTTATGTCATGATTCACTGTCAATTGGTTCATTTGCCACAACGACTAAATAAATTGACATAATTGTTGCAACTGAATGCAATATTTTAAGAGCAATGAAAATGAGCTCCTCCGTGCTGCAAACATAATGAAGCCTGTATTTTGATCATCTGTACTCACTGTGATTTTATGCATGCGCTGTCATTTATTCAAGGGTTCTCTGGTTAAGAGTACTGAGCTCAAAGAATGAGGTAAAAGGCAGATGGTGTTTAAACACCGTCTTAAAAATGGAGACTAAACATGGCATCGGAATATCAAATTGTTGAGCAACTTTCAGGCCAGTATGGCAGCACAAATACAGATGGAGTCGCAGCTTTGACTGAACGATCGCAGCCTTGCTTTATGTAATTAGCAGAGAATTCAGGGTCTTTTTGTTTGCTCTCTTTATGGCTGTGTTTCAATGTGAATAACCTCAAGAACTTGCTTTTCTAGCCCAGGATGAATGCAGAATGTAGGACCTCAGCACTGGCCACCACTGTGCATTGCGCCGACTCCAACAGTTATATTAAAGAGTGCATGTTTTAAGAAAATGCTCTTCTGTATCGTCTGTGTTTGCTTATATTTTTATCCAGAGCCTTCGCTATCTAGGGCAGTGGTCAGCAGTTTTAATCAATTTTACCAGCACAGGAGCACTACGGCAGTCAGGAAATCCCAGCAGGACTGTGGGGAATGGACATAGCAATAATAATAACACAAAATCTAATCTGAATTATGCTCTAAAGAGATTAGGTCAAAATAATCCCCAGAATAAACACAAGAGGGGAGGAGGGGAGGCTGCTTGTGATCAAATGCCGGGAGGGGAGCTGCATCGCCTGTGTGTGGATGGTTTTATTCCTGATGGTGGGATTTGTGTTTGGTTGTGTTTGATTTTGGGTGTGAGAGTGATGATGGTGTTTATTTTGGGAAACCAGAGTGTGTTTAAGGCTCAGGGAGTTGCTTTTTATTAAAGTACGATGAACTGATTCCCATTGACTGCTCAAACACAGGCTGATTCCTTCAGCGTTGTGGATTGATGACCCTTTTTCGGGCGAGATGAAAAAAAGTGAGGAAGTGCATTTCAAGACTTTATTAAAATATATGACCATTGCCAGTCATTAAAATGAAAAAAGAAAAAAAAAGACGGGAAAAAGGAGCAGGGATTGACAGGGAATAATAACACGGGGCAACCGAATTAGTGGGGCCACGTTTAAGCTCAAACAGCAGATATTATGCAGCTATAAGAGGATGCAGGTCTTCCAGGAAGCTTAGCTCAACTAAAAATTAAGGAACAGTTTGACATTTCTAGAAATGTGGTGAGTGCCTAACAACAATGATGAATTACCGCTTCCGGCTAAGAAATTGCAGTTCCTGTATCTAAGCACCTGTAAAATATTTCATTTGTAGTGAACAAACTTAGTATAACTGTTGCTAACTGGTAAAATTTAAAGGTTTCAGTAGGAGTATCTTAACTGTGGTCAGGTTTTGCTAAACTTCCTTTGATGCTCGTGCATAACTGCGTTTATAGCTTCTGAGTTGCTCAGTTTGCAGCAGGTTGCTGTCGTGGCTCTTCCTGCACTGACTCTGTGTGGAGAGAGTTCAGAGATCAGAGCAGACAGGGCTGGGCCACGCCTCGAGGGCACTGACTGCCTTTCTGCTGAGCAGGCTATTGTCCGGCAGCTGCATGGCCACATCACTTCAGGCCTATTGAGCAGCTCTAGCTAGGTGCAGTCGAAGGTCCCCGGCCTATTGTCTGACATCAGATCTGTTTGAGCTGCAGAAGGACGCTCACTTTATCTCCCAGTGAGTTCACAGAAAGAATTAACTCCTTGTGAATGGAGGCGGATTCACACAAGTTGAAAAAAAGACACGTTAAACACATTCAGGACAACCTCAGCTCTCAAACAGTGACCTCGGTAGAACCACACAGTATCACCTCTGTGTGGCTATTCAACACAACAATCAACATACTGAACAGAACACAGATTAGGCTCTAAAGCAAATGGGGAAAAAGCTCAAATTTAATATGACAAACACCTACTAGATTTAATACTTGGGCTATTTTCTATTTCCATCATTTCCTGTCAAATTAGCTGGTTTTATTTGTATTCACTCCTGTTGCAGGTATATTACAAAAAGCAATAAAAAACTAAAAAAAACTCCCCAGCATAATGCAAAAATTGATAACAAGAGACTAGTTGCATTACAAGCAACTTAACGGTTTCCCAAAATACTGACAAAGTGTATGATCATGCAGGCAAAATGGCCATATCACACTCAGTAAAAAAGCCATCTGGAGGCATCAGTACTTCTGCGAGCAGAATTAAGTCAAAGTGCAGTGACTTTCTCATTTTAAGTGCCTCCAAAGAGCCCCATTATTACCTTCCCAGAATGCAAATGTGCATTGGGCCAATTAGAGGTTGAGCCAATACCAATGTAAGCCCATAAAAACCCACCCTTTCATAATCATTCAACAATATGACTCATGGGTAAGACTGGAACACTGGACTGTAAATGTGTCATGATTATGACTCTGTGCTTAAAATGAATGGAGGAGCTGTGTATTTCATTCCCACGGTACTGGAGCGGAGCCATGCATGTTTGGTGTCAGGGCTTCTAATGAAATAAATAGACTTGTGGTAGTACTTATTAAGCCTCCATAAGTGGCAGGTAAAGACAAGAGCCCTGCGGTGGATCAAAGGCAGTTAAATGTTTCTTTTTAGATCTCCCCTTATCAAGAGGTATTTAAAGGGAGAAGGGGGGGGTGCTTTTTTTTTTTTGCTTGTGGAGACAGACGCCCTCATCCAGGATGTCTCTGTGTAATTACACGCCACAGAAGACCTTCATTCCTCTCCTCTTCACAGAGAGAGATGAAAGACAAGAGAGACAGAGGCATGTAATCGCTCCTCTAACTGAAAGAGGGGGAGAGGAGGTGAGGGATACAGAGAATAGAAGGACAAAAGGATGGTGAGTGGTGGTGGGGTTTTAATAAACCTCCTCTGTCTCTTGTTTACAGAGTCTCTCCTACCTCTCCTGAGTTCCCCCTTCTCTCTCGCTCTCTCACGCACACACACCCATACAGTCTCCCTTTGAGTGAGGCTTTCATTATTTTTAGAGTTGCCTGTTCTTTGCCTCGGGACAGATGTGTAAATTGTTGTGCTAATGTAAGGCCCACTGCTGAGAGCTTTGGAGGGAAGGAGATTTACACACTCCACACCACTGTATAACTGTCACTCACAAACTCACACTCACAAGAGCATAAAGACAGACGCCATGAGCGACAGCATGTCAGCGCACACACATACACTCACAAGACCTAGTGCACACAGACACACACACAGACGTGGGTGGACATTGACATGCACACATAAATGTTCTACTTCCTTTTGCCGTTCAAAGTCTCCTAACCCAAATCTAAGAAAAAGACTCCCTCATCTCATCACAAAAGGACTTAAGAGCAGCACTTAAGTTTCAATCTGTCACTGTTTCACTGTAAAATTCTGATATTCTTCCACTGGAGTCACTATTTTCTCTACAAAAAGGAACACACTGGCAGAGTTGGAGAGTAACAGAATACATGCAAGATATTAAAGTTACAAACATTTAAACGGAAACCGAAAGTGGGAATTTACTGATTTATCAGCCGGCCATCGGAATGAGTCGATATTTGTGCTGTTTGCCGCCATCAGTCGATCAGCAAATAAGAAGACATTCATCATCGTTCAAGGCAGTGTTGTCTGTTATCAGTTTTGCCGTCCTCCTATCGATCCTGCTGCAGGAATTTGTGTTTATTCAAAATGTGACTGATGAGCTGAAAGCCTTCAAAATGGCCATGTAATTAAACTTCATCTTCAACTTCTTTGTCTGCCTTAGAGAGGGAATAAATGTCACAATTACCATCTCTATACAAAATGTGACTAGCTTAACTTTGGCTGAAATTGGAATATAGTTATTTTCTTAACATAAAGGGATTATTTTCCACCTTGCACTATTCATCTAAAAGCACTTTCCCCATGAACTACCTTCTTAGCTGGTTTGCAGATCAGACTTACATTTCTGGGCATAGCAAGCTTAGAGATTGGTACAAAAAATGGATTTTGCTTTCTAAAGCTAATGTTCCCCTTTTAAATTCTATTAAGGCTTAAAGTTTCTCATGATTCAGGGCAATGGTTATTTTGAGAGACAAGCTGTAGAGTGTAGCTGCCTGAAAGCCATCACTTCAACCAATTTAAGTCACTAAACCAGATCTTCTTTTTTTACTTTTAGCTGCTCAGCTGCTGATGGACGATCACTAGCATCCTCCTCTGTCACACCAACCCTCTGCATGTCTTCCTTCACTACATCCATGAATCTTCTCTGTGTTCTTCCTCTTTTTCACTCGCCCCACAGCTCTACAGTCAACATCCTTTGTCCAGTGTATCCACTATCCTCCTCCTCTGAACATGTCCAAACCATCTCAGCCTCGCCTCTCTAACTGTGTCTCTTCAAACCGCTCAACATGAGCTGTCCCTCTGATGTACTCATTTCTAATCCTGTCCATCACTGAAACAGATCTCATGGTCGTGTTTGCGGTTGTGGTTGGTGCTTTTGGTCAATGAAATTCTAGCTAGCAAGTATCTCTGCCTGTGGAGCACAACCTAGTCCGTGCAGACGTAGCCATATGTGGCTTTTTTCCATATATGGTTACTTTTATTCAAAAATAAATAAGTAAATCGCAACAGTAAAAATGGTAAACTGCAACTCAAAAGCTCATATTTAACTTGTCTAATCCAACAATCTGAACATCATAATGTCATGTTGTGATGTTATGACAGGAAATTGTGCTCGTTTCTTGTGCTAAGCTATGCTAACCAGCTGCTGTCTTTATCTTTAAACTTTTGCACAGACATGAATCATGCTATCTGGTTTTCAGGAGCACGGCATGCACAGCTTGTGCATTTCCTAAAATCCTGGCAACTGTTTTTTTTCTCCTGTAATTCATTTATCAAAACAAAATCCAAGGAATAACACAGCTAGCTTCCTGGGAATTTACTGCTTTTTTAAAAGCCATTGTTTCCTGAATATGACAACACAAGTGATTTAAAGACAGCCCCTTGGGTCTAAAACTTTGGAGTGACGATTTTCAAAATTATGTTTATTTTTTTTCCCCTCATGGTCGCAATCTCTATTTCTCTCCATCATTCTGTCTGTCTAATGGCACCGAGGACTATGAGGTGCACCAAACAACCCATCTGTCCATGGATCTGCCCGTCCGTCTGTCTGTCTGATTCGCCACAGGTATGTCTGTCTTTCCCTACATGATCCATGCTTCTTTCATTAAGCTGCACAACAGAAGACCAGGAGCCGGCTGCAGCGTGAAGGTTGAAGCTATAGACACAGAGAGACACTGCTCAGTGTTTAATGATCCCCTATAACTATACCTATTCATCTCTCCCAGCAGAGCAGAGAAACGCCATAGAAATGGTCCTCTGCTGACAATACTGCATCATGCTAAATCACAACTCTTCACTCTGCACGATATGAATCATGTCCCTCCAGCTGCTTAAAAATGTTCCTTTAACATGAGGCAGCACAAGGTAAGATTCAATAAGGAATTACCTAAAGAAGCAGAAGCAGTTTAAAAGAATAGCGTCAGACAATAACAAAAAACAGAAAAAAAGTGTCCGCCACTGCACCACTTCGACATGAACCAATCAAGCAGAAACTTAAAGCTCACATCTATCCCCGATCGATAAACATCTATATAGCTTTCCTTTGCTTGTGTGAGGAGCTTTCCCTACCTGCTGTACTTATAGGCACACAGAAACAGAAACACACACGCACGCACACACCAGGTCTTGTTGCTGAGAGGATTTGAGGCAAGTGAAGCCGAGCAGCGAAGTCAGAACAGAGACACCCAGAGTTAATGAACCCTCACCAGTCAGCATGGCTGTCCATCTGCTTTCATTATCCCCATAAACAGAGAGCCATGGGCACTGCACAACCAGCCAGCAACACAGACCCACACGCAAACAGCACATCATCATCCTAAATATCCCACGTGAATTATGAGGTTTGTGCTCTATATGTGTGTGTGTAGGATTGTGTGTTGCGGGGAAAGGGAAGGGGCTCGTATGTAGATTATAAAGCCCATGCGGCATAGCCGAGCTCACCACCTAATCTAAGTGGAGTTGCGGGGAGAGGTGAGCACGAGGTTGACTGTTGAGCCCATCTGGTCAACAGCAGGTAAGAGGCTTGAAACACACACCCGCTGACACACTTGATGCAAGTGTGAGCCCATACACTTAAATCTAACCTTAATTACATGCATGTACATCTGCCACATTAGATCAGCGCTCGTCCCTCCACTTCGCACATGGCACCCGTTTAAAACGATTCCTAACTCTTCGCCGGCTTATGCCTGGTAGCGTTTTGTAGCATGCGTCGCATAACACCTGGCGCAGTGAACGCACCGGGAGAATAAACCCGGTTTCCTCCTGTGCAATCAGAACGGCTGCCAGAACAAGAGAGATGAGTCTGTGCACGAGCTGTGCGCTGATTGAAACCGAGGAGTGTGACCCCACTGTGATCCATGCAGAAAAGGGAGTAATACCTAAGTAATACAGTCACTTTCCCATCGTCTGTGCACCCTTTCGCACATACGCACACCCACGCCAGACACACAAACCGAGCCAAGATGTGCCTGTCAGTGCTTGATTAAGACCTGCATCCAAGGCGAGAACAGAATCTTTACTGTGTATTGGAGGCTCTCAGTCAAAGCCTCTAGAGGAGAAGTAAGAATTAAGTCCTGGAGCTGGAGACATGTGGAGGAATTAAAGGGTGGATGAGGCCAGATCTCATTCTTTCACTCTTCTCTTTGCTATGGTTGCAATCCAAGAGTGTCAAAGCAGAAACGGGGATTACTGCAGCTACTGTGGCTGTTTGTGTGCGCCTGCATATCTTTGAAGGCTGAAGATAGATTTTGCATGGCAGACCTTTTCCTTTAACATGGACTCGAAAGATCCAACGCAAGGAATGAGGGGATAGCAAAGAAATGGATGGAGAAGAAAAATCTGAGATAGAAGAGATAAGTGAAGAAGAGAAATGAAGAGACAGGCAAAGAAAAGACAAAAAAAGGAGGTAAAGGGAAAGCACAATGAATGTCTGGGTGCACCCCTGTTGACCTGCGGTTAGGAAGCCAATCACAGCCTCATTACTGACAGAGGCAATGGGCTTAAGAGACAAACATGATGCTTTAACTCCGCAACAGCCGCTATGTTAAATAACAGCAGCACACTGCTGACATGCAGCCAATCACACAAAATCCATCAAGCCTCCCCTCCCCCCCCCCACTACACAGTCACAAATACACTCATTAAGCATCATTCGCCTTGATTTAAATCAGGGAGGAAGAAAAAAAAAAGTAAGTTTGAGTCCTGCTGTTGCCTAGCTGAGCGCCATGCAGACAGAAGGACGCAGGATCATTTCCGTTCCCTTTCTCAGCCGGAGATATGCACACGTACGCTCAAATACGCCCATCTCCCCGGGGAGGTCTATGTGTCATCCCCTTACTTTAGACACACCAGCTGCTCGGTGTGTGTGCTCTGCAGTGTTAAGAGCCCCTTCCTACTTCGCACAAGCCCCCAGTGGCACCCACATCCACTTACACATAGGCATGACAAAGCTCCCCTCGCTCCCCTCTTTCACCCACCCTCGACAACTCAAACACCCCCCACATTCATAAGTACCTCGAGGGCAGATGGGACCCTAATAAGCGTTACACTCAAAGAAATGGGATTTTTCACACTGCCTTCTAAAGAGCAATTCCCAAACTCTGGCAGAAAGCTGGCTACAAAAAAGAAAAAAAAATGATGGAGTGAGAGAGATATGGATGACAGAGGTTGGTATATGTGAGACTATAAACCTATAAATACGCCTGATGAGACTATCAAGAAACTGAGGGAAGAGAAAGGGGAAATGGGGACAAGTGATAGCAGTTATTAATGACGGTGTGAAGGAATGTAGATCCGTACGACAAATTCATTTAAGAAACTAACACAAACTCCATCGCCTCTGTAATGCAGCACATTTCCTCTAAGGATGGAAAGTGTATTAGTAACACACTTTAAGCAGATTTTTTTTTCCTCCCTCCAGTTAGCCAAGCCCACATGACACACACTGATACAAACAGACACAAACACAAGCATTAACAGATTGGCTGTGGTCTAAGCCCTGAGTGGACTTGGCTCAACTGCGTTTAGAAAACAAAACAGCCTCTGCTAAGAAGATGAGGAAGAATCTACATGGGCTGGAAAAAAAAAAAACTCTATTTAAGAGCACATGCAGAGTCTTGGAAAAAAAGCACAGCCAATCAAATGCTCACTCTGCCTCTGATCTATGGACCTCAGAGCAACCGCTCTTACCGTGTGTGTGTGTGTGTGAGGGGGGTTTCTCTGGATCAGGACTGACCTCCCGTCGTGAATCCTGATCCTATTGGTCACGACTCTCAGAGTGCTGCTGAGATCTTAAATGAAAATTCCTCCACTAACTCACTCACTCCTCCCAAGTGACCTTGCATGTCTTTCAGTATGACACGCCAAAAATACCAAAACAAAAAACGGCGCCTCTTTATCATTTAGAGGATGTGCGTCTGCGTTGCATTAAACGGGTGCGTGTGTGTGGGTGTGAGTGCGTGGGTGGGTGGGTTGCTCTCTTTTTTGAAGTCAGTGAGCACGTCTCAGTGCATCAACTGAAGGGAAAATGATAATAAAAAAATAAAATAAAACAAGTAGGTGTGTCACACTTTCCATGCACAACGCACGATTAAGTGTAACACACCTCTAAAGCCACTTACATGCATCTATAGCTTCTGTTGAAGTTGGGAATAAAAGTGTGTGTGTGTGTTCTTTTGCGGTCCCCTTTTACCCCACACAAAGGGGCAGAAAAGGCTTTCTGGAGACTCCTATTCATCTAAAGCACAATGGAACCCCACAGAGGTTTTCTTCCTGTTTCCCTGTCCGCTCCACCCATCTCCCCCCACAGGCCAGGATAGAAGAGCAGGGGGTACCCTGTCCTGCAGGCAGAACAGCAACTCAGCTCCCATCTGCCACCAAAACTATCCACCCCCAGTTTCTCCATCCATCCATCCTCCTGTTTCACTCCAACATCGATACTGAGACAAAGTATTTTATATACTTTTTGACAAAATAAAATTCAACTTTACTCATTATTTTCTGAGCCTTTGCAATGAGCAGCTTGTTCAAAAACTATTTTTTTTTTCAGATTTGAAACCTCAAATGTTTGAATTAAATGAAACATTCCCGTATTTCACCGCGCTTTTATATGGAGGCAAACAGGTAGGAGGCACCATCTGCTGTGAGATAAACAGGACGTTTCAAAACCAGGATCCACAAAGACAATACATGATACATTTAAATACCTTCAGCTCGTGATAATTACACTATATTGGTGAGCTTTTCTAAATAGCGCACAGATTGAAGAAGTTGGTGAAGGCTCAGCAATATTGATTAAAGCATTATTACCACACTGAGAGCACATTGTATTTGCAGAAATAATGACCTGTGCTTGAAACCATATTCGTCTCAAGACAGCCAGTCTGTGCTCCAAACTTTCTCCTGCTACTAATTTCTCTTTGCATTCTTCATAGTCAGCTCCCTTCTCCATTTACCTTGCTGTTTTGCCCTCCTACAGGACTCTTGCTGCTTGCTGCAGATTTATGGTCTGGTCTAACATGCGCAGTATTGGCAAAGCATTAAACATGTCTACTCTTAATACTGTGTGCTCTCTCCATCGATAAGAGCCTTAATAAAAACATCCCCCTAGTGGATTTGTGTGTCTCTTTCCACTTTCAGTCCTCCACCACCCTCCCTGACAATATCCTTCTTTCTTAACCGCTGTTTCTTGTGTTGCTTTGCTAACTCAAAGCGCTTCCTTGCTTGCTTTCCCTGCCAGCCTTCTCCACCGATGTCAGCCCCCACTCCACCACCTCATTGTCTGGCCTGTGCCAGAGGTGTAATGATGCTTGAATGCCACTGCTATGGAATTTTTCGTCTTCACTCTTTTCTCATAAAGGATATTTAAAAGGCATGCCCTGAGATCAATCTGTCTCAATGTGCCTCTCTCAGATCCATTTCTCTTCCATTTCTCCTTTCTGTTTTTCCCCTCTTCGCTTTCAAATGGACAAAATTACCCCGCGTAACCTCTCTCTGGTTTGGTTCACACGCATCATCGTCAACAGCTCCCAGCTGCAATTGGCACACTTGCTCGAACTGCACCGCTCTCGTCCAGTCTATAAATGCACTGCCGGTGCCCTAAAATCCTTCACTACCTCCCGGAGCCATCCGGGTCACTTACGCCAATAGGAGACGAGCAGCCGTTCTCCTCCCACTTCTCTCTCCCTCTCCCCTGCCGTCTCTGATGTCAAAAAATTTGAGCATCATAAGCACATTTTAAATATTAACAAAGACCACTTTGCACGTATGAATAATACAGCAGGGAGGCCAGTGGCTGGCCGGCGAACCGATCCCCTGCCGCCCCACGGCCGTAAAACTAATGCACTGCCTGGGGCCAGAATGGGGCCTGATCTGGTCTGGGAGCAGCGCACGCCCGTGGAGCTCGACTGGCCCGTGGCCTGGCTCGAACAGAGCTGTCTGTCTGTTTATTTATCACGGTGCCCAACCACCTGTCCAGATCTCTGCAGATGCAACAGCCTGGCAGCACTCTTGTTATGACTACATGTTTCAGAGACTCTTTAATCTAATCTGACATCTCAATCTGTTGAGCGTCTTTGAAGCCAAATCTACTTTGGTGTTTGTTTGACGTTAGCTTTGTTGTCACATTCCTTTCTTTCCATGTGTCTAAATCTCATAACGGAAATGTCAGAGAATTACAGGATTTTTCTGGCCACTTTGTAAAACAGGGCAAACCCTCCCCACCAAAAAAATGTACTTTACAAGCTCACATATAATTTCAAAGAATGTGACTCTTCTTGGAGCTACTGCACTGTCATTCCAGACAGGAAGACTCCCACACTTAACACAAATGAGACAGCACTTTTTGTGAGAGTGTCACTATTCATCGCGTCCTCTATGGGAGTGTCTGACATGCCACGCTTGCTAACTTCGAACACTTGACTGCCCCTTTGCTACTTCCCGAGCCTTACGCACTCTTCTCCTTTCTTGACCTCCCAGTCTGCACAGTGGCTTCATGTGGACTTACTGGACATCTGGTCATCTCTGGGTCACAAACTGTGCTTGAAACACACCTCACGTATGTCAGTTGGGGTTTTTTTGTAATTGTGCTAAAATCATTAATAATAAGACACATCAAGAGAGGCGCTGGACAGCAGGCTAGTTACTCCAGACAAGTTTTCCTGGCAGGTTTGGTAATTAATGTATATGTCAACACAGAAAGAAGAGCACCACAGCAGAAATGTGAGCTCAGCACATCCACATTACAGGCATAAAACAGAGACGTGAGGGATCTGAGGGGGGGAAAGCGGCAGAGGTAAGGTTTAAACACAATGGGAGAGAAGATAAATGCAATCTGTCTGTTCCATCATGCTTTCCCTAAATATATCCCTGCTTTCCTTTCTCCCAGACAGAAACTTTACTGGGGCACACTGTGCTATTGTCCCCTGGTGTCCCCCTCCTCTTGGTTCTGCTCCCCTAACAGGACCTCATTGCAGTCCTCAACTGTTTATATCGACATTTCTCATTTCTCATGCAAGGATTTCAGAACAGTCCGCAATTTTAATAAACGTAAGCTGCTTTTCTGCTCTGCCTGTTCAGGGAATAACACACACACACATGAGGACCTTGGGAGGTATGGTATGAGTGGGTGGGTGGGGGGTCTTATTGGCATTCAAATAAATGGTCACATTCTTGACAGACAGTCAGTGTATCTTCCAAAAGATTACTGTTGCCATCAAGTTAAAAATCTGAGTTATTCCCGGGAGGGTCTTATTTACTCACTGAAGAGATTTTTAGCAAAAAAACCCTATACAGAATCTGCACGCATTGTTGTCCGCATTGTTCTTTTTTATTTTTAGCCTACTGTAAAATGAGCTTAATCCACAATCCACTAAACCCTCAGATTTCTGCCTTGTATTTCAATCTGATCTGACAGTGGGTGCCGAGGAATCCTTCAGAATCTCCTACCACTCGGCTTCACTGAAAGGAATCATTAATCTAACACTAGAGATGTGAAGTGTCCCCTCGGTGTTCAGGTCCTGTCCCATCAGCTCACCAGCACTGACCTGTCCCGCCTGCCAAGAAATTTCATTTCCATGAAAGCTGGCTGCAGTCTTTGATGGCATTAACACTGAGCAATCCACTGATAAAAGTCTGCTCTGCCACAATCAAAGCCTGTGCTCTTCACTCTGCAAAAGGTTGTCTAATAAAATAATAATTAAAAAGGTATAAATCGTTTATGAGGACAAGTTTAGGATTTCAAAAACAACTGGCACACCCAGGCTTGAAACAAGGGCCACTAAATTTAGCCGCTATATCTTGCAAAGAGAATAAAGAAATATAGAAGGAATCTCTTCCCCCTGAAGCACTACAAGTGTTCTGTCTTACTTTTCACGGGGCTTTGCTTTTTCTTTTTGGAGAGGCCAAGAAGGCATGGAGCAAAACCTTAATTACTCCCTGCGCACCAGGGGAGTTTGATTTTTCCGCTCCAAGAAGAAAGGAGAGCTCTGAGCTCAGGTCTACTGTAAGACTGAACGCTATGATGTGAATAAAAAAAGGTCCTCGTCAGCAGGTGATCCCAGACCCCTGCACAGCTCACACATTAAACAAAAATAAAATTAAAAAAAAAATCCCATAGACCAGTAGCTGGGGTCTGAAGCAAACTTTGAAGTTAGACACTTTTAGTAAAACGCATAAAGTTTAAACAATCTTCAGTTTTTTCATTTAAGTTGTTTTAAACTAATTTAAAAACACGTTGTGTGTGTGTGTGTGTGTGTGTGTGTGAACACAGCTGAGCGCACTGTCACCGTTATTACAGTACAAACTGATCTTTAATTTCACTTACCAGTAGCGGACACGGCAAATCCCCCAAGCAGGAGGAGAAGAACCAGAGGACCGAGACCTTGGCCACGCTGCATCCGCACAGAGCGCATCTTTCCCGTCCAGCCGTCGTGAAATGTCCCGGATCGTCCACGCAGCGTAACCTGCGGAGCTTTTAATACACCGAGTGGCTTGAAGTGAAAAGTCTTTACCCCCAGAATGGTTGCGCGGGGAAGAGTCACACACCAGCGACTCCAGTAATTGAGTTAGAAACCGCTGTTTTTGTAAATACTTGACTCCTGACTGTTGACGCAAACGGCAAACGGCTCAAATCACATCCATCACCGAGCAGCTCAAGAACGTCTGGGAGAGGTTGAAAGGGCGTAATTTCCATGCGTAATTAAAGTTTCGAAGAGGTCCGCGGATGTCAAGCTCTGCTCAAATAAAGAAACGATTCATCGTGACTATTCCTGGTAGACTTCATTGCCAGCTCCACTATTTTGGGAGCCGTGAGCGCAGAGGTGCTGCGAGAGTCACCGAAAAGTTTGACGCATCGCTAAACGAAGATGTCAAATTAAACGACAGAGTCTTGGAGGAGAAAAAAACCCCCAAAACACAAAGTAGCACGGGGGTAGGTAATTCTGTCAGGTAACCGCCAACACCAAAGTCCGAACTCCCGAGTTTGTGCTGGGCCCCTGGGTGTCTTGTCTCGTCCCCGTCCGCAAGGTGTAAACATGAGCACGGGGATCAGCGCCAGCTTCTCAATGCCAGCCTCCGGACTACCAGTCCCAGCCCGGCCAATCACATATTATCCTCCTCCTCCTCTCAGAATGAAGGCTGAACAAGTGAAGGTAAAGTAGTGGCAAGCGAGGAGGAAATAGATGCGAGGGGAGAGATAGAAAACACGGATCAGCTCTGGATTCAGCAGGAGTCCTTCTGCTACAAAATGAGGTTGAGCTTGTTAGTTTACTCACATCTATCTATCTATCTATCTATCTATCTATCTATCTATCTATCTATCTATGTTTACACTGAAAATTGAACAGCTCACAGTCTCCTTTCCTGTTGCTGTCCATGAAAATGTTCCTGCAGCAGCAGTCTTTGGCTCATGTGTAGATTATTTCTCGTCAATCCTCTCTTTCCGCATCCATGGGTCATATTTTACTCTCCGCGTCCACAAGAGAGCACCCTTTCATAAATGAGACCATCTGCGGCCAGGACGACAGCTGACCGGGTCTTCTGCGGTACACGACTGTGTAAAAGTCGCTTTCTGTACGACCGAGTGCATTTCTTGGACATTAAAACCGGGTGTTTTATTGTTGATTATTCTTGTAAAGCAGTGACTGAGCAAATAGGTACAACTAAAAACTTCAGCTTTCCATCATCTGAGGCATTATTTCATTTTTAGTAGTTACCTTTCTAGGGGTCACCTGCCAATTTAAGGCCTTACCTGGCTGGAGTTTTACCATCTCCTCCTTCTGTGTTTTCAGTCTTGATTGCATGTTTGTTTCCCCTGCCCATGAGATTTTATTGGTGACAAAGCTCCACAGCATTGGATTTTAGAACGTTTATTTTCACTAACAGGTCACATGATGCAGAGGACAAATTAAATGGAAATCCAGAATAAATAAGTGCATGAGGGCTCTCAGTAGTTTGATTATGTTCTGTGGCCTTCACAATCACTAGATTTCAGTACAGTTGAGCACTAATGGGAAATTAGGGCTCAACAGAAGCATCTTAAGAGACAATCTTTTGGAAGCGCACCAGATATTCTGCTGTATTTTAGAGTGGTTGATGCTGTTCTGCAAACCGAATGTGTTTCCTTCTTGTGTCACCTGCCTGTTGTATGGTTTGGTGAATAAAAGCAGAAATGTATTATTATGTTTTTTTCTAAAAATGTCACAGATTATTACTTTGCGCCTTTCTTCAACGTCACTCTCTGTGAGCAGTATTGCTGTCTGGCTCGTGGCTAATGTTCATTCCCTCTGTACTGACTCACGTTGATGTTCACTGAGGGGAAGGTTTATCCCGGCATGACTCGTACCTTGAGATTAGACATACTTAAATGTAAAATGCTGAAGAATAAATAAGATACATAAGAGTTTCAGAGTAAAGCCCGGAGTTTTAAGCACGGGGTGAGACAGACAGAGAGCCAATATGCCGCTGAGCCCAGCGCGAGGCCATTCTCTGAGATGTGACAGTAGCTGGCAGCAGAACAGCATTGCTGTACTTTGCTCAAATCCAACTTCAAAGGTCATAATCCATCTGGACAAGTGATGACTCCCAATGCCTCCTTCCTCTGATGACAATTATGCTGTTTCATAAGCACAGAGTACACTCTGGATTATTTATTTATTCTCCGTGTCTTTACTGTGACTGGTGAGAGAGTGAGAATGAGAGAGGTAGGATGAGAGTGACACAGACAGAGATTGAGAGAGAGAGAGAGAGAGAGCTGCTGATAGAGCAGGAGAGGTTGGGCGTGAAATGGATTTTGCAGGTCGTGTTTGAGGCAGATCTTGATCGTGGAGCTGCAAATGCATCTTCTGTTTACATGCCCGTGCATGCTCTAGCTTCTGATTGTGTTTCTTCACTTGCCTGGTCCTATCACATAACAGCTATATGTGCTGCATTATGGATATATACAGTATATTTGAATGACACAGTGACCTTTAATTTTCAGATCGCTTTAGCGGCAACTCACACTCGCACTTTGCGGTGAGGAGCTCATTTGACAGTTTTCATGGCACATCCACCTTGATGAGGTTATGCCGGATGTTAGCGTTTTGCAAACTCTAATTAGACAATTTGCCCTCTCTTCCTTTTCCTCCAATTATTACTGCAGTGATGATAAAGTTGAACTTGCCATAACGTATTATTTTGTTTTGCCCTTTGCTAAGACTAATTGAAGATATAAGTCAAGGGCATCCAGTGGAAAACTGGAGAAGAAAGCTCGGGAAATGGAGAGCCATAATCAGGTAGGATGGAACTGATATGCTGTAAACGGCAGAGAAGAGGAGACAATATGAAGCTAGGCTATTATTAAGGCATAATAGGTTATCCTCCGAGGACTTTTTAGCACCACTCACTCTCTGTTGCTTTGCGTTGTAGGACTGACATAAAAAGGATCAAACTGCCTATCTCTGTAAAACAGAGGGGGGGTCTAAAAATAGGAGGCATGCTCTAGAAGTTGCTGTGAAGATAATTGAATATTATTTTCAGGAATGATTAAGTTGACCTATCCAGTAGACTAATTATTTCTTGCAGGCCAGAGGAGAACGTGTTTAATAGATTTGGGTAGCAGTGAATAAGGGAAAATAAAGCAGCCAGTCTGTAGACTTTCTGCTGACCGGATACACAGTGTCTGTGGAAAAATGAATAATACCTATCATTAGAGCTTGGCTTGGGGAATGATCACACATTTTTCTTGCGGTATTTCCAGGATGGTGTCCTCTGTCGTTTCAGGAAGCATTGTCCTAGTTCTTCTAGATCGGTGGTGGATAGTTTGTGTGTGCATTTCTTCACCACTATATCAACAGTTTAATTATTTGAGTTTTGATTAATATTTATATTGGGTATTGGGCACATATTCGCTTGATTGTTAAATTGCACACTTTTTTTTTACCCCCCCCCCCCCCACATTTATTTGACAGCTGGTGTTGGATGTAGTTTGCATATTAATAGTCTCATTCAAAACATTTTGCACAAATGGGGCACATAAAAATATGCAATATATGGGACATATGAATAGATTATGCATTTCCACAAGCTGAACATTAAATGCTTTTTAAATCATGAATAATACATTATACAGTACACTGTACAGTAATCCATCCATCCAATTCCTTAATTTCTTATGCAGTTCAGGGTTACAGGGGAGCTGGAGCCTCTGTGCAGTAATTTTATATTAAATTTTTAATTTCAAGTACTCACTAAAAATAATATTTCTTTACATCTACATACATATGACTCTAAATGTAGGGCATTTCCCACACATGTCTTTGTTCAAGATTTTTAAGAAGTCTAATAAAACCAACCAGTATGTGCTGTACACAATGGCATGTGATGCTGGAGTTTTGCCGATGTGTTGGCGTGTGCTGGCATGCTGTATGCCCGCTCCTGTCCGCGAGTATGTGTGCTTCAGAGTAAGACAGAATGAATGCGCGCGTGTGCACGTGTCACTGTCAGTGTGCATCGACTTCACCTGTCCTCCACCTTTGTAATCCCTGGGTACACCTGGGCCTTTTGGGCTTGAGGGCTTTTAGCAGATTGCATGTGTCAGACTTTGGACAATTACACTGATTGTTGCCCTAGAAACTCAGCTCTCACTTTGCTTCTGGGCGAGGGAAAAAAGTTAATGAAATTAAAGGTGACAGAACAATATGGAAAATGAGAGAATCTGTCCGGAAGCTGCTCTTAATATATATCCAACTCTGCCGTGCTATACAGAAATAGCAACTTGACAAACAAATGAAAAAAGGTTTTTATACCCTGAAAGGTCAGTTCTGTAACTGCCTAATGAATTCAAAACTTTTTTTTTGTAAATTCATCCAAACTTGGAAAAGCTGATTTAAATGTATCTCCTCACAGAACTGCATAAAATAAATATTTGTAAGTAGAAAATTCATCAGCCACAAATATCCCGCGTTCGGTATAATTGCACTGTTAAATTCATGACTTGAACCTTGCTGTCAAAATCTATGTTGATATTCAGGAAAGCTAGAAAGCGTAATGCTCATCTTATTCTCTAATGGCCACCATCAGATTGAGCTCTCCTCTCAGCCGTGCACGGGAATCATTAGTAAACAGCAGACCGAGGAGCAACAAGATCGTTTGTGCCGAATACTTGGGCAGGAGCGAAGAAAGAGAAACAAGTCTCTGAGGAGATTACAACTGATTCATATCACCACTATGTTAAGATAAAGGATGTAGCTATAATGTGCGCAGCTGAGGGATCATGTGTTAGAAAGTGAGTGATGCACACTGAGAGGTATGGATTGTCAAAACATCAATCTCACCTGCTACAGATCCTTTTCAGGTGGGTTCATATTTCACATCATCCATCGGCCTTACTCACACCCACACACAATGAACATGTCACAGGAAACGAGCGACCAAAATAGGTTCTGCTTGTAATGCCTTGGTTCCATCAAGCATCCCAGTTTGAATGCCAGACTGCAAAATTAGCTCACCTAGAGGCAGTCCTTCACACTTGTGCTTTCTCTGTTGTGAAAGTGTAAAATAGGTGCTGCGTAAAGAGTGATTTCAGAAAAAAAGGGGGGAAAACAATTGAAAGCATGAGTTTATACAGTGTCAGCTACACTATTAGAATCAGAGGAATAAAATAGATGCCTGCGTATGCTGTGTTACTGTGAGGCGGTTCGGTGCTCTGGTGAAGAGTAGGTGTGAACACTAATTAAACATAACATCTGTTGGAAGCGGAGACACTGGCAGCTATCAAGCTCACAATCAAATCATCTGCGATTAGAAACCGCAGTATTATTGTTATGTTGTTCGAAACACAATACATTTTTTTGATTGATCAGAGGGGAAAATGCTCTTCCTCTACGCTGAATCCTGCCTCCATGTAGGAGTTTCTTACCCACTGTGGACCATTGTCAGGTAATGTCTCAGTTTATTAGCCCTGATATGAACTATAAACCCAAATTTTGTTTATGATGAGGGGCATGAGGGCATTGTTGAGTGAGGATATTTCATGAGGGAAGCATTATGTACACTTCATAATATTGGCTGCTCAGCACATTGTCTACGCCAGTCGAGTCCAGACTTGTTTTTTTTTTTATGGCAGCACAGGGCTTTAGGACACTGTAAGTCAGGGTTTCATCTGCGAGAGCAACATTATGGCTCCACTTCTGTATGTACTTGTGTACTTGTTGGGGTGTGCGTGTGTGTTTTTGTGTGTAGATTAATGACCACTGGCATAAGAAATGCCACTGACTAGTGTTTTACACAAACAACTTCTAGGTTTGTGACGATATGCGCCTGAGGGTGGAAGCGTGACTTTTGCTGTCCTCTGCTTCTCCCTCCGTCCCTCTCTCTTCATCATCCATCGGTTCCGTTCACCCGTGCCACCTCACTAATGATTGCTCAGCGGCCATGAGTCTACCATGCATCATTTACCAGGGGCTCTGGAGAGGCTGCGATACAGAGCAGAGGAGAAAAGGGAAAGAAAGAAATTCTCTGCTCACGCAGGTAGGAAGGCTGAAAAGAGCAACAGTGCTATCCAGAATGAGAGAATGAGAATAAGGAGAGGAGCTGACAGAGGTGGAGACACCAAGAGACAAGCATGTGCTGCAAAAGCAGCATGAAGGGAGAAGGTGAGAATAAGCTGGAGGGGAACTGGAGGCCCATTTTATTAATCACAGCCTTGATCTGGTGGGAAACACTGACAGCTCTGGATGGAAATAATACTCAAGAACTGCAGCTAGTGCACTTCCCCCTGCCACCGATATTGGGGGTGGGGTGGGGTGGGGGGTGGCTAAGGCAAAACACGACGTTGTTTGCTTTATATGTGTGTTTTTTGTGGTTGATGTAGTTGGACAAGCTGATTGTTGAGACAGGGCAGAATATTGTAACTGTGAAATGCAACAGCTGGTTTATATTAATAAGTGTGAGACTGGCCAGACACAGAAATCATGTCAGTATGATGAAAATACTGTTAGTTTTTATAAGTGTAATTATTGTTACTATTAAAAATAGTTACATCTATATGCTGTTGTGCAGTTATGATTGCATAGTCTCTCGTCACCTCCACGTACCTGTATTTTTAGTGTATTTCGACAAACACAAATCTAAAATAGTCAATAATTATTATGGTATGTATCTCCCTGCTTCCATTTTTCAAGAACAGCTTCTTGACAGCCACCCTTCTGCTGAGACAATTCCTGATGACGCTTCAGTGAGCAGTAGATGGATCAACTGAAGGGCCAGAAGCATCTATCAGGTCCTGTGTCAGGTCTGTGCTGGATCCCCCCCCCCTCCCTTTTTCTTATGGACATGACTTTTGGACACTGGTCATCTGATGCCACTTCTCTTTTTTGTCAATAACTTGTCCAGCTTCCTCAAATCTGAAGGAAACACTGCACACCATGCTGAGATATGTCAAGTTTGACTCTTTGGGAATCACCTTGTTGATGAAAAATTAATGTTTTATGTCTTTCAAACTGTCTTTGGTATTTTTTAATAGATTCAAGTAAAGAAATTAGTTTTTGTAACAGTTTCCTAAAGTGTATTTTTGTAAAGACACAAAATTGGTTCTTTGCTAAGTTATGTCTACACATCAGTGGTTCATTTCTTGAGTTTGGTGTCTTTTTTATACTTGAATGTTGAAAGCAAATACAATGATGAAGTAAAGTCAGCCTTACAGTAGATTCTGGTTTCACAACATTTAAATTCATGAAGGTATCTTTGTGATTTTGTATGAAACAGTTTTGCCTGACACATTTGAGTGGTCTTCAGCTGTTATCCAAAACAAAACCAAAGCTGTGCATCACACTTTTGAAAACACAACAACAAGATGTCACAAGAAAAAACAAAAAAACACCAGAGCCGTACCACAGAAACGAACCGTTAAGGTTTTCCTACCAGGGATTGTACATATTGAAATCAATTTAACATATGTGGCTAACCTGGACAACACCAGCAGGGTTGCATCGTGGCTTGCAGAGCACGAACAGCCAGTCAAAAGGAGTCTAATATTAAAATCTACCTTTCTGGTCATAAAAGCAGACAGTGACAGAAGTGACAATTATCACATTCCTCCTTCAAGCTAAACGGACTCTATTATTAGATGTCTGACTAGGCAGCCAATCATGTTGATAATAATAGGTTGGATTTCTGCAGACGGAGGGTAGATAACACAGGAGTTGACCCCACAGAAAGCCATCCAGTGGCCATCTTATTAGCCTATAAAAAGCTCAGGTGTGGGTAGGCTTTGTTTGTCTGCACATGGCCTCCCATTATACCAGTATCCCATCATTTCTGGAGGTGGCGAGCTAACAGGGGCAGAGAGGAGAAGGCAGTGAAAGACAGAGAGAGGGAGTGAAATGGATGGGAAATACTCAGAAAATCCAGTCTTCAATGACCAACTAATAACATATTTCTGGTTTGCTGTTAAATGAAATTTAATACAGATAGAAGTATTGGAAGAGTGCACCCTGAGCAAGGTGACAAATGTTGTTTCACATCTGTTAATGTGAATAATCAATATATTGGCAGGTTGTTAGGAGCAGTCTTTTTCTAAGTATTATCATTAACCTTTGAGTTCCAGCAGTTAAGGTCCTTTTTTATTTCACGAGATGCAAATTATGTTGGTAGTTACCAGTCAAATCCATGCAAAGCACTCAGCTGAGGTTAAATCCACAAATCAGGATGTGGTGATTACACTGCATCAAACAAGGAGGTCACATTGCGACGGTAGGTTGTGTGTTGCAGACAAACTAAAGAAAAAGCATATATGCAAGTTCCTGTCAGGCATGAAGGTCATTCATCTTTGATTTTACAGTAGCCGGTGTAAAAAACAAAGGAGCTTCAAAGTGGGCTTTTGGATCAAAAGTATATACAGCAAAGTACAGATAGTAGAATTTTATTCTTTTACATAAAAGCATGAAATATGAGCCACTTCCTATGCCACCTCGGAATCACAAATAGAAGACAAAGTGCAAGAAAAGGTGTGATATTATATACTATCTCTCTGAAATGATGGGAAATTGAACCTTAAATTATAGTTTTGCGCCTTTTTTTCTCTCCATCATTTGTGAAAAAAAAAAGCAATGATTTAGTTAACAGGCAGAGAAACAGGGCACTGCTACACTGAGGCAAAGCAGAACCTGAGATGGAATTAAAGAGCAAGTATCACACCAGTTAACAGGGAACAGAAGAGGGTGGGAAAGGTGGACGCTTCAATGCTGGAGACACACCTGCTCCTTTCATCGTTTACATGATTTTTATTTGAAAAGAAAATCACAAGGTGAAGAAAATCCACCTCGGTGAATTCTGACCTCCCTCGTGATGCAATCTTAGACATTTTAATAATGCTGAGAGAAATATGGAAAGTGATCCAATGACTTGAGGAGCAGCATGGATGTGAATGTGAAGCGTGATAATTACTTGAGAATTACAGTCCTTTTCCTGTCACATTTCCTATGTTCAGGCTTTAAAGCGGCCCCTTCTGCAGCTAAAAGAGACAAAGGAACAATCACACAACTAACTAACACGGCGAGTGAGCGTGCTCCCGGGCTCTCACATTCCCTTTGGAGGGCACGCCGCAGCCTTTCATGTCTGCTCCTTTCTGTGTAGCTTTCCTCTCATCTCAATGCTTTATGTTCTGCTTTCTGAGCAGAGTTCAAACACTGGGGACCAGTTTAGATACTGGAGGTTCTAACTGCAGTGCCTCACTGAAGTGGAGCGTATAGTAAAACATATACTCTCTTCCTTTTTCAAGGTGTTGTGAATTTATATGAAAAATCCTCCCTTTTAATCAAGGCACATTAAAGATGATATTAAAGGCACCACTGTTGCCCTGGAAGCTTAAGATGAGACTGTGAGTCATTATTGAGGCAAAAATGGTCAAATCTAGAAGTCTATATTTGAAACACTTTGGGATTCAACTTTCCAAATAAACCAATGTATGAATCAGTACATAGAAATGAAAAATGAAAGGAAAGGGTGGTGGTGGAGGGGGGGGGGGGGGGGGGGGGGCGCATCTGGATCGATAGAGTCAGGTGACAGAGGAAATGGGAGCCTTGTTGTGCCTTATGTGCATGTGTGTTTTACACTTTAGTGGTTACACTTAAGACCTATATTGCACTTTTGTGCTGCAGATGTATATCGAGAATGTGACTGTCTTTTTTGTGGCGGCTCTTGTGGCTACTGGTCTCTCGTTTGCAATCGACTGAGTCTTCTACAGGAAGTATTTTTTCAGGATAACAGGGGAGAGCTCCTCGCTGTAAACAGGCATTGAAGTGCATCAATAAAAAATAAAAAATAAAAAATAAAAAAAAGAAAGCGAGACCAGCAGAGAGACATCAGTGCACCAGAAACCCCAGTGGAATCCACAGGCACCTATAACAGGAACAGACAATGATAGAAACAAAAACAGGCGGAAAAAAAAACCTACTTTTTCACATGCCAAAAAAGATAAATAAATAAATTTCTAAAGCAAAACTCCTGCTCAATCAGTCTTTTTATTATTAATTGGGTGCTAGCAATATTAATCTCATGCTTCTACAAATACAATTATATGGATTAGGTAAGAAGACATAATCTGAGGCTCAATCCTCATTACTACGGTGATTAATCCACGCTGATTACCTAATTTTAATTAACATAATGAGATGCTCAGAGTATCCATTCTGCCCATGGTGAATGTGATCTTTGGTTATGTTTTTTGTACCCTGAAAGCATTATTGTTGCATGCGCACACATTTGTGTGTTTGACCTTATGATGTGAGATGAGATGTACCTGGCTGACAGGAACGGCGGCTGGTTGAAATTAGATTACACAATCACAAATGTCCCAATCAGGGCTCATGCATAATTCATCCTTCATGCTTGGCTTTCATAATTACTTAATTAATTCCCAGCTCTAAAGAGATAGGCCAGTGCTAATCCTCCAGCCTCCCATGGGGCTTCCCAGGACTGCTATAGATGTCCTGTCCCAGGATGCACTGCAGCAAATAGAGGGAGGCATCCCAAACAGTCATGCGGACTGTAGCCATGGTGCTAAATCTGCTCTCTTTCTTTTTTGTTAATGTAGGTTGGTATTCAGAATTCCAGCTCCTCCTGTAAAGCTCTCAGCTGGAGTTGTGCACAAGCAAAGTGCTTCCATCCCACAGTGAGAGCTCCTGCACGCCTTGTGTTTCCTCCAGCTGCAGAGAGAATGGCTTCTGACTGATCTGATGCATTGAAAAATAGGGAGACGTGCATACTTGCATTCTTTTACAAGCAACATGTGCTCTGACGGTTTTAGCTACTTCTTCATCTCTCGTTCTGTCAGTGGCGTAACAGGCTCATGCATTCTGTTTGGCAGAGAGGGAAACAAAAGGGAAGCACTTCTGAGGCGCTCTCACATAGTTATGTATTTTGATACTACTCCAGTACCCAGCAAAACCAAATTTAAAATTTTATTTTATGTTTTTTTTAGACTGCTTTGATATGAACTAGAATGCCTTAGGAAGTAATAACTTTAAAATGAAGGGGAAAAAGACACGTTAGAATGAGCACTGTTCCCTTGGATCAGTGGGAAAGAAAACAAGAACAAGGATTTTTTACAGGGAAACAAAAAGTCATATTAATTGTCATGACTAATGGCAGCAGTCATAAGCTGCACAGCATTTATTCCCTTTGGCTTTTAATGTAAAGTCTAATGAACCAGACATTTAACAAAGACTCCTACTGGACCAGGACCTACTTACTGGCTGATGAATGAATTTAAGCAAACATAGCAACACTTATTTAATCACACCTCCACATCCTCCATGGTAATGGCAAATAACATCTATTACTGGAATTACGTTGACCCAATATGAGTGAGTCCACGGCCTTTCCTCCCTTGCTCGCATTTGAAAAATGTTCTGTCACTTATTGGGCTGTAATTAGCAATTATCCATACAGTAAAATCATTTCTTAACAAATTAATTATACCTCCGCCGAGGAATTAAATCGCAAGAGTTGGGGCCGTGTGTCAGTGTTGTACAGAAGCACCGGTCACCTGCTGCTCCTGTGCTGCCATTGTACTGCATGAGGCCACAGTGGGACTCCAATGACCGAGAGTTTCCGCAGAGAAAAGAGCGCGAAAGGACAGCAAGAGACCAAAGACAGATTGAAAACACTCCAATCAATCAGTGATTTGACTTTGGGCTAAGTCTATGTTGATAATTAGCCAGCCAGCGCAGGCTGGACAGTGGGAAGTTGCCAGGCAGGTGCCTAGAGGCCCTCGGGGGACCTGAACTGTCTCTTCCCTTCATTAACTCCTCTCGTCCTCTCCCCTTGTCCGCCTGATCCTGCGAGCAGCCGGGGCTGCTGGGTAATTCAGTCTCCAGTCTCCGAGGTGACCCCATGCCGCAGGGCTGAGGTAGCAGAGGATACAACACTTCTTTTTAACCTCTCTCTGACTCTTCTTTTCTCTGTTTCCAAGACCACGCTTCCTGTTGTTAGCTCTTTTTTACCGGGCTTGTGCTGAAATGGTCAAAATGCCATGACCTTTTTTTATTTTATATAGTTTTTTCCTCACCTTCCATGCAGTCTTCAGATATGGCGGTCAAAGAAAACGACTGTGGCTTCTCCTCTTTTGTATTTTTATCTGCTGTACGCTCTTTATGTCTCTCTGCCTGTCCATCTGTCTGTCTGTGTTGGTATGCAATTTCCTCTCTTCTCACTATTTGCTGCACTTTATAGGTCCTTTATTGCGGTTCTTAGCTGATTGCTCATATTTATTTACAACACATGCAGTTAAGAGGTACTGATGTGAATGCAGTGGGCATATAAATGCAATGCTCATCTCCTGTTAGCTCATTAGACTGTATTGCCTAGCTTTTATCTGCATATTTTTTTTCCTTTTGTCTCCCTGACTGCAATTTTGAACATCTCTTAGATTAATACTGTCAGAAACTGTAACTTTGTTCAAAAAAGAAGAAAAAAACTATGCCAAAAACACGAAGGGCCTTTAAAGATGAAATACAGTCTTTAATATGTGTCAAAAACTGAGTTGTCATAATATTCGGCTTTAATAAGGCATGTGCAGAGATCCTTGTCTCACAGAAACCCACCCACTCTAGCATGCACGCACACATGCTCGCACAGTAATCAGTATGATTTCACATTATGGCTTTTCACATAGCCATTAAAACTGAGTTACAATGTGATTATTGCCTGTGACAAATGAAGAGGTTATATTCAAACTGTTAAACAGCCCATAGCTTTTGATAGGAGACATACTGTATGTGATCAGTTAAGGTGTTTCAGGCAGAGAAATGCAGTCTGTGTCTTTCTCTCGCTTTTCTTCTCCCGCTCTGAAGCACAGGTATATTTATATATTTTGAAATATGTTAATCTGCCGCATTTGAAGTTTGGAAGAAGGAAGATTGCACACAATAACATCAGTTCTTCTCTCACATAGGTGATGTCTGAGTGTGCATAAATGCAAACAGGCAAACGCACACAAACGCATAATACCCATCAGAATGTGTTTCTCAAAAGCATGTTAATCTTTGGGGTTTTGAAGTCTCACAAAACTCTCTGTCTATTAAAATGATCATTTTAAATGATGGGGAATGCACGCAGTCGATGCATATGATGGAGGGCCGTGCTTCACTGGAACACTGTCAGCACCACGATCCCTTTTAAAGAAGGCGTATCTCCTAACGTGTCGGGTGAAATGACACAAAGAGTGAGAGGTGCGCACACGAGGTTTGCACGCCATGGCGCACACTCCCAGATGACAGGTGCAGTACGCTTCCCTGAGCAGCTTTGCTTAATGACAGATGGTGGCAGGTGATCAGGTCATAGCAAAGCTATGACTGTCACCTTTAATCTTCTAAAACAGCATGCAAACAAACACAGAAATACTCCCACCACCACTGCACACTACAATATTTTTTCCCCCCTCCACACCCTGCATGTCTGATTGCTCTCCTGTCTGCTGGGGGTAGGGACTACCCCAGGGGGAACCAGAGCAGAGCCAGTGACTAAACAGATCTGCCTCTCCCTAGGGATCCTTTTTCTCTTCCCGCTGTGGATATCCACCTAAAGTGCTGGTGCTGTCCCAGCTCATCCAGGCCAGGCCCAGGCAGGCTCCTGCAGGGCATGCTTTAATTACTTCCTTTGCTGTTGCCCTCACTGTGCGTTTAGGTGTGGCTGCAATCTTAAAGTAGTCAGGGGTGGTGGATGGCGGTTTGAGAGATTAGCATATCACACAGATTAGTGCTTCACTGGTGTGTACATGTAGTGACAGAGGGTGGTAATGAGGAAAAAAGACCTCCCTCCCACAATCCAAACCCCTACCCACGGTTTAACAGAGGGATTTCGAATTGAGCTACAGATAGAGTTGCAGGACCTCTTTATCTCCCTGTTACAGGTAGAGGGAGTGACCATGTTTTCTTAAATTTTGGCACAACAGTGAGATGAAAGGATTAAGCAACCAGGCAACCAAAACAGAAACAGAAATTACCAGACTCAGGCTTTCAATATAGCCTGTTTGTTTCTTTTAAAATATTATGGTATTATATAGTTTTCCATTCAG
Source organism: Neolamprologus brichardi (assembly GCF_056152115.1). Taxonomy (NCBI): domain Eukaryota; kingdom Metazoa; phylum Chordata; class Actinopteri; order Cichliformes; family Cichlidae; genus Neolamprologus; species Neolamprologus brichardi. The sequence goes on from NC_142116.1 coordinate 20,153,606, forward strand.
TCACCGTGATACTGCTCTAAAACAAAAGAAAGTTTCCTATTTCTTTTCTAACCGGAAAACAAAATCTCCTCTTTTCTGTTTTCTCAGGCAGCCTTCCTGTTGGTTAGATTAGCTTTGGCCCTTGTCCAGCAGATCCAGCACTGCCCACTACCACCCAGTGAGAGGCCTAGGCTCGGTGTCATTTGCGATACTAGAACGTGACCGCTGGTGCCCTGTCTCTGCCGCAGGGCCAAGAGCTCCTTACTCCCATGGATTTTTCATTTGTGGATCTTGCAGAATCAATGTTCTGTTTTTGCCTTCCCAGACAGGGAACATGGATCAGCACTTTCTTTCACCGCTTCTCATCTGTTCGTGCTTCTGTGCGTGTGTGTGTGTGTGTTTATGTGTGCGCACCTGAGTGTTTGATTATTTCCTATATCCTCAATTTTCCCCCTACACCGTCTGCCCCTTGGAAACCACATCCCCTTCTGCCATTACTTTATCCTTCTTCAATTCCTCTCCCCTTTTTCTTTCTGCCGTGTCATGGCATCAGTAGTTCAAGCATTAGTCTAACGTCCGATTTATGTGTTTTTTCTTTAACATAATCATTCATCCAACAGAGTATTTAAGCACCAAACCATTTATTTATGTAGACAAATTTCTTTCCCTGGAGCTGTTCTCTTTTCAGCAAAGGTCTGGAGGCAGGACGGGGAATAGCTGAAGATTTAAAGCTAGGGAAAGTAGGGCAGGAGTCCCTCTTTGACAAACTAAATTGTTTGAACTGTTCTTTAAAGCACAGCATGGGGCAGTTACAGAGCTTTGCTTCTCCACCTGTTCTCAGTTGGATGTAGCAGGTATTTTTTTCACCAGTACCCATGGTGCCTTGCTTCCTAAGAGACTTTTAGTTGGGTAGAAGTCATTGTTACAAACATTGCACCTTACTATGACAATGGCCGCATAAAAGGGAGTCTAGCTGAGCTTTGGTGCCTCGTGGGGTTCACTGCACACAATGTAAATGATTTCTCTCTTGTGCTCCCCCAGTACTGTTGTCTAGTGGGCCACTGGACACAAATAATGAATCACATTTTATACCACAACGCCAGAGTGGAGGAGTGAAAGGTAAAGCTTTAAAAAACTTGCCTTTGCTGGATCCCTGTTTCTGCTGCTCACCACACGGATGACATCCAAGCACAAGATGGAAAATAATTGCATTCTCAGCACACTCTCAGACAAACACTCCCTGTAGACATTTGGGCCAGTTAATTGGAATTTCACTTAGTGCCAACGAACCATCAAGTAACGCACTGGGTTTGTGCTGGCTGCTCTTCATATTATGTTGCAATAGGAATTGAAAACCTCTGTGTACCAGCCTCCAGACAGCTTGGAAGCACTTCTTGGCCAGTGGAAGAAAGACGTGCCGGGGTGAATTTAACAGGGATAGAAAGCCTTAATAAACAGGATAATTATTTCATGTATTTAAGTGTATCAAAATACAATCATGCAGTGTACTGTGACTGTTGTCAGTAATTTTTAATTTTTTTAATTTCTTATCTCTTGTAAGCAGATGAGGTGCATATGCCAACATTGCTCTGCAATGCTAACAGTGCACAGTGACCTTTAAAGGCTGTTTAAAAAATGAAAGAAAAGAAGAGGAAAGCTGGACCACATCCTCCCTCATGTGTAAGAACAAAAGGGAGTTCAGGTTTCCTGGTTACAAGTACACCACTTAGGAGAAAGTACACAGTGAAAGATCACTTTGTACTTGACTAGATTTTATTCAGGCTCAATATGCCATGCCAACCGCACTGATAAGGTTTAAAAAATATGATAACATTTACATTGGGGGTGATGCTGGCATTGATTGGGGTTTAGTTATTGTCATTTCATTAGTTCTCTGTATATTTATGGTCTAGCTAAAATGAGAGAAACCTACCTTGAAGGCTCTGCCAGACAGGCTCTCTTAGAGGTGCTTACCACTGTTGAAAGTTAAGTTATCAGTTAAGTTGTTCAAATGCCTAAAAGTAACCATATTGTGGCAGAAAACTTAAAACAATCTAAATAAAAAAGAAACTTTTCTGGCAGAACTTCTCTGACCAGCTATGCAAGTTTCCTCCCTTGGTAACCATCAGTCTGTCTGTTTATTCCCTGCATTCATGAGTATTCGTCTCCTGGGTTCCTTACCTTTGTTCTTTACCTAAGCTTCATCCCTGTGTTTATTAAGCAATACATTCGGGTGTGTACCCATTTTGTTTATTTGTCAGCTGCTGCCTATCTATAGTCCACTCTTTGTTCTTTTAACCCACCTTCTATGTCCTGCATTTGGCTCTTTTAATCATAGCTGTTATTTTTGGATACATATATTTTTTTTGTCCAGCCCCTGATTGGGAGGTGTATACTTTTAGTTTTCCCCAAGATGTGGCCTTTCCTTGTGCCTTCTCCCCTCCAGCAAACACGGCACAGTGCCGGATTATTTGTACATCTCTGGTGAGCATTTCATCACACGGTTTCGTCATGACGGAGCAGTTACGCGCCACAGCCAGATAGTATCAACGTCCAGCATTATTTCCAAGACTCCCGCTCTATAGCCAAGGGAAGCGTTAAGGCCAGGCAGAAAGCCTGTGCAGGTCTAGTTTCGCCTCCTCCGCCATATATTAAATCCCACCCACTCCCTTGGAAAGTCAAGGGGCCATAAAAAAAGCTCTGCAAGAGAGAGAGGAAAGGAGGAATCATTACGCGCAATTTATAAACCATTAAGAGCCATATTAAAAAGCCTGCAATCTAATTCACCCAGCGGTGGGCTCTGGCAATGATGGTGGCCAAGGGGGAGAGGAGAGTTCATTTAGGGAGTGTGTTTTGGCCACTCAGAGTGTGTGATGTTAATAAGGTCCAGAGGGTCACCTCTAGTCAAGGGAGGCTGCTTACCTCTGCACGGATGCCCAAGTCAGCAGTGGGAGGGTAGAGGGAGGACAGGAAGGCTGACAGAGAGAGAAATTGGAGGAAAGGGGATAAGAGAGTTGAAGAGATATGATATTGCTTACACATCCCACCTAGTCCAGCTGGTCATCTCTTAAAAGTAAATGAGGTTTCGCGGCTGTAACAGCTTAAAGAGTGTATACTGGTGAAAGGAATGCACACATTTGCCCCTTCAACTGCTCGAGCGCTTAGTGGGAGCATTATTACAACTCTATTCTGGATGGAGGATGGAGCAGAGCTTAATTTTGATGTGCAGGGAAGAAGCCAAGGTCCCTAAAGTCATCAGAAATTTCAGACTGCACACAAGACTTTAAAGATTTTCCACTTCATATAATAGCATAGTCAAAAAAAGTTACCTTTGGTCTGAATATTTCACTCAGTGTGCAAAATAGCTTCAGGGAGACGCTTGACCAAAACATATGAGACATTATGAATTAAAGATTAATTATAATTGCCACCAGCAGCACGGGGTTGTAGAACATAAGGGACTATAGTCCCTTTGTACTACTAAGAAAAATTATATATGCAATCATGATATAAAGCTACAATTTGTACTGAAGTGAGGGGTGTGAATTCATTTGTCTTGCAGCCTGAAGAAAGAAACTGCTCTGAAGTGTGGCAGAACAGCAGCAGGTACTTCTGTGTCACTTGCCAGATGGCAGAAGGGTGAACAGACAGCAGTCGGTGTGGGTATCGTGTTTTAGTATCCTTTGGGCTCTACATGTACACCTCATCCCACCTCACATCTGCTGGACTAGTGGAGGTCATGTGCTGTGGGGTTTAGTCACCCTCTGCAGAGCCTCCCGGTCTTAGGCCACTCATACACCACACCAATTTGTGATGGGCACACTTAGGATATCTTCTGTTGCCCCTCTGTAAAAGAACTTGGCACTGTCATTTAGTTCTTCTTTGTGTTCCTTCAGAAAGAGCAGCAGTTTCTGAACTTTCTTTTCCCGAGGTGAAATTTGTCTCTGTTATCAACTAATTGATAAGGAGGTTTCCAAAGAAAAGTTTAAAATTAAGCTGCAAACCGAAGCTGGACACAGTTCCAAAATTTTGAGGAGCATGCCAGCTAAGCCTAATAATAATATTAATAACAACTTAGATTTGTATAGCACCTTTCAAGAAACCCAAGGGCGCCTTACAAAAGAGTAAAAGAGGATAATAATTTAAACCAATCTTTTTTTTTCAGTATAATTACGAGGTGCAGTTTGATCTCCTGCTTTATTTGTAATTTTGCACACTTTAACTGAAATGAAATATCTCTAATTTTTATAGTCATTTCATTTTAATGGAGGGAGAGAGAATATCAATCAAAAGTCTTAAAAAAAACATGGCATAAAAGTTATAAATTGATTTCCATGGACGGGCCCATCTACTAGAAAATCTTGACTGAAAAACCTCCTTCCCTGAAGATGAGTTATGTATGGGGCTTCCAGCACAAAAATGACCCAAAACACACCTTCAAGGCAACAAAAGAGTGTCTAAAGAAGACACACATAAAGGTCATGAAGTGGCCTTGACAGTCTCCAGACCTCAGTCGTATATAAATCTGTGGAGGGAGCTGAATCTTCAAGTTGCCAAGCAGCGGCCAAGAAACCTGCAGGATTTAAAGAGTTTCTTTAAAGAGGAGAGGGCCCAAATCCCTCCTGAGATGTGTGCAAACCTGATGGCCAGCTACAAGAAAAAATGTTACTGCTGTGCTCGCCACGTCAAGTTTTGTTTTGGGATCATTCTTCATCATTGTTCTGTCTTTCTCTACTGAAATAAAACTACCATAAAAATGACCATAAAACTACCACTGCACTTCTTCGCAAGTGAGCAAACATACAAATTCAGCAGGGAAAGAAATAATTATTTCCCCCACAGTATATATGCTTTTACTCAAACGTTTATCTTCCACAACAGCATTAGTTAGAATGAAGCCACTTTAAATGAACAGTTTGCTGTTTTTATCTTTTTCACAACCAGATTATGTCTATCTGTCCATTAATTGTGAAGCTGCCATCAGGACATCAATATTTAAGCAGAACAGAAAACAGGATCGCAGCACTCGTGACCTTCTTTACACTGGCTTCTGGTATGTATTTAGAATAGATTAAAATTGATTAATTGATTGAGGACTTTCAAATCCTTCCATGGCCTTTCACCTCCAGTAGTTGCTGAGGTCTCCGACCTTAATGCCAGTAAATTTTTAGGCAGATATCATCTTACTGTTTCAGCGGAAACCTCAGAGACAGTCCGGACCCAGAGACTGGACCAAAGAAATCATTTCCACTGAGTTATCTTTTTATTTAGTTTCTTGAACTTCACACTTTTTCTTAACACTTGTTTTATTTTGCTTTTCCTGAAGCACTTTATAACTTGAATTTATGAAAGTGCTATCTAAATAAAAACAGCTATTTCTCCACATATATTATTATTTCTCTGTGCATAAGCACTAACCTAGCTGTGGCGAACTGTTTTTTTTTTTAATGATTATTTCCCTCCAAGCATGTTTCGAACTCACTGAGACATTTGCTTAACCTGTAGACAAAAAAATATGTTAATACAGTTTGCTTTAGAGGTGTTAGGAAAGTTGAATTTGATGTGAAAGTATACACATATTTTAAAAGTTTGGCTTGGAAAGCAAAAAAAAAACCTGTTCTTGGCTGCTCTACAGGTTCAGATTTACAGCAGCTTTGCCTTTAATTGAAGTCATTGTCCTTTGAAATATGTCAGTAGAAAATGAAGGACTATTTTAAAAGTGACACCGGTTTGAATATTTGATTTTCACCGAGTAACAATTTATTTTGCTTTTGGATTATGGATTTGTGCTGCAGAACCATCATCCAAATAAAATGCAGTATTCAATTGTAGATATAGATGTACTTGGTCGAATAATAAGGAAAAACCCAGAGCATTCAGGAATATAACAGCACTAATGGGACTGCTACTGGACAGAAGCATTTTAAGCACTTTTGGTTCTAATAAGAGTAGAACAGCTAGTTCAGTTTACATCTCTGCAGTGTTGATACAATATACGTGGACCACATAGATAAGTCTATATTGTATTTGTAGGGAGACGGTCAGGAGGTTCAATAACCGTGGCGTTGAGAGCGTCTGCTCGGAGCCCGAGGCCCTCTCTCACCATATCACAACAACGCCACAGTCAATACAATCCAAATTGAGCCCTCATGCAGAACACTGCACCAATCAATATTCTTAAAAAGGTTACACGTCAAACTATTAAATACTTTATCGATCCCTGAGCAATATGCAGTGCGTTTATGGAAATCTATAGATACTCTATGTTATTCTCGTCCTATAGCGGTGAAGTAAGAAACATTCTTAGTATTTTAACTTCTTGCCGTCACGCAGCAAAGCACGGGGAAACTAATGATAACTAATGCTGCTTCTTTTTTTTGAACATCTCGTAAACTTCAACGCCAAAATCTGACACTTTGTTTCCCACAATATGTTTGACATTAAGTTTTCTCCCATACAGACACAGAAAAGAAGGGAGACAACATTTACCAGGACTGCCTCTAACTCAGCTCTTACATAAGCGATGTTAAGAATATCTCAGAAAGAAAAAAAAGACTAAACCTCAGGTTGGGAAACATTCATCTTCTTTCTTATGGTTGTCAGCGTTCGGAGAGAAAACTCTCTTGCATCTCTCTCATCAAACCAAACTATCACAAACCCTAACATTAAGTTCTTTTTCACATGCCAGCCAAATGTCTTTCAACTAAATGGAGCAGCTGCACTGAAATCACAGAATGTACAATAAACCTGTCACAGTCTGTATTAGCAGATGGGAAATGGGAAAACAAAAGCATGTGTCGCTGAGGATTGAGATTTTAGCTTGCCAGGTGTAAATCTGGCAAATAGGAGATAAAGGGAGAGCAGAAGAGGATATGTTGATCAAGATCGATGGATGTAGTGATGGTGAGTACCAAGGTGACCAGTACAGCTGAAAAACTACAAAGCGAGGTGAATAGCGAAGAATCGAGAGCCAGAAAAAGTGCAATTGTGCCTATCAATGTGCCAGAATGATCTGATGTTACAGCGATAAAGATGGAAAAACTGAACGTTAGAAACAATTACATCAATCTAAGGCGAAGAAAAGAGGAGTTTCCTATATAGAACCATGAGCTGTGAATAAAAAAAATTCATAAGTGGCACTTTTGGGCTTAATGGCGTTGTTGATAGCTGCTTGGGCCATTATAGCGAGTTGAGACGAACATCACCGGAGGGACGAGGGATGGAATATTGTATAAGGACACAGAGAAGAAATAAATGACCAGATGGTGGTTATAAATGCACAGTCAATAGAGAGACAGAAAAAGCAGCAGAGGAAAAATCAAGAAAAAAGAAGGGCACAAGAGAGCAAGAGAAAGTGAGTGGGATTGAGAGAAAAGGGACTGACAGTGAAGAATGCAGGCAGTTAAAGATATCTGCCGAGTGATCTGTTATTACAGAAAGCAGGAGACAAACAGCTTCTTTCTTTTGTTTTTTTTCCAACAGCAAAATAAAGACACTCATCAATTTAAATCAGCAGGGTTCCCGGACCTCACCTTTTATCTGTCAGACACTGGATGGTGAAGGCCTGTTCCTCCTTCCTCTTGTCCATTCATCACACAGAGGAAGAAGACACCCCTCCAGGGGCATGCTGGGTAATCTTGCATGGCCGGAAACATGGCGATGGTGAACGGATGGCGGCGGGACCCTTTGTTATTTACTGCTCACTTAGCCCCTCTGCACCCTGACACACACACAATTTATGAGGACAATCGTCAAAGCCGCTGCGCTCCACTGGAGCACTCCCTGATGGATGTACATGAATCCAGGAGAGGAGAGGAGAGAGAGAAGCGGGGAGACAAAGATAGAGGTTGAGGCGTCGTACAGTTTCCATTACTGTAAATTAAACCACTCACTGGGCTTCATAAAAGAAAGATTTGCATCAAAACAATAGATCAGAACAAACATTTTGCAATTAAACATTAAGCCCCGAGACTAAAAAATCCTTTCAAATATAAACTCCGCAGCAGCTTATATTACTGCCGTGCAGTCCCGTCTCATGCAAGGAGTGTGAACTGAACTGCGCGCTCATATGTCTTGCGAAATGCCACTGAATGCACCAAATGTCACCAGAATGTCAGCAGTTCCACCGTCTGTGCTTTGAGCTTTTATTTTGGTGCATTCACTCTAACAGACACCTCTTTTCCTCGCTGCTTTCATCCGGTATTCACATCCCCAAAACTCATTTACAACGTCCCCGTGCTCTTTGCTAAGGCAGCTGACAAACAGTACAGTAAGTGTTCAATCATAACAATCCATTAGAATAATCACTGATAACAAGTCCATTTTCATAAAAGAGACGGGAGAGGGATTAATGAGCTTAACCCTACTTATGTTCCATCCATTTTGTGCTGTAAATCAATAATCCAGTAATAATGTTCTTCAGTGGGGCAACAGAGCCCCAAGAGCAGCATCCTCTCTCTCTTCATGAGTTATTTGAGCTGCCCTACTATCTCCTTTGTTCTCTATAAAGTTGCCTTTTGGGAGTGCCAGGACCAAACACATATATTTTTAGTGTTTTCTACACAGTCTGGTGTGAAACAACACGAGGGATTGGTGAGACTCCAAGAAGCACAGAGCGCACAGACGGGAAAGGGAAGGGAGGAGGAGAAAGTAAATGAGCAGAGAGAAGGAGTGATGGGGCCAGGAGACCAGGGAGGAAGAAGAAGAAGAAGCAAAAAAAAAAAAAGATGGAGGGAGCACATGGTAGTGGAGAGGTAGGGAATTTTTTACAAGACTCTGTTTAATCAGCCTCTCTCTAACTCTGCGTCAAGGTGCAGTACTCTCTCCTCTCTTTGTATCCTAATGTTTCCTTTATGCATCCTTTTAGATTTTAATAGCACGGAAATCAAAGACTTTCAGCAGCCTTCTAACATAATTGTTGGGTCAGTTGCAAATGTTTTAGAATATAAATTAACGCCACAAAACAGGAGCGTTTCAAAATTAAAGCACATTCTGATGCTCTGATGCTCGTACCGAAAAACAAAACCTGTCTTTCAATTTTTTTTCAACTACTCAGTAATGCTTCAGTGAGGCCGTATGCTGCCGTAATTCTAATTTTTTACATAAAAAAATCATGTGAACTCTGAATTTTTGATTTCTTGCAGTGCTGTCATGACAACGTGAGGTATTTTAAGCTTGCAGCTGGGTGCTATAAAAAATAACATGCAGCCATTGTTTATTGGTCGGCCCATGAAAAACACGGACTGATTATGAAAACTTTGCGAACACAAATTATTTCCATTTGCACACAATAGCAATTTCTGAAGGAAAACACAAATTTCTGGGATCAATATTATTAACCCCCTGAAAAACTGACCTTTTGACATAGCACAATCCACTGCTGTAAAATGTTGGGCTTCAACTTTGTAAAACTTCTAAAAACTTCTCAAAAAAAAAAAAAACTCAGTTAAAACTTGATTTTTTTTTTGCTAGGGTTATCATCCAATTTGCGCACATTTTAAAAACTGCAACAAGGGTCTGAGCTGTCACTTGAGAAAGCATCATGCCAAAAACAAAAGAAATCAATTTAGACTTACGAAAAATAATTGTTGATGCTCACAAAGCAGGAGATGGATATACAAAGCTATCACAGCGTTTCCAAGTGTCAAAAGTTGGAGTGAGAAGCATCATCAAGAAATTCAAAGAGAGTCATACACGCTTGGCAGAGGTAGGAAGCAAAAGATTTCAAAGACTCTGGAAAGAAAACTACTGAGATATGAGTCTAAAGAGCTCAGAACAACTGTCAAGACACGAGGGACTGACTTCTCAAAGAAGACAATCACTAGAACCTGACACAGAAATGGACTCTGAGGTTGAAGACCAAAAAAACCCTCCACTTCTGCAGAAGGGACACATTTAAGCGAGACTGAAATATACTAAGGACAACCTGGAGAAAGACGCATATTGAAAAAAAAACACCCTTTTCCACATGAGATTGATATAAATAGAGCTTTGGTCACAGAGAAGCTGCTTATGTTTGAAGAAAGAAGGGACCATTGTCCCCACAGTGAAGCACAATGGTGAGAGTGTGTCCGTGTCTCTGGAACTGACGGAAGGAATTCTGAACAAAGATGGATATGTGAGGATTTTGATTGAAAACCTTAATCAGTCAGCAGAAAAACCGAGTCTCAGTCATCACTTTGTCCTGCAACACAACGCCGCCCCAAAACATGCGTTGGTCCTGATGAAGAACCACCTCCAGAAGACCAACGTGAATGCTGCCTCCACAAAGCCCTGATTTAAATCCTATTAAAAATCTGTGGGGTGAAATGAAGACCAAGGTCCATGCCATAAGACCAACATATCTGGAGGAGTCTGAGAGTTTGGCCAAAGAAGAATGGGCTGGGATTGTGCAGGAGACAAGTGTGACATTTGTTTAAAACGACAACAAATGATTGGAGGTTGTTATCAAGCAAAAAGGACACAGAATGATAATTTTGTCCCTTTGAGTTATTGTGAAATAATTTTATTTCTGTGTGCAAAGTAAAAAATTGCAGGCATTCCAAAATAAACTAGGATGTCTAAGCTATGCTAATAGTTCATTTCATTTTTTAAAAGCACTTTGGAAATACTTACTCTCTGTCCTCATCTGTATTTCATGAAGAACTGCATACTGGATTCTTATGATGGAGGTCATTCATTGAAAATACAGCTGCTCTGCTGCCAAATGGATATCACAAAACAACACATCTCCTCACATTAGCAAGTACCTAGCTACATTAGGTTTTAGCCTTGTCTAACCTTACCCCTAACCGTAACCTGTATCCAACAAACAAGTCTTCACTTTAAAATACGACAATTTAAACAAAGTTGGAGTTCCATGTAGTCGAAGTGTGGTGTAACAGCCTGCCTCACCTCCACAGACACATGACTATTTGGATCATATTCAGACTGAGCCAAAGTCTGAGTCATGTCACATTTTCCCATTTCCCAATGCTTCACTCAACTGCAAAAGTGAACTCTCGGTTTTCGGTCTTCAAAAACAGACAGAATTTTGAAGAAAATGTCAGCAGGTAAGTTTTATCAACTACATTTCTTACATACTTTACGTTGTAGAGACGCTACAAAGTAGAATACAAGTGAATTCAGCACATCTACATTCAATGAGGCGCACGACGTCTCAGCATCAGCTCATCAGTATTGTCCCGGTCACTCAAACTGAAGCTGTAATTGTAATTTTCAGTACTGGGATGCTGTTGCTCTGATCTTGATGTGCTGATGTGTATAAGTCAATGAACACGAACTGTGTTTGTCACTGAAGTGTAGATTTTGTCTTTGACTGATGTAAATTAGTATTGCCGTGTTGAGTTTTGTATTTTCTAATTAGATTAGACAAGATTTGACAAGGTCACATTAATTCATAGTCCAGTAGACATTCTGACGACATTACCACTATATCTAGTTTTTCAACATCCAGTTTTATTTAGATTTACTATAATAACCTTGCTGCTATGCTTCATAAGCTGTCTAACTGTTCCTGATAGCTTCAGCATGGTGTTTAAAGTTGTATACATTAACCTAAAAAGGGAAATGCTAGAGGAGGTTGCTGGAAGCACTACAAGGCTTATTTTGTAAGCTATATTTAGGATGCTTCCTGGTACGCGTTTGCTTTGATCTCTGCACTTTTATTGTTTTTGGTTATAAATGTTAAGGCTCTAAAAAACAAATGTGGTGTTGATATGTTTTAAAGTAGCTGCTTTGCATAGCTGAAAATAGCTAATTTTGTAAGAAATGCATAAAAGTAATGTATGATGTTGATGGTACGAGCTCGCTCTGCTAATCTGTATGAGACCGAGCCAGTGTGGAGCTTTTAGGGACTAGAGAGTTTATGCACAGGAGAATATACATGACTGACTATTTCTTCTCTGTTGCAGGTATGATAATATTAAATAAAAACAACAACTACCCCCCCCCCCCCCCCCCCCCCCCAAAAAAAAAAAAAAACCCAAAAAAACAAACAAACCCCAAAACAACAACAACGACAAAAAAAACTCTGCTGGATGTATTTTAAATGTTTTGGGTTATTTTGGTAATGCTTCTGTGTTTACACTTTGTTAGGTAGGCGCTTAGGGCATGTGTACAAGAAAAACAGTGTGAGTGTTTATTTCCTCACCATTGCATATGCTAAGAGCATGTGCAGCATGGAGACCCTGTGAATGCTCTGTGGTTACTGTGGCCGTGGGTGGCAAAGAAAGTCCTCAAAGACCTTCAAGGGAAGTTTGCCTTTTCAGTTACACACACACAGAGTTAGATCACCTACACATTCTGTCTTCAGCTTTTTGGATTTTAAATTCAAACAAACTAAGTAAGAATATGAACACGTTAAAAAGGAAAAACAGCAGACAAACAAAGTTATCATTATGTAGAATGCAAAAATAGATATCACTCTGATATTTATGTGCATTTCTCACAACAACAAAATTTGTTTTTCCAGATGATGAACCTTGATTCAAATTCATAATGCAAACAGTTTAATCTCACTTGACTTGTAGTTGATGTCTTGACATCAGTTTTATTTTGGACCTTGATTTATTTATTTATTTATTTTTTGTACACTATCACGAGTAACCACCGCGACAACTTGGGAAGCTAGGCTGAATGGTCATGCTATTGCAGTATATTTGTGATATTTCAAAAGATGCAAAGAAGAATTGGCATCTGTTCTTTAACCTCAGGCAGCATACTTGACTCTACGGTTGCATAATGCTTTACTGTGTTTCCCAGGTAGTTGATAACTTTGTCTGTCTGCTACTTAACTTTTTACTGAAAAGAACTGCTTAATGTGGCTGAAAACAACACAGATGGGACTCAACAAAATGAGCCATGATAGTGAAGTTGTAGGCGAGAAATCAGAAGCAACAAGCTAAAATACACTTTAAAGCTTTGTTGAGCTGAGGGGGCGGGTTCAGAATTATGTTATGATGTGAAGCTTTAAACTTAGTTATGGTTAAAGTGGGGCAACTTAAATATTATTGTTACAATTGTAGTATTGTAGTTATGGGAAGGAACAATTACCTTTGCCATGGAGATAGTGTTTGGTGTGCATGTCATTCTGTCTGCAAACATGATAGCGCAAAAAGTTTTGAATTCATTCTGATAAAACTTTGTAGGCGTGTAGAGTGGGGTCATGTTAACAATCCACAAAAATATGGCTTAGATTTTCATGGTAACTTAATGATCTATTGGCTTGAATTTGACAAAAAGCCTTATAGCTTGACTCTATCTCTTTCAAGCGGGGTTTTTAACAATGGCTTTCTGTCAGGACAAGCAAGGCAGCAGTGCTTGCCTTCTCAAATCTATAAAAATAATCTCTGGTTGCCTTTCTGTAAAAGTCACCGCATCCCAATGATTTTCAACACATCGAAAGCACCATATAAAGATTTAAAATATCATGTTACATTACACCTTTGACCTCTACTTCAAGGTCATAAATAGATCTGAAGGTCAAACCTATCTTTCTGCCTTCTTTTGCACAGACAACATACAGGCATACAGGGAAAGCTATATGGGGAGCTTTAATATATATGTTACTTCAGACCTCTGACCTCTTTTTCATGATTAAATAAGGTCAAATTTTCTTTAAGTCAAACTTTCATAAAATGTCTCTTATCTTAAAACCCTGCTTAAAATTCTAATGCCTTTGTTTTTATTGGGAATTTTTAAGAAATATGCTGGTTATGACTTTTTTATGTGGATTTGATTAAGAGGTTATAACGGTTTAAATACGCAATTTAAGTGGAGATATTATCTGAATTTCAGGAGCGGGACCACACCTCATTCACACCCCTTCTGGCCTCAGGCTATATATGTCCCCTTCACCAATACCACCAATTTTATGCCCCCAGGAGCCAGTGCCGGTCCCATTCGAGGCCTTCCCCAAACTGTAGCACCAGTAAACGGTCCCTCATCCATCATCGCTCATCGTAACTGAGGATGTGGTCCCAGCTAGTGAAATACGCATTCAATGTTCCTGAAAACGTTTTTTGTTTTTTTGTTTTTTTACAAACAAAATAAACTTATGATCAAAGACTTTTTTCACTTCATATTCATTACTAAACAGCAATTTTTATCATTTTAATTTTACTTTTATTCATTTTAATCAGAATCCAAATACTTTATTGATCCCAGTGACAATGTGGTCACAGTTGCTCCAAGACAGTGAGAACAGTAGCTAACAAGTTAAAGTACCAATTAAATACTACAAAATAGCTGAGAGGTTACACACACTGCAGCTTAAGAAAATGCTAGGAAATGATAAAATGCTGCAAAATTTGTTTTTGCGGAGACAATAAGATGTCGGAACAGCTGCGTAAGTGACAGAAACCAAATTCAAAATGTGAACGATCACACAGAGACACACTTAAAAGAAGCGTATTCATTGTGACACTTGTGAGGGAGAAAAAGATGCAAATGTGTGTTTTTATCTTGTGATTCACATAATACTGTAGATACATGTTTGCTGTTTATTGTTAGCTGTTTACTGTTAGCTTGTCATTTCACAGCATCATCCATCATGTTAATGTCTCAGCAAAAACACTTCCATTGTGTTATATGAGTTAGGCTTTTTTATTTATTTTTTTGTGAGCTTTCTCTGTTTCCGTTGAGTTTTCTTCAACTTCTGATGTGTTTTGTGTGCTTTTGTAGGTTTACACTCTCTGAGTGCTTCTTGTTAAATTATAGGTTTGGGACAGGACCCACTTTTGTGGTGTCTTACATGAAAGCCGGAAACACTAATCTTGCACGCAACCAACTAGTATTCACAATTTATGCAATCTATCTATGTATCAAGCCAAAAATACGAAAATTACAATGATATGTTTACTATTAGTTGCTCTTTTTTGAGAGGATGAAGGCATAGCAGGGTGCTGTGTAGGTTTAATTCAAAACATGTGGGATGTATCCAAGTCCCAGCAGCCTCCTGTAGCCCCCAGCTGGCGGCTTCCCCTCTCCTCCCCCCTGCTCTGGCTGGTCCCATCGGCATCATGGACTGAGAGAGTGGCAAAAGAGAGAGAGAGTTGGCAAACTCTGTGGCCTATGTGCCAACACCAAGCCCCAACACTCCAGTGCCTGCCTCAGCAAGAATCTCTGCTACAGCATTTAGAACAGGAGGTAATGGGCCACAACATATCCTGACGCTGCATTTATTCCGATAATGTAGGCACATTTGAATGCAAGAGATCAACATCCCTTTCTGTATTTTTCCAAATTTCAAAATACTCCTGTACTAAAGCTCCAACAGACGATTGCCCTCGGGTCTATACGGGTTTTAGCTGAAACAGCACCTGAAAGCCTCAGGTGCCATGTTTACAGTCAAGCAGAGAAAGTAAAGAGAAATTATAAAAAGGATGGAGCCTCCAAGAGTGGACCAAGATGTGGCAAAAACATGGAATGCGCATCAAGCAGTTAAGTAATTCGGTTTTACTCCCATTATATAACATCATAATGGGCAGTAGTTGTGCAATAAAGTAAGATATACTGTATAATTGGAAGTGCAGCTTAATTAGAATAACTGGTGCCATATTTTTAGGGATTTACTGTATATTACAAATGAAGTGCAGCATCTTAAGAGTGTAAGATGAGTCCAGCATTCCCAGATGAGATGAGGATAAGAGACTAGCAGTAAGAATGAAGAAACACCAGAGGCCATCTGCATGTGTTATTAAACTGCCCATCGCCTGGCACTAAATCCCAGCAGTGGGAAAGAATCCAGCAATCAAAGCACATATGGCCAACAACCGGTGCTTGAATTATCCTTCAAATGTAGGTTAATGAATTCAGGAGCAGACTGACAGTCATGAACATCATATCTTTAACAACCTGACAGACACACCTGCCAATCTGTGGTGGGGCTCTCTGCATGTGGGGTGAAGAGGGGGTGGGATCGATTAGCACCTCAGAAGCAGAGTCTGTTGGGTGACAGCACCGCCAGAGATGCTGGGAGACTCAGGGCCAGTCCATTCATCAGAGACCTCCGAGAGCTAATGAAACACGCTGAGAGAGTGATTAAGACACAGACACCTACTACAGCAGGGCGGTGTGCCTAATGCATTAATCACAGCTTTTGTCTGCGGGTATCTGAACCGTTTCTGTTGCTTTGTGCGAATGTGTGCCAACACGGGTGATGTACACAAACTGAATGTGGTGCATTTGTGCATACAGACACGCCCACAGAGCGGTGGTTATGTTCGGATACAATGTTAGACTAATAGCTGCAATGCATGTTCTTCCTGTGTTTGCCCATGTATGTGCAACTTGATCTATCTTTGTAGCTCTTTCAATTAAAATCGCTCTTTTCAAAGTTTGCACAGATACAAGAAGCCAGTCCTCTTCTCATTATTACATTTTTGGTGTTGATTAATTGGACCTGTACGATAATGAGCGAATGCCCAAAACTAAAAATGTGTTCCATCTTGGAAGGGACCGTCCTGTCTGCTCAGCAAATGGATAATATAATGCAGATGGTACAAGTGTGATCATTTGTTTTTGTAAGAGACTGTTCTGCAGCTGATTACTCATTGCAGTCTGGTCATACATAAGTTTGTCTCATGAACTTGGCTGTTAGGAGCTCCTGCGTCTTTCTTTTTGTTTTTTTCTGAGAAGTCCAAGACAGTGCTGCCATATTAAGCCTATGCTACAAACTCGTTAGATGACATCCAAACACCATCTGGGGTGTCACCGTGAGAGAGCGTGAGAGAGGGTGCATATTGTTTATGACAGAGCCAAGATGAGGTTTTAATACCCGGTTTTATTGCTTAACAAATGAAGACAGTCTGAAGGTGATTATTTATATCTATTAATTAAGTTAATCAAGATGACAGGATTTGCTTCTCTCTTCCCTGTTGCTAATTACATTGTGTTTGTGTGTACAGCACAGGGCCGGTGCCATAAATACAGATGTCATCTGTGCGCCGGCATTGCTAGGGATTAAGCTCTGTTTGCACGCGCGTGTTTGTATGCAGGTGTGTAAACATAATTCGTGTTGCCAATAAATGGTAAATTTGCATACACTTCGCATATATAACATGCAAAAACCTATTTTATTCTTCTTACTTTGCACGGCAGCAGCTTTTGCATACAGGTATAGGGTACAAATGAAATACGTGTAATCCCTAGAAATGAAAAGGACTTTATCTCTCATTGTGTTTTTGTCCGGAGCAGCCCAGGTCGACCTGCTGAGTGAGCAAACCCACCCTCTCCACTCTTTCTCCTTCTCTTCTTCATACTTGTTTCTGTTGCTGCAAATGGGACAGCAACCAAGGGGTCTGCACTACAAGCAGCAGATTAAAGGATTACCATTAATTAGATGTCAGGGACAGAGAGGGGCTTTGCCTGTCTTGGCCATGATACAATATCTGTTAATCTGCTCCGCTCCTGGATAAAAAGAAATCAGTCCATTGGCAGAAAAAATAGGAAAAGAGGGATGGAGCCAGGAAAGAATTGAAAACAAGAACAAAGAGGCAAAGGCAGCGAGAGGTGGGTTTAGAGACTGGAGGATGGATGAAAGGGGCAGGGGAAAAAAAGGAAAACTACTCACGGCCCACTCGAGTGTACATTGAGCTTTTCATATAGAAAGAAAAGCAGCTGGAGATAATGGGATGCATAAGGATGTGAGAGACCAAAAGGAGGTAACAAAGAGCTAATAGCCGGCTGATCTATAGAGAAACAAGGGGCCAAAGAAAGAGGTGAAGTGGCTGAGGCCCGAGAAAAGAGCAGCCGCTCCAGAGAAAAATAAAAATAAAACAAGCTACTTTTTTTAAAGATATCTGCTCAGACAAGGTTGGGCAAACATCTCTCCCCTTTAGACATCTGTCAGCTTTGACCTGCACCACTGCATCTGTATTATTTTCCACCACCCCCCCTAAAAAAAAAGATAAAAAAAATGACTGCACAGCTGCACTTCAAAGATATAGTGCTCCTTAGTCCACACGTGTCATTCGTAATTAAAGACTTGCTCAGATGGATAGCAGGTAAGTCAGGTGACTGACAGATGACTGTTCTGAGTTTGATAAGGCGCTGGTCCATAATAGAAGTCCTGACCCTCATTTTTAGTGCCGTTAACCCAAGGCAGACTGCCTGTGTTGACTTCATCTTTCTTTGACAGCGAGTTTGATTCTGTGCCCGAGGCTAGGTGAGGACAAGCTATCGGGGTCCTGCTAAACACCCGCTTACAGCCCGGCTGATAACACTCAGCCTGTGGGCATGCTGGTTTGGGGTACCGTCTCCCCTTGTCTGGACAGATCACCCTCAGTGAGCCTGCAGATGAGTGAGGCTTATCAGTGGTGCATGTACGTACACGAAGATAATATTGCTCACAGGAAATATATATATATATATATACCTATAAGCAAACTGAGGTTGATCCTAAAATATATAACTATGGGTTTTCTGTTGAGTTAGTAGAACGCCTGAAGGCAAGTACAGGAGTGCAATTTTTAAATTTTTTTTTTTTGCAGCAGTAAGTAGGACCTAATGTAAATTTGAGTTGTGAGGGGGGTAATTGATGGAGAAGGGTTGGGACATCATTTTCTTTTGGTCAGGCGTAGGGCATTCCCTCTATTTGAGTAAAGGGACTGTGGGCGCCCCTGTGAGCCCCACTCTGCTGAGACTCTAATTACTTTGGGGACCTGGAGAATTCAAAGGATTTAGATACGGGGGAAAAAAGAATTTCTAATTTACTGCACCACTTGATGTTTGTCTTCATTTGTGGTATGACTTGCGCTTTGGAAAGCAAACAGACACAAAGTGCGCCTTTATCAGGAACTGCTTCCTGATAAAAGGGAAACAGTATTCGACCGCTGTCACTGAGGTGTTTATCCCCAGGGTGTTTGTGTGTACGTGTGTGTGTGGATATTAATCTCCTGGACAAACACACTGTAACTTCACCCCCTCTTTCTGCTAGAGCTATCTTCATCGCACAAGGCTCAGCACCCTTGCCTGTCTGGCCGCTGACATTTCTGCTCATGCTGTTGAGCCACCACCCTAAAAAACATTTTTTCACCTGGAATAAATGAGCTCAGAAATTTCCAAAAAGAAAAAAAAAACAATTGAATTTTACTTCTTAATTGTGTCATATCTCATGCTGCTGCACAGACATTTACACAGGTGTGTGAAAAATTCAATAATCGGTTTGCAGTCAGGGGCGAGCCGTGCATAAGAACCTGGAGTTAATATCTTTGAGTCCTAAAGACGTCCGTGGTCCAGTAGGCAGATGATTTGGTTACATGCAAATCTTCTTTTCATTCCGAGAGCTTTGTATAATTAGAATATGGTAATCAAATTCAAATACTAAGAGAAAAAGAAAGCATTAAAAAAATATTCATTTTCATTTTTCATTAGTTTGCGGCGTAGATTACATTCTCGCCTGATTGAGAACAGTCCTCTGGGGACTGTGAAAGGTGCTGTCTGAACAGGCTTTCTTGACAACAGACCTGCTGAAGCATGAGAATCAGAAACAAGTTTTGGTTATGAGGTCAACTAACAATAATTGCTTAGCAGGTTGGTCAATTAACACCCCCACTTCCCCCCACTCACACACTAAATTTGCATGGGCATGTTTATTTTGTGCCTTTATATAGTGAATCAGAAAGGTGTTAATTTCATGCCTTTTCTGCGAGCGAGTCAGTGTGCGTTAGAGAAACAGACTGCATGGACAACATTAGTGTATAAGACAAAAGGACTTGTGTGTGTGTGTTTCTTACTTATTCAGCATGACGCGCTTTGGAATTATGAGGCCACAAAGGCAGTAAAAGCTTAATTTGAGAGGTTACACTGTTCCCGACCGAAAGCTATAAGAAAGCTCAATGGTGAAATGAGGATTTAATAAAAAAAAATATATTCCCAGTGATTCAGTTGTCATCAGTTGAGAGCACCCCTACATATGCACAGACCCGTGACCAATAAAACGAGAGTGAGAGAAAATGGGTGGTAAACTTTCCATCATCTCCATTCTTTCTTATTAACAGGGGGATATTTTGCTCTCGCTCTGAGTGGCAGAGACCAGTAAAGCCACGGTGTTTTACGGCCTCCCAGCTCGCTGTTGACAAAGATTGGACACCAGAGGGGCCTGCAGGAAAGTCACAAAGTCATGGAGGACAGAGAGTGGAGGTTTGCAAAGTGAGTCTTCACTTGACAGAATCTTACGTTATTAATGGTTTAAGACATTAACGTCACACTTTCAAACTTTAATTGAGCAACCAGTGAGCGAGATCTCAAACAGCAAGGCTCTCTAGGGTGACATATGTTGTGCGCGTGTGTGTTTGGCAGAGTGTGCCCATGTCTGTTTGTGTGTGTGTGTGTTTTTGTGTGTGCTCCTCACCTGTGTGGGAGTGTGATAGACAGAATGAGACCTCTCAGCAGAAGGTTCTGGGGAGACAATCAATACTCCTCACCGAGCTGCGTGGCTACAGCCCTCTCTCATTATGTGCCACAAGGGAGGCTGCTGCTGAGTCTGGCTGAGCAAGAGCCAAGGGAGTATGGACACATTCACAGAAGCCCCCTGACGTAGGCTATTGCTACCTTTTTCACGATACGTGACAGGATAATGAGTCTACAGCACCCCTCGAAACATCTCTCGTGGGTGCACTTTCCTTGTGTATCTTTTCTATGAAGGACTGTTAGTGTATTCTTTTTTTCTTCAGATTCACCAAGAAGTCCATTCAAAGGCACCTCTATTTTAGATGCAATGATGTCCAAAATCAAGAGAGGCTATTTGTGGATATGCTGCACCTAACTCAGGGGGAGAAAAATGAGCAGAAAATGATACCTACAGCATACCGTGACATTGGAAGAAAAAAAAAAAAACCTCTCTGCAAACAATGTGGCTCCTATTATCTGCAAATAACCACAATCCCGAAGGTGCTTTTGGATTAAATATAACTGCGAAAATAATGGGCATATTTTAAAATTTGATAATGCAACAAAATCCTTCTGGGCACCAGTTTCTTGGACCAAGACTGTGGGACAGTTCTGACGAGCTGCACCCCATCCCCATCCATTTCTATGCAGGCTGCCAGTAAGCTGTGCCAAAGTGCTGATATCCCTCATTAGAAAAGCAGAATCCAGGAAAGAGTCCAACTCATTCTTGCCCACACTGTCACAATGATGGCGCAGGGTCTCCACAGGAGATTTGAAGGTCAACAAGAAAAACAGGTTGTAACAGATATAGAATTGCGGCCAGTGGAAACCCAGCCATTTAAGTAGAGTAGGGCTGCTGAGGAGGGAGATTAGGAAGAGTGGAGTCGTGTTCTCCCATGCTTGTTAACGTTAACTGAATTCGACTGTACAAGGAAATGGGCACATTGATGGAGGTTGTTATTCATGCATGTGGATCCAAGTGAAGTATCTGTGATTTCCATGCCAACAGTCAATTTATTTTATTTACAGATTAGGGGGAAAAATGCAGCTATTCTAACAAGTCATTCATTATCTGTTGATACCCAGGATTTATCCAGTGAGCCCACAAAAGACAACATTTATCCAGCCCTAAGGGCAGAGCCTGAGGGGTGGGGGCTTGGCTCTAAGCCTACAGGAATAAAGAGTTAACACAGGTCAAATCCCATCTTTCATATCCTCAGGCAAAACATGCATCCTCGTGTTCAGCAATTCCACACTGGTAACTCATTTTTTAAAAATTCTGATACTTATCACCATATTTTTCTCTGTTGGACTTGGCATACGTGCCACACTTGAGTCTTATTTAAAAGCTCTGTCCCACCTGTGCTCCTTTGTTAAAGCTCAGGGGTGCAGCAGGTATTGCGATGGGCTTTCGGCACCAGACAGGGCACGGGATTACACCATCACTAGAAAAAACCACTGGCATCGCCTGCTGGGAATTCTAACAATTATCAGCCTTGCACTCCAGGGATGTGGGACTGATGTGGGGGAACAGGGCGTCTAGATGCAGAGGAGGGGGCAGTCAGGCTTTTGGATGTGGTACAGATAAAAACCCCATCTTTAATGGCGGTCTGTCACATTGAGATAAACGGTGCCCACCAGGCAAATTTATTACAAAACATCAGATGTCTCAAAGGCACTGTTAAAAAGCCCTGCATGAGACGTGCCATTGACTGTTTTGTTTCATGTGACTGGCTTAAGAATATCCTGCTGCTTAGCTCCTTTTGTTTTGTTTTGCATCCTTGGCCACAACATCGGTCACTGATGCTGCTGAAAGTGTAGGTACAGATGTATAAATGCTCCCTTTTCGCCATCCACACATAAGCAGGCCTCTTTGTCATTTTGGAACCTGTTTTAAATCGAAGGACCCATCTGAGGACGTCGGGAAGAGAAAGAGGACCTGTAATGAGAGCACTAAAACAACATATGTTACTCCCTTACACCTCTCGATTTAAGACTGGCTTTTATTTCACGTCTTTTTTCCCCTCCTTCGCACACGCTACACCTTCTGTGTTGAATTCCCACTTGCCTATTTTTGGAAAGTCATTGAGAGTCTTTGACAAAGACGGCCTGAAGTAAATGTGAAAGCGTACCCCTGGCCTTGTCGCCTGGTAGTAGAGCAGACCATCTGACCACCAGCAGTAGGTTGGGCCATGAGGGGCCATCCGACCAAACCTGGGAGACCTGTGTAGCCGCTATTGCCAAGTTGCTCCACTCTCCTTCAAGCTTCAGACTACTCTGCCCACCTCAGCTACCACAACCAGCACTACCCCTCGCCTCTCTTACCCCTGCAGGTGCCAGCTCTTCTGCTCAGCGAGATCCCAGTGGAGCACACTGAAAAAAGAGAGAAAGAAATCCATCCAGTCAACCTCGTTTTTGTGTGTGTGAGTGGGACAGAGATTTGAAAGAGCACTGGTGGCAAAATGGGACTCGTAAGCAGAGGTGTCAGAGGAGGTTTGCTCCCAGGAGGGCTAATTTTATATTGTTGTCCAGATGACCTTGAGCTGGGTACCATGGAAACATTCCTACCTTGACTTTGAAAGGTGTCTTGGTGGCTCTGCGTTCGTGTGGCGACAAAGCCCTCTCACCTCAGAACAGAGAGAAATGGCCAAAGGCAAAAGGCTGGAAATAATAGCAGAGCGCCTTCAGTGCCCAGGGAAGGAGAGCATTAGCAGGAAATCTTTTGAGGTGCCTCTGTTCATGCTTCACAGCTCCTCTTCAGACATGTAGCTGAATTTGAAAGCTATTGATGGCCTTGTTCAATCAATGGAATAACAAAGTCCTGAACTAAAGTGACTCAGACAAAAGTGAGGGTAAGTGTTTCTGTGCGTGTGTCAGTTAAAGACAAGAGGCAAACAGATAGGAAGAGAGAGCTTTTGATTGCATGTGAGTTTGGGGTGTTCAGAGCGTGCATAGCAAGAAGCACAGCTGCAGAAAGAAACTGGGAATGACTGGATTTGATGTTCTTAATATTAGCTTGGAAATGTACTAAAACCTCTATGTTTGTCTCTAAGCAACATGCACACTCTATGTAAATTCACGTCAACTAACATTATATTCAGCTGTGTTTGTTGTGTTTTGATATACAAATGAAGTCAGTTGGAACACATTAGACTACACACATTTATTTCAGGAATTAAGCACTATTAGGCTTTGATTACTAAAAATTGTGCCCAGGCAGGACAAGACAATATTTGTATGCAAATGCAGAAAAACAAAGCTACACTGGTTGAAAATGCTAAATAGGGCTCGTGATGATGATTCATCTCATTGAGGCTAAAGACAAATGCAAAATTCTCTAACTAAACAAGAAAATATTTATCATTAGTATTTGCAGAAGTCATTTGATTTGAATGTGTTTTGAATTAGAGATTAACTGAACTTGAAGACGTACCTGCCTGAAGTTGCACGCAGTCGTGGCTGACTGTCACTGACTACAGCAGTGTGTAGGCAGAAAGAAGAATAAAGAGCACATGTATCCTGCTATGTGCCACACCCTACCTGCTATCCTGCTCTCCCAGGCACTTTCCATCTGCTATCGCAACACCTACACTGGAAAACAGAGTGATGTTACTTTCGATTGGTTCATTCTCATTCTACATATTTAGGGCTCATTATACTCCAAAATAGCACTCTGAGAGTGTCACTGTGCGCAATTGGCAATGGTTGTTTTGACTAAAAAGGATGCCAAATGTGCTCATGCAAACAATCTCTGATGAATCTTGTTTACTTCCGTTGCTTATTGAAACATTAAGACCATTGACTGTAAGACAGTTAGCGTTAGCTGTTAACGTCAATTAGGAATTAATTACATAGTGTGTTATAAACAGTGTTCTAAATACAGACCAAAGGGCTCTGTGACATTGTTTTAATGTTTACACAGAGCAAGCATTTGTAGCTGGCATCCCCCTTTCCTGTGAAGTACTCTTGGAGGTAAGTCTTTTATATCTCAATTAAAGTGCTTTCCCTGAGCCCCGTGCTCTGAGCACGGCCATTATCACCATGGCTCCCAACAGTCTAATTATGCCCACTCCCAACATCACCCTCCTCCCAATCCATCCTGCGCCCACGCTGCTCTATCTTGAACCTCAGTGAGCTCACCTCAGCCTCCTTAAAGCCAATCAGAGAGCAGTGTATGGAATCATTGGAGTATGGGATTGGCTACGTGACGCTGGGTGTCTCTATGGGAGGCATTGAGGAAATACCCCAGGGGAGACCTGGCACAGCACGGCTGCTGCTAAACCCTGAACTGCCTGTCAGCAGCACTTTGTCTGAACATGATGTGTTCTTGTTAAGAGGCAGTGATGCGATGTTAGAGCAAACACCCCTCCTGCAACGGGCAGGTGCAGAAACCTCGGTAAAATAGACCCATTTTTAGAGCAGCCTCAGGTGTCTGGATGGCAACGGTGTGGCAGCATTCACCATTTAAGAACAGTCATCACAACACTTACAGAAAACAAGCTGGAAAATTATTATTCAACATTCAAAATTCAGCACAGGAGCTTCTAACTGTGCCTTGGTGCTCAAGACATGGAAACCATACAACACCATAAAATACCTAAAGTTTGACTTTTGTTCAGTAAACTGCATGAGGAAACTGGCCACTTAAAGAGGAAAGCGGAAAATTCTTTATACTATATTTATAAAACTTAATTTTCAATGCCTGCCTGGAATCAGTCACTTTTTTGACAAATTCTCTAACCTTTAAAAGACTGGAGATATTTGTATATATTTTATATGTGCTTTTGTGAGATTCTTTTCATTCAACAGTTTCCCATCATGACTTTGTTGTGCTCTGCCGGGGGAAACATTTTCTCTGACAGACTGATTTAAGTGTGCTGCCACAGGGACAGTCATATGAAAGCCTATATCTGGCTTTCAACACATCTCTCAAGCAGATAATCACCAGAACTTCCATTTAAGATTAGAGAAAGGGAACAGTATATGTCTGATAAACACACAGAGTCATTAAAAATGTATTCCTAAATTTATAAATATAATTGGCTCACAAAGGAGCCCCTTCTGTGACTTTAGTTGAATGATCAGGGGTGCACATAAGTGGTCCGCAGGTGCGCATGGGCTGTCAAAATAAAAGACGCGCACCAGAGAAGAAATTGCAACGCACATTTGGTTACATTAGATTTTCTGCAGGAGGACAGACATTTGTTTAGAACTCTTAAAGATGTCGAAGAAGCAAGCTCCTTTAAGCACCACCTCCAAAGAAATGTCAGAAGGAGTCTGAACCGCAAAAGAATCGCGTATTCTTGGAAAAGTGGTTGCAGGAGGAGAGCTGGCTTCAAACAAATGATGAACGCACAGAGATATGGTGCAGAATATGCCGTGAAAATCCCACTCTAGCGGATAGAAACAGTGCCTTTTATATGTACGCAAACATGCATTGCAACTTCTCATCTGGTGCGTGTCTTTTATTTTGACAGCCCATGCACACCTGGGGACCACTTATGTGCACCTGGTTATGATAGCTTTTGGATGCTTGAGGGTTAAGCAGCTTTAACCTATTTAGGCACAATTTTCAGACCTATTTTAACCTTTTTGGATTTTTGTAGAAATGCAAAAAAACCCCACATGTGCACAAAATTCTGAAAACATGAATCAACAAAATGACTTTAACCTCTTAAGCCCCAACGCCCCCTGATACGGGGGCAAAAAGCAGGAGATCAGGTAGGCTTGGGGCTTAAGAGGTTAAACTGCTAAACTCTAAGCACAATTTCATTGGCCTCACATGTCTTTCCAAATACCCGACTCGTAAGTCTCTGAGCATAAATTGAATCATTTAGCACACTTTGTTTGCCTAGGAACACTGGCCTTGAAAATGCAACACAATGATTACCAATTAGTCTCACTCCTGTTGCACCTGTTCAACTTCAATTGGAAGAACAACTGTGTTATGTGCCAGAGTATACAAGAGATCTCGAGTGACTTACATAGTTGTGCAAGAAGACGGAGCAGCAAGAACACAAAAGAAGAGGATGAGTGAGGATAAGGATAAGAAGAAGCCTAGGAGGCAGCAAAAAGCAATTTGCAGTTTTTTTTGGACCATTCTGTGGAAGACTTTGTAATGCAGTAACACACATATATATATTCCTTTTGTTACCTTTTTGTATCTGTGTGCCGATTTTCTTTCTAGTGTTTGTAGTGGGAAAATCACAGAGTTTTGCCAAATACTAAGCAAAATAAGTTGCATTTGTGTTGCATATAGGTCATTCCATCTCTTGGCCTTTCTGTGTGGAGTTTTCATGCTCTCCCTGTGTCTGGGTGGGTTCTGTTTGGGTACTCCGGTTTCCTCCCACAGTCCAAAGACATGCAATTAGTGCACTTAAGTTAATTGGTGATTCTAAATTGCCCATTGGTGTGAATGGTTGTCTGTCTCTCTAAGTTTTCGCCCTACAACAGACTTTGATCTGTCTGTAATGTACCCTACCTCTTGTCTAATGACATCTGGGCATTAGCGGAAGAGAATGTTTATAGAACAGATGAAAATCTGAGGCTATATTTGAACGTGAAAACCCCCAAACTGAAAAAATGTTTGTGTATTGTTAAAATATAAAAAAAAGTCCAGCACTCCTGTAAAGTCCCCTATTTAAACACACGCTAATAAAACACACAATAATATATTAATAATAAACAATAATAACATAAAACACATAGAATAGTTTTCACAATGAAATAATTAGTCACACAAATGAAGAAAATGCTATATCTGTCTGCAATAACAGCATCATCATTATGATGCTACAAAAGACCAGGGGATATTTCAAGCTTTTAAATTTAATCGTTTTTCATGTATTCATGTTCAAACAATGACACAGATTTTGTTTTAAAAAGGCCTGAATGTTGGCTGACAACCATTTTTTTCAGCAATATATGTCTTGAAAATTATTTGCTTTAATATTAGCAAATAATTTGGACAATAAAACGTTCATGAAACTCAGTCGAGCAAAAGGCCCACATTGATATGAGATAAATGGATGCATATGCACTCTGTTGCGGTATTTGTACATCTGCCTTCACATGCATAGGAACTTCACATCCCATTTCTAATCTATAGGCTTTAATGTGTCAGCCCACATGTAGCAGCTATAACAGAATTTGGCAATAACAAAAGGAAAAAAAAAGCCTGTATTAACCAAAACTTTACTTATATTCTGTAAACTTCTATATATTTTAATACGTGATGTGCATCATGAGGCCAAAACATAAATGAACACTTTAATGGCAGCGTTTTAAATTGATCACATCAGTGTTTATTTGATGCTCTGTAAGACATGAGCAGATAATAGCTGTGTGTATTGTTTGGCAAACCGAATCCATTTTGAATTTGAAAAGAGATGTGTGACTTTATGAAAAAGCAGTCGTCTCTTTTCAGCTTTCGTTTAGAGGTTTCAAGAATGTGAGGCACAGTTTTTGGAAATTTAAATTTAAATACAAGTTCAAATGTTTTCTTGGGGGAAAAATGGTAAAATACTGTGATATTTGGAGATAAAGTTTTTCTGATGCAGTGACATTATGATAAGACGTTTTCTAAATGTAATTTTAAAACTGGGCTTTGTATTAGGAGTTTTGAGAACTGTGTCTTAGCAACACAGGCACTCTACTCAAAACTATGTTTTCTCACATAAATAGAAATTTTTTGTTTGTACTTTTAATGACAACTTTTTGACATGAAAAGAAGTTTAGCATGTCTTAGTGGTAAATTGTTAATTGGATAAACAACATGTGTAGTAGCTCTGCTAAGGACAGCTTTGTAACCTAACTGGATAAACAAACTAAATGAGCTGAGAAAAAAGACCAAGAATGATTTCTTTTCTCTTCTTCTCTTTTTCAAAAGAAAAAAATCATTTTAACAGACAAAGATTAGCAAAAAAAACTTGGCGATGGCAAGTTTGTGGCAAGTTTCTGAATAAGGTCTAAGAAGACAACTCTGTGCAAATTAGAAAAAGGTAGAAACGGAAGTGAAAATAACCAGATACAACATAGCTCACAAACTGTTATTTTCATATAATTTGTCACTGAAAGGATATGATGTCGGACAACCTTTTCTGGGAAGTGAATACATTTTCCACATTTAGTCATTTGTATGTATGTATCTATAAAGATTAGTTACTACCAGTTTCTCAGCCTAAAGATGAAAGTGAGTGTTCTTGCTTATGAAAGCCAAACCTTCTTCCAGAGCGACTAGGACAGAAATATGAATCAATGATCAGTGACTTGCAGCTTTCCATGGGCAGAATGGCAGCATAATTGAAAATAAAGGAAAGGACAGAGCTGCCAAGTGACAAGTCCGCGAAGTATAGAGCTACAAACAAAATGCACCTGTTCTGCATAGAGAGCACAAATGAGACTTCACCATCATAAATCATGCACCTATAGGAGACAGGTACCTTCTCCTATTAGGACCTCGAGGCAGGCATAGACTGTAGAACCGGAGGACTGTAGAGCAGCATTCAATAACAGAGTAAAACCTACAACACACCTTTGACATATATAAGGTAGAAAAGCAATAAATCAAACCTTTTCTGTAATATGAGCATGCGTCACCTTTAAAGCTGTGAAGCTAACCTTCTGGGTAGCTTCAAATCCCTGTGAAACTGTGTCATGCTACAGTGGGGCAAAAAAGTATTTAGTCAGCCACCGATTGTGCAAGTTCCCCCACTTAAAATGATGACAGAGGTCAGTAATTTGCACCAGAGGTACACTTCAACTGTGAGAGACAGAATGTGAAAAAAAATCCATGAATTCACATGGTAGGATTTGTAAAGAATTTATTCGTATATTCAGGGTGGAAAATAAGTATTTGGTCACCTCAAACAAGGAAAATCCCTGGCTCTCACAGACCTGTAACGTCTTCTGTAAGAAGCTTTTCTGTCCCCCACTCGTTATCTGTATGAATGGCACCTGTTTGACCTCATCATCTGTATAAAAGACACCTGTCCACAGCCTCAACCAGTCAGACTCCAAACTCCACCATGGCCAAGACCAAAGAGCTTTCGAAGGACACCAGGAAAAGAATTGTAGACCTGCACCAGACTGGGAAGAGTGAATCTACAATAGGCAAGCAGCTTGGTGTGAAAAAATCAACTGTGGGAGCAATCATCAGAAAATGGAAGACATACAAGACCACTGATAATCTCCCTCGATCTGGGGCTCCACGCAAGATCTCATCCCGTGGGGTCAAAATGATCATGAGAACGGTGAGCAAAGATCCCAGAACCACACGGGGGGACCTGGTGAATGACCTGCAGAGAGCTGGGACCAAAGTAACAAAGGTCACCATCAGTAACACACTACAACGGCAGGGAATCAAATCCCGCAGTGCCAGACGTGTTCCGCTGCTGAAGCCAGTGCATGTCCAGGCCCGTCTGAAGTTTGCCAGAGAGCACATGGATGATACAGCAGAGGATTGGGAGAATGTCATGTGGTCAGATGAAACCAAAGTAGAACTTTTTGGCATAAACTCAACTCGTCGTGTTTTGAGGAAGAAGAATACTGAGTTGCATCCCAAGAACACCATACCTACTGTGAAGCATGGGGGTGGAAACATCATGCTATGGGGCTGTTTTTCTGCCAAGGGGACAGGACGACTGATCCGTGTTAAGGACAGAATGAATGGGGCCAAGTATCGTGAGATTTTGAGCCAAAACCTCCTTCCATCAGTGAGAACTTTGAAGATGAAACGAGGCTGGGTCTTCCAACATGACAATGATCCAAAACACACCGCCCGGGCAACAAAGGAGTGGCTCCGTAAGAAGCATTTGAAAGTCCTGGAGTGGCCTAGCCAGTCTCCAGACCTCAACCCCATAGAAAATCTGTGGCGGGAGTTGAAAGTCCGTGTTGCTCGGCGACAGCCCCAAAACATCACTGCTCTTGAGAAGATCTGCATGGAGGAATGGGCCAAAATACCAGCTACTGTGTGTGCAAACCTGGTAAAGACCTATAGTAAACGTTTGACCTCTGTTATTGCCAACAAAGGTTATGTTACAAAGTATTGAGTTGTATTTTTGTTATTGACCAAATACTTATTTTCCACCCTGATTTACGAATAAATTCTTTACAAATCCTACCATGTGAATTCATGGATTTTTTTTTCACATTCTGTCTCTCACAGTTGAAGTGTACCTCTGGTGCAAATTACTGACCTCTGTCATCATTTTAAGTGGGGGAACTTGCACAATCGGTGGCTGACTAAATACTTTTTTGCCCCACTGTATGTACAGTGTGCTATTAAAAGTTCTTTAAGAAAGAAAGTATGCATTCTTTAATGGAGGAAAACAGGTTAAAATTTCCTCTTAGATATTTTTAAATTAAAAGATCTGTGACTTCTTCCTGTTGTTCGCGGAACCACTTTTTAATTTATTTAGCACCAGGCGTCACGGTGTTATCATCTTGGTTTACGGGCCCATCGCAAGAGTACAAAATTTGCGCCACGGGGTGCACTTGCTCGTGTAAAATACCTTCGTGTTCCTTGGCTGTTACGCAATCATGCAGAGCAATCATCAGACCTAATGATTCCCAGTGGAGGCTGCCCCTACTATTACAGCTAGGCTGCAATGTTTAACCGTCAGCAACAGACACTGTGGGTTGAAAGCATCATTTAGCGTTCTTCAGAATCTAGAGAGGATGAAAGATGAGTCATGAGATGATATGCCTCTCACTGATGCTCGAGGTCTCGGTTTAAAGCAGGTTGTATACCTTCATTTGTAGCCTTTGGACAGTTTGTTTTCAAACAGCAACTTCACCAACGAAATATCAGCTTTGTATAGTTGACTGCACAGTACTCATCACTTAATACTGTGGAAACAGCTGAGACTGAAAGACCGGTCAACATCTATAGTGTTACATAAATGCCTATCTGCTGTTGACAGTGGCTTTACTGGCACATGTTAACTGTGTTTGGCAGAGTGTAGGTGTGTTTTTTTCTGTCTTGTTTTGTCTTTAAGGTCATTTTCCTTGACATAGTTATTATGCTGCTTTAAATCTGTCTTCTTATTTGCAGATGAGCTTATTAATAACTTATTCTTCTTTTAAAGTAGCGTTCATGGCTAAATTGCATTCAACTGACTGTAATTTGGTTCAGCCTCGTCTTTGAAATGATAATTTGATTATTCATGTGGTATCTCTATGATTATGTGTAATCTGTGTAGCCTTGCATCTCTTTCATCTGTTTTATGTCCTGAAATGTAAATATTTATAATGAAAATGACTCCACTGAAGCAGAGCTCTGGTCACGCGCTCTGGGTACTGACCGAAAGAATGAAATCACGGATACAAGTGATGGAAATGAGTTTCCACTGTAAGGTGTCTGGGCTCCCCTTCATTTTGGAGGAACTCACACTGGAGCTGAAAAGAGCCAGTTAAGGTGGTTTGGGCCTCGGATTAGGATGCCTAGTGGTTGGTCGCCTAGGTGTGGTGTTTTGGGCATGCCCAACTGAGAGGAAGCATTGTGGGGGACCTAGGACATTATAGAGAGGTGAAATCTCTGGATTGGCCTGGTGCCCCATATATACATATACAAATATATATGTTTCTAAAATATGTGGAAAGTTGCTCCTTCTCAGCAGTCAGCTCCGTAGCCTTGAGAGAAGGATCTTCTGCCCTCCTCTCCAGTTTAGATCATCTTTTTCTGCTGCCAGGGCAAGGTTTACATTCTGAAATTAGATACCTTTTCCCCACCTCTTCTGAACTTCTTCCTTCCTTTTATTGTAATATATACTTAATTTCAGCCTCACACCATCCCTCACTGCCCTTTGTCTGGCACACTTTTCTTTTTCTTTCAGTTTTAACTTAACCGGTACACTTTCATCTTGTGATTTCAAAATTTTCAGATCTGCTCCATGTGTCTCTTCTCTGCCTCCTTCTTTTCCATCTCTTCATGTAATTTCTTGTCAGTGTTCAGTGTTTTTTGGCAGCCAACTTTTTCAGCAGTTTATCCAAGACAAATTCTGTTCTTATCTGTTGCATCCGTCCTTATTTATACTGTATTATTAATACATTAACAGAAAGACCAAGGTTAAGCTTAGTGAATAAATGGTGGAACTTTAATATTTAAAAACATTTTTGGAGAATGATGAATCATTACAAGCCAGATCAAATGTTATAAAATATTATTATTATTATTATTATTAGGAATTACCTACTAATAGTAATAAAATATATAAAGGCTGAATTCTCTATCGATGCATTTTGATGTATGCTTGCTATTCTTTGCTGTAAACCTTTAGTTGCTATTTTACCAAACAGCAAACAGCAGGGAATGTGTTATAATGCATGTTCTCCTCTCATGTGTAAACATCAAGGGTGCCACATGTAAAAGAGAGCTTCTTTTCCCTAGACTCAATTAAATTAATGACAAAATAAGATTTTATTTCTTTAAGTTTCTTTTCTTTAATTAGGGAAATGACTAAGGGAGGGGTGTCAAAGGAATGTGACAAAGTGACAAGTGACACAAATTAAAAACATCCAATTACAGGAAATAAAACTGCAGGAAACGAATCCATTCTTTACACTTCTGAGTACAGCAGTCTAAAAACAGTATGTTAGTGTTAAGGTATATATTGTGTCATTTCCACGTCTTTTTTTTTTTTTTTTAAATCTTCTGATTTTAAATAATTACTTAACTGTGATTTTGTATTTATTTTATATAAATATTATATATATTTTATATATCAATATAAATGTGACTGTTACACATTTATTTTATTGATTAAACATTCAAATTTTTTTAGACATGTTAAATTTATACAGCCCCCCCCCCCCCCCCCCCCCCCCCCCCCAGTATGATACTGTTATTACACCTCTTCTGCTTGCAAATGAGTCATTTAGGAAAGATGTCACGACAGGTTTATCCACAGCTTTTTCATTCAGCGACTCTTTTATTCCTTTTGTTCAAAGCGCTAACCAAAGCAGCGTTCATATTACAGCAGTAGCAAAAACAGGCATTTGAAGTAGTAGTTTTTACAGTGACAAGGCAAAGACAAGAGAGTGGGTGATAAACAAGAGGTATTACAGGCAGGCGATGAAGAAGAAAAGCAAGATTAGACTGCCAATTACTTAATCTCTATTGTTGTTTGTGACTAATGATAATTAGAAATAGCACGCAATAATTGCAAATTCACAGACATGGGCGGAAACAAACTGTATTACCACAGCAGTATATATCTTGTAATCAACAATTAACAGCACAGCAAACCACTGCTTGCTTATCACATAATTCTCATGTCTACCAAACACACTGGTAACAAACTGTGCTTGCTGACGAAAATAACATGCACTTCACAGAGTGGTGATTTATAACCAAATGAAAAAAGTTAAGCAATTATTAAAGCTTGTTAATTCTTTACTTTAAGGTTATTCTCTCTCAGAGTCAAAGATGTGTTTCTTACACAGAATGTTCAATCTTGTGAGACCTTTTTTTGGTAATACAGTGGTGGGAGGCAGGGATGGATGGTATGTGTTGGAACATTAATCATATGCATGTGTTTGCAAAATGTTCCTTTGCTGCCAGACTGCTATGCAACAGAGGCGCAACAGAACAAGGGCAGCATCGGCCAAAGTCAGCAACTAGGTAGCAAAATATATATTCCGCTGTCAAATACACACGACACACGTGCACCATTTCCTAAAATTAAATGAATAAAAACAATTTAAGCAAACGAAAATGTCTCAAAGTGATAACTCATCTATATATATATATATATATATATATATATATATATATATATATATATATATATATATATATATATATATATATATATATATATATGTGTGTGTGGTGTGTGTATGTATATATATGTATGTATATGTTTGTAGTTGAGACGGCTAGTCTTTGGATATACAAAAACAAGAGAAGTGTAAAACGTTTAAGCTGTCTTTTCAGTGTGTCCAGAGAACATTTTCTGTAATCTTCGGGTTCTTGACCTTGGGTAATTTCATCATCTTCAGGGTAACTAAACCCCAGGAGACCATCAGTTGTGATCTCTCATGTGCTAGTACTGTCACCTCACTGTAAGGGGGACTCATGATCAATACATTGTTTATATCTTGATGTTTCAGTCCTTCAGTTTCTCCCAGAGACAAACTGGTGGATTTGAACCTGCATTGCCTGAAGTCCTGCTATTTAGACATGTTAACCTAAATAATAGACTGGGAATATTTTTGTGTAAGGAAATATATAATAAAGGTGTTTAAAACGATCTGTTCTTTATAACATACCTGTATTTTGACCCAATGTTGTGTTGAAAGATAGCACGTAAGTCAAGTTTCTATTCAGAAGGTGATTGAGCCTAACTTGTTAATGTCAGCAGTGATACCGGCAGGATATTACTTTACTAATTTTTAACCTGTTAAGGCAATGGCAGTGTCAGCCCAAATTAAACAGGCAAGCAAAGTAATCCTGTAATCTTAGTACTGTGTACATTATATAGACTGAAACTACAAAGTGAAGCACAGCCGCTGTGTGTTGCAGAGTCACAGGAATGTTCTTGTATTATTTTGGTGAAATATTGTTATACTTGATTCTTTAGTTAGCAGTAGCAAATAATTTAGCTCATGCTGTTAAAATCTATCAACCAGCATGAGTAACCTAAATTTGGTTAACAGTAAACCTGACTTGATAATATTTGATTTTATTGTATAAATTCATTCTTAATGAAATGCTTACCATTTGTTCTAGAAGAAAGTTTTGTATAAATAAATGAATTTAATTTTCCCCACATTGCAAAGCTATGGCATCAAAACAACATGATTGGTGAATTGAATGTTGATCCTACTCCAATATTATTATTATATCACCCACATTGGGATATCAGATACACCCAGATACACCCTGTCAAACCATCTCAAAAAGGAAGCTTGGCTGTGTTGAACTTTGCTCATAGTATGCACCTATAAAAAAAGGTGCATTGTTCATGACCTGTGTAGTATGTTAACACTATTGGAAGTAAAAATAACTTGAACTCCAAGTTTGAAAACAAAACTTTCTTTCTTTCTTTTTTTTTTTTATAAAGCTCTGACTTGTATTATGAGTCTGGGAGAGAGTCCTGTAACTCTGTCTGCAAAATACAGTATATAAAGACCAATGCTGGGCAATTAATTATATAGTTACGTCTTCAAAAAAGTAACTGAGTAAGGCAAACAACAAAGTTTTTTGCAGCTGTTTACCTAAAAATGCAGCCAAGGCGTTTTTTTAAATAAACATTTTAAACTATTTACAGAACAATCAGCTGTTCTGCATCAAATTTGATGCCACATAAATTATTTGTGCCACTCCAAAAATAATTTCTGTCCACTATGAGATAAAGGAAAACAACAGCCTGATACCTGCAGGCCTGACAACAGGAGATGTATCACTGCTGTAACACCTGTAACATTCAGTTGTTGCCTTATTGTTCTGACACACACAACAAAACTATTGACTACACTACACACTAACTACACAAGATTTGCGCTAAACGTCGCAAATCTTTCACATCTCAAAACACCTCCGTCACTCCTAAAACTTCCCCCTCCCTAAACAACTAAGTGCCTTGTTGCCATAACATTTTCTGATTGGTCGACATGGTACATTTTTTGACCAATAGGAAAGGGTGGGGTTTTCTTGGATTTGGCTTTGACCGTTTCTTCCCGCAGTAAATATAAACAACGATAGTATTCAGGGAGAAAACCAAATATTGCATATATTTTTATCATAACTCATTATGTGGCTGATCAACACAATTTAAAAGCTGGTATAAAGTCCACACTTTTTCCGTCAGTCGTTCCGTCTGTCCTGCTCACATCTCCAATGGTTGTACACGTTGTCATTAACGTGGCTTCACTCCACATCAGCCACGCCGCTTTGCTAGCTAAAGCACCGGTGTCGGCACGTAAGGACGCTGTCATAGACGACGTTGATTAGCTGCCTATATACGAATGTGAATCGCGTAATCTGCTGGACTATGGGATAAGGTGACATCATTCTAATCCCATACTGGAGCAGCCAGTCACTTACTGACCAACACTGCAAAACAGAATTGTTAAAGTATTAATTTTAATTTCAATTCACGTTAGATTTTTTTTGTGCGCAACGCAGATTTCCTGTGCGCAGAGACCGTGCCAGCAGTGCTCAATTGCGCACACGCTGCTTAGAGGGAACATTGACCACTAAGCAAACTCACTGCTGCTCTAGAGGTGGTGGCTTCCACAAACCGATTTTATGTATGGACTAATTCCAAATTTACTCCGGTGTTCAAACATTATTCATCCCTGTGCTGTAGTGTACACCTTACCCTTTTAACAACATGCTACACATGATGATAATAAAAAGGCAGAGAGACTAAAAGCAACCACTGGTTCTGTTTGTTTTTTTTTCTAAGGTGTGGCATATTTCTATTAAATTAAAGTAAAGTCATTATTGCATGGTCAAAAGATGAAAACTTCAATAAATGTAATAGAATCTTGAGTCTGGAGACATGGTTGAGACATGATTACAGTACTTAAGAAACAGATGGAGAGTAATCAGAATGAAGAAAACACCAAAGAAGCGAAGGTAGCCTCTCTCAGGCGTTGTCTTTTTCCTCCACACACAATAAGCAAACTCACTGCTGCTAACCTTGTGTTCATAGGGAGCTCTGCTCTCTACAAATGATCATAACAGCGATTTTGCATGTTTGGCTTGGTAAATGACAACAATTTTCTAAAAGAAAAAAAAAACAATCCTACTGGGGCAGCAAATATTAGAGTTGTTTTTTTCTTCCTATCATCCAGACTGTCATTTGTTTCAGTTAACTCCAGTATACTATTAAAATCCAATTGTAGGGACATGGTCAAGCTAATTAAATCATAACAGTGAACAAAATTTCTATTACGTTTTTGTCAAAGTATTAATTTAACTGATCCAGCATGGAGCTAGATGGCAGACAATTATGTTTCCTCCTGAAAATACAATCCAGGGAGAAAACTAATTTTACCAAGAAATTAAGATATTTTGTGTGATTGTTAACAGGTGAGCCATTGAATTTTGAGCTGAGTTTATTGTCTGAATATGTGATTTTCATTGATTAGATTTGCATTGAAGTTGCTAAACAGGCGTGGAGGTTATATTTGTTTCACTCAAAAACTCCTGGTATGAGCCTGTATTAAACAACTCGGAGTTAGCCTTAAGGTTCAATGATTAAAACCACCAACAAAACATTTCAAATAAAAATAAGCTGCCCATAAAATATAGCAATATTTGCCATATGATTCACACAGCCATCAAAAACATCTTCGGTTTTAATAAAATCTGCTAAGCTATATGATATTTAAGGACTTTAATTTATATTTTTCATTACATATTTATTAGAGAGTCAAACAAAATTGGATACAAATTTTTGTGACTGTTCAATGTATGTTGACTTTACTCATTACTCAAAATAGGGGCATTAAGATTTCACCACAAGTTGATTTAAGAAAGCCACACACAGTCACACATATCAATGAAGCATAAGATGGGGATAATGCATCAGGTCTCCCTCTGAGATAATGATCGGGTCCTAAATTGGTGAACCTTTGGCATGGCAACCAAATGACAGTGTGCTCCTTTTGGTCAAGGGTGATTTTAAATGTTGCCTTAACTTTCCGAGTTGCATCAATCAGCCCCCCTCAAACTACTCTGTGTGCTCTGTACCCGCAGAGCACCACTGTGCTCCCCGCACATTTTTTGACAAAGTGAAACAAACAGTAACTGAACTGACAGGATATGTCATTTTCAATCTCGGCTTTAAAACTTCACAGGATAAAGCTGCTGGGTGAACTAATAATACTGTTTAAAGAACTAAACGAGATTGAACTGCCAATTTGAATTTGGCTTCATTGATGAAACGGCAGCAGATGTAGACAGAATTTCCAGACATGTTTATTTTGGACAGTGTCTTTGGACGGTGAAGCTGAAGGCCATGAAATGAGAGAAGTAAGCAATGAGTAGCAAAAGGACTCAAAATCCTCATCCCAGACTCTGAAATACTCTGATACCACCAGTGTCACAGAAATATGCTCAAGGTGTCCTTTGCTGTAAGCAACACAAGAGTTTTTCAAGGCAAAGAATTTCCCAAGTGAGTCACCTGATCTCAACCCAATAAAGCATGCTTTTCAGTTACTGAAGACAAAACTGAAGGCAGAGACACCCACAAACAAGCAGGAACTGAAGGAGGCTGCAGTAAAGGCGTAGCAGAGGACCTCTACAGAGGAAACACACTAGACTAGACTAAGTGCAGATATTCAGTCTAATAACGTTTTTCCATTTAGCAGTGTGGAATCTGTGAACGGTTTTAGGACCATGACTCTTTCTTTAGATGCTTTGAGTCACTTATTAGATTGCATGTATATAAAATCAATTCCAAACAAAACTGAAGCTATGTTTTTAATTGTTGTCCAGATGTGGTTTAATATGGATCAACAGTGAAAATATACATGTTCAGTGAATTTATGGAAACACAAAACTTGCTGTAAAAAAATGGTCATCAAACAGCGTGGATCAATCACATGTCCCTGTGATCTAAAGTAGTAACAAGTTCCCGTGTTAGATTAAATTGAAGTTAATTAAAATCACAGCTTTACAATTAAACACATGTCATCCACAAAACTGTTGTCAGCTGTGTACATACCCAGGGCATATTGTTTCCTCAGAGCAGCATGTGTATACTCAACAGCTTTTATGACATAGACATTGCATAAATAACACATTTTTTTCTAGTGAGACGAGGGAGAAATTTGCACTTGAAAGTTTAAAATGTCAAGATAAATGGCATTTTCAGTTAAAAACAGCAGAACAAAACCTTACTCTTGGGTGAAATCAGGAACATGTCCTGGGGGCTAGTGTAAAACTAACCTCATCCTAATATGTTCATTTTGCAAACTACACAAGCAGAGTGTGTCTCTGTTGCTCACCAGTGTATCACACAGTGTGTATGCTATACCTGCTGCTGTGCCAGAGTGGCCGCAGGAAATCACTTCCAAACAAGAAAACAACTGTTAAGCTGGACTGGTGTGCTGGTCATACATAAAACAGGCCAATTTAATCCAATCACCACGTTGATTAATCTGCTCTAAAAGTAGATGACACGTTCTACAGCTGTGACACCACAGCCCGTGGGTCACAGTCCATCAGGTGGATATTAAAAACTGAGGGAATTCCCCTTCTATATAGTCAAAGTTGGTATGGCCCAAACAGCTCAGCTTTAGCCTTTTTTGTTTCCTTTTTAGTTTTTGCATCAATAATACTTATAGAGGGTAAATGAACATGCAGCTATTGCAAGTAGCTTATTTGAATAGATTAATATCAGAAAGAATTTCCCATAAATACATCTTTGAAGCAGGACCTTGTGCACAGTAAAATACTTCCTTTTTGAAATGTACAGCATTTTAAAGTATGTCAAAATTACATTATTAAATAATAGATGTGGGTTGCTGAATCAATGGTTGCTTGGCCTTCTGACTTTTTAATGCCACTTAATGGAGAAAAGTCTGATGCTGAGAGACGACAAAAAGTGCAAGGGACGCAGACAGAAACCAGGGAGTGAACAGAAGGTTCCCCAGAGTGGTGCCACTGAGGAGAACGATGAGGAAGATGCCAATAATAAAACCTCCACAACAGAAATAACTGAAATGTAGCTTCATTAAATCAAAACAAAAACGTGGGCTAATATAAAACTCTGGCTCCTCCTCTGGCCTCTTGCTAGTCACCAAACTGTCTTTACAGTATCAATTTCATTCTATAAGCAACAATTAAGCTTCCCAGATCAGTGCACGATCAACAGTGTGTTAGCATTGCAGGAAAATCATTACCATTAATTACACCCTGGACAAAATATATACAGATATTAAATCAAACACTTAGGATAAAGATGTAAAAAATAATTTAATTTCAGTTTAACTGCAAGGCTTTAATGAAAAACAATGAATACATTAAAAAGTTATACATGATATAGCCTCTTTAAAGAAGCTGCTTCATCATTCAGGATTATAAGTCCCTGATATTATACCAGTGATACAAAGAATAAGATCAACTCGCAGGCTCGTTTTACCTTCTGCATTTATATCTTTGTCTTTCTTCTCCTTTGAAATATTCAGCACTTTCCCCTTAATCTTTCTGACTTATGTCAGTTCCAGAGGAGTGACTGTTAAAGATCACTCATCATGAGCACTATCTTTTTTCCCCTCAGGCGATCCCTGAGGGGGAAAAAGTTGCAGTTTCCAAACAGACATAGCTGTTGCTCTCAGAAGAAAAAAAAAGGTGGATGAAAGGGAAAGAGAACAGTAAGAAAAGCATGCCATTCAATGTTTTTTTTTTTTTCTTTCATAAAGGATGAACTTCAACCAATATGTCTCCCCTCTGAGAACATCAGTCAAAGTGACACGGTGTGGACCCCCACTGACTGCTCATCATCAGCTCT
Source organism: Neolamprologus brichardi (assembly GCF_056152115.1). Taxonomy (NCBI): domain Eukaryota; kingdom Metazoa; phylum Chordata; class Actinopteri; order Cichliformes; family Cichlidae; genus Neolamprologus; species Neolamprologus brichardi. Next base: position 20,194,444 of record NC_142116.1, read on the forward strand.
CATTAAAGAGAGCCAGGAACTCTTCAGTCCTTTCAATTTACTACTCCAGCTTATTCCCATTGACTGAGAAGGGCAGAAAATGGGCATGTAAGCAAACTTAAAGTGGAGGACTTTAATAGCGTGGAGCATTAAAGTTTCTGCCGATGATTAGCACCCGCTCTGACTTCAAAAGCTACCCGTCTGCTTTGAGTAGGCCGACAAGTTTGAAGAAGACGTCAAGGTGTGAGCACAGTGTGAAATGATTATAGGAAAAAATAGATTAACACTGTGACCTCAAAGGACTCTGTGCATTTACATCAACACTTTGCTGTCTCACGACCTTCTCTACTTCCTCGCACATCATTATGTCATTGCTGGATTCCACGCCGTTCTGTCGCACTTGTGTCCCCGGGGCCTCTGCTATAAAAATACAACACAACACAATTTCACTTAAATGTTTTTGTCTTTTTACCTGCTTGGGAGAAACAGACATGTCTCGTATACAGGAGCAGTTGCAATAAGTAACAGTAGCCTGATGGTGTAAACTTTTAAACTCGTCGTCCACTTTGGCAAAAACCTCGAGCTAGCAGAACAAGAGGTACAAAATGCTATTTTGAGCCACTCGTGCAATCAGGTGAGCCGGTGGAAAGTGGGTATGCTTCTGCAGAGCACGGCGCTCTCAGGCTCCCTCTGTCCCCACACTGCATGCTCATTCCCAAGGGCCTAAGGAGGAATAATCAGTCATTAACTGGTGCAGGCCAAGGTTCAGCTGCAGAGTGCCATGTCCCTGGGAGGATCAATAGGCCAGGGTAATTAAAGAGCTGGCCGGGGAGAGAGGCGAGTGTTGGGAGGGGGGGTGGGGGGGGCTTGTTGCCAGTAAATCCACCGCAGCGATGGGATAACTGTAGCCAGAATGACTACAACACTGACACTGAGAATGGCACTAAGGGAGGGTGACACACTTGCATAAACACATAAACATATCACAGACTCCAGTGGGACCTAGAGACTGGCTCAAACACAGGCCCGTGCACTTATAAATACTAATGCAACAAGACTATTGTGATAGCACTGTTGTGTAATTACCTGACTTGTTTAGTTTTCTTTTTGGTTTTTTTTAGGTTTCTATTATCATGTGGTGTAAATTGGCATAGATGATAGTAATTACTGTGATGTAGAGTTCTGCGCTGTGCCCAAACACCAGAGGATTAATCGTATCTTCTTGTGTATCCAAGTGAAGACGCAAATCTATTGAGCCGCCAGGACACATGGTGATTTAATTTCTCTAAGCTGCTTTTAGCGTGAGTAATGTTTTATTGTTGAAAAGGTAGCGGCAAGGTAAGGCGAATGAGCACGAGCCACGTTGCTTTTCACATCCAAAACACCGTAAGATGGATTCCCTATTCTTTCCTCTTTGGGCTATGAATAAAGTTGCTCAGATGTAAAAGTCCCATAAAGAGATGAGAGAATCACCATAGAAAATCCTCCGGGAAAGACTTGTGTGGATGATGTTATTCCGATGTTTGTTCGCAGAGGTAAAATGCTTTTTCTTTCCAGATTGAACTTCAGTGTGTGCCTTAAATCCCCGAGCGTTCACGAGCAGCAGCAGTTTCTTTAATCTGATACATTAGTGATCCTCACTTCATCCTAATAAGGAAGCAGAGGTCCTGTGTTGCTGTCAACCCTCTCAGACTTATAAAAGTTTTTGAATCCAGTCTTTTGCATTACTGCAGCTCGATTCTCTAAATTTAATCCTCACACAATGTGCACAGCACAGCTTCCAAGATACTTAGACTGCACTACAAATGTACTGATGAATAATTAACTCGTGCATTTGGTGACGTATCATTTTTCATGTCGGGACCACTAACACAAAAGCTCTAATGTCAAAGGTGAAAGCATGTGTAATATGTCATTGGAAAGCATTAGCCAAAATACCAGCCAAGAGCATTGTAAAGCACACAGACTACATTACAATATCCTCAGTTTGTGTAATAAATTCAAGTCACAGAGCTAAGCATCCCATTTTCAGTTCCATAATCTTTCAAAAACAAAAAGGTCATTTGACAACATCGATTCAGAAGCTGTTTCCAGAATCTTCAAAGACTCCTCTAAACATCTGGATTTAAAAAGAAAAAGAAAAAAAACCAATCCCATATTGTGCATGAAAAAAAAAAAGATAATTATTTCTCAGGTAGTGAAGCTTTACTTCCACTATTCTGGCAAACCGAGGATAGGATCTTGCGTCACTCACATAATATAAATGTGATATTCCTGTCATATGTTTTAGATCATAACAATAAAAACAGGGAGAGACACGAAGGGCACAAACTGGGGTTAATATAACTGACTCCAAATAGGAAATGTTGTGTGATGTCGCAGGAATCTGCAACACAAGCCCTGAAATGTTCAAATTAAAGTTTAGAGCATCCCCACCACCTGCTGCTGTCTATCGGATGCCACATGCACTTTAATAAACTGGGTATCATCAGCCTTGATGCTACATAACGCGCCGTACACTAGCACAGCCAAATGGAGAACAGCCAGAGCCAGTGCAGTCTGTGGAAGATTTGAGGACTGTCTGTTTTATGGCATATGGAAATGGCCTAGATATTGATTCCTTACTAATGAGGATCATGAAGCAGACAGCATCCCATGTAATTGCTTTAAAGTTATTTCTAGTATTAGCTATTCTATATTTTATCTATATTATAATATTGGCAAGGGGTGTAAATAAAACTAAGATGTTAATTTGATGCTTTTTTTTTTTGCCTGCATAATCATTAAGCCAAAGTGTCCACTATAAATAATTACTTTTGGATAAATGGCCCCTATCCCATAAAAATAACTGAAGGCATTCCCAACCCCTCTGCGAACCTATTAAATCTGAAGTCTGCAGGATGTTTTGTAACTGTCTTAAGGTCAAACTTTCTATGACCTATAAAAACACTACAGCTTCTTGTTTGCTGTAGACTTGCAGTCTTGACATACAGTAGGTTCGTAAGACAGTTTTTGATCTTCGTTCGCCCCACTTTTTCAGATGCCTTTTATTTTCCTGAGTCGTAGTGCACAAAGATAATTTAACTCCATTGACAGTTTCTGTGTAAAACAATACTTTCTTTCCTCAGAGTAAAAATAGCTTTTGCTTTCTCTGCTGAGTTGTCACTGCCCCCCCGTGATGACTACTGAGTGCTTCACCAAAGACATAAATGTGTTGACCTATTGATTGGAAGGTTTTCAGTTCCTAATGGGTTTTTTTTTACAAGTGCTTTGCAAAATATTTTTGGCCTATTAAGTTCTTTAATTGCACAATTTTTTAACTCCATCCATCTGTATTATAAAGTTCAGTCAACTAAAACTTTCTTTCTCAACACAAATGAAACAAGTAACCCCTGTGTCTTTTACTCACATATTAAGCAGTTGATGTGTACTTTTGTGTTAAATTATTAAAAGCCTCGTATGTTGCTATAAAAACACAGTTGAATTTTATAAAATGCAACTTCCACTTCATATTAAAAACAAAACTGTAGATTAAAATAATTGCACTACTACTATAGAAATGTGAAAGTCAAAAAAGGGCTTCTTGGACAGTAGGAAAGAGAATAATCTGTTGGAGTTGGCCATATCACAACCTGTCTGTATCTCTTTGAGCCAGTACCAATCCTGCTTACAGGTTACTTGCACAATCCTTAAACAATGTAGACAGTTATTCTGGCAGCTTTAGTAGCAGTAGAGATCTTCATTCCTAAAAGTCAAGCTGTAAGACTGTGTGATATTATTTTAAACATAAATCAAATGAATGAATTGGTATAGGAATCAAATATTCTAGGTGAGTGGAATTAAACATCCCCCCCCCAAAAAAAGTAATTTCTCACATCACAAAGCATTGCAGGATGAGCCTTGCACAACAAAGCCACTACAAGCTCTTATTCCCCCACTTCCTTTTCATGTTTTTTAGCAGTTTGCAGCATCATACCTTCGGTGTATCCCACCACACAGGAAATGTGATCAAAAAGTCCCAAGAACAGCCCATGGAAATTTAAATTTTACTTGATTTAAAGCTCACATTCAGGGTCGTCTCATACACCTCTGGACTATGTTTGAAGCACAATTTAAGAATCAAACTCAAAACAGTCGCAGCAGCATAGTGTATATAGAAACATAGTGTTCATTAAAAAGGAGGAATGAGCTGGAATGTAACTGAAAGCAATGCTTGGGGTGGCCAAGGTGTAGATAGAAAAACAGGGTTAACTTCCAGGTATCAAAGAGGGCCTGGTTACCACCATAATGGCTTTAAAGACCTAGTGAAAAACGGCATCACCATCCCTCCTTTAAATACTAAGAGCTTGATGTGATGACTGGAAACAGGTGTGGGAAAGACAGCTCGAGTGGGAGAAGCTTCACCTGTAGGCAGCCGATGAGGAAGCACCTGCCCACAAATCTACCCGATACTGAGAGATGGACTCAAGAGAAAAGGGAGACTGAAAGAAAGAGAGAATAAAGAGACAACCCCAAACCTGCCAGTAGTAGTGAGTGAGGATTGCAGTTGTCTATCACACATGCTTCTTCTGCACATTAGACAGTAACGCGGCATTGAAACAAATGGGGTTGCATGGTTTCACTGTCACCTCATAGGTCCTGGTTCCTCCCACAATCCAAAGAGATGCATACGGTTGTGTTAATGTGATTCTAAACTGACAGTAGGTGTTAATGGGAGAGTGAATGATTGTCTCTATGTGTTAGCCCTGCTCAGGATTGGTCAGCTGTTCAGGATGTACTCTGCGTCTCGCCCTGTGACGGCTGGGATATACAGGGGTATTTTGGTCAGTCTTGTAAGGAGCCAGTAAACAAGGAAGGAAGAGGGAGAGAAGTAGATGCCTATTGATTCTGTGGACAGTGACTCTGATCACTTTAAACAGGCTGGGATCGACAAGCCGTCCCCAGGCAGTGCAAGGCCTTGATCTGACAAAGAGGAAAGCAGCCTGTGGGCGTATCCATCAGCAACAAACATTCCAGAACTCAACAAAAACAAGAGAGGGTATTAACTGTGATGCCCATTGATCGGTCAGCGCTGCGCACAGTCACCGAGACAAAGCTGGCCCCTTCGATTTGTCTGGAGACAGACCCAGTGTAATTGTAAGGAACTGCAAACAGCAAAAAGTACAGCGCAGGTCAACAGGACATTTTCAGTTGAAACACATTTTTTGTAATGTGTTACAGACAGACAACAAACAGGTGAGGTGGAAGAAAAAGACAAGCAACACAGATTGAGAAAATAATGGTGAAAAACACAGAAATCCATAGAGGTTTGAGCTGAGCAGTGACATTAACAGTCAAGGCAGAGAGCTCCTCCTGGCTTTACTGCCCACCGTGCACCAGGGGTCATTCTTTCCAGACAGATCTGTGAGCAGGAGGTACATATTAAGAGCTTAGAGGTAGCTTTATTCTGCCGTGTTTGGTAGAATCTCACAGGTGGGGGTCAGCAAAAACAAAAAGTCTGAAGCTGTTAGACTGTCCTTTTTCTTCCTGAGGCTTGACACCAGACGGAAGCACAATGGACACACATTTGAAGCTTTTGATGTTTTTTCCTCGACTCTTACACGATACAGTATAGAGCAAGCACGCTGTCAATAGCTTTTCCAAAAACCACTACAGGACAAATTTCCTAGATTTCGACTTTAAAATGGGACAACACACACCAACTGTAAAATAACACTGCTTGATCATTTATCACACTTTAGCATCTACCAGAGAAAGTTGCAGTCACTTCAGAAGCTTGCTTCATGAAACAGTATTCCTGCTTAATCCAAAAAGAGTTGTTTTTAATTGGATGCATTTTTGCTAACAGGCAAATAAAAGCACACTGTACCCACACGTTTAATGTAATATATCGAGTTACGGTTGCTGTCTTAGTCCAAGTTTTTGCCAGTGCTCCTGTTCTGCTTCAGCATGCATGAAATGATTGATTAATTGAGAGTCCACACGAATGATGTCATCAGCCACATTTTGTGAATTACGTGAGTGATCCTAATGACAGTTTGACGCAGAACCAATCTAGAGTACGGACAAGAAAGGTGATGGAAATTCATTGCTTTTGAATGGATGTCATTTGTGTCCAGGTCAGAATGTGCCAATTGCCACAAGCTTGAGCATTTCCCAAACCAGCAATTAAACAGAGAGCACATAAATCATTGGAGAAACATGGTTGACAGACAGGGACTTTCTAATCGCAGCCAGTGAGCTGCGGAGGAATTCATTTTTATTAGAACTAAACGGACGTGAGTGGCATGTGACATTTGTTTTTGGTTAAAAAGCACAGTTTGTAATGACACACAAAGCTGTCTGAGCTTTATGTGTTTTTAGTATGTCATAAGTGATCAGCTTTATTGTCCTCTCCATTGCTTAAATGGACAGTTGTATATTAGCTCATCATCTCTTCACTTTTCTGTTAATTTACCCATCACAAACCTTGACCTGGCAACAGTCTTCAAGCAGTAATATTTCTAAAAATACATTTGAAATTGTATCATAAGCGTGTACATAGTTTTATTGCACCAGTAAATTACGTTTTATTTTCTGTGACTATTCTGATGAATACAATTGAAATAAACAGAAGTAGCCAATCAGAGCACTGCAACAAGTGCTTCCATTGTTCAAAAATAATAAAATTGTCTTATTTTACCTCAGACCCACAGCTAGACGTTGTTTCGGGTCAATCAGTTTTCTGAAATTATTTCTCTGCCTCCTCAGATGTTATCCTAACTCTGCTGACAAGAGCTCAAACTATCCCACTGACAGAAAATAGTCCCCACTGAAATACAACAAAAGTCGTCTTTATACAGCATCCACTCCTGGATCAAACCATGAAAATCTCCCTGCAGCTGCCTTCTCATGAGAATTTGATGAATCCAGAATTTCTCTTTCTTCCTTTTCATGTTTAGAAACATCAGGATCGGCTCATCATCGCTTGACGTTGACTCCATTTTTTTCCCCTGTGAGCTTTTTGAGGATGAATTTCCCACAAAAAAACCATAACATTTTCATTGTGTATATGCATTACACAACAAGTTTGAATCCAAAATATTCTCTATTTCGTGTCGCTTGTGTAGTGGCCTTTAGCTCTCTAAATGCTATTAAATAAACACCTTTAATAGTTATTTGAAACTTGTGTAGTTAAGACATTGTTCTGAGTACATATATATCTATATGTATATATAGATTTATTTATTTATTTTACATGTGTGGGCTTAGAAACACAGAAGTATCTAGATGCAGACACAATTCGTCATGCACAAAGCCGTTATTCCTGGTGTAATTTAACACAGCCCTTTGTAATGTGGTAATTATGGCAGAATGAAAGATTTGCACATCCTGGTAACCTAGCATTGCTGATGGGTCGCTGCATTTCTGCGGCAAAATAGAAGAGGTCTGTGAGCAGATTAACAAGACAATCTTTTACATTTTATCTCCAAGACTCATGCAGAGAATTGAGACGGTCAGGCTCCCTTTAAATCACTAAGTCAATTACCTCGTCCATATGGGACAGCGGTGATTTGGATATCAGAGATGGGTGGAGTTGAGCGTAAAGGGGCTGTATCAAAGGAGTCTCTCTTAGCTGTGCCTTGCCCCTCAAGGCTATACTTATGAACACCTCACTGACTCTGATTCGCGGCTGTGCTGGTTGTGATAGCTTTGGCAGCAATATCAAGTTGAGATGAGGTAGAAGATGGAGCACCTGGTCCAGGAGCAACTGCTAGCATCTCCAGGGACTTCAATAATTAGCATCACATTCACATTCTAGCACCTCTGAAAACACAATGTGTCTGGCACCTCATCAACACCTGCGCCTGATGTTTTTAAATATATTTTCATGTGCCAGATTGTCATCTAAACATTATGCTTGAGACAGAGGTTTAACGTTTATTTTTAGTAAGCTGTACGTCATAAAAAATGGTTATCACAAAGTATCTTAAAACAGTTGGTGAGGACGTCTGTAGACTAACTTTGTATTTCTGTAAATTTGCAGAATAACTGCAGCAACAGGCATTGGTGTGGAGGGATGTGCTGAAGGATCCATGAGCTGGTTTTCATTTTGTGATTTGTTGAGACTCAGTGTGCAGTTTGCATGTTCTCATTTTGTGTGCAGGACATTTACATATATTATAATTACAGTATGACGGATAAACTGCTGAAAAGATCTCTTTAGATAAAAGGAAATGACAGAATATCTTCATAGTATTTATTGAAAGCAACTCATTATATTTTTATAGCAATGCATAGATGGATAGATCTGAAAGCATCCACTAACAGTGATAAACCCAATCTATAATCAGACTTTGCAGTTCCTGTCTGTCATCTTCAGCATTTCAGCTTCTGTAAGCTCATTTGTTTTAATTTTGCAGGCTGAAACTGAAATGCATCATCAAATGCTCAGATGCTATCAAGTTGACAAAAGCCACGTGCTCGAGACTTTTGCTTTAATTCCTGCAATGGTGGATGTCTAGAATCACATTTTGCAGGACTGACACACACAAAACATAGAACCACAAGGTAAACAGCTCGGTGGTCAGGACCAGAAGAACACAGAGAATACAAAACAGACACGGAGACCTTGTGAACGTAAAAAGGCAAATGAGTTGAAGCTTGACATGATGATCTGATAACTAGGGATGGTGGAAGGAAGGATGGTGGCAATATACTGGACACCAGGTTGTGTTCATCTGAGTGTGACTGTGTGAATGTTAGGTATAGAAAATGAAGTGCTTGTATGAATGCATGTGAATGGGTGAGTGAAGCATGTTGTGGAGTAGAATAGCACTATACAAGAACAAGTGCAGCTACTGCAATAACTTACCTGCTTAATCTTGTGCAGCTCCTCATTGCCAACAATACACACGGGGCCTCTGGGGTTCCTGTGGTGACCTAGATTGACTTGTTCCAACACATCCTTTATTGGATGTGGGGATGCATGATCAGATTGCCATCTGGGGTGACCTGGTCATCTCGTATGAGCTCTTCATCATGTTTACTAAAGCAGCTATTGTTCTGTTGGAGAAGGATGCATGCTTGTTATTCAGTCTACTTGTCAGTGGTTTTAATGTTGCGGCTGATCCACTCGATGTCAGGGCTGCAGAAACTTGAAGACTTTGGCAAAGTGGCAATTCAATGAATATTATCTACATTGAAGTGGAAACCCAGTATTCATCACAATGAGCTGGTAAAGAGATGAAAAGCTTTTTCCTCCACTTATGCATCCCATTTTAAATAAGTGAATTGGCATTTATATAGTGAGAAGTAATAGTTTAAAATATACATCACATTAGATCACAGACTTGGAAGAGCTCAAATATGGTAATTATCAGGTTAAAGGTCATTTGCTCTGCTGTAGCCCTCAGAATATGACATTTTTCTGCAAAGAACTTGTGTAGGTCTTTAATTAAAATCTATGTGAAGCATTTCTGTATGCCAAATGGAGTGACGAGCTTGACATATTTTCTTCTAATGAAAGGAGACTGGGCAGACTTCAAGTTAATTGATTCAGTTATATGAAAGCTGAGTGGCCGACTTAAACGTTATTGAGAGCGACCTTTAACTTTGTTTTTATATAATAGTCTATCATCTTCTCAGTGGCTCTGACAAGACTCGTACAGCTGTTATAGCGTGATCATACGGGCTCGTCTGTCGACTGTCACAACTTCAAATGACTCACACGAACAGACACAGAGGGTAAAAAAACATCTTGAAATAGCCAGCTTTAATCCTGAGAACTGTCCACAGTTTAAAGAGAAATTCCACAAGCTTTTTAACTGTCATGATACATACATACAGTATCGCTGATGTGTGCTACGTTGTGTGTCTTGGCGATTATGTGCTGTCGTGTTTAAAAGGTGTATCGCCTCAAAAACACACCAGTATAAATTATAAACTATGTTTTTAAGTTAAAGTTTGACCCTTGTTTATGATGCTTGTATCAAACAAATGACATAAAAACATTTTCTTTTCTTCAGTACCTTGACGCAGACTGGCTGCTCGAAATGATCCAGTGAGGTCTCAGACAGCAGTGGATAATCCGAGTGATCAAAGAGTCTTAATGCGATATGAAGGTTTTTTTAAAGGTCAGCTGCAGATCTGCCATTTCTTATAAGTCCTGTGCTCTCCTTTGGCCTGCCAGCCATTAAAGGTCACATCATACTACTCTCCTGCAGACAAAAAGATGGCAAAAGGCTCTGCGTAGAGGGGGCCATTCTTCATCTAGCAAGGGCCACAACAACGGACAGTCATATTGTACTACACGCTGTCAGAGCAAAAATTCATAGCAAGCTCTCTCAACGCTGCAGATACAAAGGTTTGTCCTACAGCCACTGAAATGGGAAAGCGTCTTCAGTTCCTCTGTAGTGTTTCACAAAACAATCACAAACCACAGCAGTGCTTTTAAATCTTACCAGTATTTTTTTTTTTTTTTGAAAGCAAATGACAGCAGCTATAATGACAATAAATACCTGTTGTGTACAAGAGACTGTGGCCATAAGTGCACAGAGCCGAATGTCTCATAGTGTCACTCACTGGCAATTATTTCTAATTTGAATGATTATGTTTTGGCTTTCTTTCATGTTTCTCACTCGTGAGTGACAACCAATCTTTTAAAAGAAAAGTTTTCACCTCAGTTTTGTTCAATAAAAATAATTGAAAATCATTACTGGAATGTTCAGTTTAAGTGCTTTAAAGAAACACATAAATATGAAACAAAAGCTGTGACTCAAGATGGAAATCTGTCCCATTTTGAACAAGCAATACACATTTTTTAATTAACAGATAATAAACTATGTTACATATAATGTTACTAATACTAGTGTACATACATTGAATTAATATAGTGCCGCTATAGTGTAGTGGTTAACACGCTCGCTTGGCAAACGACTATTGCTTTGATTCCAGCCAGAGACATTAATCCCGTTTGGGGTTGGGTCAGGAAGCCCCCCCCCCGGTGACCCTTTGTGACAAAGGAGCAGCTGGAAGCAGCTTTCTATACATTTAATCAGTGCAAAACAGAATATAAAGTTATGTATTATATGCCTATATTTGATCATTGCATTATTAAAAAGTAAAGTAAAGCAATAATATAATATAATTGTTACCTTTTTATCATGTGTTTACTCTCAGTTAGGTCTTCCATCCATTCATTTTCTTGTGCGTATCCAAGTCAGGGTCATGGGTGGGTGGGGCTTTGACCTATTCCAGCTGGGATCGAATGAGAGAACAAGAATTCACACCTAAAACCAGTTTAGAATTAACAGTTAACGTAACGTGCATGTTTTCGTACAGAGGAAGGCCACGGGGAGAGCATGCAAGCTCCACAAAGAAACGTCCCAGCTGGCAGGTGGATTCAAACCAGGTGGGTTCATGGGCTGACCACCACATGACTGTGCTACCTTTTTATCCTATCAGTGACATATTAAAACCAGTCTAATAAAACTTGAGGGGCACTGAAGAGATTAATCCACTGCTGCACTGCATTGCTTTTAGATTAGAAAGCTTTAATTTTTTGGCATTTACGTTCCACTTTATCTGGGCAGAGAGAAAAATGAAGCCAATCAGCAACTGAAATGGATTTAATTAATCTGTTATGGCTTGTGGCAAAGGACTGCGAAGGCTCAGCGAACCAAATGCAGTCTGTGTATGTGGTGATATATTTGTTTTGTCCAACACTTAGAGCTGTGAACTTACCTCTGTAATTCCTGTGGATGACTGTTTTTTTTTCTTTGTTGTACTATGAAAGAAAAAAAAAAACACATTTAATTGCTATGTATTTACTATGGAGTTGCACATCATTGGGGAAACCTTACAGAAGCCCTAACTATCTATTTCTTTAATTCAGTGCACGCCAGCAGATATTTTCTGATCTCTGTTGGGATTTACTTCTTTAGATTACCCTCTTCCCCTCACACTAGTATTAGATGAAGTGAATTCAGTTACTCCCGAACCATCAACTGTGAGCCTGATGCTGTCAGCAAAACTGCGGTAAGTGAAAAGAAAATTTTTCCATTTTAAGAGCAGCTGTGAGAGTGTTGGACCGGTCGCGTCCTATTGTGATTGTGCCCCCTCAGAAAATGCATCACTACCTTTTCTACCTTAAATCATTTCTTCCTGCAAAATTGCACCAACTTTGTCACCCACACTCCTCTAAGCATGCAGTGTGTGCAACAAGCCTGTAACACTTAACTTTGCACTACAGAATTTAGCAAATGTCTTGAAGTGAAGCTACATCATTTATGCAGTTTATCAAAGACTCCGTGATGAATAGATATTTAAGGCTCAGAGAGCAAAGGCAGATTTGATTAACCTATTACGTATTCTATAAACTGAAAAAAAAATACATATAAAGTGATCACGCTTTTGGGGTGGGAAAAATCCCATGAAAACCTCAGTGAGAAACTCCAGCAGTGAGATAAGCACATAAGCATCCAAAAATGGACACATGACCTCAGAGAATTTGCTTTGTCTTACCTGCTATTACAGAACCATGAAGACTTCAAGCTCGCTTGCCTAGCTAATGTTTTGAGTGTGGAGTGATTAGTGAGTTGCTGACATCTGCAGCAGGACATTTGTCATCAGTGAAAAGGAAATGTCAGGAGTGACACCAATGAATAATGCCCTAATCAGATATGTATGTCATTTTGCCATAAGCGTAATCATGTAAATGAATTCGGTCACTTTTGATCGCTCATAGAATAAGATTTTATAATGTAGCTGTCATATTGTGACTTTGCAGCTACTTCAGCATCCTCTGCTTCCTGGTATTGCAGTTTGACCTACCTTTGTTGCATAGTGATGGTGAAATATGTGGCAAGAGGAGGAAGACAAGATAACTAACAGAAATGTGACCTTATTGGCTGAAAAAACAAGACCTGGAGACATAACTAAAACTAAACTTGACATGTGGAAATATGAAAAACTTAAACCGGGTGCAAAACTAGGAAAACATCACCGGGAACAGGCTACGTGACAAAAGAGAAGAGACTTTGTTAGGTACATCTCGCTAGTACCCTGTTTTTTCATGACATAAATCCAACAAGGTGCTGGAAACATTCCTCAAGAATTTAGGTCGGTATTAACATGAAAACATCACTGCAGCTGCAGGTTTGTTAACTGCACATCCATGATGCAAATCTCTCAAACCTAAAAAGTGCTCTAAAAGTGCTCCATTTGAGTTCAGTGAACTCACCGTCATGTTTAACAAACCAGTCTGAGATGATTTCGAACGTTCTAACGAAATGTTATAAGACGGGTCAGCAACAATATGCAAGTAAACTGTGTCATTTAAACAATACCCATTAGGTACTAATGGGCCCAAAGATGTCAAAGGCAGGAGAACAAAGCTGACCAATCTAACGGGAACCAAAACAAAACAAAAAAAAAGAGAATGAAAAAAAAAAAAATCTGGGACCTGAGCAGCACAGGCTCAACCGACTGTGACATTACACCACCATTAACATAGATTAATAATGACACACACAGGAATACATCTATAAACACGATCAGGTGATAAACACATGCAATAATATCGTAATCTACAGTTTAAATTGTCTGTACTTTTCAGTCTTTTCTTTGCTTGTAATGGAGGTCTGGGAAGTCACGTTTCTTGAAATTGGATTGCTAACAAAAACCGATGATGACTATTCAGTGTGAGAGTAAGGTTTTCATTTGATTTGAAGAAAAAAGCAAATAGAAATTCAAGAACATGAAAAAGCAGGAGAATAAGAATGACACAAGGGATATTTTTGTGTCTGGCGATTTAGAGTGAAAAGCGACTGGAGAAAAAAACGAGTCAAATGAGAGGAGGTGAGGAGGAAGGCGAAAAGAGAAATACCTCCTCCAAAACCATACCTTCTCCTGTTATTGTGTGTTTTTCATAGTTCTCCTTAGGTCCTGTAGTATGCTCTGTGGTCATTAAACTGTATCCTGCCGACATGCTCTGGAAAAGGTCTTGGTTAGCATGACAGCCACAGTGAATTTTGAGTTGATTACCCACTGTATGCATTCACAACGGACGTCATTATTCAGGTAGAAATCAGGCAGAGGAGAAGGATAATGTTTCCTGAAAACCCACCCTTGAGTTGATAACTGACACCTTAAGTCATGCATATTGATTAAGTCCCGGAGGCATTAGCAAAATCAGTTGAAACTGCAGGAAGGAGACATTGAGGGAATACTGCTGCAACAGTGAGTGAAAGGCATTTAAAGACAGTTTAATACAAAGGGCTGCTCTGTAGAGATAGGAGATGTAAATAAACCTGCAATCAGGATGCATTAGCTTCAGCCTGCACTGCTACGATACACCACTGTGATGGACTGTGTTTGCTAAATGAGAAACAGTGCAACCAGGTGCATGTGTCATTTTGAAGTCATGCCCTCGCCAGACAGCCTCATTGTCCTCTGAGAAAACATTTTCCCGGCTTATTTATGGGGACGTTTTTTTATCCACTACATTGACTAGCTTCATTTGTACAAATTGCCCTGAAAACAAAAACAAAAACAATGGTTTGCCCTCTACTTCCACACCAGTGTGTCTTCAATTATCGTTATAATTATGAGAGGTGGTGCGGTGCAGCTGTCAGCATGCTTCAACCAACTGTACGACCGGCTTTTTATCTGGGTTTGAGGTGATTATGAAGCCCTTAATCTGCAATCACGCTAACAACAGAGCAGCCATGCCTTTCGTAAAAAGCTGCATCACTCCAGGTGTTTGGGAACCTGATCAATGTTTGTCCAAAAGTCACAGGGACACGCACTGTCTGCAGTAACACATTTTTTCCTGGAAAACTGTCTCTGGCTTCCCGGCATCTACCTCGGCGGTGAAGACAGTGGCACCTCTTTGGATTTCCTGCTGAAATTCGATGTGGCATCTTCAGTTTCCAGAGAGGCGCGTTATGGCCTTTCAGTTGTGATTACGAGGTAACAACCACCACAGACAGGAGGTGGAGACCACATGAAACTGAACACCGCAGTGAAAGTACGTGAAAAGCCACTGCACATGTGCACTATTCAAAAAAGAAAAAGAAAAAAAAGATAGACAGGCATGCTTAGGAGCACAGCAGCGAGCAAATATGCTGCTGACAGAAATGTGTACATGTATTAAAAAGCCTCGCAGACACGTACCAATCACAGCTCTGCCAAGCTCAGAACCATTTATTATTAATAGAGGAAATCATAGGAGGCTTTTAATTGGAGATGCTCTAGTGGGTGTCTCAGAGGTAAGCGGGGTGCTGTCACTGTCGATCTGCAAACTTCCTCAGCTCGGAGAAAAACGGCGGGACGTCACACTTTCATGTGCACCTCCTGTTGACTGTGAAGGATATAATTTGAAGCCATCCTTCTCCTCTCACCACAGCCTCTGATTAGCAGCCGTGACTCCCAGGCCGGAGCATACTAATTCGGGAACAGCAGTCTGGGAATCACCACCATTAGTGGTAGGTACGGAAAGTAAACGGCATAATATGCAAATGAAAGGAAGGTATCACCTTGGCTGTCAATCACTTAAATGAAATAAAAAACTCTGTACGGCCTCTAATAATACCGCGCTACAGAAAGGGAACGCAGGAGCGTAGATGAAGAGAGCCAGGAAAAAGGGAAGCACAGAGATGGATAAATGAAAGCAGTCTGGAATCAAAGCTGGCTGGTCTGTGCACATGTGAGACTGTGATCATGGCAGGCACTCAGTACGAAATTAGCTCAGACACTGATGGGACTTAATGACAGGAAGGGCTGGGGGTGCCAGGACACTTCTAATATTCAGTGGCATGTTGCTGTCTCTCGTCACCCATTTGCCTACTTGAGAAAGTATTGTGCCTTTCTTTGAGTTTCCATAATGACAAGCTGCACCTGGCCATCATTACACTGCACTGATCACACAAGAACTCAGGCAAAGTGCTGGCTTTTTATTTGAATCGGGTCCCCCAGACATTCTTTCTTTTTTATCAACAGTAGCACAAAGGTGGCATTCAGGGAGGAGGTTAATCACACATTGTATACATAAAGAACGGGAAAAATCTCATTACGCCCTAATGCGACTTCATTTTCTGTGGGTATTTGGGCTGTCTAAACTGAGCCCCAGAGTGGCACAGACCTGCTGGTCGATCACACTGCTCTGGCTGGCAGGAGGATCTGAAAGTCCCTCTTGTTTGTCACATATTGACCCACTTTGGCTGACAGCTCACAAATCAGAGCCATCAGCCTAGAGTGCGTATGCGTGTCTGTGTGTATTTACGCAGCCTCCAGCGCCACCTTCCCTCGTGGAGCTCCCCATGAGGATTCCGGGGTCGTACCTCATTTGCACTCGACACAGCAACTTGGGACTGAGCTGACAGGCTCATTTTCCCCACTCTGCAGGAAGCAGCACAGTAGCAACGTCTACGAACAGCCAGGGACCCGGAGTGGGTTTTATAATTAGCTGCTTGCTCTATGCCATCAATGCACAGAGAACAAGAGCCTCCTTCTGAGCACATATGTATGGTTGGCGGGCACTCAACATGGGCAAGGCACCGCTGATGATAATATGTAGGCGTATGGTGGTATATGCCGACTGAGGTCACAGAAACATGCTGGAGCGAGGTGAGAAAAGGAGGCGGGAAGGCTTGGGAAAGTGTGTACACAGTGCTCGCCAGGTCATTGCTCAGCAGGTGAGAATTGTGCCTGGAGGTGGTGGCTGATTGCTTTGATGTGAAATGATTGCGTTTTAAGTGGCTCTGAGGTGCACGGACCACAGGCATGGCCCTGGTGTCATTGTCACATGGTCAGACAGGCTTAAGTTAGCCCATACTCAATCCCAGTTGCTCCCCAAGAGTCCAAAGGGATGGGGGGGTTAGATCCAACTGTTGGTATACAAATGTGTTATGAGGAGTGAGAACACAGCTGCCGGCTGCATCTCTGGGTAATGTGTCCAGATAAAAGGGTCTGGTACTTGCAAGGAGGTGAAAATGAAACGGGAAGAAAGGTCTCTCTGGCATGGGATAGCAAGGGCACTGCTTTGATCCCTGAAACATCCCTCCAATGTCGGCGAATAGCTAGAAGAAGGACTGCTGATTAGATGTAAAAAATAAATGGTGCAAGAAGTAGTAGAGCATGCAATAAAAGTACAAACTTCAGAGGCTTGTGTCACTATATTGCACTTATTTAACTATAAACAGATACCTGCATGTGCAAACAAAGTATCTATAGCTAAGGGATACGACACAAGGGGTATTAAACACTCATATTTTTCCAGATATATGAAGACAACATGACAGTGCAAAGTGTTTTTTTATCTTCCCCTATTTGTCACACGCACTGTCATCCAAAGGCTGAAAACTGGTCAGGAGCTGTTGGCATCACATGTTAATGCACTGCGTAACCCCTTTTTCATTTTTCAAAGTGAAGGGTAGTCTGATAGACTTCAATAGAAGTCCTTCAATGTTTGAAATAAAAGGGCTGTCTTACACCGGACAGACGACATTTGTTGTTCAGCCACACTCACACAGCCGATACAACGTCCAGTGAGTGCAGAGGTGGAAATGGAGCAATCAATTAGATTTTAACAAATGACTTTCTGTGTATTACCCAGCAGCTGTTAAATCGGTCAACCTTAGCACACACACCCCTCTCTGAGGGGACCGTGGAGAGAGCTTGTCTACACTGCATGCTACATCATGGCAAACTCCAGAGAAAGTCAGTCATGGCCTCAGGCAGGAGTGTGATGTGTGTAGTGTGGCTGTGGACAGAAAGGGAGGGATGGAGGATGGACGTGGGTCAGTTGGACCCTGTAGGTCCCTGGTGGAGATGTGGGGGACTGATTACAATTTATTTCAGTGTCTCTGTTAAACATTTGCTTACTTGCAGACATAGATGTGGTACATATATATATATATGTGCAGTGAGTGCAGAAACAAAATAGCATGCGCTGGCACAGACTCACTTTGCAAAGGACAGAACTGTGCTTAGTCCTGCTGGGCAACCTCAGTCTTTAAGGGCACAGGCACAATCCAATGAGTCAGCTCCCTAAATGATGTAGTTTTATGGTGAAGTGCTACTAATGGCTCAGCAGAAGATCTTAAAAGGCCACTTAAAAGCTAGCAGGCCCATAAACTGTGACACGCAGCAGTGGGATCTGACCACACAATACTCATTTGAGCGACTGAAGGCATATGCTCTCTGTGCGTATGTGCGCGGGCGCGCGTGTGTGTTGATGCTGGAGATATCCAGAGTGACAGAACGAGACAGACAGACAGGATAAGGTGTGAGCACATCTGCAAGCATGGCTACACCATTTCACTCTTGTATTGTCACCTCTGGGTATATTTTCCAAAACCTACCAGATTGGAAAAAGGTGCAAATGTGTGATGATGCAAGAAAAAATGATTCTCACCTCAGATACACAGAGGGATCCAAAACCAGTCTGACTTCTGACATGCGTGTTCTAATCTCAGGGTTTTGGACCGTATTCCCAGAAAAACAAAAAAAACAAAACTGCACTTTGAAAACATGTTTTTCTCTGTTGCAATTTAGAGCAGTTGTCAATACTTAAGCCAGTGGGGGGGAAAGAAAAAAGGAGCAGCATTTTTTCAAGTGCACACCACTGCACAGGCCTGTAATCACTGAGCACAATGGAGCAGAAAGCCCCCACTTATGGAAAGTACTGTATAATGGCAGAGAGGTTGGTGAAGTCTACCATTAAGTTTTCATAACATGGTTGCCATGTGAACCCTTATGGAGATTTATGGAGAAAATACATTTTTATCTGGTCAAGTTATGTTACAGATATAGTCTGTACAAACAGAAAGACGAACCTGCTGAGTATATAAAAGTTAGCACATGTTTTCTGAAACTGATACTGACAAATGAACTATAGCACCGTATCTTGGCAACCAGACACAATTTTTGTCATCTTACTCAAAATTTATTTGCAATTTTCATTTCCATCTTGCTAAAGAATAACTTAAGTAGCTTAAGTACAACTTCAAAAAAGTTGAAGACTTTCGGTGTGGAATTTCCATCTTCTCCCCGTCTCTGTGTAGGTTTTCTCTGAGTACTCCGGTTTTCTCTGACAGTCCAAAAACATTCATGGGGTGAAGTTCATTGGCAATTCTAAATTGACCGAAGGTGTGAATGGTTGTCTCTCTCTCCATGTGTTAACCCTGTGATAGATTAGTGACCTTTCCAGGGTGTACTCTCTCTCACCCCGTGACAGCTTTAACCCCGAATTGGATAAGTGGAAAAAATGGATGGATGCTTGTTTTCACCCACTGATATAACCTCACTTCAAAAGTCATTTATTTCATTTTAGCTTATTATATAGAAGTGACAATAAAGTGGCAGTGAGTAAAACGTGAATGAATTGTAACTCAGAGTTGCTAGACTAAGCTTGTTTTTTGGGTTGTTTTTTTTTTGTGATGCTTAAAAATGTTTCATTCAGTTTAAGACCCCGTGCATATTCCTTCTGAAAGTTGCAGAGAAGCTTCTGGTTTTAGAAGTGTAAACAACTTAGCTGTAGTATTTTTTCATGAATACCAATAAAATTAGTGGGATGGGAAATTTGATTACTAATAATTATGGCTAGAGTCATACTTTATCATCTGTTTAATAAAGTAAATAACTGTTCACCCAGTTGTTGTTTAACTTGCCTTTAGCAAAGGGTAACGTGAGCCACTGTGCCAATATTTTGGTGTTGCATGCAAAAATTTCTTTCTGTTATTTTCTGTTATTCAGTCTCTCCTTAACCCATTTCCATTTTGCCACACATCTCATTCCTGTTTGAATACAGTTTTTCTGAGTTTAACCTTATGGTTATAGTACGGTTATAAAACCCTTACCTATTGCTCCTATTTTTATTCTCCAAAGACAAGTACATTTTTGCAGAACACCAGTAAGTGTTTGAAGACTGTATTGACTGTGATTTGCTTCAGTTTGAGTTTGAGAAGTAAACATGGCAAAACAAAGAGAAGACGCTACTAAACAAACCTTTCTTGGATTTGAAGAATGGGCACAACTTCTCCAAGAGTAATTATATATTGAGAAAAACAACTCCAAAAATGTCCCTGTGCTTATAGAGACCAAGTGCCAGCAGAAAACAGAATCTAAGTGAGAAAATGAGGAATTTCCAAAAGATGGGCATCACAAGTGTGTGAGAAACCAGAACTGGTGTTTACTGGTGGTCACAGAGGCTCAGCAAAACAATGACCTCAGGGGGAGTCGTTTTGGTTAGAGGCGTTTTGTTGGTGAAAATGTATTTATCTTTTGCACAATAGTAATTTCAAAGCTACTAATAATTCAAAATTTCTTGAAAATCTATAAAAAGAAGAAAATGTTTTTTCTTCTTTGAAGTGTATAACCAAGATTTTAAGTGATATGGTTTCATCCATCCATCCATTCACTTATCCATTTCCAGGGTCACAGGAGCCTATCCTAGCTGTCTTAGGGTGAGAGGCAGGGTACACCCTGGACAGGTCGTCCGTCTGTCGCAGGGCTAACACATAGACAACTATTTGCAGTCACTCCTATGGGCAGTTTTTGACTTATCCCCACTGCACGTCTTTGGACTGTGGGAGGAAGCCAGAGTACCCAGAGAGAACCCACGAAAACTCAGGGAGAACTTGCAAACTCCACACAGAAAGACGCTGACCTGACGGTAATGGAACTTCGCATTGTGACGCAACAGTGCTAACCGCCGTGCTGCCAGATATGATTGCATTCATTTCATTCATCGAATTTTATTCACATGATACAAGATACAAAAACTGAATTTCCAAAGAATCACCCACCACCCCCTCTCTTTGGATACCCCAGTTTTGTTTTTGTCCACCTGTAAACACAAGACTATTTTGTTTTGCAGTTTTCATTAAATGTATGACTGAATTTTTTTTTCACCGGGCATTTCAATACGTTCAAATTAATAGCAAGCTTATAACAGATTGGATTCATAGAGTAACTCCACCGTGGGGAGAGGACATCCGCACAGCATATACCGCTGCTGTGACTCATCCTGATAAAGCAAAATGTAATTTTGTTTATGATTAGAATTACTCTCCAAATTAATTTTCACAGCAATTAATCTTGATGCGTCACCTATAAGATGCATTCCGCTCTTTGGTAGAGGTGATAAAATGCAAAATAATTGAATTGATTAATTTATGTTTTGTAATGACCAAGCTGTAATGGTTCTCTTTTTAATGGAGTTTTTTCCCATTATAAATGGTCTATGCTGTCTGGGATGTTCAATAACCTGTGGGCTCTAAGATATTTAATAAATATCCCTTTATTGTGCTTTACTCCATTGGTTAAGCTCGAGTATTGCCTCTCATGTTCAAAGTGCCTTTCAAACCCCCTCCTCCATTCCTTTACCAACCCCCAAACCTTACATCCCTTTTGAGAAGCATTTCTTAATTAAACCTTTATTTATCTACTTGATTGGTATATAAGAAGGGACACTCTGCAATTCTCTATCTCATATTGGGACTTGAGTGGCCCGGCCCTGAGGGAATAGGCCTTTATAATTTGAACATCGGGCCCTTTGAGTGCTATAGTTTGCATAGGTGTGCAAGCTAGAGGCTTAATAATGGGAAGGTGAGGCAGCTAGTGGTCCTGTGGAGGGATAAAAAGTAATGAGATGAGGTTTGTAAAACAGTGGAAGACATAAAGATAGAACTGAGGAACAGACCCTGGAATGAAAATAATAAACAAAAAGAGAGCAATTCACGCCTGATAAAGATTCTCATATTTTTGCCTGTTGTATGGAATAATGCAAAAATGGATCTGTCTGGGGCTGAAACACACTACCATCAGACTAGAACACTGTGGAAGAAAAGCAAGCCTTATTACCTTGGACATTTTATTTCAGTGGCTGGGGGTAGAAAGCAATTACACTAACAGCAGTGAAGAAAAAATCTTTTGAAGGTGAACAACACTGAATTTCAATATTGGAATATGTGTTCAGGGCCTGGTATCTGGGATGTGGTTTTCCATTTAAAACTTTTAGCACTACAATGAAATATGCATCAAGCATCAGCGTTTATTGGCTCGGTTTTTAGGAATTGTTGGTTCACAAAATTATGCAGACCGTCACTGGGCTGCACACATTGCCGCTCCCTAGTTTTGTTTCATTTCAGCTTGACTGATGTGCTTGACCATCATTCGTGGGTCACAGCTTCTCTCACACTTTACAGAGGAATGAAAATTTTATACAGAAGCTGCCCAAACTGAACTCATAAACATAAAACCAAGAGCAGCAAGAGGAAGCAAATTACCTTCTCAGAGGTAGACTGCCTCTAGAATCCCTTTCATGAATGAACAGTGGCACATTTAGGGTCGCAAATTCAAACTTCAAACTAAATAGAATTAATTAAATTATCAGATTTATTTTTCAGAGACCAAAGTGACTTCTTATTTATTGACAAAAGCCTACACAGCATACTTGGACCCAATTTGACCCCCTGTAGGCCGCAGAACTGCCTTAACCCTTTGTGACATGGACTCAACGAGATGCTGGAAACATTCCACAGACGTTTTGGTCCATATTGATATGACAGCATCACACAGTTGCTTTTGCTTGTTTTTATGTAACCCTCCCATTCCACCACAGACCAAAGATGCTCTGTTGGATTGAGACTTAGGGACTATGGAGGCCATTTCAGTGCTCTACCTAAAGAGATGAACATTATGAACACAGATGAACAGCAACATCATTCAGGTAAGCTGTGGTATTTAAACAATCCTCAGCTGGCACTAAGGCATTGGAAACTTGAACCATTGATACGAGGCTTGATGGATCCATGCTTTAATACTGGTTACACAAGTTTCTGATGCTACCAGCTGAATGTTTTGGCAGAAAGTTTGTCCAACTTAGGTGAGCCTGTGTGAATTGCTGCCTCTGCTTCCTGTTCTTATCTGACAGGATTTCCACATGGTGTGGTCTTCTGCTGCTGTAGCCCATCTGCTTCAAGGCTTAACATGTTGAGCATTTAGAGATGCTCTTCTGCACACCTTGGTTTCAGTGAGTGGTAATCTGAGGTATTGTTGCCTTTCTATGAGTTTGGAGTAGTCCTCCTCTGACCTCTGAGATCGACATGGTATTTTTGCTCAGAGAACTGGACCTTTTCTCTCTTTCAGATCATTCTCTGTAAACCCCAGTAATGATTGTGTGGAAAGATTCTGTTAGATCAGCAGTTTCTGAAATACTCAGACCAACAAGCGTGATAACAACAACCATGCCGCATTCATGTCACTTAAATCGCCAATGCTTGGTTTGAGCACGTCTTCATACCTAAATCAACTGAATTGCTGCTTTGTGACCCAGGTCCTAGGTCTACCTCGGGGCCTGCTTCTAGTATCATATGCCTAAAACACCACCTTGTCTCTGGTTCCTTTCTATTGAAGGAATAGCAACTCTGCTCTGAGCATCTCTTGAATGACTGAACTTTCTCTAAGGGAGAGGCCAGTCACCCTTTGGAGGAAGCCCATTCCCGCTGCTTGTAGCCTTATTCTTTCGGCCACTACATGTAGCTCTTGACCATAGGTGAATGTAGGGGCGTATTTTGACACGCAAGTTGAGAGCTTCATTTTTATGATCAGCTTTCACTTAACGATAATGGACTGGCACAGCATCCACATCACTGCAGATGCAGCCCTAATCCATCTGTCAGTCTCTCGTCCTCATGAAGGTACTTAAACTCTGGCATTTCCTGTGTCAATTTGTCCCTGATCTGCAGCAGGCACTCCATCCTTTCCCAGCTGAGGACCATGGTTTCAGGCCACTTTCATTCACACTCTTCGACACTTGACTACAAACTGCCCCAGAGCGAGCTGGAGACCACCACCAGACGAAGCCAACAAAACCACATCATACGCAAGATGCAGAGACTGGATTCTGATGCCACTGGTACATTTAATTTGTTGCTTTGACTAGAAATATTATAAATGTACAACGGAGCTCATGCTTTGTGATCTCATGCATGCATGATGATCAAACTGTGAATATACTCATCATCACTCAACAATCTTGGTCTAAAACACAAATAGATGCTGATGATCTGCCTTATAAGATGGCATTTCTTTATTTTTCCTAGACAGCCAGAGTTTTTTTTATCCACACAGGCCCTTATGGGCAAGATGTAAAACTGCATCACACCTACAAATAAATGCCTCCCCAACAACATTCCTCTATCCGGCCATACCCCTCCCAATTACTTACCCCAGCTACCCTCCTCGCCTCCTGCAGAGAACAGCTTAGGTCATTACAGTCTGCTGTCAAAACCTGTGACCGCTTCACATTGGAGCCGCCAGGATTAAGGGCTGTGAAAACAAGAACAAGAAGGGAAAGGAGGTGAAAGCTGACAGTGGGAGCAAGGCC
This sequence comes from Neolamprologus brichardi, assembly GCF_056152115.1. Classification (NCBI taxonomy): domain Eukaryota; kingdom Metazoa; phylum Chordata; class Actinopteri; order Cichliformes; family Cichlidae; genus Neolamprologus; species Neolamprologus brichardi. The sequence goes on from NC_142116.1 coordinate 20,218,796, forward strand.
TTGAATATTTTCTCTTTTTACCCGTCTTTTTTCTCTGACCGCGTGCTGATTCTTGCAGCTACTTTGTGGCGAGCTGCACTAATGTGAAGCGATATGGAGTCACATGGAAAACATGGCGAAGGAGGCTGTTAACAATGAGGAGCAAATCAGTCCTGAATCAAGACTCCTTGGTATAACCTGTTATCACTATAAATGTATTAAAATGCCTCCTTAAGAAATTCTACTTCTCAGATTTAACTAGTAAAATCCCCAAAACTTGGTCAGGTGATGCATTTTTAAGAGACATAATAATCTTAGGTGCAACCTAGTAAATATGAAAAGCATGAATTTAGTGTTAGTGGTAAGTTTACATGCTGGCCTGACTAGAATATTTTTAAAGTACCCTTAGATTTTGGTCTCACCAAATAGAGTTATCTGACAGTGCGATATCCAAGTGCTGAACACTTCACAAATCTGATTACGTTTTTGCCACGTTGTGAAACATCAGCTAACGTATGTGTGCATGTATACAGGTGTGTGTATGTTTTCTCTCCAGCTGGGAATTGTCAAGTTGACAATAACAGCAAATTGCATTCTGAGTGAGACTCTTACGGGTTGAAGGGTTGCGGTAGCATCCTTGCATCAGACCTGTGTGTCTTCTCTTGCCGCATTATATAAGTGATGTTATCTGAAGAAAGGGATCAAGTCACGCAGGTATCAGCAGGCACAGGAAGAATATTTGACATTATCTCAACCATTTACTTCTGTGTTGACACCATCAGGAATTCAATTTCAGCCCAACAAAAGATCATCCTCTGCCTTTCTGGTCTAAACGGACGCCTTCCTTCCCTCTTTCCAATTTAAATCAGCTCCAGCAAACTGGACAGCACGAAGCATAAACACGACTCCATTATCTTCCAACATTAATTTGAAATGAGTGTGAAATCATACGCCTGCTTGGACCTGCCGTCCCGTGGAGTCGACCTGTTTGGTGTTTTATTTACTGTCACCTCAGTGCCCAGAACTCTGTTAATCCTCGGTTTGTGTTCAAACACCTTAGCTGGTTGTTCTGCATCAGTCCATCTCTATGCTGGCTGCTGTGAGCAGTCTGTTTAGTCGGCTGCCAGTGGAGCTGATCTGGCTGGCAGCCTGCTGTTAGGGACGATGACTGATTTCAGAGATGTGTGACAGCGGACGGTAGTTTGATATCGTCTGCCTGCCCTCCTGCCTGCCTTTGTGTCTCTCAGGATATCTGTTTGTCTGTCACTGTTCACATCTTCCTTTCTGTCTTTCATTCTGTCTGTCTGCTAGTTAGTCTGCCAAAAAACTTCCTCTACAGACATTGATTGAACCCGTAAAAAAATCAAAAGTGAAAATATCTAGCAGTGAGTAGCGAAATTTTTCATGAAAATGAGCCCGTCATTCCTAAAATAACTTAGATGTACCTCTGCGTCTTACTTATCGTGTCTCATTTGGCAATTACATTTTTTTAAACTAGGAAAGTTAATACAAGTGTGCATCCATCCATCCATCCACCCATTTTCTACCACTTTTCTACCGCTTATCCAGGTTTGGGTCATGGGAGAGACCAGCCACTCTTTGAAGGAAACTTATTTTCTTTACTTGTATCCATGTCCTCACTCTTTCTATTCCACCACAGAGCCTGGAACCAAAAGGGAGGGTAGGAACATAGACTGATCAGTAAATCGACAGCATCACTTTTATGCTCAGCTCTCTCTTCACCGCGACGACACGTCTGTCGATCTGACACTTCACTCTCCCCTCACTCTTGAAAAAGATCCTGAGATAATTAAACACCTCCACCTGAGGTAGTAACTCGAAGCGGGCACTCGATCCCTTTTCTGGCTTAGGACCGTGGTCTCAGACTTAGAGAGACCATGATCCTCCATGCTGAGGACCATGCTACCATGCTGATTCCTATTCCTTCCACTTCACACTTGGCTGCAAAACACTACAGTGAAAGCTTAATGAAGCCAACAGAACTACATCATCTGCAAAAAGTGAAGATGAAATCCTGAGGTCATCAAAGAGGAGACCGTCCACCACCCAGCTATGTCTACATATACTGTCAATAAATAAACTTTGAGCAGACAAAGGGCAGCCCTGGTTGGGTCCAACTGTCCACTGGACACAAGTCTGAGTTACTGACAGCAATATGAACCAAGCTCTTGCTACTGTTGAACAACAGGCCAGACACCCAGCAATCCCAAAGCACCTCCCACAGGATACCCCAAAGGAAGCAGTCAGATGTTTCTCCAGATACATATAGGCTGGTTGGGCAAATTGTTAAGCACCCTTAAATATCCTTGAGAGGATAAAGAGCTGGTCCAGTGTTTTGAAATGAAAATCACAATTGTTCTTCGTAGATTTGACTAACGAATTAACTTTCCTCTCCAGCACCGTGGCACCGACTCTCCTGGGGAGTATGATCCCACAATAGTTGGAGCTCCCTCCTGTTCCCCTTCTTAAATGGGGGATTGACCACCCCACTCGGAAAATGTGATAGTGAAAATCTCTTGTGCAGAAGTGTCTTGGCCCAATTAATTATATAGACTAGTAATGCTCACAAAAACAACAGCAAAATAAACAAAAAGTATCTAGTTTATTTATTTACAACAGGAAAACTGAAAATTAAAATTATAAACTTCAAAGCTGAGGAAACCTAACATGAGAATAAGTAAATGTCTCAGGGAATAATGTTCAGGCATAATATCTACAGCCTCAAATGTCTCCGGGTCATTTAAAATGAACACCCAACATTTGTGCAACCAGCTTTGTTCGTTTAGTTATTTCTTAGTAAATTTCCAAGACGAGAGAGACTAAAATCTGAACATCAGTTTTTTCAAATTCAGTCTAGGCTTTAGGAATAATAAAAAGAAGTCTTGGGATTGAAAATGAAAACTTTTTTGATGGATGGAAGTAAGTAAGCTGGGAGCAGGCTAGAGCAGAACATGAATGTCTCAGTGGTTGCGTCTTCAAACCAGATCATCCAACTCGAGCACATAATGTGCTAAGTAAATGTTTTAAGGTTCAGATTAATCCAAGCAAACCACAGTAGACAATATCCAGCATGTGTAAGTAATGATGAAGACACAAAAAAGCAAACACAGACACAAGTTTCAACTTGTGTCTGTGTTTGCTTTTTCACCAGTTTCTGGATGTCAGGTTATAAAGATCAACTGAAATTCCTGTGTGAAATCAATAGAAGCAATCACTGATCACTACACTACAGCCTTATTCTACTGACGTGACGTGTCTTTTACAAATTGGGTGTTTCTGACAGACTTGTATGGAAAAGTCTTTGCTTTAATTATTATGATCCAGTAAAGGTGTGTAGAGATGTAGGCATTTTACTTTTTGTCTATTGAATCTACACAGTTATCACTTTAAAGCTGTACAGTGGTTTTTCTACAAGTCAGTCAAAAGTTATAAATAGATAAAGAAACTCTTTCACTAACAAAGCTTAAACATTAACCAGAGCTGATTTGGACATGGGCCTATGATGCTCAAAAATAAAGGTAAAGAAATGCTGATTATCTAATATCTAAAAGCTTGGGGGCTTTATGCACCTCTGACATTGTCACAGGAATAAAACGAAAAAAGCAGCAGTCCTCACGAGTGATATTTAGAGACTCAAACAATAAACCAGAGGTAATAAATGCTTGTTAAAGCAACCAAGCATGTCGGCCTTGTCAGAAATTTGGTGCAAGTCCTTAATATTGTATGGGAGAAGCTTTATGCCAGTGTCCAACTAAGTCTTCAGAACAACCTTCAAAAATTTCAAAGGAGTATTGAAATTGTGTAGGTAAGTGTGGGTAAAGAAAAAAGAAATCGGTAAAGAAATCATCAGTTTTAGCTTTTCTAATGGCATCTGTGCATGAGTGGCACAGTCACCTGAATACTAAACAGTCTGCATGGGTACATGTTCTCCTGTATTTGGACCATGTCACATTGTGCTCATGAAGGTGGCTGGATAAGTCAAAAGCAAACTACGCCTTGCTTTGACCTTTAATTTCACACAGTTTCAATATCAGCTATAAGATTACCCCCCCCCCCCCCCCCCCTTTTTTTTTTTCAGTTAAAGTAAAACCTGGTATGAACAAACCCTTGTTCCAAAAATGCATCATGCTATGCTTATTAGTGATTCATGACTTATAGTTGTAATTAAACAGCTGTACAGTTCCCAACATGTCAAAAAGACACTGTGTAAATTAATCCTCACCCTTTTGCCCCCTCGCCAGCTGAAGCATGGTTTGTGCTTCACTGTCAGTGACGTCATTACTGCTGTCAACTGGTGCACTTGAGCATCATTTCAGCTTGTTGTGGACCTCACAATTTTTGGACCTGGGTGCAGGCACATCTATGACACATCACTGCAGGGGAATAGACAAAATCCTAGATGGCACAAAGGGGAATTGCTGAAATTCTTGGAAAGGGTGAGAGATTCTGCTGAAAACTTTCAAAAATGTCTCCAACTGCTTTTGTTCCTGTTCTGACTTGTCCTGTTTTTTTCTTTTTCTGAGCAGTAACACCTATTATTTAGGCAAAGACTGCAGCTAGTGGAGTGCTCCTCAAGTGCAAGTGTAAACGGTTATTGCTCTGTGCTGACGTCACTTTTCACGCAAGCAGTGACCAGTGCTTCAACAATAACTGCAATTTTACCCCACTTGCTCTCTGTTTCAGTGAAGCTGAAGGGAGACACAGCACTGGCTGATGAGTGTGTTTTGGATTTATCATGCTTTAAAAGTGTATACTCAATACAGCCAAAGTTTCAAGAATGAGCTCAGTAATCTCTACAAGTAACCACAATCATCAAAAGCTTAGGCTTAAACTGCTTTACACGTTTGGTTTTAACTCTTGTATCTATATGATGTCAAAGAGATGGGATATCCCTAATATACAAAGGGTTTTTTTTCTTTTAAATGTGCTGATCTAATTGTAGGAGGAAGTCTCTTCAACAGCACTGAGCTGAAACAGTGAAAGCACGGTGCCCTTTTGTTTTAAGCCCGAACTGTGGAACCTGTAACAGTAATTGATTCTCTCTCTGAGAGATCCGGGGGCGGTATAAGGTGTTAGGAGCTGTGAGATATAAAGTGGAGCCATACCATGTAGTGATTTAAAAGTAATCAGTAAAATCTTAAATTGGATTCTGTAGCAAATGGGAAGCCAGTATAATGCTGGATGCATTCCCTGTGTCAAGTGTTTGTGGTGTGCAGTGTAGTCTTGCAGCTGCCTTTGTGTGCTAACAATAGATGAGAAACTGCAGCATCGTTTAGTCATACAATGACTTGCAGTAATCTAAGGCAGTGGGGGTGTGGATAAGAAGTTCAATTATATTATTTGGAAGCAGCGTCTTGATGTTTGTAGCATTTCTAATCTGTACATAATAAGACTGGAATAGATTTTTGACATCTCAATTGAGATTTTGACTGAAAAAATGATCCACATTTGTAGCAAATTGCTTTGGGTCAGTTTTTAGTTGTCCAAGGTGTCGACTGATGGTCCCCACTTTGATCCAAATATGATCTGAATTAATAAAAAAGGATTTTAGTGGTTATCTCAGGCACACAGCTCTGAGTGGGAACACAGAAACCGCACACATCTGCTGCCCCTTGCAAACATTTCCTTTGCTGTGGGCAGCCCAGAAACAACACAAAACTATCATCACAAACAAACAATTTAGATGGATTAACATTTGTTGGGAAGCTTTTATTGCACTTAAAATAATGAGTTGCTGTCAAATGGGTAACACAAGCATGTTTGTTTCACCCTGACACGCTGAATGGGGGTGTCATCCAGAGCAGCTATTCAACCACCAGAGCTCCCTGCACAACCACAACCACCAGTAGAGCTTCTAAAGGTAGCGGCGTTCTGTCCTCTTCCTCCATCCATCTCCACCTCCGTCACAGCGAGAACACACGTTACCTGTACCTGAAAAATTCAGTGGAGATTTGGACAAAAGCCTTGGATTTTTGACTCAATGCTCTCTGATTTTTAGGCAGCAGACTCGAGCTTATGCCTCTGATATTGCCAAGATCACCCTCACGGTTGAGCTCATGACCGGACGAGCTCTGCTGTGGGCTCAAGCAGTCCTGACCACCCAGCCTTCCATCTCATATAGTGATTTTTTTGAGCGTTTTGTGTGTTTGACAAAGGATCTAACCCTGACAGTGCTGCTCATCGCATGTTTACATTAAAGCAGGGCCGGCGGAGCGTGGCAGACTTCTCCGTGGATTTTTGGATCCTGGCTGAGGAGACTGGCTGGGAGGAGAAGGCGCTACGAGGAGCATTCCTAAACAGCTTAAATGAGAACGTCAAACGTGAGTTGGCTACTAAAGAGTTTCCTAAATCACACTCACTCTCCGGCAATCATACTGAGCAGATGTCCCTGTTTCTCTTCAAGGCACCTGACACACCTGTAGTTTTGGGATTCCCCTGGCTCCAGCGAAGCAATCCACAGATTGATTGGGCCAAGGGATGCATCGTGGGGTGGAGCACCCATTGCCATGAGCAGTGTTTACGCTCTGCGGTGCCGGGTTGCATGTCTGACGATCCTGCGGGGCCGCCCACTCGCCCCGACTTGTCAACCGTGCCCGCCGAATATCACGACCTAGGTCAAGTCTTTAGCAAAGACGGGGCCCAATCGCTGCCTCCCCATCGTCCGTACGGCTGCGGGATTGATTTGCTTCCAGGCGCCCCCTTGCCCACTAGCAGACTCTATAGTATCTCGAAACCCGAGCGCGAGTCTGTGGAGCGCTATATTACGGAATCCCGTAATTCGACCATCTCAAATGCCTGTTCGCCTCGGCCCCCATCCTGGCCCAGGCTGACCTCGCCCTGCCGTTCGTGGTGGAAGTGGGCGCTTCTGATTCGAGAGTTGGGGCGGTTCTATCTCAACGCAAGGAAGGTAAATTACACCCCTTTTTCTCCCGTCGTCTCTCTCAGGCCGAAAGGAATTATGACGGGGCGACCGGGAGCTTCTTGCCATCAAGTTGGCGCTGGAGGAGTGGCGGCACTGGCTGGAGGGGAGCGAACATCCTGTTGTCGTTTGGACGGACCACAAGAACCTTGCCTACCTCCAAGCGGCTAAGCACCTGAACGCCCGACAGGCCAGGTGGGCATTGTTTTTTGCACGGTTTAGCCTAACCATTAACTACAGGCCCGGGTCCCGGAATACGAAACCTGACGCCTTGTCACGCCAGTTCGCGCCAGACACAGACCCTGAGGAGAAGGAGAGGCCCATTCTGCCGGCCTCGTGCATTGTGGGGACCCTCACCTGGGAGATAGAAAGGGTGGTCCGAGATGCCAAGCAACAAGAGCCCGACCCTGGAACTGGTCCGGAAGGTAGATTGTATGTTCCCTCGGCGGTCAGGGGTAAGGTTATCCACTGGGCACACACCGCACGGTTTACCTGCCATCCGGGTAGGAATCGTACTGTCACCTTTTTACAAAGGTTGTTTTGGTGGCCTTCTGTCTCTCAGGCCGCATGTCCTGAGTGCGCTAACCTTTGATAGGATGCAGCTGGTGTCACCTCAGGTAATCTGAGTCACTGAGAGCAACATCTTGAGCATGTTCAAAGTGTTGGTCCTTTCAAAGTATTCTTAATGCTGATATGGTGAGCTGTGTTCCATACAAGATGTTTTTGCCTTTTCTCAGTGAGTGATGTTATTTCTTTTATTTTACTTTGTGATTTAGTTTTAGTGCCTGTGTCATAACTCATAACATCTAACTCCAGGAAAACATGGGATGGGGACCCAAAACTTTAATCAAGACTTTAAAACATAAATTAATGGGTTCACAGTGGTTATGTGTATGTTTTTATGTAGATTTTATGGTGAAATCTTATTCCCCATCACCATCACTTACAAATTAGATGCAGCCCGCAAACTGATTTCATTGGCTCCTTTGATTTATTATGGCTGCATCTGTATTTCTAAGACATCTAGTCATTGGTACACGGCTTCTTTCAGTCATTGTATGTCTTCTATCCAATAAAAACATTGATCAGGGTCCTCAGTCATCAAACTTTTAATTATTTAGTTATTTGTGACTGAAAAGAAGTGAAAATTTATGCGCTTTGAAAATTTGAAACACAAAAACTGTGACTGTCTTGACATACCTTTCCCTTTTTCATAAATATATCACTCTGCTTTCCACCTGTCGCCCCCTGTTGGCCGTGCATGAGTCCTGACCCGGTTCCTCTGTCCCTTCAGGGTCATCAGCAGGCCCTGTGTTCTGGATTGAGTCCTTCCGCTCACTCGCTTTCTGAATAGTACCCCTGATTATCTCATAGGTTTGCTGGATATTCCCTCAACTCCCCTTTAAAAAGACGGCATTACTTCCAGTTCCCCAAACTTGTCAAAACCAATTTGCTTTCCTATTACTCCCTGAACTGATTTCGCCACGACCCCTCCTCGCCGCCCTCCCTCCACAAATCCTCGACCCTCTCCTTCCCTCAATCGAAACTCCCAACACGACCTGTGCAACCCCTATGCTCCCACCGCCTTCAACCGGCGGCCTCCTGTGAATATTTTTTTTTAAGAAACCACCTTTTTCTCTACTGCTCTAACAGTCTAAATGCTGTGGCATGTTCTTTCATCCCCATGCAAGCCTTAAGAGGAAACACAGTAAACAGTTAGCCCGCCATGCACACACTAACAGGCCTTTATGTGAGCGAAAGCAGATAGTGAGTCACCCACTACTAAATAAAACCTGTCTAATAGAGATCAGCAAACCTAAAAACTTCTGGTTGCCAGCATTGACAGCACTTCCACCATCATATCCTGCACAGCCCTTCACCCCCCGACCTGCACCCATCCCATCCATTCCTCTCCCGTCAATTAGCGCCTCAATAGCGACAACACAGAGGATCTTCATTAGTGGGGAGTGTTCAATTATATCAGTTGATATTCCTTTCCAAAACTAATTATCCTAGTTGCATGGTACGGCTGACTGAGTCTGCCCTCACCCCGGGTCGCAGCGATTACTGATGTGATTTGGTTTTGGCTCCAAGGTCTGCTTTCCTGTCTTCTCTTTTGTTACCCTTTTCCCTCTGCGCTCATTCAACACAGTTACACAGTCCTTCTCCAGAACTCTCCATGATATAATTGACACTCTTTGCATTTTGTAAATTGTTCATGATAAATTGTCATAGTTTTAAAATTTCCCAGTACAAAGGAAAAGAAAGTAAAAACTCAGAGTCTGGATCTTGTTGCTCCTGTAAAGACAAAAATAGCAAAGCTGTGTTAATTCTACAAAAAGCTCATCATAGGAACCCTCGCTCCATATAATCCTGCTGCTTTGCTCATTCTGTGGGGGATAACACAAATAAGTCAGCTTGTAACGCAGCTATAGCTGAAACACAAGCAGTGCAAACAGTGTCTCCTCATATAAGAAGACAAAGACAGGATATAAAAACTACAGAGGACATATAGTGGCGATTCTGTATATGTTTTATCTCAAAGCATATTAAATGGGATGCATTCACTAATGAACAGCTGTGAAATCTGAAATCTGTTGTTTATGAGGCAGAAAAAATGCTTATATTTCATGAAAGTTGCTCATGATTTCAAAACAGCCTGCTTTTCTTTCAATTAAAATATTCCTTTAGAGGTTGGAACAATTATCTTACACATCTTCCCAGTATGATAGATGTAATAAAAGGCAATGCTTGAGCATGTAAGTTAATTACCGTAGAAACTTTAAGGCAAAAACAGAGAAACTAGTTCTTTCATCTGGAGGAAATTTAGGCAGTAGGGATTAACTTTAATGGAAAGACTTACTATTTTTCATCTCAAGCACATTACGTCCATGCAAATCGTTTTGGCTTTATGTTTCTTGAAAAGCTTTATAATGCAAAATATTATCCAAACGTCTAAGCTGTACACTGCCTGAGTCTTTGCAATAATGTGTCAGCTTCAGGTTCTCTCAGTGGGCGGCTTCGCTGCCCGTAAGCCGTAAACCAGCCTCACGGAAGGTGGGCTATTTAGTCACATTTCAAAGTAGCTTTGGCAGGGGAACACACTCATTACACATAATTCCTCTCCTCTTTTATTTGGCTCCCTCTTCAGTCACCCCACTCTCCCCCTTTCACTCCCTCTGTATCGTTCCTCTCCCTGTTTCATAGACCAGGAGACCTTATGGTCCTCTGTCCAGAGTCCGGAGGTAGATCACTTTAATTCTGCTTCACGGATCTTTTTCAAAAAGACCCGAGACCCAGAGACCTCAGAACCAGTGACCGCTGGGTGAACCCGGGCCAACCAGCCAGGGCTTGGGCACATGTAAACACAGTCATCGTCTCACCCATTCTCATTCCCCCTGAGTGCTTTTGTTGCTCTCTACACAAAAAGCACAAGCATTTGATGTTAAGCAGAGTGTGTGCTTTCATCTGGGATGTGTTTGCTTGTTTTTCGAAACCCCTGGTCATCGTGTCTACCACGTAAGTGATTTTGACCGTCATTACTCTGACAGTGACTGATCAATGATTTAAAGCTAGATTGCTGGCCTCGACACACATCTTTGTTTTGCTATCTCTGTTATAGCTATTTGGGTGGCTTGCATCCAAAATTCAGTGTTCCCAAGACAGTCTAATCTATCCTGGAACAAATAATAAAAAAGAAAAGCCTTTCCTGTCCTAGATGAACAGGTTTGATTATGCGGACAGGACCTGGATTCCACCAGTGGTTCATAAGTTCATTTCACTGATTGGGAGGAGCCTCTAACCAGACCATCTGCCTGATGTCATCAACCTAATTTATCCAACAAGCTATTTGCATGCTGGAAAAAAACAGATCATTACTGAAAAACACATTTTTGCTACAACGATACCTTTAAAAAATAAAAAACGATTTGCATTCTCCAATTTAATGAGTTTTGCTACTTTCTGCCATCATTACAGGTCATACAATCAGCACAACAGCCTAATAAATATCACAAGACGATAACCATAACAGGCAGACTTAGAGCAAAAATACTGAAGCATGATATGTGTGACAGCAGATGAGTTTCCTTGGAAGATGTCAGTTTTTTCCAAGGCATAGTCGAATCAAAACACACTCACACAGCTGATAAAACCTCTAACAAAAAGACAGAACACACACAAACCCACACACCCCAAAAAAATATAATAATAATCACGGATATGTCAGTATGTGGGACATTTGGTGGCATTCTCAAGGAGTGAAACCTGTCTGGTTTACTTTAGAAACCACTGTAGACACGGCTTTTCTTCAGCCTTGTTACTTTCGCACAGCCTCCCTTAAAGGGCAGCAGGCTCATCCTTTTGATGACTGACGGCGGGATTTGCAGTGATAATGTCTTCAGGTGCCAGAGGATTGGGATTAAACATACTCCAATTTAAACAGCAAAGTTACCATGGCAATGACCTTCAGTTTTAACTCAGACATGTGGGGAATAGGGCATGGTGTTATTGTCCGGAGACGCTCCTATTCAGCGGGGGCTTTGTCCATGATTGCACTTTCAAATCCTCCATCAAATTAGAAACTCTGTCCTAGAATATGTCTGTTGGAGAAAAGTGCAGGTGACATTTCAGTCATGGCAGTCGTGCAACCGAGATACGATCTTGCAAGCATGACTTTAACAATGTTGAACACTCTGAAGTGAACTATGAGTCCGAAAAGACAAACACTGGACACCCAGCCCGCCTGCACCGTGACCTCTTGACCCTCCATCGGCCCTCCATGTTTAGGCAAACCCTCACCTCCCATCCTAATTAAGGTGAAAGAGGCCTTTCAAATGAAGCTGATGGGGGCTGACGTGGGGCCGCTCTTTTAGCCTTCTGTGGACGTGAATACCCAAACAATGCTATGGCTGAGCGGTCCTGGAGACTCACGGTTTGGGGTCAGTGTCTATCCCCCGCCGGGGCAATCCGTTCACACTCTCACACCTACCTGTCAAAGGAGAGAGCAGCAGGACATCACGAGAGAAAAAAACATAACGGAAAAAGAGAGCGAGTCTTTGAAAGCAGGAAGCGTGAGGGGGGTGTGGGGTGTTTTCACATTTAAATAACGCACAGTCCCCATCAGACAGCAATAAAACAGTATAATTATTAACACTATTGATTCAGCAGTACCCATGAGGCGTGGTTGGTCAATATGAATTGCAGTAATATTCGATGGCTTCAGCTGCAGTCACAAGTGGGGCCAGACTGCCCCACAGTGGAGAAACTGAGAAGTAACAGAGCAGGAACTTATGGTGAGCACACACACAAATGAATACAGAGATTTATATCATGTTGTCCTCCTAGTGACCCTCACTGTGTGGTCAAAGCTAGGAAATAAACGAGCATTCATATTAACACACAAGCAGTTTCTTTATATTTCACCAAGCTCTGCTATAACCAGCGGGTATCATCAGTCCAACAGGTTTCAGTGTTATAGCTTCTCCACGTATGAACATAATGCAGAGTGTTAGCATCAATCTTACAGCAGCTGTTGTGTCCAACTGTTTGGTTTGCAAATATTTGGTGCATTTAAATGTGTCAGCACACATTTAAATGCAATACCTCACGTAAAGGGTGCATTAGTGCCAAATTCACATAGAACCTTGGAGTGCTGGAATGTTATTCCTGTACAAAATAAGTCTCGGTCAAATAAAAGATCTCTCAGTATTAACACAGTCATATGTTTAATATATTTTTGCTCTTTGAAAAAGGAAGTCATATTTCTCCTCGGGTACTGTGCATTAGATTGACAGTCAGAGATGTTATAATAATGGAAGAATAATGATGGCAGCTGTGGCTCAGGTGTACCAACCGGAAGGTCAGTGGCTCAGTCCCGACACTTCCATTTTGCATGCCGAAGCATCCAAGGGCATGATACTGAACCCAGAGTTACCCCTGATGTATCCATTGGAGTGCAAGTGTGTGCACAAATGTTAGAAAGTGCTCAGGCATAAATAAAGGGCTGTATGAAAGTGAGTGTTTGTGTTTGATTGGGTGAATGAGACTTGCAGTAGGAAGCCCTTTGAGTGTGCAAGTGAGTAAAAAGGTGCTTTACAACAAACAATCCATTATTTGACCAGCGTTGTGTTAAAAACAGAGCTTAAGCCAGCCAGTTAATAACCCTTTTAAAAAATATATGAAGGCAAAAACACAGCAATCAGGTTAAGTTATTCAGTCTGAAGCTGAAATCAGCAGGATTTTTAGAAAAACACAAAAACATAAATCAACTTGATTAAAGAAGATAGTTTTCATTCTGTTTTGATATTTGGAAACAGAAAAACGACGTTAACCCAGCGACATTCACAAAAGATTTCTTTTAATGGTTGTAGTTATAGAATTACTGCAAGATAAATGTATCTTTACATTTGACATTTGCACCACTCAGTAGTTGAATATATATTTATTTACAACATAGTATATACACCACACAGAAAGGATAAGAATCCCCTTTTTCAAAGAGGATTAAATTGTATTTTTTAAATGTAAAAAAAAGAAAGAAAGAAACACACAGGAACTATATTAAAATAAATGATCGAAATAAAATACATAAAGATATCAACAGCCCAGTTTAATGTACATCACAATGAAATTGGAAAGAAGCTGGTAATGAAATTAAAAACAGTGACACAATTGACAGCACAGATAGTTATTATATAGCATCTACCTGTTCACCATCCACTGTTAAAGTGTGGCCAGACTTCCTTTCTCTGACATGGATTAACCTCATCAGAGCAACACATCTGGCCACCGCCATATAAAAGGATTATATGGATTTTCAGTGTATGAGTAGCATTCTTTCATCATATTTCACACAGCTCAGCCATGAGATTGAGAGGTAAGGCTAATAATGTAACAACACACCAGTGGCGTGAACTCTTAGTGCTGCATTTATACGTGACACACTACATTGACATTCATGCTTGTATCGGTATGTGAAGCCTGAAAGATGCACGGAGTAATATCTTGACAGATGATTGGTAAAAACTTACTCTAGTTCTTTTTTTCCTGCACTTTCAAAAATTATAGGGTTTGCATGGAACCAGGATGAGTAACATGAAAAATTCAAAATTCAAATGCTATTTCTTCCCCTTCAATGCAGGAAAAAATATATATCTCTGCCTGTTATTTCAGCGCTTCCCTTAGGATCTTCTACTTATTGGCTTAGTGAAATCCACTGAAAGACACATTCACTTGAGTACTTTTTAATGGATTCAGTGGAACAGTGAATATAATCCACACAGTCACATCTAGCAGATAAATAAGGTAAATCAAAGTGAAATGGTAACAAGGATGGCATGGAATGTGGAATTTGGCAGTGGAATTTGGCAGTCGGATACATGCGGGCTTGATTGAGTCGTCTACTTAAAAAAGCAGTGGGAAAATGGAGGAAAACAGCAGTAAGTAGGTAAATCCAGGCAGCTGGTTGGCGAAGCTTGTTACGTTGCAGTCATTGCTGTAGCAGCAGTGAACTCTGACACCTGGTGCTCTGTAGCCCTGACTGTTGGCCTGGCTGCAAAAGGACTTGTAAGAGCATGACTTCATCACGCCACCTAACAAACAGAAAATGAAGCCAGTTACTCTCATTTAGAAGCTGTCCGCCATCGTCCAAGTCAATGCTAAATTGTTGCTTTAAGAAACTCTCCTGGCTAGTCTTGCTTTCAGCGATTTCTTTGTTGTTGTTGTTTTCATCACAGCAGACCACTGAAACACTTAATGCAGGTTTAAACACAGCATTAGAGTAAACAACTCCCAGCTGAAATATTACAAGTTGCAGGTTTAATGCTAAACCTACCACCTTTTATGAATTTAGTCCAAATGATTTTTATTGATTATAAAATATTAAAATAAAAATATCATATCTACAGCCAAAAAAAAAAAAAAAAAAAAGATCTGCTGGCTGAGATTTGGTAAATCTGTCTTGGTGCCATGAACACATGGTGTCCTAATTAACGATATTCATTGAGTAGGAGTAGCAAATCTCTTCATTCCCTTAAAAGCCTCAGACCCCCTGCTGCCCGAGATGTGTCTACAGACAGCAGGCTGTCGTCTATTTAACACACAAAAAAGACACACACACGCACACATACAAGAGAAACAAATGGAGTTTTATGGTAGAAGGTTGGAATTAAACTAGTAAAAAGAAAGGCGACTACGCTGTCACTGTTGGACTCACTGTCATGGCCCACCACTACAGCACAGGCATCAGAGTAGCCAGGACAAGCTTTGGAGCCTTGTCGGTTGCAGTCATCGTTATTGGAGCCCATGCATGTATAACATCGTATAGTCTCACCTGAAAGCAAACAGAGCGCTACTATATAACAAAGAGTCAGCTGTACATGCATATCTTGTCAGGGTGAAAAACCTCTACAGCATAGGACACAAATGTTTGCTTTAGATAACTGAAGATGATTGCGTGGGAAAGTGCCAACAAGTTTCCAAGCTTGGATATTTCTAATTCATATTTACACAGGATCTATAGGTTGGCAAGTACATGAAGGGCTTATAAATGTGTGACTTTCCCTGGGTCCAGAGGGAATATGAAAAGAAACAGCACTAATTAATTAACTTCCTTCATATGAATTTTCCCAAATCAACCAAAGTGTTTCACCAGTGCCCACACATTTAAAAAAAAATACATCTTTCTAAACTTTAGCTAATGCCTCAGAGCCCACTTCAGCACATAAAACACTTAAATGTCTTTCTAAAGCTCTCCCGAGGAGGGAGCTGTTATTTGAAAACTAACTGACCTTTGAAATACTTAAAGGCTTCCTTTTGAAACTCTCCATCCATCTCCTAAATTCCAGACAAACTTAAGGCTGCTTCCTAAGAGGATCAGAACTGGAGTCACCAAAAGCTTCAAACATACTTTGCAGCAGCATATCTCCTGCACTGGCCATCAAAATAACCTCCTTCAACTCCGGATAGGTCTGTCATCATTAAGTTTTGATAGAAACAGATATTAAAAAGAGAAGTTTTTTCCATATATACAACAAGATGTGGCCTTTTTTAAATGTAACCAGCTAAATTATCAAACAACTTACCAAAACCAAACCACAAATAAACAGCGAAGCTACAAAAGCACCGTGTGAAACAAAGACATTGCATAATCGGCCCGTTTTCTGCACATGTGCTCTCACATATACTGAGTTGGTATATAAATACTTTCTGTTGTTTGCAGTTGGCCCCAATCTATCCCCACGGCATTGTCGCTCTACACACATGCTGTAAGTATTAGCCTCCAGGCCTATTAAGAGATTATTTGCAGGGAGTGTGTGCTTCTTCGGTGTATAGTGGAGCATGATGGACTGAAGGGACACGAAACCCATCAGAATCACTGCAGACAGCAATTAGTGAACATGACATAAATAAAGTATAAGGTCAGTAAAAGGACTTAATGTTTAATGGTCCTACTGAAGTTATGAAACATGTCAGGTTTTTCCCGAGAAATAACTGTAGGTCCATCATGTCCAGCATCTATGCTCCTTAAGTCAGAATGTACAGTGGAGCCATTCATTTTAGTTATTTGTTTAACACGGTCTTACTCTTCAGGAACACATTAAATACACTAAACGCTAAACACAAACTATTATTTATAATGCAAGGGTTGAAACGTACAGTATCTGAAAGGAGGCAAGATGAAATGAAAGATGGACAAACAGTTAACCAGCAAACAGAGGTGCATAAAGAAGAAAAAGTTCTTACAGGTGGTTGCTAGCAGGACCAGGGAAAACAGAAGCAGCAGACAATAGTGGACAGCTCTCATGGCGCTGATGGTCCTCACTTGTCCCGACTACACAATGAAAAGCAGGTTGTTTGCTCCTAAAGCCCCCTGAGCTTAATCTGGGCTATCAGATGAGCTGATATTCCTTCCTGTGCTAGCCAGGAGATTACTAGCCCCTCAACTGGGGCCCACCACTCTGTCTTAAACAACAACAGTTGCTTCTGCAGCCTGGATGGACAGAGGACACATAATGGATTTCATTCTGAATCTCTCGCATTAACAGTTTGCTGAGGCCACACCCATCCTGAGTTTGGCTCTTTGCTTTCTTGTCCCTGCTGGTTGTCGTGCCAAAGTACTTACGTATGGCAGGTGTTGGGTAGGGGCAACAACAAAAAAGAAAAAAAAAATCTCCCGGATCAAGAGAAAACAAGCAAAAAAAAGAAAGCAGCATAATAAACACAACACCATTGCATTAATCCAGCTAAGTGTAAATAACAGTAAACACTAAATAATGAATGTTTTTGTGCAACACGCAGGCCTGACAGCGCTCAATGTGCTTTGAGGTAGCAGCCAAGAAAGGTGTAGTTTGTGTCTAAGAACAGTGAACACCCGTGTGTACTCCTGCGTGCACACCTGTGTGGATGAGCGCGCTTGTATTCAAAAGGTCTCCATGTAATGATCTGCTAGAGGGTGTAGGGAGCCATAGGCCTGTCCCCCAGGGCATGAAGCACGCATGGAGGAGATCCAGGCCCCAGACATCCAGAGGACCCAGAGCGCGAGAGCCCAAGGAGGACCATCAGAGGTGCATCCTTGCCACCCTCCTGGTAAGAGCTGAGGAGAGCCCCAGACGAGGGGTCACCCAGCAGCCACAGAGAAGAAGCCAGGGGGGGCTGCAGTGGTGTGCCCGCGGGCTCTGCCGGCAGACAGCTGTGCCAGAGTGAAGAGTGGTAGTTCATCTTTGCCAGCAAAGCAAAGATTTGTTTCACAGCACTCATTAGACTGACCAATACTCAGAACAATGGGAAAGTCCAAGTGAAGATCTAAGAAGGAGAATTGCAGATCTAGACAACCTTTGAAGGTCTCTTGGAGTCATTTCTAAGATAATCTTCCAAGATAATCAGTTCAAACAATTGTATCAAAGTTTTTTTTTGGATGTATCTTCACTTTGTCAAAGTCTGGAAGAAGCCCCAAACTGTCACCCTCAGATAAGAAGAAGGATGTTCATGAACAACTGAAGAACAACAAAGGTTCGAGACTGTCATACAGTGGAAACTGCTGGGACACCTGCACCACTGCCCACAATTAGGTGAGTTTTCACCATGGATTTAAGAGGGTGTTGAACAATAAAAAAAAGCCCTTGCTCCAAAATCAGCACCTTCAAGCTTGACTAAATTTTGGACAACTCAAATGCCTTCTGTCCGCAGTTTAGTTTGTCCCCATCATATATTCCTTTGTATTTATTTCTGGTTACTGGTGTAGATTGATTTATCGTTTGTTGAGTTGTTCTTCCTTCGCACAGTGTTTGGAGCTTTGCATAATTTTTCTTTAAACAAGATTCATTGGTTTCACTCAGTTTAGTGTTTAAAGTTTCATCATAATTTCCACTTCCCTTGTGTCGTGGTTAGCCTTAATCCTTAGGTTAGTTGTTCCTGTTAAGTTACTAACTGCTAACTAACTGTAAGTTGTCAACCACTTGTCTCGTGTGTTTAGTATTCAGGTTTACTTACCCCAGTCTCAGACCTGTGTTGTGCCCTGCAGTTCTTATCACTTCCTGGTGTGCTCGTTATTCCACTCTGTGATGTTTCTCGTTGGTTGCTTTTAAGTTCTAATGGTTTCACCCTTCTCTATTTTTGTGATTTTGTGTTATTGCAGAAACCAAATTTGAAAAAAAATGTGTCTATTTTATTTAATCATAGCATAGTTAATCAGCATGTCTTCACATACATTTTACTGATTGCAAAAACAAACCCTGAGTTATATGTATCCCTCATTTTACATCTTTGAAAAATTAAAAGAACAAGAAGTGCTGTGCAAGTGTATTTCATCATAATGCTTTTTTTTTTTTTGCCTGATCTAAACTCGCATTTCTCATGTGAGGAAAACGCTGTTGCAGCATCAAAAGAAAGTTGATTTAAGTGACTTTGACCAGAGGATGACTGCTCCTGCCATATTTGCCGGGTCTGAGCATTTCAGAAATTGTAGATCACCCACACGGCCGTCTCTAGAGTTTACAGAGAAAGGTCCAAAAATGAGAAAATATCCTGTGAGCGAAACTTATTTGGTTGAAAGTGCCCTGTTGAGTCCATAGATCATATGAGAATGGCCACCATTGGTAAGTTTAAACCCATTTCAGGAGTGCTCAAGCACCACTAAAAATAACCATAACAGTAGCAATAGCATTATATGTTAGTATTCTTTTTTTTTTTTTACATCATCTGTGTGCTTCACTAGCAGTGGCGTATCATTATTAGAGAAGATTTGTGGTGCTGCAGCAGAAAGAAGAAGATGAAGAGACAATTTCCTGACACAAATCAGTGGCGTATGCTCAAAACACAGGTTACTGAAACATTAGGAAGCAAAAAGGAAACTTCTTCTGATAACACAGGGTCACTGATGTGACTTTAAAAAGTGCCTGTTTGTATATATTTGCTCTCTAAATAGCACCCAAAACGTTAGCTAACATCAGCTAGCTCACCAGAGATTATTAGCTAATTTTAGCTTTCTTAGTCTTCTGGCACTATCACTAGTTGCCAGCCAAGGAGCCGATGTATTTTACTGTCTAGTTTTGTTAAAGTTGCCTATTCTGGTCAAATTAGGCTTCTGTGTTTGTACAGTACAGCTTCAGATCCAGGTGAGAGCAACTTAGATGGATGTTCCTGTAAATGGCCAGCAGCACCCCACATTCAGTTTGAGTGTAGTTCTAAACGTTATTGAGGTTATAAATTCGGTTTCACTTTTACTTTGACCTTTTGGATTACAACACAAAGACAGAGACAGGAAGAGAAGGAGACACAGCAAAATGAAACACAATGGACGTATGGACAGTGGATGCAGTTAAAGTCAAGGTAATAAGTCAAAGTGACGGTCATCAAACACACATCTCCAGCCTGCAATTAGAATAATTTAACTTAAATTATTTTTATGCAAATTTATTGTTAAATATAATATGTTTATATGTGATTTTAGGTGCAAAAGAGGAGCGTGAAGAGAGTGACGACTGAGAGAAGAACAAAGTGAGCAGATTGCCAGAAGTCAGGAGAAAAACTAAAGTTTAGCAAAATTAAAATCACAAAAAAACTTCTAGGAAATAGTCAAATCTATTTCACCACTTGAAGCTGGTGTAATTGATGCCCTGTGATGAGCCTGCATAAACCGAGGGTTTGTATAAAGTGGAAAAGCTTGATATAAAAGCAGCTCTCTTACAAGCTTGGTTCAAAAAATCGGCCAGGGCATTTTGACTAGAGACCGGTCCACCAGGTATTAAAGCCATAAAGCCTTTGAATGAAAACAAACGCTGTTGTGACAGTGATGTACACTGTCTTGTTGGTATATGTATGATTTCTATACATTTTACGTCAGATAAAAACTTTGGTTGTAAGATTCAGATAATTATTTGTTAAAAGCTAGACATTTTAAATGAGAATAAGAAAGAAATGTTAATGCCCTAC
The DNA here is from genome assembly GCF_056152115.1 of Neolamprologus brichardi. NCBI lineage: Eukaryota > Metazoa > Chordata > Actinopteri > Cichliformes > Cichlidae > Neolamprologus > Neolamprologus brichardi. The sequence goes on from NC_142116.1 coordinate 20,239,146, forward strand.
CTGCCCCCCCTGGCAAAACTTTGCTAGACCTGCCCCTGCACAGTTACCAGCTGTCAACTACAAAGGATCCTGGTGTTATTTGTCTCTCAGAAACAGTTCATAACTTCCCTTCAACTCATTCATGTCACCTAAAAGGTAAACCTGTTTCTCCATCACCTGTTCAGCTCTGATGATTCAGTAAGGACATCTCCTGGTTTCTTCTTCATGTTTCCCTCTCACCAGATATCCAAACCGATATCATGACCAGCAGCTTTTACAGCTGTGGCTCCAGCAAACATCAGCTGATACTAGAAAGTAATATTAAATAAATTCTAACAACAGCTTATCAAGTTTAAACGTGCTGCTGTTGTTTAGCGCGGCATCTGCTGGTTTCCTCTTTCTGGCGCAAAGTGGGCGATAAACAAACAAGAGAAAAGCCAATCAGCTGATCATTGATCAGTTTCATGATTGAAGTAGCAACAGGAGAGGGAGGGGGGAGAATGAGAGAAGAAGAGGCAGCTGACAGCGTAAAGACACAGAATAACTCCAGCTTTTTGTCTTTTTTTATTGTAGCTGAAGTACGGGACAAACTGTGTTCTTTTTCACCTCAATACGAAACGCGTAATATTTTCTCTGAATGCGGGACGATTCCATGTTTTTACAGGACGGTTGGCAACTCTACTAACTAAACTTATGAATAAAATAAAGTTCACTATCAGTAACATCATAGCACCCACCCAGCTGTATAGAAACTCAGTCATGCTAGCTAGTACGCGTTATTGTAACTGACTGTAAAAAGTCAGCACAACGAAAATAAACTACACCTAAACTTAATAATAATAATAATAATACATTTTATTTGAGGGCGCCTTTCAGAAACCCAAGGTCACCTTACAAAAAACACAATTAATAAAAGGAACAGTAGTCATAAAATACATAAAATAAGTTAAAATGACAAAACAGAGCGTGACAACAGATAAAATCAGCATTAAAGCGAGTAAGCCAGTTTAAACAGGTGTGTTTTGAGCTGTGTCTTAAATACGGAGAGGGAGTCAATATTTCTTAGTGCAGGAGGAAGAGAGTTCCAGAGCCGGGGAGCAGAGCCACTGAAAGCTCTGTTCCCCATAGTGATAAGGTGTGAGGACGGAACAGTAAGATGAGTAGCAGATGATGATCTGAGAGGGCGGGAAACAGTGGTGATATGGAGCAGGTCACACAAATATGAAGGAGCAGATTTATGGATACATTTGAACGTGAGAAGTAAGATTTTAAAGTTTATCCTGGCTTCTATGGGCAACCAGTGAAGCTGCTGAAGAACTGGGGTAATATGAGCACTTAACGGAGTACGGGTTATGATCCGAGCTGCAGAATTTTGAAGAAGTTGGAGTTTATGAAGGGACCTTTTAGGGAGACCAAATAGGAGGGAATTACAGTAATCAATACAGGATGTAATAAGACTATGGACAAGGATGACAGCAGCATGGGGAGTAAGGAAGGGACGGAGTCTGTTAATATTACGTAAATGGAAGTAAGCAGACCGGGTTATGTAATTAATGTGAGACTGGAATGAAAGAGTATTATCAAGTATGACACCCAAACTCTTAACCTGAGGGGAGGGAAGGGTGGGAGAATTTTTAATGTTAATGGAAAAGCTGTGGGATTTGGTTAAGATAGATGGTGTGCCAACAAGTAAAACTTCAGTTTTATTACTGTTGAGTTTGAGGAAATTGGAGGAGAACCTTGGTTTATATCTGACCCAGATAGACTGCAGGTCATAACTTCTTACCTGAAGTTCAGTTCACCTGACACTTGGACCAACGGCCGCCTCGGGTCTCTCCTCCTCCTGCCTCCCCTTTGCCTCATCCACCTGCTGGCCTCTGGAAGCTCCGCCATAGCCACCACCAAACAACTGAGTTATTTTTACACATCGACCAACATCTGGCCAATCCACCACCTCTCATTGTTTATACTGTTACAAATTTTTAAAATAAAAATCATCAGCCCATAAAAACGAAAAATCACCCGGTATGCCCGATGGCCAGTCCAGCTATGTTTCACTTATAACAGAGCTCACTGGGAACCCAAAATCTCTGCTGTGTCTGCTTACCTACCACCTTACTAAACACTTGAGCCTGACTACTTCACGCTTACCATGTAGATCATGTTTATGACCATGTTTATGAGCACAGTGTAACCTTCTTCTCCTGTTCCCAACATGATAATGTGCCATTTGTCTCTAAATGGCCTCTAGTCACTAGATCTAAATCAGTAGGGCACCTTTGGGATGTGGTGTTATTGGAAGCACATCATGGATGTGCAGCCACCAAATCTGAGGCAACTATGTGATGTTGTCATGTCAATATGGGCCAAAATCTCTAAAGGGAAAGAAGGGGTACAACATGGTACTATTAAGATGGGTGGATATCACATAGAGGAATATAAAAGATGTAAAAATGGGGGGGAAATGAGAAAAAAGAACCAAATTAAACTCAGCATGCTGTATTGCCATCTTTTATTGCACTTTGTAAGCAGATGCTGTACAGTAGCTGTGCAGAGAAGTTATTCCTCAGTGTGACAAACAACCATTGCAGGACTAGGACAGGTTCATCCAAAATTAAATTACTTCTGGTCACAACTGAACACAGTCACAATTAGTTTGCTTTTTATCAAAATAAAATCCCAAAAATAAAGTTCCACAATTTCATCAAAAAAGCTATGACAAGTATGACAAATATCTACAATGTTATGTGAGGGAAGTGGCTGAAGACAACAGAATAACTATCAAAAATGCACAAGTCTTGTTGTTTCCTACAGTATATACAAACATTAACATTACAAGTTCTTCTTTATCTCTCACATGCAAGAATCTATAGTGATCGCTTGTATTCTCTTAGTGGTGCATCACCATTTTATGGATAACTCTAACAATCTGGTTCTCATCTTCAAAGTCTATCTTTCTCTTTATTAAGAGGAGACAATAACAGGAGTGGGTAAACAGTCTTCTCCCTCAGTGGCTGTCATGGCAACATCATAATAGATAATTTAACCCACAAACAATGCTTGCACTTTCTCATTATCATACACGCACTCGCGCACACAGGCATACTCATTAGTGATATGATAAAACTTGAAAGCAGACCCCCTGATACAGTACGATACACTGAAACATCAAAAATATACAGAGTAATTAGGAGGAAGCCAATCCTGTGGATGATGTATACACATGGTCAGTAGGAAATACAACCCCAAGACCACTTTGGTCTTAGAGGTCCATCAATTTGAGAAGGAGTGCTTCTCTTCATCTTCTGCTTGGCTTCATTGTGATGTGGCCTGCTAACTCTTCCCCATCTTAGCAATTAGTTCATCACAGATCTTTGTTAACTCCTCGATCTCTTTATTCTGTAAAACAGTTAGCAACAAAAATTTATACACTTGGATAACTTTAGAAAATTTTAATTTAATATCTTCTCATATCCTAAAACTGACCTTCTGCTCTAAAGTGCGTTCCAGAGAGTCCACCTTCATCTGCTCCTTCCTCAGACTGGCCTGAGAGGCAGCTTGCTCCTGCTTGGCCTTGGCCCGCACCTGAGCTATCTCTGCGTTGGCCCTGGAGGCACACAAATGATACAAGAAATCACCTCTACGCAACTCACAAAAGCCTATAAAATCTAAAAAGCAAATAAAAGTCAACAAAGAGTTAATATGGATCATATATAATCTATAGAAATATGTTTCGATACGAGCCATTGTAAATACTGGTTTAGCTTCAGCTAGCAATGTTAGCTAGACTCATTGCTAGCTAGTTAGCTAGACTTGTTTCTAATTACACTGACTCATATACAAACATATTTCAGCTCAGACAATAAGTTATGGTGTACACTTAAAGAACAGTTTTTGGTACAGGAAAGTACCAATGTTATGAAGACTCACTGCTAGCTAAACTTCAACACTGTTCTCAGTCCCACAAACACTAGAAATCACATCACATATCGAGGAGAAAAAAAAAAAAAGAAAATATGACTACAAAGAACTGAAATAAGCATTAAAACCAAAGTATTTGAAGTCAAAAATGTATATTGTTCATGAGCTTTTGTGCTCAGGAAGTAAGAAAAACTGAAATGTACATAGTGAAAAAATTAGCAGCTTACAGTTAGCATTTACTTGCATTCACATAAGACACTGCATTACTGTACTACATTTACTGCATTTGTTACAGTGTAGATAGTGTGGTGGCGAAAATAACACAGTTATTGCAGAAAATGTGACATAATAAGAATATGCACAGACTCACCGGTCTAGTTTCTCCTCTGCATGAATTTTCAGGGCTTGATATCGCTGTTCCTCCTTGCGAACCCTTGAAAGATACTCCTGAGCGCATTTCTTCAATACCTCTTCATTCTGTATGTAGGTGACACAAGGGGGCAAGTAAAAAAATCTGAGATGACCAACCGAGATGTTGATATTGATAAAAACCTGGGAATAAATTGTGTTACTTTGCGAAAGCCCTCCAGCACATCTTTCATCTTCTCATAACGACGGAAGAGATCGGCTAGAGACTTCTCCACAGAGTTAAGGTCGGCCAGCGCCTGGTCCTTCTCCATGATGAGCTGCTGGATGGTGTGATGGGAAAGAGATTTCTCTTTCTGGTCATCCTCTGATGGACACACATAGAGAGGATGCAGATAAAGAGTCTACTAGGTGAAGAAACTGCTGTTATGGGTAAAAATACTGTTAAAAGACCCCAATCAGCACACAAACACACACACACAAAAGACTTCTCTGACATTTTTCACAATATATCTAAATGTATTTGTGGTAGTATGATTCAACAAGATGTTTTACTACACTATATGAGGATTTCTGATAAACCAGTGTAGCATGCAAAACACAAAAAGCCACTGAACAATGAGAAAAGAAAAACAGAGGAGAAACATCAGAGTGGCCTCAAGACCTTTCAATGTTAAATATCAATGTGTCTACACTATTTCAGCCTACAAATATCCCTTTCATTTCCCATCGATGAGCAACTCGGTTAACTCACCAAATCTGCGTGAATGACTTCACAGTCATCACCAGTCATGGGTGAAGTGCACATGTTCATGTACAGATTTACACTGTGTATTACATCTGACTGAATATGTATAATATTGTACTTTACATGAACAATAACAACAACAAAGTTGTTTTAAAACTCATTAGATTCAGTCCTGTCTCTCTTTTAAAAACTAGTCTCAGCCTACAGGGTGAAAGCCAAAACCCCCCCAAAAAACCAAACAAATGAATGAATGGCTCTGAATGAGATGAAGAAAGTGAGCACAGCTGCTCCCCTCTCTGATGGACGGATGGAGAGATGCGAGCTGACACAAACAAATGAAAGACAATTCCTCGTTACTCACCTGGCATGCCTGTCAGGGTTATCAAATAGTAAGGGGGGCAAAGATGGGAGCAGAACAGAAAAGAAGGGACTGTGTTAAGTCAAGCTGGGAGGGCAAGACACGTGACAGAGCCGAGTGTTAGACATTAGCAGAGGCAGACTGTTCCTGTGTGCGACAGTGCTTTAATGAGAGTAGGAAAAAGAAAAAGCCGGTCGCAGTGAAAGAAAAAAAAAATCAAATCTTCGGGGATGTTCAAAGGTGGAAAGGAAGATGTGGGTGAGAGCAGGAATAATGCAGGGGTGTGAGCCTGCGGTGAAATTTAATGAGTCCAGAGAAGCTGAACAAGAGCGGGCAAAGGAGAGTGCTGTCCCCTCCACTGACATGAGGATTCAGTTCACGTCATTCAAATATGAAAGCAAACACAGAGAAAAGCGAAAATTTGCAAAGGATAGAAAAAAATTCAAATAAGATTCAAATATCTGTGATCAGTAGCACTGGATAAGGCCTCACAAGGACCTTATAGCAGATCAGTTTGCAAATGAACAAGAGTAAAATAAAGTGGAAGAGTACAAGAAACAAAAATAGCAGCTTTAAAATAAAGTTTGCGTGCTTATGGTTACGTGAACTCACCTATCATCTGGGCAATCGTCTTCTCATACTCAGCTACAATTCTCCTATGGATGAGAAGTTGCAAATCTTCAGTATATGTCACATAAAAAGTAAAAAAAGAAGACTCTCCTCACATCGAATACCAAGAAATCTATTTTTTGCAAAAATTTCCATCTCTCCCTCTGACATGTGCAGCCCTGCACCACCCGCCTGTTGTTCGAACCCTTCCAGCTAACACCTGTAAGCTACTTATCGCGGTCCAGTTTTACAGTAAATGCGCCGTATTTAGAGGAAATGGAGAATTTGCTTTGAATTAGCTCCAAAATTTACTGCACAACTTTTCAAAATCAAATTGAATTTCTGTTGTTTGAAGTGTCTCGACACAACTAGTAGAAAAGCAACAGGACCCAGTACGAAGCTTCGTCTTTTTAAAAGCAAGTTTCCAGAGGTAAGAGGATAGATTAGCCATGCCTTCCCCTTAGCCTCTTAGCCTCTCCTTATCCAAAGCCTAATCATTCAAATGAAGTAAGCTCCGACTTATCCACACTAACTGAGCAGCAGACAGCTGACACCCGCCACCTGCTGACACACAGTAAAGTTTCTTTACTGTACATCTTTCCCAAAACCCCAATTGGAAGCCATGAATTTAACCTAGACTGATCATCATGAAACAAGTGTAGCTACTGCTAGTTACGAGCTCAGTTAGTTGAGCATAACCTAGGATATTTTCTCACATATAACTTTTTAACAGTAAAACCTCTACATTTACATTTACACCTCTACTCCTTGCTAACAGGACGAGGTGTTGATTTTTTTTAAATGGCTATCCAGTCTCCCATTAATCATTGCCTTGTCTGACACCTTAAGCGAGATAAACCACTTGAGATATTCAGCAGTTGATAATGGGCGGAGTCCGAAACACAGCTAGGTGTTAGATTCATGCTTCAGCGTCTGCGTGTGGGACCCTGGTGTATGAAAGCGATAACAACCCAAGGTGTCTCTTCTTACCTCATCTCCACCACTTCCTGTCGACTGTCTTCATACTTCCTCTGCCACTCCAGCACTTCTTTCTCCTTTGTCACAATCTGAGGATGGAGACAAAATCATTTCATTAAATGTGAGATGCAGACTTAAAGGAACAAACAATGACTTACGGAGGAACAAGAAATATTTTCAGGGCACCTCCTCTCGTGCAATTCCCAAAGAGTGGTCCAGTTCTCTGGGCAAGTGGGGACTCTCCCCTTCGATGTAGCTGGCCGTGGTCCTGGAGTACAGCGAGTTCTTGGACACGCCACTCTCTAGTGAAGATGACACGTCTCTGTGCTGCTTCCGGAGAGCAAAGGAGAGGAGAGAAAGGAACGCAAGCATAACCTGTTACCAACGAGGCTGTGGCAACCGCGGGACACCCTCGCCCTCAGGGTCACTCGCACATTCTGGACTGAACCAAACTGCTAGGCAGCCTCAAACTATATCAAAATGTGCCACACAGCAAAAACAATACAAAATGAGGCAAGCCAGGGATGTTCTTGAAGACTTGGTCAGCCGCTACATGATTGGATGAAACAGTCTTCATTGCCACAGTATTAGCCGTGTTATTGGCTGATGCTGGCCCCAGCCGAGCAGTCCTGGTCAACTGCTTATTGAAATAGCTTGAATGTGATTGGGTCCAAGCAAAACAGAGGGGAAGGTGGGCAGCAGCTGATAGTATACAGGAGAGGGAGGTTAGGGGGTGGGGTGGGGGGTTGGGGGGCAGATTGGGCAGCAAGGGATAGATATGTTAGTCTAATGTTAAAGCATGTTAGAGCATAGTTAACAGGTCTTACCCGTTGTTCCTAGAATAACAGGATTTAACTCTTTTTTTTTTTTACAGCTACAGAGACTGTAATGTGATGAGGGCTAAGGTGAATCAGAAAATCTTCAGGGTTAATCATTAGAAAGAGTCAGACTTTAGATCTACAGTATAGACACTACAAACCCAAATGCATCTCCAAGTGTCCGTTGCAACCTATGACAAAATAAATAAAAGCCTCCTCACTTTATCATATTAAAATACAGTTGTTCTAGTACCACGTTTGGTTCCCTGAAAACTCTGAAAAGGATTTAGCTATCCTTGGTAGATAGGGATTACAGGAGGATTTGATGATGGGGGGTCACAGGAGACACGGAGAGGTCTACCACTACTTTGGAAAGAGTTTAGCGTTTGGTCCGGCTGTACAGCTAATTGCATTACTTCTCTGGACAGAAACGGTCAAGTAACAATAAACATCAGTCAGATACTGATTAGGTTTTTATCTACCAATACAGAAAGGTTCAGGTTCAGAGACTTTAAGGAAACAAATCAAACCTGTGGTTCTTTGGTAAAGCTGCAGCAAGAATCCGCTAACAAAAAGCCCCTTTTAGTAAATCATCCTGAATCACATGTTAAATAAAGAGCTTTTTTCATTTAGTAGTACTTCAGGCAAATGTCACAGACTTTTCAGGATTCAGATTTTTAACGATAACCTGCTTTGTATTTGTTTTGCGAGGAAAGACTCACGTTTATAAAACCTCAACGATGCACCTGAAATACCATGAACTAAACACTCAAAATGTTCACTGTTGTTTAACTACTGAAGTGAGAACCAGGTTTCAAGTTGGAGATGAGTTACCATGGTAACCCAACCTCATCTGAGATGCACAAAGTAATGACTAAAAAATAGAAAAAGGAAAATAAACTGGATTGTTTAATTTCTGCTGCCTTACTCATCACTGAGCAATGTCTGTTATGTTGTGAGATATGTTTTCTGCTGGCACACTCTAATAATCCTCCAGAAATAGTCTGCACGTCAGGTACTACACAGGTAATGCAGAGATGTGTGGGACTGGCTAAAAAACACACACATGATTTCAGCATAATAAATAACACATTAGTACGCAATTCCAGACACAGACAAGGTGAGCACACTGAAATCTAACCTCTCTTTACACGAAATGCCTTAATTGTAGATTTAATACTAACAAAAAAGAGCCAAAAACACAAGTTGAAGCCACATCCCCCAAAGACAGAGAGGACTGATTATTAGATGCACAAAGGCTACAACAGACATAATACATAGCTGTAACTGCACAAAACAGCTCACAAAGAGCTTTTGGTAGGCAGCAAATTAATGGACTCTCTGTAATTTATGGATCTATTAGACTAGACGATCTAGTGGAGTCTGCAAGAATTTGGATGACAGTTTTGGCTTCACAGTCCAGTACTAGGAGGCTAAAGTGCTGAATTTCAGCTTTAATTGGAGTGCAATTACCTTCAAACTCTATGAATAATAGCGTTTATTGCCCTTATCTTGGTTTTACAAAAAAGTAAGCTATAATTCTTAACCAGTGTAGACATGAACACCTTTAATCACCTTTAAAGCTTATATTCAGGACATTAATCTGGTCTGCTGGCATACTGAGCCATTAAAAACTATGTGTTTATGATGAAGTACTTGGACTGCGCTATGGGTGGACGTGAACACATCACAGGGGGAACTATGTTGCTCTTACTTTGAGTAAGGGTGAACCGTTGATATTCCACCGCCGAGTACTGGGTTTCTTGAGACGAGACTGTAAAATGCGTGGGACAACAGCATGAGACATGGAAGGAAAGACGTAGGTGGGAAGTGCGTGCCCTGCTCCAACTCTTGCAAGAGTTTAAGTTCAGCACCTGCCTCAGAATTTGGACCAGCAAATTCCCAGGTACTACTTACCCTGCCTAACGCTGTTTTGTTAGTACTGTTAGTCAAATAGATGGACCAAATCACAAAACAAGAATGTGACCTGGGATTTGGGGAGGTGATCATGAAACGTCAACAGATCTGCACCGTAATATGTAACTCCTCAGCTGCCGAGTCTAATGTGAGACATTCCCAGTCACATTCATGCTGACGTAAGTTTCTCATGAAACAGGCAACATGCATGTTGCCCAACATGCATCACAAAGGCAAGGGACTAAGACACAGCACTTGGTTCCTAAGGCTTAATGGAGCTCGCTGGTAGTCAGGGTGGGAGCTGGGACGCATCAAGCCATGTTAGAGTCCAATGTGGGGAACGCGGAAGGTGGCGGGACTGTGGATGCAGCTGCACAGCCACCATGTTGATAAGGCCATGGATTCACAGTCACACTCAAAATGGTGTGTTTAAGGGGAGGGAGAGGCAGGCTGAGACACACTCATGCACACACACACACACACACCCACACACACACACGCACGCACACACAGTCACGCAAATGTGCATTTCACACACACCTGCGTTTCGCTAATCTCTCATTCAAGATGCATCTTTTGCTCTTGCAAACACACTTGTTCACCCACACACACACACTTGCATACAGCAGGTGCAGGCTGACTCAGCGCAGTACCTGGGGGGTTACAGTGGAGAGGGAGGGGCACTGAGAGATGTTTTTGGCTACCTGCAGAGCCTCTATCCTCAGGGCAGCAAGCACCAGCTCCTCCTTGGCCGCACACATTGGGAGGGCCGAATTTCAGTGGTAAGGGAGGAGAGGTTGCAGCCCAAGAATGACAGAGTAAGAGGGAAACACATGAAATTTGAGTTGATCTGCCATCTACATTTTATGCACCAGTAATCTATTTTACCCAGCAAGCTAAAAAAAAAAACTGCAACTTATGGAGGAGGAGGAGGAAAAAATGGGAAAATGAAAAGGCAGGATGTAACACAGTGACACAACGGGGAATAATGTTTTGTACAAAAACACACACAGAGACAAATATCAAGGCCCAAATATGGGTCGGCAAATTTATCAAGTAGGGTCTTCTGTGGTTTCTCAACACACCTGCAGTTTTTGGGCGAATGCTGTGGGGTTGGTCTCAGCCAGGTCAGGCTCCAGGTACTGCAGGGGGTCGTCACACTCAGACAGCCTGTCTAACAGGGGCATGGCCAGGGCTGGCGCAAGTGCCTCCACGGGGCCCTGGCTAGGGGGCTTCAAGGGCGCCAGGAGGAGTAGGCAGAAGGGGAGGGAGGGGGGGGCAGGGGGACAGCATGGCAAAGCAAGCGCTGAGATTTTTTTTTGAGTGGCAGCATTGGGAGGTGGTTTGCTGAATCTGAGCTGGGAACCTAGTGTGACTGACTGGCTTTTCATTATCAGTGACAAGGATTTAATAAGAATCCCTGTGACTGATAGTTTTCACTTTGGAGGGCTGAGTCACAGCCTATGACAAAGCATTTACAGCGTGGCACTGTCTCCCCCTTGTGACTAAACAATAGCATGGTGCAAATGCTCCGAAATCAAAAAACATGACAGTTTCCCCTTAAATGGTAATGACTAGACATGAGTGTAAATTACATCTATGCACAACAAATTAACTGTAATTAAATGTCCACAAAGGCACTTGACTTACCTGCTCCTCCATCTCGGTGCTCTGTGTTCGACTGAGCACCTCGCTTTCTCTCTTCCTGCCCTTGTCTGCAGCAGAGCCCTCGGGGCCAGGCCGGGAGCTGAGCACGGGTGTCTTCATACCTGCTGTAATCTGGGCCTCCATCTCTTCAAAACTCCTGCACAGAATGAGAAAAACCCAACAGGAGATGAGGCGGGGAAAGGCACGGCATGTAATGCATCGCAGATGATGGACGGCGGCATTAATGAAAACATTGCTGAAGAAGCTGAAACGAATGCATTATACATTATTTGTGGTGTACACTTAGCACACACGAGACTAAGAAAGGGACTTAAAAATGCAGTGTAAAACTCACGTAGTATACGTTAACAAAACCATTATGTAATACAGCAAAGAAACAAAGTTGCAAGCGTAACAAGTAAACTATTTTACCCTGTGCAGGGGGAGCTGGGTTCAGATCCATGCGCACATGTATTTTTGGTTAAGTTGTCAGATACTGAGTCCAACTTCAAGTACAAAGATGGCTTCTTTGCAGACGGAGGCTAAAAGACACACAAGGTTAAAAAAAAAGAACGAAGACTATCTACTTTTAAAGGCTAAGATATCATATAGCACACAAACAATGTAAAATAAATGCTATAAATACTAAAAGTAGTGACTATAAGACAAGCTCAAATACAATCTCTCTGTAATATTAAATACTTACTGGGGAAGAGGAGCCAATCTTCTCCATGTACTCAATTTCATAGTCTTGTACTGAGAGGGAAAGGCAAAACAAAGCATTAGATACAGTAAACAAAATGAAGAGACGCATCAGTGGTGTGCTGAGCTCTGGTTTGACGAGTTCAGAGAACGAAGCAGGGCTGTTTGTTTTCCCATCTCTGACCCAGATGGGGTGAACCAGATAGCCTCTGGGAAGCGTTGGCTCTTGCGTAAAGTCAGAGGGTAGTACAGAATTGGGCCAGCAGACTTATATCGCTGCCACAAGAAAAATCTATAACACAGCAGTATGAATAAAAGGTAAAGTTTCTGATTCATATACAGTATGTAAGGGTTTATCCAGACACAAGCTCTGAATTACCGAGAGTTACAGAGAGTCAGACAGTTATGCCTCACCTGGAGTCTCCTTAGGAAGACTGTTCTCATTAACAAAGGATGTAAGGTCGCACGGTTGAGGAAAGTCTTGCTGGTCAGAGTTTAAATCTCCATCCATGTCGTGCAGGGCTGCCCACTTATGACTGGTGGAGGAGGCTAGTTTCTCCTCATCTGTGGCATGGTCATCCTGCTGGTGAAGGGAGGAAGGTTCATCTGCGGGTATAAGATCCTGCGACACGAAAAAAGGCGACAGAGAGTGATGACAGATGAAAGAGGGAGAAATGCACATAGATAAAGCGGGAGAGCCAAGCGAGATTGCATATCAGATACATACCTGTGATGGGTCAGATAAGGGTGATTTCTTTGGCGACCTCTTCACTCTGAAAGTATTACTGAGGGGATATAAAAAGATCCACCGTCAAACTCTAGAGTCAATCATTATCTGTATTTAATTCTGCATTTGCTGCACATTTATATAGCATTTGTGTAGTCGTAGATGCTAAAATATGAGCTAGTTGGAAAGACTGGATTTTGCATAAAATCATCATTGCAAAAAACAATCATTTGCATAGTTCATTTCCACATGTGCAACAGTGCTGCTTACTGTGTGTGGCTGAAATGGACTGAACAGTGAAATGCTTCTGAAGAGGGCTGAATCTATAGTTAGTAACTGGACAGTGAAGAGTAATGGAAAATTAATATTATGTTATGAGCAGCTTGGTTATCCAAGTTTAGTGACCATGATGATGAGGTAAACAATACTGTAGCTTAATTATTAGAACTTTGCAACAACCTTTAGAAGGAATTATCCAATTTTACACTTACTGACACTGTAAACACATACAGTCACGTGCAAAAACAAGTTTTCACACGGCTCTATGCCGTTTTCTTTTTTCTCTGACTTTATCAGTCTCTCACATTGTTGTGGAGGAATTTTGACCAACTTTTCTTTACAGTGCTGCTTCAGTGCTCTCACTTGCTCATGATCGGTTAATCAGGTGCATTAGCAGCACCTGGCTACTACTTACCCCCTTAATTCCTATCAAAGCAGTAATGATGTACTTAGTTTTTCACAGGACTGCATAGACCCTGTTGTTTTTATGCTCAGTGTTTAATGTGTAATGCATGCCTGAATTAATAAAAGGGTTATGTATCCCTGTAAAAATATATTAAATAGCAGTAGTATCAGATATGTGGCCTGAGCCAAATTTGCTGTAATTCACATGTAATAAAACATACTGTTGACATTGTACATGTTTTTTATGATATCTGGGTCCTTCATTAAATATTATCACTAAGTTGTAGTTCACTGCATTAAAAGAAAGGTAGCTTCTTACTGGTCCAGCCTGTTTCAAACTGTATGTGGCACACGCTGATACACTGTAGCTTTCGTTCTTTCATCAATAGCAAACAATGAACACCAGAGGGGGCACCAGCACCTCCTTTGTTAAACACTTACAGCTGGATACAGATGAACAAAATTATTGCAGATACTTCAGTGTAAAAAAGGAAAGCAAAAAAACAAAAAAACAAAAGAGTTTTTCACCACTATCCATCCATAAGTCAATAGAAATATAGCATTAATTTACTAACTGGATCTTCTATTGGAGGGATTATGGGTGATTTAAACTGGCATGGATACTCCAGTTAAAATGGGTACGTTTCAAAGAGTTTCAGTGATTTAATAGCGAGCGCAAATGATTTTGATGTTTCTGTTAATAGGGACAACAGGGCAACATGCTGGTTCAAAGAGGGCCAGATTGAATTAGAGGGCAAAAGGGTGGATGGCTGTGTTGTCCCTGTACTTACAAAAAACAACATAGAGAAGACACACCCCTGGACTTCCTGTGACATATGAGAATACACAGACACAGGTGACAGACAGACAGACAGACAGAGGACACTGGCAAAACTGGCTAGAGAACCACATACAAACACAGACTAACCTAAAACCCTCACAGACTGATGCAGACTTTTCTGTGAATAGACAATCCTCTGGTAATACAGAGTGAACTTACGATTTGATGGGAGTTTTCTTCTTCTTGGCAGGTTTGTTCTGGTTCTGGTCCTCTAATTCCCCGAGGTTGTCATTGTCATTGTCATTTTCATTATCATTGTCATTGGATGACAGTTCAAATGAGGCAGAAGTCTTAGGAGGGGAATTGGCCAACTTGTTGGAGGTTTTGAAAGGGTCTATGGAGTCATCAAAGTCATAAGGCGGCCTGGATAGTTTGGGGGAGTTGGTGATACTTTTCCTTGAAGAAAATGGATTCAAGTTTGGATCTTCGTACTTGTCGAGTTCAAAGGTGTAAGATGCTTTAGTTGCCGGGATTTCATCCTCGTTGCTGTTGTGAGTTGCCGGAGGAATGTTGTCCAGCTGCTCTGTCTGTGCTGGAGGCGCCTTTTTCAGCCCAAGCTTTGGTTTCCTCAGAGGCATCTTGGCACCTGACTTCTTGCCTAGCTTCTTAGGTGGAGGAGAGGCCTGATGTGATGCCTCACCACTCTCCTCGGAGTAGTCAAACTCCAGTCTTAGTGACTGACGCTTGGGTATAATGGGCTGCTCCTCAGGATTCGTGATTGGCTCTCTAATAGGAGCGGGTGGACTGGGGTGATGTGGTTCCTCAGGTGGGATGGGGGGACTCTCTAGAGGGGTGGAAATGGGGGCACACACAGGCTCCTTACGACCCAAAACAGGGGAATTGGCAATTTTACTACCTCCGGTCTTAAAGGGGTTGATGTTCTCAAAATTGTCTGGATCCCATTTGTAGGAGCCACCCGGAGGGATGGGGGATTCTTCTTTGTCTGCTTGACTTTCAGGGAGGGGTATCTCCTCCTGGCATAAAGGTAAGGCAGGAACAATAAGGCTCTCCTCTTGGGTGGTATGATTGGTCTCCTCTGGCAGGGGAGGAGGAGTCTCAACACGGGTCTTTCTGGCTTTTCGCTGCGTTCCTCCAGGACTCGGTGTTGCAGAGCCTCCCTCTGTTTCCTCCTGAGCCTGGAGAGGGCTGGCTGTTAGAGGTTTCACCCGCTTCTTAATTTCTGGGGTGCTGCTGGATGAGTCTGGCCTTGGGCTCTCTGGGTTAGAGTTCTGTCTGAGAAGAGGCTTTTTCTTTACAGACCCAGGACGACCTTTCTTGGGCCTGCGGAGTGTCCCTGGGGCACTCTCAGTCCCTACACTGAAAGACTCGGAGTGTGGACGGAAACCTCCTGAAGCTGATCCATCCAACAGAGCAGAACTATCTAGTTCTCCTCCCTGGAGGCTCAGAGAACGGGTTAGAGTGTGAGTCGTTGATTCTGCAGCAAAAAAGTCAATGTTATATGTACCACTGGCAGCGATGGGCTTGTTTTCATCAAAGGTATTTGACGCAGAATGGCATGGTAGTTCAGCTGCAGTGAAGTCAGATGTAGGATCAGTGATTGAGGTGTCTTCTACTGCAAAAGGAGATTGAAAGATGTGGAACATAAGACAAAGATTTCTAGAGTCTGACTAATCCAACCATTAAGTCGAACAAAACATGTTTTTTTTTCTTGCTTGTTTTTTTTTTCGAATCAGTGAAAAATACCAAAGATACAGTTAGACAGGCATGAAATCATATTTTTGCAAGGTGATTGCCAAAGAATAAAGTACAGTGAAGACCCAATCATTTTATGGGGAGGCGTTTTAGCCTTTTCTTGATAATCTTGTCAAAATTGATGGGATTTATGAATACAGAAAAATATGGTCAGATTTTGATCCACCACACAGTACCATCTGGTAAGCATCTGAATGGCAACAGATTCATTTTTCAGCACGAAAGCTTTGCTAAGAGAGTTCAGGCTGTGTTGAAAAATCAAGATGGTCATACCAAATATTGACTAAGCTCAGTAGAATTGTAAAAACTTTATTTATTCCCATCTGTATTTGCACATATTTTAATAAACTGCTGCACCTATTTCCTGCTTTTCTGAAAAATATAAAGAAATGAGGGGTGGCTCCAAAGTTTTGCACAGTACTGTAGATTATGGTAGAATTTAACTGCTCTGTGAGTGTCTTTGTGTGACACTTTAAACTGTAGAGATGGATGTGTTATAAATAACTCAATGAATGTCTCAACTGGACAAAAAGGCATGAAAAAAACCCACATTAAAGTGAGAATAAAGTGTCCCCAGAGCTGTAGCTCTGAGCGCTGTAGGCTGACACGGCAAAAAAAAAAAGGTAGATTTAAATTACAACTTCATTCCACTAGGTGGTGTAACAATCCATCCAGGAACAACACTTTTTCAATAGTGAAACAGCTTAAATCGGTAGAAAACTAAGCAAAGATCATGAAATAATTGTCCTGCTGTACCTTTCTCGTCAGATGTTGTTTGCTTTATCTGAGGCTCAGCTGGAGAAACAGCCTTCACTGGAGTTGTAGATTCAGGGGTCTCAAAAGCGCCATCAGAGTCTGAGCTCCTACAATAAAAGATGAGGAAACATTAAGTGAAAGGTGCTGTGAAGCCGATACCCACTGGACTATAACGACCCGTATCAGGCTCATTAACATAAATATCCATCCATCTCAAGAAAAAAGTGAAAGATAATATCATCACGAAGGACAGAATTATTTTCCAGTCGTGCAGCTCTAATGTTATTCTTTATGTCACGGTATGTTGGAGGTATTTTTAATCAGAGGCTACACATTTTATTACACGCTTGCAGTACATCATGTGGGAATGTCAGTAAGAGTATTTCCTGTAATGTGTGATGGTTTAAAAAAAATTTAAAAAGCTCCAGGCTATGATGTGTTTATGTTTTCACTTCTAGGTGCTCCAATGAGAATGCTGAATCTGCAGTGAGGTGACAGATAACGACACGCCTGAGACTAAGCATTACCTTACATAGCACACACCAAGACTCAAATATACCAGAAAGCCTCAAGAGCCTTGATGAGATATGACAGCTATAAAATACAGGAAATACACAGGAAATACGGAAACACCTGAATTAAAACAATGAGAAATTAAAGCTTTCTGCGTGCAAATAAAGTCAGTACATCTTATCATTCTCAGCAAAACACACTCAAGTACACAAGTGGCAGTGAAGCTGGAAACATAGCTTGGCTACCCAGCTTAATGCTATGCTGATCAATGGATTATCTGACGGTATATGATTCCGGTCCCCCATCCTGTCTCACCTCTGTCTGACCGGTTCCCCGGCAGCCCTGATCATGCTGTCATGACGTGAGCCCCAGGAGAGACGGCGAAGGAGCCCCAGAGCCGGATCAGCGTCTGGGCTGTTCCCGTCTCCTGCCCCACCCAGCAGAGTGTCCCAGCCCCATCGAGCCCACTGCAGTGGAGACAGAGCCTGCCACGCACTCACTGCCATGGTTGCTGGTGGGCTGCACCTCTCCGCACCACAGAGCTACTGCCTGACACACAGGTAGGAGCCCACAGATAGGATCCTGGATGCAGCCTTCCCTCTGCCTTGTCTTCTTCTCTCTGTCGTCTAGTATCCGGATCTCTTTGTCTCTAATCTACAGTCCTTTCATGCTGCTCTTCTTTGTCATCTGTAGCCATATCAGTTTGTCTCCACTCCTGTTCAGTAGGAAATGCTGTCTCCCAATCTAAATGCGACCGCCTGCAGAAGCCCACCTCCAGCACTACACTATATTCTCTCTCGCTCTCTCTCCCTCTCTCACTCCTCCATCCCTCTACCCCTGCCTCCTTTTTTCCTGAAAATCTTTGCTATATCCACACTGCACAGGTCTAAAACACACCAGCCAGTTAAACCTCATTGTCTTGGATTGTATATTATACTGTACTGCAATAACACCATTTCAACTGGCATGTAATATATGTTGCAGCACCCTTTAATCTTTTTCTATTCATACTGTCCATTCCTGCCTGAATTCAACAAATTTTGCTTTTCTTCAAGCAAAGACATACAGAGATTTCCCCCCCAGGCAAATTCCAAAGCTTTCAATGGCTCAAATAAATGTGTACTATGAATGAGAAGGGCACATGGGACACCACTTAAGCCTTCAATGTGGTCAATAATAGAAACCAAGCAAGCTAGCAGTAATGTAGCATTACATTACAGCAACAGCAGAGATTTAAACTAACAGTATCGCATGCATCTAAAACATGAATGTTAATACACCAACAGCATATCAAATATTAGGGGGGCGTAATTAATACTTGTTTTTTTATCTTAACTCTGCAAAGGTGCTGTGATGCCAGATGAGACAGCACATGGTCTAGATGTGAGACAGAGCTGTAATCTCTGTGAGGGCCTAGTGTGTCCCAGCAGGATAAGACGGGTATGCCTACAAATCCATCTGGATCAGTCACTAGTAACTGCTTTGTACATTCAGGTGGTCAGGCAGGCAGTGACACAGACAGCTTCAAGGACAAGGACCCACTTACAGGGGGTAATATGCAAAGAGCAAATAAGCTTACAGACCACCGATCTAGGTTTACTGTACAAAATAGAGCCACTCAGTTAATTCATCGATAAAAAAGAAATTTAGCCGCCTAGTTAATGTTTTTAAATTTAAAAAAAAAATCAACTCTCAAAAGCTTCTACTTCCCAGATGTATGCAAATAAAGCAAAAAGGCAATAACAAAGTAATTAGGGCTCATTTCAGAGCTCTGTTTATGTCCTTGTGGATAGCATTTTTCATGCAACTGCAAACACAGTGTTGCTATGGTAACTAGAGGTTGCTCGCGCCATATGTTCCACGAATACGGAAGAAGAAAAGCTGTCTGGATCCACGCTGTTGAAAATACACACACAACCTAAAAAGGCCCCCACAGCTGACTGAGTGAAGTATATTATGATACGTGAAATGCTATAAATGCACACTGTAGATCTACACAGAGGTACGAAGCTGTTGCATCAGCATCCTTTTGTTCAAAGCTCATTAAGAAAAACATGATCACTTTCTATTTATTTTTGCGCTATTATTTAATCCAGTAAATGTCCTTATTGGCCATCATTATTCTAATTTATTCCATTGGCATCTATTCGATCAAACACTGGCAGAAATTATATAATTAAATGTGGATATCATGGAAATTAATAAGATGAATAATAATCACCGGGGAATGCCGACTGTGTTAATGCAACCACATCAGAAGCAGCTCCTGTGCTACATAGCAGCTGATGAAACGTAGAAAGAAGATGAGCAGGGTGTGGGAGAGCAGTCGGGGTATGGGGACGAGCGGAGACAAAGAGAGCAGCAGTTAATAGCAGCCTCTCGCAGGCTGAGATGACTGCCTGGAGACAGAAACTCTGCAGCGTGAGGCAGGAAGATGCTGCTTTTCAGACAGCCAGCTGTGTCGCTGCTTCCAACCGAATCCAACGCAGTATGTCTAAACAGCTTTCAGAGCGCTGGAGGGAGAGCCGCCGGGAGAAATGGGAGGCAGGGTTAAAAGCGACACAAAAACAGAATCTGGCTCAAAAGAATAAATTTTAAATTGTAAATTGAGATGAGCAATCGTCCGTTTTTGCAAAAAGAGTAAATCTGGCATCGTCACTAAAGAGAGAAATAAGGAGACGTGGAATGAGATGGGGGGAAAAGAAGAAGGGAGGGAGGACTAGAGGCAGGCTGATGGTCTCCAAGCTGCTGTTTGATTAGCTTTAAAGGATTAGCTGCTGCACACTCCCTCCATCGAATCTTGACTGTCATACACCCCCAAAGCTAAACCTCTACAATTCATTACATCTTTGTTTTCTGCTCCTGATCCAGCGATTTTTTTTTCCACTCTCAGCTCTGCACGGGTTTCAGCATCGGGCAGATTTGTGATTTGCTTTTAGCATTATGGCCAACAAAGAACCTACTCCCCCCCCAACAAAAAGGGAAAGAACAGCGTAAAGTAGCAGTAGCAATAATCTTTAACTTAATCTGTTGGATGCTTCATAGCAATTATGAGTGACAAACTAATTATCACCAAAGAAAATAGATAATGAAAAAGGCGCAACTTTTACAAAGTGTCTTTTCTAATAAGGTAACGCTGTGTTTTGATCTATACTAGGAACAGAGAAGGAAGAGGAAAATATGGCATCATAATGAAATATAGAGGCATACTATGCCTGTCCTAGTTTAACTACAGAGGCCAACAGAGGGAGCTCCGACACATTTATCCTACTGATGAATGAGTCTGAATATGAAATATTGCATCATAGCCATTGTACGCTACAACCTATTTTCATTTTACAAAAGCACGTGCACAGTTTCTAGGATGGGATTAACAGGCAGCAGCCTACAGAGGATTTACAGTGGAAAAAAAACACAAATAACTATAACATCTGCAGTTGATTACTGAACCTGCACTATCAAAATAATCTCTCAAACAGCAGATGGTTTGAAGTTTTCATCTCCATCAAGGCTGACGTCAACTCTGATCAGCGATCACCTGTAATCTGGGGTCATTTGTCCAAAGTCTCAGAACAAGGAAGCCATTAAGATAGAATGTCAGGCTAAGATAATCTTTATGAGTAATACCGCACTTAGCCTAATCTGACCAATGACTGTAAGCAGATGGCACATTAAAAGGCAACAGGCCAGGCTGACGCCAGTAAAGCAGGCGATCGGCAAGTAGGGGGCTGCAACATCTCTCTCCATTTGGATTATGAGATCAGATGCTTGGTTCGTTCTCCTACCTTGGAAAGCAAAGGTAGGCGAGAGACAATGCCCCAGTCCTCATTCAGTTTAATTCAATTTTATTTACATAGCAGCAAATCACAAAAACTGTCACCTCTAGATGATTTATACTGTAAGGTAAAGACACTACAGTAATAAACAGAAAACCCCCAAAATCAGACGGCACCCTATGAGCAAGTACTTGGTGACAGTGGAAAGAAAAAACTTTTAATAGGAAGAAACCTCCAGCAGAACCAGGCTCAGGAAGAAGCAGCCATCTGGTATAACCAGTTAAGGATGAAGGGAGAAACACAGGACATGAGAACCAGAGATTAATAATAACTAATGATTAAAGAGCTTGGACTCTTGTTTTACGTTTTAAAATAAAATGAGACTGAAAAGAACTAAAAGTCAGTAATTTGGTCTTTTTTCTTACACTCCGATTAGTAACATATAATGTTTTGATGTGTGAAAGCTTCTTATTAGTGCCTTAAACAGTGTTCCACAACTGATGGAGTAAAGTAGAAGTCGTACAATTAATGGTTGGGACAGCTCTGCAGTTGTGAATATTAATACAAAAGTATCCAGTCCTCCGAGGCCTAGACTTTGTAGGACTTTAAGATGAAAAATGACTTTATTATGCCATTAATCTTTAATTTCTACAGCACACAAACACCAGCGTTCATCCATTTCCCTGATCTCTCTCCTCTGTTGCTCCCCCGGGCGCAGTAGTGTGTCTGAGTTATAAATAAAACAAAGCAAAGTGGAGCACTCTTGCTCCGTCTCGCTCCCTCTAACTCCCTTTCTCTCATCCACTGATATTCCCGTGGTAACTCCCTCCCACCCCACGCATGCAGCCACACACACATGCAGCGTGTTCTATTTCAACACAGTCACCACGTCCCACTCCCAGCGCGTCAGACGCGTCCTCCTTCCCAGAGAACGAAACATCACCCCACCAGCTTCCCAGCAGTACTTGCTGCACTGTATTCTGGCTCCGCTGGGCCAGGTCTCATCCGTGCTGTAGTCGCAGGCAAAACGATGTGCATTTGCATGCACACGTGCTCCGACTTCCTCATCCTTGTTGACATCACAATAGCAAACAACAAAACAATACTGGCATCCTCAGCTGGCTACACTGGAGCGTTACAGGCTGGAAAGTAGAATGCATAGGGAAGAGCTAATAGGCTGAAGTGGGAAGGTTTCAAAAACAACAACAACAGAGGAGGGAAACAAAAAAGTGAGCCACAGGGATTGTCTTCAGCCTTCATGTCTCAGCCATATCGGTGACATAACCAACAATCAGCCCTGTATGCACCTATAGTCACAAGTGACGGCACACTGAGCATTCGTGTGGCATGAAAGACTAAGGCAAAGCCATGAATTCATAGAAAACAAACACACCACATGTCAGTACATCTCAGTTCTCAATGAATCTATGATGTTGTTCTCCTTGTTAATGGGTTTGATCACACCTCTGAACACCTTCAGACGCCACACTGAGCAGCGATGCAGGAGTTAAAGTTAAGTTCACTCACATGTGTTCTTGAGAGGGACAGGGACTCTGTCCTTGCTCCATGGACTCGTTGGCTCCCATCCTCAACTAGCTCAGCACCCCTGCCCCCCCCTGCCTCTTCCTGTTCTCCGGCCACCCTCCACATCCACCTGCTACCCCCAAAACCCCTTCCTCCTTTTGATGGTGATCCTTGCAGAGCAGGCGGGCAGGCAGCCTGTATCGGAGGCTGGCTGAGCGTACAGTGCTGCAGTGCAGAGGATGAGCGAGCTTCTTGCATCAGGAGCAAAACACGGGATGATTAAGGGCTCCTCACTTTATGCACATCATCCCCGATCCTCTACACCTCTACAGACGGGGAATGTTCCTGCTTCACATCTGGCGTTAAAATAAGCTACAGGAGGGAACAAAATATCCAAGAGCAGGATGTAAAAGAGGGCACGAACCAAAACAAAAAGGATGTAAGTGTAATCCCGTTTTCATGCAAGTCTCTCAGAGGTGCCTCTTGTCTCTTTGGTTGCTGATATCGCTGAGCGGTGTTGCTGCTCTCGCTGCCTCCTCCCCCCTCTTTCCTTCACTCTCTCCCCTGACACCAGCCTCCTGTGCCTTTAAAAAGACAAGCAGCTTTTCTTTTTTTTTTTCATCTGCTACTGCAACTATGGGGTAGCCAAACAATAGCCGTTTCTCCCCCCAAATCCAGTCTGATTAAGAGACGCTTTCCCCTTCACTCTGTTCGTCCCTCACTCCCGCATTACCAGCACCTTGCAAATTTGCCTCTCTCCTGCCAGGGTCCCTCTGACTCGTGCAATGAGCTGCATAGTGAAAATGTCATTTTTGTGCCTCCTTTTCACACAATGGAAGCTTCCAGCACTCGGCTTAGCCAACCAGAGTGATGCACGGGGTAAACAATAGACTCTGAGAAACTATGCGTGAGTGTGAATGTGTGTTATTCAACTTCAGCTCCACTATAGTCTTCCCTTGAAGACAGTCGAACAGTGGCTCTATGAAAAAAACCACAAATTATAAAAACAAAGAAAAAAAAATTTTTTTAATGCATTTCTGTGTGCCATACAAAGAATGTTCAGTGCCCTGGAAATAAGAGTAGAAACAATATATTTCCTACTGACTGTCAATGAGCAATAGGAAAGAGAGGCACTGGAAATATGAGAAGAATAAATCCATTGTAGACTCATGGGAAAGTGAGGAATTGAGGACTCACTACAATAACATGAGCCCGAGGGACTGGTCGTCACAGTGAGTTGCTGTATCGAGGTATCAGGTATCTTATCTTTGCCTGGGAGGACAAAAAAAACACAATGAAATGGGGAATCTCCAATTCCGCCCCCAAAACCTAACACAGCATTTGAAAGGGGGAAGTGTTTGCATGTAAACATGGGAGTCCATTAACCCTGATTTTCACAAAGAATATTGATGTGATCTGAGACTCTGATGGGCATGACAATCGATATTCCACGACCCGAGGGGACAAGCAAACTCAAAACCCACAACTCACAACACAGACCCCTTCTAAAAAATATTGATCACCCAGTATTGCCCCAAGATTGGCTGCTTTGGAAGGGGGGCAACACGAAAGTGGGTGGAGACTGGGTGTGCTGGGTGGGAGCATGTATAGACAAGTCTCCCCATCTGGCATTATGTGGAACCTTCACTAGGTCTTTTATTGCACTTAGAATAATATGTGATGTTTCATCTGAAGAGTGGAGAGGCTTTACACAAAGACAGAAGCATGGTGAACATGGTCAACATACAAGGTAAAACCAAAAAAAGAGGAAAGAGCCTAGCACATCTGGAAAATGGAAACTAATCTCTGTGCAGAGAAATTAGGTAGAAAAAACAAAAGAAGATGTTATTTCTATTCTTTTTCTACTCCTTTTGAGACTTCAGCACATACAAGTTCTAGATGATTCCATGTACAGGCTGTAGTATCTAGGGCAGTGCTGTTTGTGGAGTACATGTTCCTGTCATATTGAATGTCTGACATAAACATCCACCTTTTGCCGCAGCTTTAAGGGCCTGGCCTTAAACTTGAGCTTCGACTGCACGCTGAAAAAAATGAAAAAATAAAAAATTCAGCAGACTCAGGCACTGGAAGATATAGCTCTGGCAGAGTTATCTGAAAAATTCATAACGCCACTCAAGAAGAATCGGGGTCATCACAATCCATATATACATATATATATATATATATATATATATATATATATATATATATATATATATATATATATATATATATATGTATACAATATACATATATTTATATATTTGGCAGCAAAAAGCCCTGTTGAAGTCCTTTCGAAATGGACTTTAGGTGTATTTAAAATCCACAACACACAGCTTTGTCTGCATTAAATATGAATAGCAGAATGCAGGACATGTTGGAAAATAATCATTTAAGGCACAACTAGAATTTTATGATGTAGAAAGCTTCATTATGAAAGGAACTTCAGTGTAGCGGGTCCACATTCAGAGCAAGTAAAGTTTCAAAGTTAAAAAACAAACAAAAGCAATTATATATCGAATAATGTGGCACCAAAAAAAAAAACTTCATAAGAGACCACAAAAATTCAGAAAATTATAGATACCCCTCAGCAGTGAGCTATAGAACGATCCATGGCTCTGTCAGCAGTAGGGGTCTTTTTGCTTCCATGGCCCACTTTTGCCCTTTGAGGGAAGGGTCACTGCAAATCAAAGCTGTACTGAGAGTTCACTTCCTGATTGGAGTGTTCACCTCCGGGTCACAACGCTCCCATCCACGGGGCACGAGGGGTCACCGACAAATATGTTACCAGTGACAAAGCTGTGGCAATAATCGAAAATGGGACACTAACTCCGCATTTGTTCATGTTTGTAGTGTAACTCCTAAGTACAGGGAGACTGGAATAGCTATGCTTTCGTTCCATTAAATAAAGCAGTTCTAGGATACATCTTACAGGAATCTTGACTTTAGATGACGACACATGCTCCTCCTGCCTTGGAGCTGCTGACTGAGCAGAGTAGTCTCAAGCTTTAATTCTTATATGCCAAGAAAAACCTGCATTCCTCCCATTAATCACTTGTGGGACTGACTCCTCGAGTTGGCACTTACAGTACACTCCTCCACCACACCTTGAGATTCAGTGGGATAGGGTTAGAGTAAGTGGAGCACCTCAAAATGAAAAAGAAGCTGTTAAATTGGAGCTGAGATAGCCATCAGTCTAGTATCCTGATTACAGTCATGTGGTCGCGTAAAATAGCGGCGAGAACACATTTGCCACAAACACATTTCAAAGAAGAGCGTGAGTTGTTTAAATCCTATAATCTTGCTTTGTCCATATTCTGAAATACATGAATTGCCAATTAATGTAACGGCACGGGAGGAGCTTTTTTTAGGGCTTTTGCCAGAATCCCGTCAGCTGTCAGGAACTTACTTCACACAAAAAAGCATGTCTCTAAGATGTGTGGGAGTCTTTAACAGATTAATTATTCAGAATATTTATTTTGGCTCTGTTGCATTCATCTCAAAGTGATATAATTATTACTCATGAAAATCAATGAGTCATTTATGAAAAAAGGACAAAATATACATTTGTTTTTGTTTTTTGACATATTGGCATTTTCATTACCTCATAGTAATGTCAAATTAATGTCTAGGAGCAGAGAGGGTGTGGCACATGCACTCCAATACTATAATAATCTGTGTTTAAGAGGTGTTTTTGCAGTGCACATAACTCAAAACGCAATCTACAGATTAAATGTATATATACAGCCGCACTGGCACTGTTGCTGTGCGTGCAGATAAATGAGAAACTCAAGCATCCAATCAGAATATTCAGTCAATGTTACCGCACTGGTGCTCCACTCCTCTCCAGTTCTATCTAGCAGGCCTCTCAGATATAAATAATGTAGCATCAATATGCTCGCCTTGCATTCTCAAAATCAACTCTTAGTGAGGGGTATGCTCACAAAGCTGAACAGTCACACAGTTTACATCTGCCACAACCAAATGTGCAGAAAACAGGTTTGGTCATTTGCTCTAATTGAGCACATGTGCATAATCTTGCACAGGAGAGCTGAGGTGTATTCATGTGTGCTCCAGGTTACTGCAGCATCCAGACGGCAGAGTGCAGACACAGTCTGGCAACACAACATGAAGACTGGACTCTGCAAACCCTCTGCTGGTGGTAAATGACACTGCAACAGGCAAAGTGGCTGAGTCATTCCTTCTAATACAATAAAGTCTATGATACAGTTGCAAAGGCCAAAAGCGGCTGCAGGGGAATGTTTAAATGAATAAACTATACTTGAAACAATAAAATAATAATCACAGTGTCAAGTAATTCAGTGAGAAAAATAATGTTTCTTAAGTTGAAACAGCCAGTTAAAGGTCAAGATATGTGCTATACCACATTAAGTGACTACTTGGTCAGACTGCACTGCAATAGTAAAAACTGCAGAATGTTTAAGCATCAATAGGTACATTTTGTCTTGGGGTTTCTGCTATTTTCACCATTAACAAGCCACAATTATACAGTATGCATTTGGCTTTCCATGACCACTAAGTTCACATTTTGCAAATCTTATTTTCTTTGAGTCCATGTGGTGGACATGCATAGCAATGGTATACTGTAATTTTGTCAGTGGTGTAATAGACTGGGGTTGTGGTTCTTTATATAGAAAATGTCAACAATGCTGTGTATCATTTATCTATATATGGTCAGCACTGTCAGGATATATATGTCACAATTTTTCATATAGGAATAAATCAATATTTAAGCAAACACACCTAATGCTTTCTTGCAGACAATTAGATATGACTTCATAGTAAATATGAAGCAGGAGCTTGTAGCTAGTTAGCTTAACTTAGCCCAAAGACACAAAATATAACCCAGTTCTCCCCAATCACAAGAAAAAACAACACATTTTATCTTTTTTTTCTTGGTTTGCAGAAAGTATAATAGTGTCTTTTTTGATGTGCGTCTACTTCTCACTGGAAAAAAGTGTGCAGCCACCAAAGACATATTCAAGCACACAAAGATATATGAAGACAGATTTTTATATTTGGACAGGTAGCTTCTTTCCCCCATCTCGCGTCTTTATGCTAAAGTAACAAAACCACCTGCCTGCTGTTTACTTGAACAGATGTCTCTATACAATCAGCTAGAAACTAAATAAGAATATTAACCACAATGCTAAAATAGTCCTTTAGCTTTGAATATTTGAACAGCATAGATGATTGATTTTGACTAGTTTTCTGTTTAGTACCTCTAAGAATCAAGACTTGTTAATCAAGTGTGCCAGATGTCAGTTTAATGCTGTAATTTGACCTGAACCTAATGACAGTTAACAGGATAAGGAGAAGACTACTTTTTGTGAAGCACGCTAAAGAGACAAGTGTCAGCAAATCTACGTCAAGGACTGAATGAGAACACACAGTCACATCACCTTTTTACAAGTGCCAAAAAGATGAAGAGATTCAGGAGCAGCCACATGTTCATACCTTAAAGGGACATGGCAGGGTGCAGAAGCAGGGTAAACATCCTCACAGGGGTCAGCAGAAGATGCAGGAGGGGAGGCAGGGGCTGGGTGAGGAGGACAGGGGGACGCAGGCGGGGTTGGTAGGGCTTCAAGTGTGTGACCCTCTGGAAGTGTGGGGACGGAGGTAGGGAACTCTGCGGTGTCTCGGAAGTGAGTAGGAAGGAGGTGGTGATCGGAGGGTAGTGGTTGAGGAGAGGCGGGGGCCAGGTGACCACTCTCTACTTTGTCACTGAAGGAGGGCCTGCATGGGAGGGAACACAAAACATCAACAAACAGACCAAAACATGAAAGCCAAGTTTGGAAATTCGGAGTTCCCACTCAGTTTTTCTCCAAATTCCCATCCAAATGGCCCATGAAGTAAACTCACCACAGAGCAGAGTAAATGTAAGGAGGATCGCTCTGTTCTGTGCCATCACTTAAACCTAGCAGCGACTTGAAAAACAGAAGACTCGCTCCAACCATCCTAAGAACGTTTTGTCACCTCTCTCATCGCTCCCCTTACACGATAGTCCATGCTTGCCCTACGGAGAAGTAACCCATTTGAGGGAGTGCGGCTCTGTCATCATCGGCCACCTGGTGGAGTGGATTTGGCACTGATCCAGGCCCTGCTTATCAGGAGTGGTAGGCTCTTCTAATCTGACAGGCAAGGCGATGGACGCCCTTGCAGCTGTTCCCCACTTGGGGCATGCCTCCTGTTTAGTGCTAAAAATATCCCAGTAGTCGCTTCTGGAAAATAGAGCTTCACAATGCCTCCATAAAGTAAAGCACATGTATCGTGTGCTTACGCTCAACCATCTGCTGAGCTGCACTTTTTAAATGCCCCTGCCAGCTCGTGTCAGACTGAAACAGAGCTCAGTTATTCGCCCTCTCTCTGCAGCAAAGCCTGAACTTAATAACATTTAATGAGGGTGTGTGCTTTTCTTAAGGGCGCAGCAAGTTACAGGTTACATTTAACAGTGTGGTTATTATCATTCCACTACAAAGCAGGGAATTTTCTAATTGATGCAATCATGCATACATGATTTTTAATGTTCTCTGGGTTCAGATCAGATTTTTTTCTGTTTTTAATTTGGTCCCATTCCTCTTTTTTTTTTTACCCACAATTAGAAACTTACACCAGAAGGCCAAAGCTATACATGTGCCAGCATCTGCGGCCAACTTGGCACATGCAGTTTGAAAATAGAAGCATAGAAATGTCATAAAGCTCACTGCTGCCTCCGAAGTTGGACAAAAGCGGTCCTGGGGGGTATTTTCTGACTCGCTGCCTTCTAATGTAGCTAATATCAGCTGACCCGCTCAGGTTAACAGCTGGAGATTTCCAGCCGGGTTCTGCCTCCAGATCCAACGTGCATGAAGTAACAGAGGCTTCTCGTTCCAGAGTGGGATGAACAAATTAGATGGAGCACATGTGCTCATTTACAGCCAGACATCAAACAGCTTAGTTCTACTGTTGGCATTAACACCTGGAGTCTGCTCAATACAGAGTTTACTGTAAGTAATTCAGCTGTGCGCATTACTCAAAGGCACCTCACGGGCAGTTCAAAGAGAGCACAGATATGACAATTCTCAGAAAAAAGCACCGACCCTCTAACGCCCATGCTCATGACTTTGCCAAATACAGCATTCAAGCCAAACACACGCACACAAGTTAAAAGCAACCAACAAGAAATAACAAGACACAAAGTCCAGAGAGTGTGTTTAATGAGTGTTTATAAGGATGACTGTTTAAGAACACACGAATGCGCGTTTCATAATCATTAGCCAATGCTGAGCTTAAAGTATTATTAAGCAGGCATGAAAGTGGGGTTTTTTTTACTCCACTTGTGCTGGCACAGGCAAATGAACCTACTATTACCATGGCAACACATCTATTTACAGTACAATGTGGGTTATAGGACATCCTACCTCTGTTTTGAGAAATATCCCACATTCTGGGCTAAAGAGTCACAGCTGTTTTCCTGCGTTCCTCAACAGAAAAAAAAAAAGCTGTGCTGCTTTTTAGAAAAAAAAATTATATGATACTTTTATGTAATGCAGTCACGAGCCCTCAATGTTTCCTGGAAGACCCAAAAACATTTATTAAATCACAGAGCTATGATTTAGACTGGATTTATGGAAAACTTTGATTGTTAGTGTTGATCTTTACCATTACTGAGGAGATTTCCAAGGAAGCATAACGTGTTCTAACCTGTTAGAGTTTTTTCTTTTAACATGGGAGGAGGTGCACCTTTCATTTCACAACTTAGTTCTGGAAAAGCTTCTCTTCCCTTCGTCTCTCTCTGCTCTTCCCTCCCCTCCACCCATCTGGTGAGGTCAGCAGAGGCAGAGCATAATTAGAACTAGTTACCTACAGACCATCTGCTGCATCCACCTGGAAGGACGTACGCAAACACGCACACACATGCACACATAAAACTACCAGAGCTACTGTTTGTCAACTCACCCAGATTTCAGCCATCACACGACTTCAGAGGTTACAGTAATTACAGTAAGCGATGGAAATGACCTGAACTCCAAAACAGCGGAGCCGATGACCGCACGTCCCAGTCCTCCTCTCCTCTCTCTTTGACTCTCAGACTAACTCTGTCAAACAAACTCGCACCGCAGCACATGCTCGAGTGTTTCTCTGAACCCTGGCTTTTGTTCCACTCTGTCTGGTCTGTGCAAATGACTTCAGTGGGGCTGAGTGCCTGCCCAAATTCCTCCCACTACAAGCTTCAGTTCACAAAGCCGCACAGACTGAGTAGGACTGACAGCTCGGACAGCCTTCGGGGGCGGAGAGAAAAAAAACACAATGTACACACAGACACACACACACACACCCGCGTATCATATCGTATATCATATGCTGTCACGTTTGTTTCTGTGGCACATGTACGCAACAGTAACTGTATCTTTTGATGAAACCTCAGGGAAATAACATTCTTCCTTTTTCCTGCTCCGAACAATGCTGTATGGATCCAACAGCAGTGATGGGACAAGTGTTGAGACTGACAGACAGCAAGTGCTAATCTGGCATGTGGGATGGCTCCACGGCATGTGGTCGGAGACAGTGACAAATAAGGGAATTGGAGTTAATGAAGATAGGCCGAAAGGGATGGATCCCACGGAGAGGTAAATGGAAAAGCATTGTGCTTTTACCTAATTCTAGTGAGAAATCGGGCTTTTCGCTAAAGGAATTAGTCAGTCCAACTTGTGCTGCTGAAATGCTTACATTAACACTGACTGATACACTGCTTTACAGCACTTATTTAAATTGGAAATTTCAACAACTACATATAAACCAGTATACATCTGAGATTCT
This sequence comes from Neolamprologus brichardi, assembly GCF_056152115.1. Taxonomy (NCBI): domain Eukaryota; kingdom Metazoa; phylum Chordata; class Actinopteri; order Cichliformes; family Cichlidae; genus Neolamprologus; species Neolamprologus brichardi. Next base: position 20,270,543 of record NC_142116.1, read on the forward strand.
TATTAGTTCGTAGGCACTGTTAAACCCCTGTAGACAGAACAGTCACCCAGACACCGTTGAAGTGTCTGAAAGCCAAAACAAATGCACCTAGGTTGTTTTCCAAGCACACGTAAATCAGTTTTAAATGTGCGGCATGCACAGCTGACCTGTGAAGCACATGTCCCCCAAAGCTCCCTATTTTACACACATGTTCGCTCCAATGAAATGCATCTGACAGATCAGTACAAAGGAAATGTTATGACAAAATCTCCTTTGTTTGAATTATAAATGATCTCCAGTTGGGAAATCACTAAACCACAAAAACTTCAGTTCAGCTGGGGGTTAAATGGACGTCTTTTCTTCAATCCAGACCCCGAATGCGGTGTGAAGAAGAGCGAGTCTGTTGGTTAAAGGAGTTTCTAAGGAAACATTAGTTGGCTGTTTTACTTAAAGCGGTGAAAGGTGTTTCCACTGGAAACTGTGGGCATCAATTCAAAAATATGACAAGCATGTGATACAGACAGCAAAAACACTCACCCACTGTCCCGTAGCTCTGCAGCCGGATCCTGAACAGCCTCTGTCGCTGCAGTTTCCTCAGCTAGGACTTCAGCTGGCTCCACAGGCTGGATGTCTAAAGGTTTTTCCACTAGCTCCACTGGCAGCTCGCTGACTGGCTTCTCCTCTGACTGTGGGGACTCTGTAGTCGGCTTTGTTGTTTCTGGTTCTTCATACTTTGTTGGTTCTACGAGCTCACTATCATTAGCTGTTGGTTCTGGGATCTCATCTGTCCTTTCTCTTGCCTGTTCCTCATTCACTACTTCTGTTGAAGTAACTTGCTTCCTATTTGGTTCTTGAACCTCATCTAGATGCTCTTCTTCTTCTTTCTTGGCTGCTTCTGGAAGCTCTGCCTTTGTTGTTTCTTCTTCTTCTACTTTTATACTCTGCGGTGGTTTGGAAAGCTCTGCTATCTCATGTGTTGATTCTAGGAGATCTCCTGCCCTTTTTAAAGGTCTGGGAAGGTCTACTGGCTTCTTCACAAGATTCACAGGTGGGATCTCTGCTGTCTCCTCCGCTGCTAGTTCTGGTGGTGGGGTCTTCTCCTGTCTCACGGGAGCTGCTATCTCCTCAGTCGGAGTGAGAAACTCTTGTTCAGGAGACTCCAGAGATGGAAAGGGTCTGAGAAAAAAACGACAGAAGAAGAGAAGAGGGTGGGGGGTTTGTTGTTTAGTTTATAGCACATGCTCGAGGAATTACTCACAAATCAAAAATGTGTGTGTGAGCAAGAGGATGTGTGTGGGTGAAGTGCTCTAGGTATGTTGTTGTATTGTGTTGAGCAGTGTGTTTTGTGTAAGAAAAGGCTCATTCTTGCCCCGGGGACCAGGGACGATGTCACGGCTGATGTCACTCTTTGAATATAAAGGGCTGCATTACTTCCATTAGCCTTCAACAGGCACAGTCATCTGACCCGAGCTCGAGTTAATACAAAGTGCAGCTCTGTGTTTACCTCCTCATTCATATTCATTGTCACACTGCTCTCTGTAATATCCCTTCAAACAAGCCTTGAACATGGTGCTACTTGAATGCTAAGTTAGGGGAACAAAATGCCAGAAATCTTTGGTAAAAGACACAAAAAGAAAAATGTAGCTGTTTGTCCAGTTCATAATTTGTTCCTTTCCTCCTTCTATTTTCTTTGCCTTTTCACGCTGAGCTTTAACATGCAACATGACACATCTGTATCACTGTGAGGTTCTGATTGTGCTGCTCTGATCTGCAGTTCTTAACATATTTGGCTCATACGATCATTTTAAATAAGCACACGCTCTTTCGTTTACCTTAAGGCATCCACTGGGTTCACTTGTTCACTTTGAGAATGGGATGCAGCTTCCCTGAGCGCTTTTATCCAGTTTGTGTCTGCTTCAGCAGCTCCTACTTGTTCAGCAGGAGGGCGGCGGGCCGGAGCTCTATCGAGTGATTCTGATTCACACCGAGAAGCAGCAGCAGTGGGTTTAACCACAGTGTCATCTGGGGGCTTTGACAGTGGCACCACATCTTGTGGTTTCTCTGAGTGGGTCAGAGTTTCGAAATCTTCTAGGCGTTTTGATGAAACAACAGATGGGCCTGTGTCAACATCCGCAGTCATTTTTTCTGTTGCATCACTGTCACTTTCTCTTGCCTTACAAGGACCAGTGTTGCCATCAGAGTGACAAACAGCAACCTCCGTGCTAATCTGTGCCTCCCCACTTTGGGAGTTGCCTAAAACGGGGATTGATCCCGAGCCCATTTCTTTATCACTTCCTGCTAAATGCACCACCCCCTGCTTTCCCAAAGCCCCTCCATCTATGACTTTTAGCCGATTTTGTTCCTCATCCTGCTCGCTAACATTCCCTTCATCCAAGGCTTCTTTATCTTCCTTTGTCATCTCCTCAACATCAGGCCCTTTTATGGGTGTTTGTTCTATTGGGCTGTTTTGTGTGGCTGAGGTTTTATTGGGCCTTTGCAGCTCATGAGGCCTGGACACTGTATCCAGACTTTCACACGCAACGCTTACACTACCGGTGCTTTTTAGAGCCACGGCAGCACTGAAATCCTCTCCTCCAGTTTCTGGATGCGCGGCAGGATCTGGCAGAGAGCTGCATGTGTGCATAGAAATTTCATCAGCCTGGTTTGTACTTGGTGAAAAATCTGCATGAATAGCATCACTAGCTGTGCTATCTTTAGTTAAAATGGGAATATGAAAAGATGAGCTTTCGTGTTCCTGTGAAACAGGCTCAACAGATGCAGCCAGATTCTCTGACAGCTCGGATTTTCTACTCTGCTCTTGACAGACAGCTGATAGATCACATTTTTGCTGATCTTTATCACTCAGATCACTCACAAACCCAGTGTCTGGCATTAAATCTCTACCTGACCCCTCTAACCCTGGGCTTTCATTCTCATCTGTCTCCTGACTTGTCTCACTTACATGAGAGTAACCTGCTGCTATCCCTGCATCAGGTGAAGCATTTCTCCCATCAATTTCATTTGAATCAAGGGAAGATGGCAACCTATGAACCTCTAGTGAAGCATCCTCGCCTTTCACTGACTTTATCACCCCTTCATTGCTCAGGCTGGCATCACCTGCTAACTCATCCTTGCTTCCTGACTGACAAATATCCCCAGCAGAGCTGTCTCCTTCCTCTGGGCCTCCTTTTACTCCCTTAACCAGTGTCCGGGTCTGATCGTTAGCCTTTTCTCCCCCCTCTAGACAGCCACCTGACATTGCCTCTGTGAGATGTCTGGATCCCAGATACTGGTGATGGTGCTCCTGTTGCTGAGCAAAACAATTTGGATCTGGTGTGGACTGTGATTGGCCAAGAGCTGCACGCAAATCTGGTGCAGAGTCAGAGCTGCATTCCAGCGCTGCTGTCGGAATTTGGCGCAAACTGGAATCATAAACAGTCAGAGGTTCGCTACTAGACTCTAAGTCAGCACGCAGCACGTCCTCGGATGACCCTGGAAATCTGCTGGGAGATGAGGAACAAGTTTCTGTCTCGCTTTTGGATTCAAAAGTGTTCTTTATTTCTTTTTCCTTCTTCACATCCTTTAATGACGATTCACTCTTTTGTCCAATATGTGCGTGTGGTGGCTGCAGGGCTCCAATTTCTTCTATAGTCTCTTTATCTGCTTCATTATTCTGTTGTGGCATTGTGCCTGTCTTTCCTGTCTGTTGCTTGTTGCTGTCTGCTGCTTCCTTTTGATTATCCATTGCTGCCTCTTTAGCTTGTTTCTTTTGCTCTTCAAACAACATGGCGGTCTGATCTCCAATTATGTTTTTTTCTTTCACATTGTCCCCTTTAATTGTATCATAAACCTCGTTGGCGGGCAGGTCGGAGTTAAATGGGTAGCTGACATTTGTGATGTCATCCCTAATGGCGGCTTCACAAATAATAGGTTTAATGCCAGCAGAGTCCGGCACTGTTTGAGATAGAGGAATTACATTAGCAGGTTTATTTCTTGTCAGTGCATCGCTGGGAGGCTGAGGTGGAATCAGATTTTCCTCTTGTGATAACTGACTATTTACATTACTGGTAGCAGCAGACTCCATAGTATCAAAATTTAAATTCTCCAATTTTGGCAAGACCTCATTAGCGTTAACATAGACATCACCGATCTCAGCATGCTGTGCTAATGAAGTGTGTGTCACTTCTCGGCTCTTATGGGCATCCACCTCTCTGGAGACACTGCTGCTGTCACCATCAGCACTGCAGTTATATGCCTTTTCAGAGACAGATGCATCAGAGTCGGTAACGAACTCCAGGTGACTCAACATTGGGCCAGGAGGCTGCAGCTCAAAAGCAGGATTACTGACACACTGCCCGATAAACGTGCTTGACTCGTCAGACGCCGTCACTTCTGAAGTCACCCACGCGTCCTTTGTGGGATTGGCAGAGCCGATGGGGGACTTGGGCCCTTCCCCAGCCTTCGTAAAATCTGGGTTAACTGGCTCGTTAGGAGGTTTTTCACCTAATTGCATAACAGGCTGATCAGCTGGGTCACAATGCTTCATCTGCAGAGGAGCTGCGCAGGTCAAGGTCACAGGTTCAGATGTTGAACTTGTGTCAACACCACTTAAAGGTGCACAGTTATGCTGGTTCCCTATGTTTTCTTCACGAATGACAGGAGTAGCACTTAAAGGTGATTCCTGAGGCTGGTCAATGTCAGCTGTACCTTTAGACTCTGCCACCACCTTCTTAATCTCCTCCTCCTCCTTGGGCAAACACACAATTGCAGCATCTTTCTGTGTCTCCGCCTCTGCCTTTGCTGTGACCAGTTCAAATGTCAGATGATTTGACTCAGAGCTGGCACTTCCTGGTGGTTGTAAAACATCAAAGCACCCTTTATTACCAGTCTGAGTCGCCTCAGCAGGACGTGGAAGCTGTTGTGAGCTGTTCACCGACTGTGAATCTACAGTGTTTGTCTTCAAACTGTCACTATGTGATTGATCTGTGGCAATGTTCTCCTTTGTTTCTTTAGTCCTCGTGTCCCCTTTAGCCAAACAGACATCTTTCTGCGCCTCTGAAAACACAGCTGCTTCATCCTTGGTAGGAGCTGGATTTATAGGGATGTCTGGCTTCTTTGAGTTGAGAAAGTCTGTGAAAGTATAGCTGGCCTCAAAAACAGGATGACGCAACTGCTCGTGAACAGTCAGCGGGGGTAAAGACGCACAGTCCAGAGCTGGCACCGGCATGGTCTTGAGATCCACGGAGGAACTGCCCATTTCCTTCTCTGCATCCACAAAGTGAACTCTGTTACCTCCACTCCTGTCACATAGATACACACCAACTTTAGACATAGCGGTGCTACCACTGTTGCTCTGGCTATAGGCTTCGACTTGAAGCTTGGCTGCACTTTCGACTGTGCCTGCTTCTGTTGTGCTACTAGGCTGAACCTGTTGATTGTTGCTCGCTTGTTGCTTAACTGGGATTTGCTCTGAAGCGATCAAAGGCTGGCGTGAGGTTAAAGACGGGAAGACTCGACTGTAGTTTGTCTCTGTGATGGATGACTCCTCGAAAGTGCGTCCCAGAGCCAGCCCTTCCTCTGACACTAACTTCTGATCGAGATCGGCCCGTCTGCCTCCGTTTGTTTTACTGTAGCTCTGCTCAGCGTCAGGGAGGAGAGGTGAAATTGATGCGCCACGGTGCTCCCGGCGGGGTCGACAGAGACGCTCCTCTTCGGTGCAGATGCTCTCAGTGATGGTAGCGATCGGCTCCCTCCAGCTCTGTGATTTCAGCTGTGACTCGGCAACATCGGTGGGCGGACACCTTTCAGTCTGAGCAGATGACAGCCCACTAGCAGAGCCTTCTGGCTGGCTGAATGAACTGTGCTCTCTCACCAGCCCTCCTTTCTCTACCACCTCCTCTCCTCCTCCCTCTCCTTCTCTCTTTGATCCCGCAGCAATGTGATCCTGACAATCAGAACCAGTAAGTAGCCCAAGGGGAGAAGTATTGATAAAAGCCTCTAAGCACTGTGGCTCCTTTTCTGCATCTCCCTCTTCGGCCGGTGACAGCTCTCTGCGTGAACTCCGAACGGTCGCCTCTCTCGGTGCCTTGATTTCGCTCTCGGCCGAGTTGTGTGGCATTTTGCTGGTGCAGCTTTCCTCAGCTGCAGCCTGTCCCTCTTTGGCTGACAATGCAAGTGAGCATTTTGCCTGGGAACAGATTAACGCGAGCCGAGAAGGGCTGCCCAGGACTTCGTCCCTCTCTCCGTCTGCAGAAATGAGGCACTTTTCTATCCCTCTCTCCCCTACTCCTTCCTCACTCTCTGCAACTGCTCCAGCAGCTACTCTCTCCACTAAATCACACCTCACGCGTTCTCCCTCTCCCTCGCTTTCTATCACTTCTGGCAGTGTGGGTGTTGTCAGTGGCAACGCAGTAACCACCGCTAAATCTTCAAGGACGCTCTCCATGCAACTCTCTCCCACACAAGTTCGGCTGTTGGAGAGTGGGACGTGATTCTCGCGTGTGAGTATTTTTGCTTCTGTAACTGAAGCCTGGCATGTTTGTGTATCTGATCTCTTATCAGTAGAAGCAGCTTGATTGATCGCTGTATTTTGGACATGTGTCACGGGTATATTTTGGTTGCTGGTTTCACCTCCGGTTACATGTTGCCCCCACTGCGGGCTTTCATTGGAGCTTTGATTTATGCTGCTTAGGGCATCATTATGGTTGTCTGATTGATGAGGCTTCTGCAAAAGAGCCCGCATGGGCGCAGGTGAACAGGCTGAGGGAGTAAGATGATCCTGACTGCTATGAGGAGATGATAGTAGGGAGCTGGATGTGGGTTTTCCTTCAAGCTGCTCCTTGTAATCAAGCCTGTTGTCAGGGTGTTGCCCACAAATCACAGGGCCTGAAGGTGAACCTGTGGGATTTCCAGCATTTATGACTTCATTTTCAGATTGCACTGCTGTGCGTGCCTGCTGCCCAGTTTCCGGGCTTTTCTCCATCTTTTTCTTTTTCCTGTGTCTCTTTTTCTTTGCCTCTTTGTTCTGGGCGGCCTGTTTATCGCCAGCTGAACTCTGCTTGTATGTGTCTGATTCCTGCTCCACAGTGTGCTTGCCTGCTCCTGTCTGTCCTTTTGATTGCAGCTCTGGTAATGCGTCTCTATCCCTTAAACGAGGGCTACGCTCTGATGTTTCCATAGCTGAATTACCTACCTTTGTTTCAAAACAAACAGCAGCACTGAAATCATCACTTAGATTTTCTTCTTTGTCTGTCTTTGCCTCCGTGTCTTTCTTCCTAATCACTACATCAGAGTCTACAGTGCTACTCCCCCCCACAGATGCACTGGAATTAGCATTTCCCTGTCTTAGATCGTTTGTATGATCACTAAACACAGCCTGTTTTGGTTGTTCTCCAGCTGAATCTGTTGGCATTTCTAATTGTATTTGCGTGGGTGCTTCCTTCTCTTCATCTGTCTTAATTTCTTTTTCTGCTTTCAGGTTTTCAGTCTCTGCTGTCCCATAATTATTCTCAGTGCCTAGTATGTAATCCCTAAAACTAAACACAACTGTATCCTTCTGACTGTCTGCTGTCTCACTGTTTCCATGTGCATTCCTGTTTCCATGGCCCCCGTTGCTATGTCCTAGCTGGACAACGATTGGAGGTGGAGACGATGACTCACTGGACTTGTTAACCATCACTTTTCCGGTTGTATTCCCTTCATTGCACCACGTCCCGGGCTCGGGGCTGCAAGGCTGAGTGGGAGTGACTATGCCCAGTGACACCAGTTGTTCTTCACATTCTTGGAAGGCCTCTTGGAGTTCCCGGTCTAAGAATGTGGATGGGGAAGGGGCCAGGGGTCTGTTACCCGGATAAGGTGTGGCAGCAGGCTGAGTTAAGAGCTGGACATCTGCGACAAGTGGGTCGCAGCCGTGAGGCCTGAGGCAAGGGTAGGGTGACAGAGTTAGGAGTACACAGAAACAGCTGCCCAGTAGAAGGCCATGCTCTGACACAGCACTCTGTGACATGCACAGATGACACACAACTGCACCCGGGATTTCTAACATACAGATTCTCTTACAAGAAATAATATCAGCCGTTTCTAAGAATACAAGACGGTTGTTAATGGACATGCACTCCAAAACACATTGCAGTAAGTAGCATTTGTGCAGTTTTACTCACCTATTTCAAACCCTGCTGCTACGAGCCTTCAGCATCTCAGTATTTTGGTATGACTTTCTTATTTTAAGTGTGTATCAAAAGCTTAAAAGCCTAGCGTAATTTATCATCTAATTAAAATGATTTAATTTCTTATTGGAACTATAAATTATTTACTGTAGTCTCATCATACCTTAGTTTGATTATATATAATGAGAAATAGTGTCAAGTCATTCATCCTGATTACAGTGATGGGTAGTTTCTGGGTTATTGGAAACAGTTTTATAGCCCATAATTTAGCATTCGTGCTACTTTAATGCCATTCATCCGAACTTGCTGAGTCACTGCGAAAACATTACCTGCATTAAAGGAAAATGAGGGACCATTTTAATCTTTCATGCTGTCTGACTACAGAGAATAACCATCATTATTAAGCTATAATCGTCATAGCATGGTCCGTTCAAGTTTCGTTATTTTAACGCATTCTTTTCTAAAGAAGTTCCGATAAAGCGAGTAGGAATGTCACCGAGGATCACTACGAGGGATTGGTTAACACAGTCACGCATGACATCTGCATAAGGACTCTGCCAAATCCTTGTAAACACAGCGTCTGTCCTCACATGTTCACTTGGCAGTCTCTGCTAAAGGGTGGAGAAGCAAAACAGACTAAACCGTGCGCAGGTGTCCAGTTTTAGCAGGAACTCTGCTTTTTCAAATGATTTGTCCTTTCTGAAGTTTTGATATTTCTAGTTATTCAAAGCTTTTCACTTGTTTTACCTGTACATTTTTACAAATTCACATCAAGCAATGATACTTATACTTCTGGTTGACAGAAGACATCAAAACATCAGAAGAATTAGTGCATTTAACTTTAGATAAAAGCAGGCGTCAGGCAACACTGACCACATCAGACCATGTTAAGGCGTGTTTGCTGCAGAGCCACAGCAATCATACCCATCACGCTCGAGCATAAGTTAGAAACATTAGATCACCCTGCCATCTTCTTGTTCCTCTCCATGCTCCCTAATATCACTCTTTATCACCACGTCTTCTGCTGACAACACAGAGGACAGCCGTCTAGCCATCATCATGCTGAACCTATGAGGTACCTTGTATCTTGAAACAGCAATGGTTGACTGACTTCTATGTGATGCTGCAGACCCGCCAGCAGGGGGTTCACCTGTTCACATTTCCTGTCACCTGAGCTGGTTTTAGCTCTGCTAACACAAACCCACACACACATATGCAGACATATTCACATATGAAGCAAATCAACAACAGGTTTGCTTTCACTCTGATTAAACTACAAGTGTGTTTCCTCACAGCCATAAATTAAGAAAACGTAATATTTAACGTATTATACAGTATTATTAGTGTATGCACATACTGGCCACTTTATTAGTTACTCCTTGCTAGTCCAGGGTTGGACCCCTTTTCCCTTTAAATGTAAAAAAATGTAACGATGAAGGAAATACATGGAAACTGCAGATGTTCCAGCTAACAGAGCATTCTGATCGGGTATATATTTAATTGTCTATTATTACACAGACAATTAAAGCTCTAAGGGCAAACTGAATCTACATTTAATATTTATTATAAGAAGTATTAGGAACAACTGATGGACAGTTCTGGCAATATAAGAAAATATGTTAACATGTCAGCTTATTTTGATATTTTCCCCAAACTTCTATTCTTCTTTTCGGAGATATATGTTTTCAGTATTGCTCACTTTAAACTAGAAAAAGAGAAACTTTAGAAAAAACAGAAAGTTATGACAAAAAAATATCCCAAACACACGAATCTGTTTAAGTCGTGAGAAGGAGAAAAAGGAAAATTCATTTTTCAGGCCTTTAAAATCACCTGCGGTACACAAAGCCAGCAAAAAAATGCGTGGGTAGTAATTTATGAGGCCTATTTGTTACTAATGGAAAAAGAAGATACTTACTTTTATCAGCGAGTAGACAAAGAAACCAAACAATTGTAGCCGTTTACATTCCTCAGTACTAAAGAGTCTTTCTAGAATGAGTCTTTCTTCATTTTGTGATCGTCACTGATGTTTATGATGACATTAACAAAACTGCCAGGTTTAATCTTGCACTGTCGATTCTGCCACCAACACTAAGAATCAGCTCTGTCTCAATGATTTTTTGCCACTTGTAGCAGCAAATCAAACCTGATAATCCTCATCTGATTATGCATGATAAAGCAAAACAAATTGCCAAAGCATTACCTCAATTCTTAAGTCAGAGTAGTTAAAAGGACTTCTGTAAATCGGCATAACTTGGAGCCATCCCAAAATGGTTGCGGTGTTACAAGTACAGTCTGTGTTTGGGCGCAGATCTGTTATGTAACGCCACCAGATGTCACCAATTATATGAAAGATTCAATTTAAGGGGGAAGATTTTGTTTAGGGTGAGTGCAGGGCTTCAGGTTAGAGGAGTAGTGATTATGGTTAGAGTTGGAGTAAGTATCCAGGAAGTTATGTTTTCTGAAGTGTAAAAGTCTGTGTGTATGTGTGTGTAACCCCTCCACTCACCCCAGTGAGGACTCCCAGATGTTGAGCTCGCTGCTGAAATCTAAACTGGGCAGCAGGTCGTGAGGAAACTCAAGCTCCTCCTTGTCCTCCTGGTCTGCGGTCGTGCCTCGGCTCTCCTCCACCCCGGTGATGACTGGGATGTCTGGCAGCACGGGCTGAGACAGCAGGCTGTGCTGGCTGGTGGAAACCTCGGTCAGTAGCGCTCCGTCGTCCCTCTGGGTCGAACTCTCGGCTCGAGCTTCAGCCTGCAGGAACGGTGAAGGATACCAGTGAGCTACACGAGGGAGTCTCTGCCACACAACACACACACACGTGTATACTTAAGCAAGTGTGATCATGTCGCGGGCAAACACGGGAACACCCACAAATTAATGCTCAAAGCCAGACATCACATGAGCAGATAACTCTGTTATCTGCTCCGTTAACTCTGTTTGAATTATAATGTAAAGGCCACACTGGCTGAACTACGTCCTTCCACCCAGACGTCTTATCTGATACGTCTCTCAACTTGCTTTTCTTATGCTATTAAAAGATTATTTCCAGTATTAAATCCTAGCATTTATCCCGGCTCACTGCAGTTTAATCTCTGCAGCTTTGTTTACACCCCACATTTGAGCATGTCCTCTGAATGGGACAGAAAAACAACTAATGAATTGAAAAATATTGTCATCGGAAGTATTTTCCACCTCACAAACACCTCTGAGGAAATACAAATGTATTTTTTTCCCAAGGTGTTGAAATAATAATCATTAAAGCCAAACCAGTTTTGCTGGATGGTGACAAGCGTAATTAAGCAGCACAGACAAGAGCAGGTATTTTGGATGACACCTTCAGCGACTAGGTGCTTCAGATGTGTCTTTATCTGAGCCAATCACTTTTCCAAGCAACCTGAAATACAGTAAATGAAATAATCTGAACTCTCATCTGCTTTTTATTTCCTGATTGTTTAACAGTCAGTTGGAAAGGATATAGCCACAGCCACAGCGCTCACTATGAGGACAATAACAGCCTCACGGTGCACAACACTCAGCTAAACTGCAATGCAATAGAGCTGGGGTGCTCTTGTCTGTGGATGGAGGTGGAGAGTTGGAGGTTATTTTTCTTATTTCTTTTCATTTGTTTCGTGTGTCCAGATGTAGAGATCTAACACAGCCCTGCCTGTTATATTTAGTGTTTCCTTTTTTACACAGAGATCCTGATTTTAGCCAGTTAGTTGATTTTACGTGTGAGTATGGATACAGCCACACAGTGGTAATGATATCCTCTGAGGATCTGCTGAGATTCAGTATTAAAGCACATTGATTATTTATGAATCACTCATAGCCGGCGTGCAGTCATTGCAAGCAGAAACGAAGGTTAAATCAATTCAATGTAGCACTTATACGAGAGCAAGTTTTACCTTATATACACTTGCTTTAGCGTCTTCACTCATATGATGTGATTACAGTAATGCTGCAAACTATTTCAAGCCAGAAACAAAAAAATATATTCAAGACCGACTAGAAAAACACCAACTTACGCTCGAGCTTCGCTTTAGTGCTGTATTTCCTTAATGTGGAAACTGGAGACACATTAACAAATAAATTTGTGCTGCAGGCTCTGAGTCACTGGCCTCACCTGTGTGACCACAAAGAGCCTCCTTTGTGGGACATATTAAGCACAGAATGTGCTTGTATGAAGACGCAAACACACACACAAAAATTGTGTGCTAGGCTTTTAAAAGGCATTTGCACAAGAATGGTGTCATGCAATCTTAGTTTATTTTTAAATGTTCTAATTTAAACTCTTTTTTTCTTGTTGTAGCAAGAAACCCAGCTACACAACTGGCTGCAGAAGAGAAGCTAAAACATTAAAAGAAACTGGATGCAAAAAAAAAGACCTGCTGCAGGTATGAGTGTCACTCTGAATGTCTGTGATCTCCCTGCTGCTCCTATTTTCTGGATTAATGTTATATAATCAGGTGTTAAAACACTTCCTTCACACCTTAACAGTGATGCACACTGGGATCAGCACAGTCATGAGAAAACTGTATGTTGCCATGTGTCGAGTTTCCTGTTTCCTGCCTGTCAAGCACAAGACAGAAAACATACAAGCCGTACCTTTTCTCAAATGAGAGAATGACGAGGAAAAGCACGCCAAAGTTTACAGCAAACACTCATTCAACATTTCTTAAAAGGTCATGAGTGGGGGTCACATGTGGAAAGTCAAGAAGGTGGAAAATCAAACCTACTCTTTTCGTGTGTTCGATCCCTACGCAGAAAGCACCTTTTGTTAATATTTAACCCACAGAAACTAAACGAAAAGCAACAGTGAGAGACAGCGAGGCTGACTGGCTGTTACTGCCTGTGCAGCAAATACTCTCTATTCAAAACGTCAATGCTCGAGCCCTGGAAAAAACGCCTTAAAGCTTCACACATGACTGTTGTAAACATGAAAGAGGAGTGCTGAAGAAGGAACAGGTCCCCTCTTCACCCACAGACACACATAACCGACTCAACATATCCACTCCATCCACCCTCCTGTATAAAACACACCTTTGATTGCACGTCCTACGAGCTTTATCTCATTTCATCTCTCTTGCACTTACCCAGCAGTGTGCTCCACTGTCCTGAAGGTGACTCTACAGTGCAGTGCAGCTCCTCTGCTACCCTTATACTATGCTCACACTGTGCAGGCAGGCTCTGCAGGGCTCTGTGTTTTGAAGGAAGGCAGTCGAGAACACAAACATGCTGCAACACATGCTGCTGACGCTCCCGCTCCTCCTCTCCTGTACTTCCTTCTCCTCCTCTCCACAGCCCTGTCCTCTTTGTAGAGTCACTGCCGCTCCCCCTTTAAATTTCCATGAGCCTCCTCTGTTTCTTCCAGTGTGTGTATGTGTGTGTGTGGTCTCTAGAAACACTACACTACCAAACCTGCTGCTGCTGCTGCTGAGACTGACTAACTTGACTTGCGCTGGCCTCGTGGAAGTGCTGAGCATTCTCCTCCCCCTCTACTGTAAACTCTTTCCACTCAGCTCTCCTTCTGTCTCCTCCTCCTAGTCTAAGAACTTTCCCTCTTTTCTTTTCCTTCCTTCCCTATTCACCTCCTCCCCCTTTCTCTTGCTGCTGTGTCTTGTGGTTGGTAGCATTGACAGTGCCTCTGCAGGTGAATGCTGGGAATTGGGCCAAGAGTCAGGCCTGCAGTGACCCCCAAAGAGAGGATCAGGTTACGCTCTAGGAAGCTGTGGTTACATGTAAACGTGGGCATGTATGCCCTTTAGAGCCACAGCTCACCCCGCTGTCAATCAAGGGATGTCAATTCTGGATAAGAAACTTAACAACAGCTCCACAAGAAGCTGTCTCACGGATAAACTATTCCACGGAAGAAAAAACAAGAATTTAATGAAAACACAATCAACAGAGTCATTTTAAAATTCTGACTGACATAAGACTAGAGTTTAATAATAATGAAAATATAAAAATAACAACCAAGAAGAATCTGATTTGGCCTGATTTTATAAAACAAAAATGACTAATTGTGCTGTAATGTTATTTTGTGTATAGCCACATTTCTTATGACAGCAGAATTATGAAACCACGCCTCAAATTATCGTGAACAAATTTAAATTTTATATCAAATCTTTAAAATGATAAATGCTATGATGTTCTTGCTTTTCTTTTTTTCCTTTTCTCTGTCTAATATTACACTCCATTGAAAACATGTTAAATAATGTTGATATGCATAAACGTTCATTACATTGTTCATTGCACATCATACAATAGTAGTTGAGTAGTAAAAAAAACTTGTGAATGTGCGCCACAATTTCTTCCTGCATTGACCGCAGCTTCCTGCTTTAAATATGACCTTTCGATGAGGTTCAAGTGAGTCATCACAACACGATTAAACATACTGATATGAAAGTTCACTGTTTTTAAAGGTTTTACCATGAAAAAAACAACTTTCACCTTTCACGCATGAATGGTTATGGTGACTTGATCATGATGAAAGTTTGACTGGTGATAACCCCCCACCCCCACCCACCCCAAAAAAAGAAAAACAAACAAAAACAAAAACCACAGCCATCCGTACCTGTGAGCACTACAAATATTGTACCCACACACAAGCTAATATTATCACAGTCGCACGCACACACACACATTGTACCTGCACGGAGTCATTTTGACTTTCCTTAGGTGGCAACAGAACAACATTTTCTGCAGCGCCCTCTTCTGGCTGTAACGAGGGAATGAAATGGTTCACAAAGAGATTTTTAAAGGAACAACTTTACATTAGATAGAAGCAGCTGCATGCAGAGTGCACTGAAAACAACTCGCCACTATTTTTTTAAGGGGAGTAGCATGTTAAGCTCAGTCAGTCTGTGAGTACTTAGTGCTGGAGCATATAGCTCATGAGTCAAATGTTTAATTTAATCCTATTAGGTTAATCCAGAATTCCACTTCTGAAGTCCTTCAGTCACATTTTAAATTCCCGTTTTTCTATAAGTGTCCTTTTTCTGGTATGTTTGTCTTTGTTATTAGAAGTGCAGAACAGCAACATTGCAATAATGAGACACGCAACGGCCTTCTAAACATCATAAAGGCATGAATTATTATTAGGGTGTGTAGCAATGGGCATAGATTAAGACACATGCTGTGAGTCATTAAATAACACATCTGATCTTTATCGTTAGATAAATCGCAGCTTTACGAGGGTAAATCACAAAATAAGACAAGCCATGTTATCTTATCTAAATGCTCATTAGACAAGCCTCAGCAAAGCCCGTGTATTTCACCAAAGCAAAAAGTTAGTAATCATGCGACTGTGTTAGTCAAAAGAGCTCAAGGTGTGCATAGCAGCAAGTAGAGATCTATCCAACGTCTGCAAGCTTGCCCTTACCAATGTCTCAGTCGTGCTGCTCTCGTTCCCCATGGCTTACCCAGCTGCAGGGCCACAACTGCCCAGAGCAACAGCCTCTCACATCAGCTGGCTGTAAGACACTAGCAACACAGACACCATCAGCGTACAGCTACCCCCCTGTGGTCAACAAGGAGACCTGGAGTCTGAACAGCCGTCCCTCAGTAGTCACAGACTCCTGCATCACAGGATTAAAAGTCTTTGGTATGAGGTTAAACTTCCGTGGAGTGAGGGGGAATTGTAAGTGCGTGTTGTTTTAGAGATTAGGGACGTCTGATGCAAGAACCTTACACCAAGACCAAAGTGCAGGTTTCAAGTCTGCTGATGTGGCCTTAAATGTGGGAAAGCTGGAGCTTCGTTGGTAGAAGGACAGTTGAATTGTTTTTTTTAATTGTTCTAAAAATGTGTATTAGTCAGATTAATCTCCAGCTGCAGTAACTTTGTATAACCTCATGTCTAAAAGACATGAAACAAACGGACTCCCAGCATCAGAGCATCCATGCATCAGCACATTGGAGGATACATCAGATGCAGAAATATTCTCTCACAATCATCTCCCTGTCTCGTGAGGATACTTTTGCGTTGTCTGTAATGCAGCTGAGCCGTGAAAGGGAAAGGCCGTTCATGCATTCCCTGTATGACTGCAGGGACTGCATGGTAGCTCTGTGTTTAGTCAGAAAGCACTGACCTGAATATGCAAGACTTTATAAATAGATATTTGCCCTGTTCACTGCTGTTGGCGTTTATTACAGTCTTATGCACAATTTTGTCACACAAACTAGATTTCCAAAAGAACGCAGAGGCCATATAGTCCATCCGTGCAGTGAAAGCATGGCCTGAAATCATTTTTTGTCTCACATTTTTACATTAAAATAAAAGACAAAATGGACATCCTATCCTCACATATTAAATCACACCTATTCTGTGCTGTGGCAGCTTATCGGCCCTGCTCGCCTGCTTGCTATTTGTGTGATTGGGGTGTAATTTCAGCCCCTATAGTGACACGTGTGCACTTTAAGTGTCAGCAGTGTTTCGGGGCTTTTTGGCAGCCCAGAAAGCACTGAGGGGAAATCATGTGATTAGGCTGATGCCAGGTCTCTTCTCACCTCATCACGGCCTGACCATCACTCAACGTGAGTAATCTTTTAAGTTCACGGGTTTGGCTCAGTGCCATGAATGTCTTTGGTCAGACAAATATGAGTTTGTCCATCAGCGGGTAAACAAACCGCCAAACTAAAGAACACAACACATAATTTCTCATAAATTTGCAAAGCATTGATGTGCATATAAAGTTGATACATTTGTGATTAAACCCATATTCACCATCATGCCCACCAGTAACCGTAAACACTCACACTTAATCGAATACAGTCACACTAATCTCAGTACAGGTTTTAACAATGTCACCGTAATATAATCCAAAGTTTTAACACAGCTGCAACTCACCAAAAAACTACTCACCACGCCAAACAAAAGTCTTTTTTCTGCTACAGTGTGTGCCCCCCAGCTTTGACAAACCCCTCCAACCTGTGTTTACTGTCAGACTCAAGGCCAGTGTTTCTGTCCTGTCTTCTGAGGAGCCCCGGTTCCTCTGTTGCTATTTTTTGCACTGGACGCAGGACAGGGACAGAAGTTGGGACAGGATCAAGGGAGGGAGGGAGGGGAGGAGACCGAACTGGAGCTGGGGAAGCCATGTCTGCTCAGGGAGTCAGTGGGCCGAGGGATTGTAAACAAAGACGCACGTTATGGAGAGGAGGACGGCATGTCAGACCTCACTTGTCACGTAAGAGGCTGCAGATGGCGTTAAAGTGTCCAAACCACCTGTAGCATCCCTTAATATCTACACCTTAACATCTACTGATCCCCTCGATTTCAGTCTGGTGATCCTCTTTTAAGACCAACACCTCCCTGTAGATTTCCCTGTGACTGACGTGTAAGGACAACACCAACACACTCACACAGCAACCTGACAGATGGGAAGAATAACAAACAGGAGCTCAAGTTACAGATTTGACAACAGAGAGGCTTTAAATGTTTTTTGGATCCTCTCATCTGCCATCTTCAAAGGCTATTTTCAGCCAAGCGCCCCAGCGTGTGCTGATAGCATCATCCCTATAAATAACAGTACACGCATTGTTCACCAAACACACTTGTTATAGATTTTCCTTATTTGTAGGCTGTGGACTAAATGAATCTGCAGACGTAAACAATCCCTTCTCTTGTCAGTCTGTCTCCCATCTTTCCTCGTCTACGATCAGCCTCACACTCTCACGTTTATACTCAGCTCCTCCTTTCCCTACTCCCTGATCTGTCTCCGCAGCTCCTTTTTTACTGCTGACATCGCCCCTCCTCCAACACTTGAATGCACCTTCCCTCTCCCCGCTTTCTCCTCAGTAAAGACTCAGCACTTGACCAGTAAAACCGGCTATGTTTCTTCTCCCATGCTATCCCCTGCTCAGTCCCACAGACATGGATGCAATGCTGCAGCCACTCTCTGACAGCCCCACAGTTTTCCACCTATCCTCTGTTTACCTTGCCGTGTGGGATTCCGATGCAGCTCCCCATCTTGTATTCCATGTCCTCCTCTGGTGAAGTGACTCTGGCACTACACGGCCGGCAAAGCACCTTTCTGCAGAACTGCATCGTTGTTAGTCAGACTCAGCATTGCCAAAGCAGGAAGATCTCTGCAGGAGCTACAGAGTGAGGGTGTGCACGCCTCTGTGTCTGTGTGAGTGTGTCCCTCAACGACTAATAAACGCTCTGCATTGCATTGCCCATGGTGTCCCTCTGACATATATTTTCAAGCCATTGTTATATAAAATCTACATTACATAAGGAGTCCAACCTAAATCAAATCAGAGTGAAAAAAGGGAGCCACTCTTTCCAGTCTTAATGCAGCCTCGCTCTACATCAGTGCACAGGGTGAGCAGACTGAAGCGTTGCTTTGGAGGGAAAAAAGCTGGGAGAGAGGAAGAGATGGGAGGCAGCACAAAGTGTGCCTGTCTCTTTAAAAGAACCAAGATGATGCTGGTACATCATCATGATGGGTATGTTTGATAGTATCAGTGCATTCAGCCAAATGAATTTGATCATACTGATATTCACTCAGCCAATATGGAATAACAAAGAAATCCAATAGCAAAACAGAATAAAGAATTTTTATCTTTTAGCTGTTTATTGTTTAAATCAACCTTTTTGTTACATTTTTGTAGCATGGTAACAGGGATATATCTATACCTGATGAGTTCCTGACACCTACAGAGAGGAGGTCAGTGGCTGCTCCCTGTTATGCTTCTGGAGGTATTATGCAGGCATTGTTTGGGTCCCTTTTCTCCTTAGAAAGAGGCATAAGGCAGATTCTACAAAGTTGTTTTGAGATATCACCTTTATCCTATGATGAATCATTCTCCTCCTGAAGGGAGTGGTCTCTTCTGTGATGAAAATCTCCTCTCCAAACTTGGAGGATCAATAGAAAAGCACTGTGTCTGGCCTGTTTTGTGTCTAATGTAGCATGACTTTCCACTGTAAGGAATCCAATTATACAAACAAGCAAAAAACAGACTGGTCTTGGAAGACATACTGAAGCCTAAACTGTTCCCGGTGCCAGGCCAGGGCTTTGAATGGCTGCTTGTGCGTGAGTATGTGTATAAATACACCGTGAAGTGATATAGAACCTCTAAGGTTAAAAAATATGTAAGGGTAGGTTGGCCAAAACATCAGTATGCACGGACTCTGCAGTCTAATATCACTAAGATAACATTTTGGCTGCTTAAAAATGAGCAACTCACAAAATTTCCAGTTGAGACAACCATGCATCATAAATACAGGCAGATAAATGATTCTGACATGGTCCAGGGATCAGACCAGCTGCAGAAACCGGCACTCCAGTGATCACGCTTCATAGTAGGTTTACATGAAGAAAACCACTGGAAAAAGAAACCTGACTTTCCCTTTCCCTTGATTCGCGCAAGACTTAAGACTCCTATGTCATGGACAGACTAATCCGTCATAGGAAATTATGGGATATGAACAAAATATCAAAACAATCCTTACTGCAAACATTCTTGCACTAACGATATACAGTTCTGTGAAAAATAAATTAGCCGCAAGTAGAACTGCTGTCAGCAGCAACTTAAAGCAATCACTGTCTATTTGACTTCATCAGTCTTTCACATTGTTATGGAACAACTTTAGCCCATTTGTCTTTATGTTGCTTCACTTTATTGAGGTTTGCAGGCATTTGCACTGCTTTTTTTAAGGTCTCGCCATAGCATTTCAGTCAGTTTGAAGTCTGGACTTTGACTCAATCATTGCCACAATACCATTCTTCTCTTTTTCAGCCTTTCTGTTGCATACTTGCTGCTTGCTTGGGATCATTGTCCTGTTACATTACCCATGTTGGTTAAATCTTACCTGTTGTACAGATGCCCTCACACTGAAGTTAAAGGTCAACTGAGTAAATGCAAAGTACCTAAGTCATGTGTCTGCTAACCAAGCCGAAATAAAAATCTTCCACCACCATAGTGAGTTAGTGTGAGATGTTTGTGCTAACATCCGGTTTGATCATTGCCAGTCATGGTGCTGTGCATTATGCCCAAACATCTACTATGGTCTCATCTGTCC
Source organism: Neolamprologus brichardi (assembly GCF_056152115.1). Taxonomy (NCBI): domain Eukaryota; kingdom Metazoa; phylum Chordata; class Actinopteri; order Cichliformes; family Cichlidae; genus Neolamprologus; species Neolamprologus brichardi. The sequence goes on from NC_142116.1 coordinate 20,290,709, forward strand.
AAAGAACATTCTTCCAGATGTTTTGTAGCTTATTCAGAAGCAACTTTGTAAATGTAAGCTGTGCTGCCAAGATCTTTTCAGAGAGAAGCCTTCTCCTGCAAACTGCAGCTTAAATAGCTGAACCTTTTTCTACCAATGTGTTACGTCAAAGCTCAGATTATCAGAAGCATATTACGTTAAGGCTTTTGTGTATCATATTCATATATTCAAGAGTTGCAATAAAATAATTTTAAAAACTTTTATTTATTTCTTTTTTATTATTCAAACTTAAAAAGCAGTAAAAAATAAACAAATGTGCAATAGAACGATTATTATACATTGACCTCAAGTGATAAAACTATAACACGTCACTTGAATTTTATTAAGTAAAACGTTTAAGAACAATGTTTAGGTTTTTCAGTGGGGAAGATGGTGTAGTCTCAGTCATTCTGTGTGTTTGGAGGCCGAATAATTGAATCTCTGATGTCGAAGGCATCTATGAGCTCCTGAGAAGGACAAAGCAAACTTTACAATTAATATCACAGGCACAAAACAAAATCATGATTGTAGCTACCGTGCTTTTTATTAATGTGCACTTCAGGCCAAAACCTGCTAACCTTCCATATCTTTGGGCTGATAGAGAGGATACACTGTTTACGGCTGGTGGAACCTCCGGCTTCCACCTCCCCCTCCTCTACAGGAGCTGAAACATGAAAACATTGTTTTATTTCATTATTTACCTCAAGGCATTTTCTATGCTATCCCCCAGTCAGAACAGTACAAGTGTCACATCATCCCACCTATACATGGCAATTTCTCCTCATCAAGATACATTCTTGCCAGTCCATCCTGAAACACAAATGAAACTGTCATGCCTGCTTATGGTCACCAGGAGGCACTGGAGTTCACTTTAAATCTTTAGTAAATGCCTTACTCTGATCAGAAAAGAAGTGTGGAAGATGTTCTCCACTGTCCGGGAAAAGGAGCTGGGGTCAATGACGAACTCGTAATATGATATTGATGAGGTTGCTGTGATAGAAGGAGAGGGGAAAAAAGTACATGTGAGCAACTAATAGTTTACACAGCCATGCGATGTCTCTGAGGTCGACTTCAAACTCACGATCATCTTGGTAATAACCCTTCAGGTACCCCAGAATCCTTTCCACTTCTTTTTCTGTCGCTTCTTGTTGCGACTCTTCCATTTTCTTCAGCTAAAAGACATTTAATGACACACCGAATAAGTGGGATAGGTCCTCAAAATTAAAAAAATAAATTTAAAAATCTGTTGATTTCATTTGTAAGAAATACAATTAGATAATAAAAAGTCAAGATATGCTCTGAAAGATGAAGATTACAGAATCATGCCATTTATTTTAAACAGATGACCTCCGGAAAATAATACTTATTCAATGCATGCTCTCATACATACTACACAGGACAAGGAGATGGGTTATTCAGGTTTATTCTCACTCCTTAAAATGCTCGGTGTGTTATATGCAAACATCCATCCATCTTTATTTATAAAGGAATTTAAAACGACCATAGCTGGCATGGACTGTTGCAGAGTAGAGTCAGATAATGAAAATACATAAGATAGAAATAAAAACCAATCAAAAAGGTCAGATAACTAAAAGAAAAACTCTCTTGCTGGAGCTGAGAGCCAAAACAAAAACGTTTAAAGACGTATTTTAAAAGTGGACAGTGAAGGGGCCTCTTTAACATGTAAGGGAAAGTTATTCCATAATTTAAAGCAGCGACAGAAAAGGCCCTGTCCCCCTAACATTCCTTCTGGATCTCAGTACTTCCAGGAGCAGCTGGTCAGCTGACTTGAGAGACGGACAGGGTGTGTAGGGGTGAAGAAGCTCAGAAAGGTACGGTGGGGAGAGATTGTGAAAAGATTTTTAAATGAACATAAGAATTTTAAGTTGAACTTTAAAATATACGGCCAGCCAGTGAGTAAGGCCAGAAGAGGGGTTATATGCTCTGTTTTACAAGTTCCTGTTAACATTCGTGCAGCCGCATTTTGAACCAGCCGCAGGCGCAAGAGTAGCGACTCACTGACTCCCACATAAAGAGAGTTGCAGTAATCCAGATGGGATGAAATAAAAGCATGGATCACTGTTTCAAAGTGCTGCCTAGAAAGAAAAAAAAATTGACTGTTGCCAATCGCCTTAAATGATGAAAACTAGACTTAACCACCGCTCTGATTTGACCATCTAATTTAACATCACTGTCCAACTTCAAATCAAGATCACTAATAATAGCTTTAAAATAAACTTCCAGGGGTTCCAAATCAACAGAAGAAGATTCACAGGGATCATTTGGTCCAAATACCAACAATGTGGTGGATAATGTGGTGAAACTTTGTGTATGTGTGGAAAATGGAAACAGGGACGGGTGGCTACTACATTTATCTTAAACTACATGTAAACTACAGCCATGGAAGTGTCATTTCAGTTACCTGAGTAGGCATTATCCTTTTGGCTTCTTTGCTGGGTGCTTTTCTTTGCCGTTCTATCCTTTGTTTCGGGGGAGGTGGTTCTGCATAGAACGAGCCCATCCTGCAAAGAACCAGAGGGATGAGAAACAAAAAAAACAAAAATCAGAAAACGTATCCACATAAAACCACTGTGTTATTCCATCTTACGCCATAATTTGACAATGCGCCTTCTGTTTAGAACTTCTCATATGTAAAATCCACAGGTGAGGTTGCGTTGATGACATTATGCTCACATTGTTGAGAGTTGTCCACCATATTGACACCTGACTGATTGGTGAGTGGTAGGTTGAATCAGCCATAAAGAGGGTGCCACACCAAAAGCCTCCTTGTGATCATTTTAGTCCTGCAGATTGCTTTGTAGTTTCCATGGAAGACACCAACTTGTCTGCAAACACTCACCAACTAACTCCATCGTGGTAGTAAAAAAATGACCACTCGGAGAGTTGCTGGCAAGTGTCTACAGAAAAGCTATCCTGCATGCAATCTACAGGCAGCTGGAGCAATCTGCCAGTGAAAAACAATTAAAAGAAGGATATTTGTGCAGAACAGCTGACCTCTTTGTGTCCAATTTCACCATGTGACGGGCAGCAACCATTCACCAGCTGGTCAGGAAATACACATCTCTCTCCGTCACGACTGCTGGTTGCCAGGGGGTTGCTGACTGTGTGACTGGGACCTTATTCACGTCACCATACAGCATCAAATTCTCAAAATAGCAGACAAAACAGCATCACATGACTGCAAAAGCCTGAGTATGACTGAGTAAGCATTACCCTGCTGCAGTAAAATTTCGGTGCCACATCATACCATCCATAATATACCAGCATAAATTTTTATGCGATATAAAAGTGTCGCAACCTGATATGAGTGGTACGACAGTGTCATGTGTTTACATTCCCCAGCAGGCACAACAATGACACAATCCCAGACTGCGTAAACAACAGCCAAGAAATTCCAACACCATAAAATACTTTGTAAAATATGCAAGAAATCTCCTCCTGTTTAAGGTAGAAACAACAAACTTCTTTTGCCATTTGAGACAAAAGTACAAAGTTGAGTATAACCAGGCTATGACAGCAAATGACACAACCTGGCATCACTCAAGCACTTGTTATTTGCACTCCATGAGACAGGAGGAGCAAACGGTGGAAGAGAAAAAGAATTAAGAGAAAGGAAGGTTTTTAGGAAACGACAAAGAGCTGTTCAAGGATGCTTTGATTGCTGGCAGCAAATCTGGAACCACTGATTCTACTTTTATGGACTGGCAGAAGACCACGTGCGCTTGTCCCAAGAAAATTGCTGTGTTATTAATTTGCTTCTTCACAGAACATCAGTCTATTTTTAGTTGGCAGGCAAAGACCCTGGCACTGCAGTCCCAGCTAGTAAACAGACTTGCTAAATCACTCACATGTAGTGGAAAGAGGGTGCTGTCCTAAAGCAGCACTCTGCTCTCCTGGCCAATCGGTGCCAGGCGTCCTGTGGCAGGTAGCCATTAGTGGTGTTCTGCTGCTCGTCTTCATCATCTTCTAGTCGGTTCAGACCCATGAAAGACAACTGTAGAGAAACATAGACATCACCACATGACCACTGCAGTATGTGATGCTTTGGAAGTTGTGTTAAAATCCCACATTTTCCTACATTTATTAGCATTTGTGTCTGTATAACTCACTTAAATGAGCAGGAAAAAAACTAGTACAAAGCTGCTATAGCTACCGCGTTATCATAAAGAAACATAGGGCTGTGCCATATGACTCATATCCCAATATAAGACATTTCTAATCCATTTCTCATCCACCATTTTCTGTAAATTCTGTGAATCTCGGGCAACTCGACTTGTGTGAAGTGTTTTCAGCTGGAGTCAAGTGTTTGGGCAGTGCATTAAACTATATATTTTTAGATACAAGTTGTAACGGCCACCATTTCCTTTGTATTTCTTACAAGCTGTGAGGCGGGTAAAAGCCTGTTCTAATGTTTGAGTCTAAGGTTTATTTTTTTGCTTCTCATCCGTAAACTCTCTCCATACTCTTTCTGCTGGTATTCTCTGTGCCTGCATCCACACGATGACCATCCAAACAATTAAGAAAATATTGCCATAAACAGTGTATTTTGTGATACCACGAAACAAATGATAGCGTACAATATGAAACAATAGATGTTTTAATTTCATCATCCGATATATTTCAATCACATCACACAGCCCTACAGACAGATATTTAACAATTCATGATTACTGGGGTTTGTGTCTGGCCATCAAATGAGTCCACTAAACAAACTCCTGTCAGCTTTGTTTTGCCCTCCTTGCCTTTTTTTTTTTAAACTATACATAACTTAAGGTAAAAGAAAAGCATGTGCAGCTCAAGTTGCAAATCCAGACAGAAATACTGCAACTGTACAAAACTGCAAGGTCTGTATGGACCACTCGTGCAAGGTGACTGAAAGACAGACGTGATACAATAATCATACTCACGAGATGCTCAGCAAAAGCAGTGGGATCGAAAGCGGTTCCCTCGGAGAACAGCTGGCTGGCTTTCTCCTTCCCCAGGTCTGTAGCCACAACAAGGAGCTGTGCATCCAAGGCTGCTTCTCTCGCCTGTCGAACTGCCACAAAACCCCCCCAAAAAACTGTAAAGTCTAAAGGATTGATCTGCTGGCTTGTGTTATTCATTTACATGTATCAGACCTACCATCTTTAAAAAGTTTGTTTGCTTCCTCTAAAACCTCTGTTAGTTTGTTGTTTGAAGGGCTCAGCATATCTTCCCTGTTCTCTGAACAACAAAACAAGAAGAAAAGCACATCAAGGATTTGTTTGTAATACATACAAATCAACAACTTTGGCCATCCCCAAACCTGCTGGCCTGTAGTCACTCACGTTGCACTGAGCTGATGAGGTCTCTGTATTTGCTCCTTATTTCTCTCCTCAGGCCCTGGTCATTGTCGTCGTCTTGCAGGTCGGCTGGGCCGATGTCACTGCCACCCTCGTCCCCGTCACTTTGCTGCTGGTCTGCTTTCCTTCGGCCCGCTGAGCCATTATGCCGGGGAGCTTCCTCGTCACCACCGCCTTTGGATCTCTTCATCTTCACTCTCGCACTAGATCGGCTGTGTTTTGTGAAAGGGAAGCAGGCTGACGGAAATCAAATAAACATAAACAAAGCGCGTTTCTATCGATGAACAGGACTAATTATTACCTTCTAAAACAAGTCTTGGAGACAGGGTACAGAAACGGTCTGTTTACGGCTTCGGTTGTCAAGATGCTCGATGTTTTATTGGTACATATACCTAACGTAGCTACACCGGTTTTCTCAAAGTTTAGCCAAAGACACAAAAAAAATCAAGATAAAAATCCGCATACGCTAGTGCTTACACGTGGTAAACCCAGCCCAAATATAATATAAAATGCAGATTAGCAAATCTTACCATACAGTTGCTTTTTGAAAAAGACTACTATGTCATGTTAGCTTTAACAGGTCAGTTAACAAAACAGAACCCTCTCAAGCCTGTATACGCGAACGCGGAAGTCCTGCAGAGTTAAATATCTCGCGTTACTCGTGTACATCTTTGGTGTTCAACGTTAGACGACGTTAGCTAGCAAAAGCAATAGCCGCTTAGCTTAGCTCAACTGTTGGACGTTTGACTGTCACGGCCAAATAACGTCTTGGTTAAAAGCAAATACACAGCCCGTTGTGAGTGTCAGGAATCCACCCGTGTTTTTTATTATAATTGCTTCAACGTACCTGTGAGGCAAACAGACACAAGGCGCGCCAATTGGGTGTCAGCGAAATCGTCATGAACGTCTAGATTTCTTCTTCTTCTATATTTTATTGACGGTTGGTAAACAACTGAATGGTGCATTACCGCCACCAACTGGTATGGAGTGTGAACGTCGCCCCCCCCCCCCCCCCCCCCCCCAAAAAAAAAAAAACCCAAAACACCAACAACAACTAAAATCCTCCCAAACAATTTACCCTCTTTTAAAAACTGGAATAAGGCCTGATAACCTTTACTTCTAGAGTCCTTTTGCAGTAAATAAATAAGATCTAGTTTCATTTTTATCTTACTGAGGTTTTGGGTCAGTTATCTTCTCTCCACCTGCACTTCTGACAGTGTAAGATGACATGTTCTATCGTTTCGTCTTCTCCACAGTTGTCACATTTCCCTGTTTTATCTTTCCTTATCATGAAAAGTGTAGTGTTCACACCAGCATGTCCAAATCCTATTCTCGATATGACCACCTCCTTATTTCTCCTACCCTCCTTTGAATTTTGTACAAACACTGCCCCCTCCTTTCTATGGCGTTATTTTTGTGCCACTATTCTGAGCGCACGTAAAAAAATTATTTTGAGCGAAGAAAAGCTAAATTTGAGTGAACAAAATTCCTTGCTGTGTGCAAAAAATGTATTTCAGTGTTTGCTATTATCCATACACACACACAATAGCAGCCCCTGTCGCTCAGTTTTTGCACTTGCGCTTGCTCGCATTGTGTTGCTTGCGCTCTCAACATTTCTGCCTGTGCGCGCTCTTTTTTTTTTTTAATATTAAACTTTATTACGAAACAGTATACAGAACATGTATACAACCAGAACAAAATTAACATATACCAGGGGGTGTAATACAAAGAATTACAAACATTCAGATAATTTGTAATTACTACAAATAGTAATAGCTTTCATAGCCTTTTTGTTAAGTGATCCACTAATCAATTTTATGTAACATAAAACATCATTATAGTAATGTTTAAAATTAGGCTTTTTGTTACTATATTTGCATTTGTGAAAATAAAATTTAGCTAATATAACTAACAAGTTTATTATAAAGTAAACATCTTCTTTTTTTTGCCTTCGAAAGAAACAAAATACAACATTTCCCCATTTCACAGTAAAGTCTTTATAGAGATGTCCAGCAATGAATCTACTGAAGTCTTTCCAAAATGTTCTAGCGTATGAACAGATCCAGAAGAGGTGTTGCACAGTCTCAGGATGGCTTCCACAAAATCCACAGTTCACATTTATGTCCCTTTTGAACTTTGTCATATAATGATTAGCAGGATAAAATTTATGCAGTATTTTAAATGAGACTTCCTTCACTTTATTCGTTACCAGATACTTGTTAGGAATTGTCCATACTCTTTTCCAGTTAATGTCACTTACAAAGAAATTCTAAGATACCACATGTGGAATAGTTAGAGATTCTGTCTGGAACAAAGCACGAATATTCTTATTACTTTTACTATGGTTTGTTAGACAGATTCTTCCTATGTATGAATCTAAAGGGTTTGGGAAAGAAACAGGTGATATGGAAGGTTGAATACCTTTAAAAAGCATTATAATACCCGTAGGTATTGCATCAAATAATATGGCATATTATTTGGGTGTGGCTGGAAATTTATAGGTGTTTAAGAATTCTGAATAGGACATAAGCTGCCCATTAGGATTAAATGCCTGGCGCTCAACCCTTTCTGTACACCGTTATATTTGTGCCACAAAACCAGCCAATCACAGACTTGGATGAAAAAAAAATCTGATTGGCTGTTCTGGTCTCCAATCAGCTCGAAATGAGGAAATGCAATATCCCCGAATTATGTCCATAAACAAAGGATTTTAAAATTTACCTTTTTTTTTCTTTTTACTTTTGTAAAGTAACCTAAAATTATTATTGCCTCAAAGGGATTTATACTCTATGTTTTTTTTAATGTTGTTCTAAGCAGCCGACAAATTGTTAATGCATGATTAAAGTGAATTATTAATTTATCATTTCTGGTTTTACTATAAACAGACCGGGGACGCTTGTGTTTTCTTTCTTCCTAAAATGATCAGATAAGATTTGATTAAAAGAAATAATGCAAAGGCATTTTGCTGTGTTCACAGAGGGTCTTGAGGGTCTGTGTAAACGGTAAAAGTTGGCAATGGTGTGTATGGATTTGAGTATTACCCCACCACACCTGGAACATATTCCACGCAGCTACACATGGGCATGCAAACAGTACAATAACTGGAATACTCCAACTTGCCATTGTGGCTGATCATTCTATGCTCTGTTTAGTCCCATGGAGGTTAAGATTGGCACTGAGGCTGGCCAGCAGAAGGTGAGGGCCTGGGGTCCTGGACTGGACGGAGGCGTTGTTGGTAAATCTGCTGACTTTGTGGTGGAGGCTGTTGGAGACATTGTTGGTACAAGGGGGGTCCTGAAAGCATGTGCTGATTAGCTTCAGTTTCTTCTCTGAAGTTGCTCTATTTCTCTTCAGGTTTCTCTCAGACCAAGATTGAATGTGATGACAAGGGTGATGGATGGTGTGACATGTGCTGCTGGCCCACAGAACCAGGTGAGTATGCTGTCCATGTGCTCTGCAACAATGAGGACATCCAACACTCTCAGTTAAGATCAGTTTTCACGATTGTTGCCTCAAGATCATGGTGGTGGGCTTGTGATGGACACACTTTTCATGGCTGAAAGCTCTCCTGTAGAGGCTAAGCCTAGGCTTGAAGCCACTGGGGTGTTCGTTGGCGGGGGTGACGCGATGTCACTGGTATGCATGAACTTATTAAACTTGATACAGTCCAATAACTCCAGCCTTACTCATCTTGTCCTTCAGATTCTTTATTTCCAGGATTGAACATAGCAGCACAGCGGTCACAAACTGTTTGCTTCCTCCCGATCAACAACACACCTGCCGCTAATTACGCGTGTCTACCTTAAATATCTTCACAAACTCAAAATGTGACCCCTAGCACCAAACGCTTGCTGCAGTTCTTGGTGTCAGAGGTGACACACAAGGTATCGGGTTTTCGGTGCAATTACTTTTTCATATAGGACCAAGTATGTTTGGATAGCTTTTTCCACTTGAAAACTGCCGTTTAATATTAGACATTCTTGTCTAATATTAAAAATGGATTGATCTGAAACGTGTAAGTGTGACAAATATGGAATAAGATACGAAATCAGAAAGGAGGCAAATATTTTTTCACAGCGCTATAGTCTGTAAATGATCTTTTGGCTATAGTAGATCTTTGACTTGTTCCTTTGTTAATTGTTTGTTTAAAATAGTTTTCTCTAGGTTAAGGCGTACGGTCCAGGCCTTCAGAGCAGTGGTCTGGCCGTTGGAAAACCCACTGAATTCACAGTTGATGCCAAGCAAGGAGGAAAAGCTCCTCTGAAAATTATAGCCCAGGTATATCTGGCTTTGTATATGATCACAAATATGTTAAATATATTGTATGTACCGTATTTTTCGGATTATGAGTCGCACTTAAAATCCTTTAATTATCTCAAAAATCGACAGTGCGCCTTATGTATGAATTCTGGTTGTGCTTACTGACCATGAACCGATTTTATGTAATACACGGCGCTCAAAAATCTGTCAAAAAATGTTTTAGTACGACTTTGGTAAGCCACCAAGTCGCACCGCTTGATGGATTGTCGGAGCATTACGGCTACGTAGTCAGGAGCCTCGCGGATACGTACTGTGCTTCAACATAATATTACTGTATTGTGTCTGGATAATGACCCCAAAATGCCACCTGTTAAGAGACATGCTGACGAAGCGGATTTCAAAGTCAAGGCTGTCGGTCACGCAGTAGAACATGAGAATAGAGCAGCTGCGAGAGATTTCAACATCAATGAATCAATGGTACGGAAGTGGAGGAAGCAAGAAGAAAGAGTTGAGTAAAGTTTGACTTATCTTATCTGGCTGTTTTCTTTCGCTTAATGCGTTTTATAGTCCAGTGCGCCTGGTGTATGAAACCAGACCTGTTCATCAACAGTGCGCCTTATGGTCCGAAAAATACGCTGTGTTAAATCTGATTGAACTATAATCCCTCGTCTTCTGCACAGGATGGTGAAGTCAATTCTGTGGATGTCCAGGTTAAGGATAATAGCAACAGCACATACACCTGCACCCACACCCCACGTAAGCCTGTGAAGCACATTGTGATGGTCTCCAGGGGAGACGTTAACATCCCTGAGAGTCCATTCAGGGTGAGTATGCACTCACACACTCTCTCACTTTCACTCTGGCATGCAAGGTTTGCCTTTTCTTCTCACTGAAAAGTCTCTTGAGTTTTGGTGTTTGTGCCCACAGATGAATATCGGAGCAGGCTGTCATCCAAACAAGGTGAAGGTCTCTGACCCTGCAGTGGCAAAGACGGGCCTCAAAGCCTTCCAGCCAACATACTTCACTGAAGGTGGGCTCTGCTGCAGATCTTCCACTGGACATAGGAGAGCTTGACCTCAGCCAGCTGACAGCCCCTCTTACAACACCCTCAGGCCCAGAGGAGCCCTGCCTGCTGAAGATGCTGCGTAACGCTCACATTGGTGAGCGTCCGTCTGATAAGTGAGAAGCTTGCTAAACAGTGAGACTCATCAGAATCCAAATACTTTATTAACCCCTAAGTAAAAGACAGAGGGGGAAAGTAATAAAAGTTCAAGCGTGGAGAAAGAAGCAGGAGCAACTGAAACGGGCTGCATGCACACACAAGAATAAGCGTTGTTAACATCTGTTTTGTCTGTCTTAGGAATCTTGTTTGTTCCCAGAGAGATTGGTGAGAACCTTCTTAACATCAAGAAGAACGGCCGTCATGTTCCCAGCAGCCCAATTGCTGTTATGATCAAGCAGTCAGGGATTGGTGATGTGAGCCGTGTGAGTGGACCGTGGCTGACCGAGGCCAGGACTTTTCAGCCTTGAGAGTTCATCATTGATGCAGGTATATGCTCAGTGAAAGCTTAGATACTGTGATATTTTTCTTTTTAAACATTCAAATAGAATATTTGTCAGTCTCATCTTGTTATATTAGGCTTCATCTGCTTGAGCCTTTCCACTGAAGGACCCAGTTAAGTGGGCATTAACACTGAGGACCAGGAGGATGGCTGGTGACACGATGTGTTGCTTTTTGAGGTCTTTTAGCCTGTTTCACTTTGTCAGACAGCTTCTATTTAACTGATTTCTTGATTCACAAGTCTGCAATTAATCAGGCCTGAGTGTGTTTAGTAACACTGAACTGAGGTTTCCAAAATTGGTTAATCACAGTTAACTCGTGATTTAACAAGAGGGGCAATTTGTTTTTACACAGGACCAGGGAGGTTTGGATCATCTTTCTCCCTAATCTATGAAATCATCATTTAAAAACTGCATTTTGTATTAACTTGTCTTATCTGTGTCTAATATTAAAATGAGTTTGATGATCTGAAACATGTAAGTGTGATAAATATGCAAACCACTAGGAAATCAGGAAGGGGGCAAACACCTTTTCACATCACTGTAGACGTGATTACAGAATACCTTTTACATCCTGGATTACAATAGGATATCCATCAACGGCAGATACTGGTCTCCATGACACACAGATACTGGAGTGGTCTGACCTGACCACACTCGCACTGCTTACCCACAAAGTGTCTAGAGAGACAGAAAAAAGCCAGAAAACAAACAAAAAACACAAAGCCAAAGAATGTCATCTGCACACTAGCATGGACAATAAACGCAGACACAGTGCACCCAGTAATTTTTGAACTTCCAACCAAGTATCAAGAGCAGTACTGTCATTGTACCGGTACTGGCTGCTGTCTCATTGTTCAGAGAGCCCATCATTATGCAGAGAAAGGAATCTGTGTCTCTGGACCAAAATGACTGTACGTGTAGTGCTGTAGAAACAATACTGCCCAAAAACCTTGATGTTTCTATATGTGGAAACCTTCAAGTATGCATGTCCTCCTGTAAGGGTAAAGTAATGGGACATTTGCACTTTTTGCATGTAAGCCTGTTGGTCTTAACTGGAAGTTGCACTTGAGCTGTCTTGGCATCTTTCCTTCTTTGACTCACCAGTTTTGCCCTGAGCTGAATCGCTGCCTCCTTCTCTGTTGTGGTACTCAGCGGTGACTAACATGTTGTAACGTGTATCTGGCTGCAATGACTCCAGCATCACCTGCTTCTCTCCACCAGGGACCAGCACCTGCAGACAACAAACAACACTATCATCCCAACACAGTCAGAACTCATTTAAAGTTTTGGGACTTATGGAATTTCTGGAATTCTGACACATGACAGCCGGCTGAAGGCCAGAAGAGGTGAAGATGGAATGACTACGACCCACTCACAGTGTGATCCTGGCTATCAGCTCCAGTTAAAGCCATGTAGGACATGTGATACTGGAGGACATGAGCATTGGGAGGTACCCAGCTGATCACCATGCTGACGGCAGTCTCATCAGAAACCGTGAGGCTGGTTGGGCCTCCACCAGACACTGCAGCAACATCATAGAAGAGATAAAGTACCACAGCTAATGACACTTAACCCTCACTTTGTTCCTTTAAAGGAGGAAATTATTTTGGCAGCAGAGCAAAGTGTTTTTATAGAAAATAAATGTAAAGTATAACAGAGAATTTGATACTTTGATTTGATACTTTAACCTCACTACATTTATTTCATAGCTCAGAGTTCTAGTTATTCAAAGATGAGAATTTAGATGTGAAATTTAACCTTTAAGTGACTAGTACTTTGACAACTGCCATCAATTACACAATGAAGTTCATTTACGTACAGGTTATTGTATTAGTAATGCTATATTGTACATAGAGACAGAATATGACATGAAGGGCTACTGACCACAGAAAAGTAAAAGCTAACTGGGCCTAAAGACTAACGGGAGACAAACAAGCTTTCTGTGATTCTATTTGTGTTTTTGTGGTAATCTTGGATATCTTAGGTTGTCTCATTACTGTCATATATGTCCTATCGTTAAAACACTGGCTTCTAACAACTAACAGTGTCTCAAAAATAATTTCATAAATAAACAAATAATATGGATGCATGACTCAAATGCATGACTTTTAACTTGTGTATTTTTTAGGCTGAACACTGCTGCTAATGTGACTTAGCACATTAGCATTGACTGTCTGAGAAATTAGTTACCCTAAGGTCAGAAGGAGGAGGCACCTTCACAAGAAGAAAAGAATAATGTGTACGGGAATTTTTTAAAAATGACAAAGCTACATTTTGACATCTTTCATTATTAATAACATTTACAGTACTGTGCAAAAGTCGTGAGCCACACGCTGAAGTATTTCTTTGGACATTATCTGGTTTTTCCACTCCTTTTTAGTCCAGTTCTTGTACCTGACCATTTTCTGAGTAATGTTTTTGTTTCTTTGTTTTTTGTTTGTGTAAACACTTTGCACTGACCATTATTGGAGAACTAAAAAGCACCTAAGTCGAGGAATGTGTGTGCACATAACAGAAAACTTGGGAAAGAACCACTTTTAAATCTTTAAGCACTTTGTTACTAGCAGCCTGTCACAAAAACACATTTTGTATAGTGGTTTTTTTTTTTTATCTTGTGAATAAAATGTATACAAATGTGTGTGATTAATCACAATGTGTTAATGTGTAATCACCCTGAGACATGCATGCCTGTCTGCTAGCATCAGATCTAAAGCCATTTATGATTTGGAGATGCAGCCTGCAGATTCTGTCCAGATTATCCCAGCTCTCGTCACTAAACATCCAGTCTTCACGTATCAAATGTGTAAAATTCAAGGCTGGTCCTTAAAAGCTCCCAACAACGCAAAAAGAAAGTGGAGAAAGGATGAATGAGTGTGTGCTTATCGCTCTCCCCCAAGCTGGCGTTGTTCTTGGTAGCCATGACAACGGAGATAGTCCCAGCTTTATAAATAAAGGCCCCAACACCACAAAAAAGAAAAATACATCGGCATTCCCTGCGCAGACCAGGAATCCCCCTAGCAGACCGAAGCTACAGAGAGGATTTGGAGTGAGTGAGTGATTGAGAGAGAATCGAACTGGCGCCTGTCTGTGCTTCAACCTGCCAGGGGCCGGCAAGTGCTCTGCGCCACCTGCCGGGCTGTAGAACAAGTGCAAATTTGATATATTTGACTTCTCTGTTTTTTTCTCTCTGAATTACTTTTGAAAAGGAAAAATAATAATTTTAATGTGAGGCAAAACATGTATGGTGCTCGGTAAAGATGACACGCCGACCCACTTCTTCTTCTTTCTTTTTTTTTTGTTTGAGAAAGTTTGTTTTCATATTAAACCAGTGTCAGTGACGTCATTCTACGCGACTACCACAGGTAAAGAAAAGCCTGAATCTGTAGATCTTTTTCTTTTATTTTTGTTGTCTAAAACACAAGAGATAAAAAAAGAACCACAGGGAAACATAGGAAATAATGTTTTGTGAGGCAATGACTTGTTGGCACAAGAAGAGTGGTCCTTGGTAGCCATGACAACAAGGAGGTCTGTTTGTTTGTGGCAGGTAAAAGAAAAAAAAGAAAGAAAACAAAAAAGTCAGGGGAAGCCCAGGCTGAACAAGGTTCATCCCTCAGAATTTTCACTCCAAGATCACCTGCCTGGACCTCCCCCTAGCAGGTGAACATACAGAGCCAGGTGAACCGAGGGCTCGAACCCGGGCCTGTATGTTACTAATCTGCTAGCCCGCCACATGTCGCCACATGACGGGCTATGAGAATGGGGAAAATTCTTCTATTTAAAGAACACTACGTGCACATCGCGTGACCAGCCTTTTCCATTAGTTGGAGACCACACATTTTTGCACTCAAATACTCACCAAATTTTACACACTCACACCTGGTTTTTTTGCCTGCACACCACTTATTTCTCAAAGACCACTCCTTTTTCATCTCTGTTATCTTGCCTTTATTACATATTTATTACATCCTCTTAGCTAGCATCAATGACTGGACAAAAGAGCAACACAGTGCTTTTCTAATCATTTCTTTAGTCACGCTCAAGTCATTCGCCTCTACGGATTAGCTAAACCAACTTTACAAAACAAGTTTCCCCGAAGAGCCCACTTCTCATCTTAGCTGCCTAGATTTCAGGACCTAGCTAAGGACAGTGGCCACAAACACATTTAACTTACCGAAAAATAGCTGCGGGGCCTCAGTCTGTCTGTGGGGCATAGCTAGACTGGCCATCGGGCATACTGGGTATTTGCTGGGTGGGCCATGGTAATTTTTCGTTTTAAATGGGCCGATGTTTTGTTGTTGTTGTCTTTTTTTTCTTAACCGTGTAAACAGTGAAAGGTGGCGGATTGGACAGATGCTGGCAGACGTGTAAAAATAACTCAATTGTTTGGTAGTGGCTGTGGTGGAGCTTTCACAGCTTCAGTAAAATTAGCAAGTGGTGGAAGCCAGCAGGTGGATGGGGGAAAGGGGAGGCGGAGGTGGAGAGACCCAAGGCGGCCGCGGGTCCGACTGTCAGGTGAAATGAGCTTCAGGTAAGAAGTTATGACCTGCAGTCTATCTGGGTCAAACCAAGTTTAGGTGTAGTTTATTTTCGTTGTGCTAACTTTTTACAGTCAGTTACAATAACTCGTACTGTGTACTAGCTAGCATGATGGAGTTTCTATACAGTTGGGTGGGTGCTATATGTTACTGGTGAACTTTATTTTATTCATATGGTTAGTTAGTAGAGTTGCCTACCATCCTGTAAAAAACGGAATCCTCTGGTATTCAGAGTTAATATTACATGTTTCGTATTGAGCTGAAAATACACGGATTTGTCCCATACTTCAGCTACAATTAAAAAAAAGACAAAAAGCTGGAGTTATTCTGTGTCTTTACGCTGTCAGCTGCCTCTTCTGCTCTCATTCTCCCCCCTCCCTCTCCTGCTGCTACTTCAATCATGAAACTGATCAATGATCAGCTGATCAGCGTTTCTGCCGCAAGTCCCGTCTTTCTTGCTTGTTTATCTCCCGCTTTGCGCCAGAAAGAGGAAACTAGCGGAGGTGGTGTTAAACAGCAGAAGCGCCTTTAAACTTGATAAGCTGTTGTTAGAATTGATTTAATATTACTTTCTAGTATCAGCTGATGTTTGTTGGAGCCATAAAAGCTGCTGGTTATCTGGTGAGAGGGAAACATAAAAAGGCCAGGTAGAGCATTAACAGGGAAAGGGGGGCACAAAGAAATACTTTTCTTTCTTATTCTCATTTAAAATTTCTAGCTTTTAACAAATAATTATCCAAATCTTACAACCAAAGTTTTCATCTGATGTCAAATGTATAGAAATCCATTATTGTACATAGTAAGTTTTTTTCAGGGTCCCAACATAATTTCTTCAGAAGAAAGTACTGTACATGATGCCAGTATTTTCCCACATTTTCTAGATACTGTACTAGTACTTTGTGTAAAATGCCATCAAAAAGTCAGTTAAGTTTTATTCTTTCTCACCTGTCTTTCTGTCTCCTTTCACTTTTAAAAGGTTGCCATCCATTCATTCACTTCCGCTTATCCTTTCCAGGGTCGCGGGGGGCGCTGGAGCCTATCCCAGCTATCATAGGGCGAGAGGCAGGGTACACCCTGGACAGGTCGCCAGTCTGTCGCAGGGCCAACACACAGGAACAAACAACCATTCGCACTCACACCTAGTGACAATTTGGATTATCCAATTAACCTATCCCCACAAGCTGCATGTCTTTGGACGGTGGGAGGAAGCCGGAGTACCCGGAGGGAACCCACGCAAACACGGGGAGAACATGCAAACTCCACACAGAAAGACCCCGGCCTGATGTTGGAACTGAACTCAGGAGCTTCTTGCTGTGCGGCAACAGTGCTAACCACCGTGCTGCCACGGTGGCGAAGGTTGCCATGTTAGAAAAAATATTTTGCCCTGCCATGCTGTTTATTGATGTGGTAAATAAATAGTTTATGAAAATATCACTAAATCTGTCATTTATTATTTTTAATATTCAGTAATGGTCATGTCTCACCTCTAGTCTTCTCTGTCTTAATTTCAGGTTTCCACCATATGTTGTAGATCGTTCAGGAAGTTAACTCAAGCAGTCTTTGGGTTTCGGCTAAGTACTGTTTAGAATACCAGAATAGGGAGGATGGTGTAGGTTTAAGTTTATTAGATTGATACATATGTACCAACAAGACAGTGTACATCACTGTCACAACGACGTTTGTTTTCATTCAAAGGCTTTATGGAACTTTGACAGGAGGGCCACGCCCGATTTCCTCTGTCATCCACGTCATACTTAGATCCTCCTCAATCTGTGTACATACGCCGCCTCTAAACCCCCGATAGTGCCAGTGTCAGTTAGTGAGTCAGTAAAATACTGACTCACTCACAGGGTTAGTCTGTTCTGGGATGAGTGTGGTAGTTAACCCTCATTTAACACATCCCTCTCTGCTCCTCTAGCTCGCTCTATCTCACTGAGAATCAGAAAGCCTTGACATTTACTGCTATTAACTTTACACTCTTGTTGTAAAGACGCAAAGAAAACACAGTGAAAAGGTTAGAAGGACGTAAGGAAAAAGAATGAATGAATGGTTTAATAGAAGGAAAGAAGTTAAAGGGACTACATATTCAAAGGTCTTATTTCTGATACTACCCCATGAAAATATTTGCTCTGTGTGCCGTGCTGCAGCTGCTACATTTGGCTTCGGATTCACTTTTTGGCGCCTACGCCTCTCGAGATGTGTTAATGCAGAAAGGTATTGAAAAAGTCTGGTCAACCAACCAGCAGTCTGTCTGCTGTGTCGTATGAAATGCGTGGTAGGAGAGGTACCAACTGTCTGTTACATATAGATGAAAAATAAAGCTCTGACGTGACCTCGGGTCAGCCAGCCTGACGGTCAGAGAAACAGAAACGTGCTGGATTGTGGATCTCTGAGCTGCACATCAAAGATGCACCTATGCACAGATCAAGTCTCAAATCTACCTCATATACATCTGTGTGTGTTTTTCTGTTGATGCCTTTCAAACAAAACTAGCCATGATATTTTCCACCTCAGACAATTAATATCAATTAACCACGCCCCCTTTCAGATTTGTTCACCAAAAGAAAAGAAAAAAAAACACGTCATTAACGCTGTTTATTATTTGTCAGACTGGTTTCATTTTCATACTTTGTAAATATCTATGTTGTATGGAGCTTGAACTAAAATGTAAATATGTTTACTGTATTTGTAATAATTATAATCCATTCGCTGTACAGCATAGATGTGTCATGCAGATATCCTAATTCTGTGTATGGTAATCTTGCACCATTGAACTGTTAGTGAATGAGGCAACAATAAAAGTGGGAAACGTGCATTAGCAGATCAAGTGCTGCCTGCTTATTTCCTGCTTTATTTGAGCTTCTGCTGTAGTTTATTATGTGCTTTTAGCCCCAAGAAACCACCCTTTTACTGTGGCGCACAATAAGATCTTCTGATGTTTGGTGTCATCTTCCTGTGATCTCCTGTGAACAGGTGGATTAATTCATTCCAAGTTTATGTATGTAGCACCAAATCACAGCAGGGGCTGAACATTGTAAAGACTCTAGAATAATTATGGAGGCACAACATTTAAAGCTCCCATCCTTCCATCCCACAGACCTAAAAGTTAGTTATATGATAAACAGCCCCGTGTTTGTTTACTTGATTTGTAAAATGCAAAGTGGTGACTTTTTCTCTTCAAGTACGTCCTCATATGGAGACAGTTTTTTTAATGGCCCAAAACAAGTCATTGTTTACAAAAATGTACATTTTATTGGGCAAAATGAGGTAAACAGTGAAGAAAAGTATAAGAAAACAGAGCATAGGATCTCCGGAGACTGTGGCAACTAGAATTATTGTATACATGTGTGTGTATTAAGGACTGACACAGACAAAGAATGAATCAGACAATGAAGCAATGTCCTTTTTAAATGTTTATTTATAAACAAGATAAAACCATTCAAGTATTGAGTCATGAATAAAACATCAACCTCTGATCTGCTAATTGGGAAACAGAGGATGTCAGTGTATTTTTCAGTGCTAGTCCAAATTGAGTGAGATGACTTTACATTTGAATAGACTGGATTACAAGTTATATTTGGTTTTAATTGAATGAGTTCAATTTGATTTAAATCAAGCCAATTCACAACAAATAAACTTGAAATATATGGTAAGATTGCGAAAAGATTTTACCTTATTACCTTTATGTTCAGCTTTATTTGAATTGCACAGTAATGCCTGCATATAGCGTGTCAGCAAAAACAAAGTGTCTGCTCAAGTTTAGACAAACACCCACATGTATTGTTCTAACCCACTACAAGATCGTTAAGCAACTTGTTCCTCTTCGTCTTGCAAGCTTACATCCTGTGCAGCCTCATATGCAAGCAGCAGATAAGAAGTTGTTTTTTCCTAACTTGTACTCCACCCATGAGTGTTACGTGAGAGGGCAGTATATAATAAACTCTGAGTGAATGCCTGGCGCGCTTTCCTGCATAGGATTCGCCCATGTACATGAATTAACTCTGGGCCCGTGATTCTTTGCTTTCCAGAGGTTTTTCTCCTTTCAAAGATAAAGGTTGTGCAATAATACAGAGAAAGCCCCAACAATCAAATGACCCCCTATGAGTAAGAACTTGGCAACAGTGGGAAGGAAAAACTCCATTTTCGGCAGAACCAGAATCAGGGAGGGGCCATCTGCCTCCACCGGTTGGGGTAAGCAAGGGTAGCAAGGAAATATAGGTGCAGCAGTCATCTCCTGAGAAATCTTCAGAGGCCTGGTGAGAAGCAAGAACCATTCCAGGCATAGCTGACAGCTCAGGCAGTGGTTGAGGTCAAAGGTCGAGCTGATTGGGGCCCATCATGAGATTGGACTTTGGAGCTGCAGCAAGGACCACGAAGCTGCGTTGGAATGAGAACTGTGCCAAGGGGGATTTCCAGAGGCCAACAGAGGAGATTTTGGACAACAGACGGGCACCTGAAGGATGAGGGGAGCGTGCCAAGCTCCATCGACAGCGCAGGGGGAGTCCGAGGATGACACAGGAACCAGAAGCTATGGTGGTGATGACAGCAGTTTCCTATGAACATCACCTAATGCTGTGTCACTGTACTGTGCATACGATGACACTCTGAAGACTGCTGGGATCATAACAGCAGTAAGATAACTGGACCCACCACCCTTTCCATAGAGGGGTTTTTTCTGCAGTAGAAGAGTCATAAGTATTCCTATCACAGGACAGAAAGTTCTCCACGCCCTTTCCCCATGGATAGGGACTGGAAAACATGCTCTCGGAAGTGAGACACTGGACTATAGATTCGGCTTGTTCCTCAATGCATCCTGCAAGGTCAACGAGGGACATAACCAAGAAATGGACGCTCTCTGAATTGCTGTAATGCAATATCGTGTAGCACTGGACATGATCCTGGCTGAGAAAGGAGGATTGTGTGTCTTATTCAACACCATGTGCTGCACCTACATACCAGATAATGTACATTCTTTAAACATGGCTTCAGATTCTAAAGAGACTGTTGATCGGCGTTGGAGTTTTCCTGGTTTTATTTTACTTTATTATATTTTATTTTATTTTGCTTTTCTTTACTTGTGTTATACCTTGTTTAAAGGCTGTAATTTCACAGATGATAAGTTTATCACTCACAACATACGCAGATGTACCACAAACTGATGAAGATTATGAAGACTTCTTTCCCTATTTGTTAAATGAAGATGAAGTGCAACTAATTGTGTAGTAACTGAAAATGTGAAAGACAAGTAGTTACTTACTGATGACTATGATGTAGACTCTGATACAAGTGTCTAAGTTGCCCATAAAAACCAGCAAATGCATTTTATGATAAACTAACTGAAAATACATGTTGTAAGAATTTATGTCCTGATAAATGATATGCGTTTTGCCGTACAATTCAAATTGCTAAACACAGGCTGGAATGTGAAAAGATTTTACCTTATTACCTTTATGTTCAGCTTTATTTGAATTGCACAGTAATGCCTGCATATAGCGTGTCAGCAAAAACAAAGTGTCTGCTCAAGTTTAGACAAACACCCACATGTATTGTTTTAACCCACTACAAGATCATTAATCAACTTGTTCCTCTTCGTCTTGCAAGCTTGCATCCTGTGCAGCCTCGTATGCAAGCAGCAGATAAGAAGTTGTTTTTTCCTAACTTGTACTCCACCCATGAGTGTTACGTGAGAGGGCAGTATATAATAAACTCTGAGTGAATGCCTGGCGCGCTTTCCTGCATAGGATTCGCCCATGTACATGAATTAACTCTGGGCCCGTGATTCTTTGCTTTCCAGAGGTTTTTCTCCTTTCAAAGATAAAGGTTGTGCAATAATACAGAGAAAGCCCCAACAATCAAATGACCCCCTATGAGCAAGAACTTGGCAACAGTGGGAAGGAAAAACTCCATTTTCGGCAGAACCAGAATCAGGGAGGGGCCATCTGCCTCCACCGGTTGGGGTAAGAAAATGAAACTAAACTATAGGAAGACAAAGAGGAAAGATGTTCATGATATATATGAAACTTTCCGCTAGCCTTGACTAAAATATTGTTTTTGACAGGAAAGTATTGTTTCATTCATGTTTATTCCACGAGGTGGACAGCAGGAATAAAACAAACCAGATACTAAGAAATAAAGTAAACAATGAAACTTTCTCGATATGCTAAAATTCCCACTGAGACTGGATAAGATTATTCTAAAACTGGTCAAAATACAATTCTCTTCATGCACAGAAATCCCAACCAGTCCCACAACCCAGGACGAATATTCCTTGTGTGTTCTTGAGCTGGACAGAAATTCCTCTTGCTGAGCGGGGTCCACGCCAGCCTCGTGTCAGGCAGACGAGGAGCCTCCTGTCCCAGTCTCGTCCGTCCACTGGGCCCATCACATCCCAGCCCAGTTCGCATTCTGCATTGGAGTCCGTCACTCGATACCACCGCGGCTCCCCTCACGTCATCACCTGTAAGTAAAAACAAATAGGAGCCAGAACCATCATCCCGGAAGCTGCCCTGGCTTATAGCCATGGCGACCCTCTCCCAACACGGCTGCACCCAGTGAACAAAAGTGAGACGCTGCTGACAAATGCAGGCAGTGGTATACATCTGCCCTGATGTCAATCACACACGTTGTCTCCTACTGTCGCCGTTCCTGCTGTCGGGACTGGGTCACCAATTCACGCTGACCGGTCTCCAGACGAGGCTTCGCACCCCCGACGATCACGCAGCGGCTCCCTCTTTTCCACCTGGCCTTCATGCGTTCCTCTTCCAATCTAGGGCCTCTCTCCTTCCAGTGCTCAGCTTGCTTCCTTTTAATACGACCTATAAAACAGCTGAAAGGACACCTCTGGACACACCCATGCCTCAACATGTGATCACTATCAGCTAATTTTTCCAATGCCCAGCTAATCCACAGTGGATTAAAACAACGTAGAATGACACACTAAAAACATGCGATACAAACAGAATAAAATCATGCAAATAAAAACTACACTCACAAATAGATACTAAAATCAGAAGAAAACCAAGATAAACGATGAATACAAAATTTCTACTGTGTGCAACTCTTTCAGTCTTTGAATATTTTTCATTTCTTACAATCAGAATTCTCCAATAGATTTGTAGAAGAAAATTATTTTCTTTCATGCATCACCAACTGAACCTTTTATGTTAACGTCTCAAGCTCCAGCCTAACCTCATTGAATTTTGCTTAGCAAAGTACTTTTCAACTCTAATAATTAGTAAGATTATATTTCTTATCATCTGTTGGTCGTCTGACCTGATAAACTTCAATGAACATTATAACACAGGAGTGATTGTCTCTAAAAATGGGCTCCTGCACGCTTGCAGACATTTTTCCATCACAACTTATGGATGATGAAGGATTTGATTAAAGCTGTGAAACATTACTGATAAACTTCATGTGATGTTACATTAAAGCCAATTTTCTATTAAAATCAGGGACTTTTCTAACTGACCTCTGACCTTTGAGCAGTAGTGTGTACTGTATGCTTGTATGTAACTGTATCTGACCTGGATTTTATCACCAGTTTCAAATAAGAATCTTCTTTAAAGTCTGTCTTTCAATACAAATGAAGTTAAACTTTATCAAGGCTGATGGTAAACTGTCCCTAACAAGTCCACTTTATTGCGTGTTCATTGACTTTCTCCTATCAGACTGTTTAACAAGCCCACTTTATACATGCTTATTAATCTATCACGCTTATCAGTGGCTCATGGTTGCTTAAAGCCTGTGTCTGATAGACTAGATTTACTGACCCTGCGCAAATTTGCGTAAATTCCCCTGAACCTAACACCTCCCAGCACCCCGCTGAGAGGCCTTCAGCTCCATTGTTCTCCTGCTTTTGTTGTGCAAATATACCCTTCCCCAACCCCCAACCAGGAGAGATTCAGGAGACAAGAGAGAACCAGGAGAAGGTCTGTCCTTCCAATCGTTGTCAGACTCACAACAAAGTACCTGCAGCCTACAATACACCATATTAGTAGTAGCTTTTATGTGCACTATTATGCAATATTAGTTCTTGTCAATCCTTGTCACTACATTGCATGCCTGTCCATAAACATATATACACAGAGTTGTACATATATTTATATATCCACACCTTACATAATATACATAAAGTCTAGTTTTATATATATATAGTTTTATATATATATAAAAAACACCCAGCACGCCCCTGCGGGCGGTTTTATCCTTCAAGCTCGGGTCCTCTACCAGAGGCCTGGGAGCTTGAGGGTCCTGCGCAGTATCTTAGCTGTTCCCAGGACTGCGCTCTTCTGGACAGAGATCTCCGATGTTATTCCCGGGATCTGCTGGAGCCACTCGCCTAGCTTGGGAGTCACCGCACCTAGTGCTCCGATTACCACGGGGACCACCGATACCTTCACCCTCCACATCCTCTCGAGCTCTTCTCTGAGCCCTTGGTATTTCTCCAGCTTCTCGTGTTCCTTCTTCCTGATATTGCTGTCATTCGGAACCGCTACATCGATCACTACGGCCGTCTTCTTCTGTTTGTCTACTACCACTATGTCCGGTTGGTTAGCCACCACCATTTTGTCCGTCTGTATCTGGAAGTCCCACAGGATCTTAGCTCGGTCATTCTCCACCACCCTTGGGGGCATTTCCCATTTTGACCTCGGGACTTCCAGGTTATACTCGGCACAGATGTTCCTGTACACTATGCCGGCCACTTGGTTATGGCGTTCCATGTATGCCTTGCCTGCTAGCATCTTGCACCCTGCTGTTATGTGCTGGATTGTCTCTGGGGCATCTTTACACAGCCTGCACCTGGGGTCTTGCCTGGTGTGATAGACCCCAGCCTCTATGGATCTTGTACTCAGAGCTTGTTCTTGTGCTGCCATGATTAGTGCCTCTGTGCTATCTTTCAGTCCAGCTTTGTCCAGCCACTGGTAGGATTTCTGGATATCAGCCACCTCCTCTATCTGCCGGTGGTACATACCGTGCAGGGGCCTGTCCTTCCATGATTGTTCCTCGTCTCCCTCCTCTTTCTTGGGTTTCTGCTGCCTGAGGTATTCACTGAGCACGCTGTCAGTTGGGGCCATCTTCGTGATGTGTTCTTGGATGTTCGTTGTCTCATCCTGGACTGTGGTGCTGACACTCACCAGTCCCCGACCCCCTTCCTTCCGCTTAGCGTACAGCCTCAGGGTGCTGGACTTGGGGTGAAACACTCCATGCATGGTAAGGAGCTTTCTTGTCTTTATGTCAGTGGCTTCTATCTCCTCCTTTGGCCAGCCTATTACCCCAGCAGGGTACCTGATCACGGGCAGGGCGTACGTGTTGATGACCCGGATCTTGTTCTTACCGTTCAACTGACTCCTCAGGACTTGCCTGACCCTCTGCAGGTACTTGGTGGTTGCAGCTTTCCTAGCGGCCTCTTCATGGTTCCCATTCGCCTGCGGGATCCCCAGGTACTTGTAACTGTCCTCTATGTCTGCAATGTTGCCTTCTGGTAGTTCAATCCCCTCAGTTCTGACTACTTTCCCTCTCTTTGTTACCATCCGACTACACTTCTCCAGCCCGAACGACATTCCAATGTCATTGCTGTATAGCCTGGTGGTGTGGATCAGTGAATCGATGTCTCGTTCACTCTTGGCATACAGCTTGATGTCATCCATGTACAGGAGGTGGCTGACAACTGCTCCGTTCCGTAGTCGGTATCCGTAGCCAGTCTTGTTAATGATCTCACTGAGGGGGTTCAGGCCTATGCAGAACAGCAGTGGGGACAGAGCATCTCCTTGGTAGATCCCGCACTTGATGGTGACTTGTGCTATGGGCTTGGAGTTGGCCTCTAGTGTTGTACACCACATCCCCATTGAGTTCCTGATGAAGGCTCTTAGGGTCCCATTGATCTTGTACAATTCTAGGCATTCCAGTATCCAGCTGTGGGGCATTGAGTCATAGGCCTTCTTGTAATCAATCCAGGCAGTGCACAGGTTGGTCAGTCTGGTCTTGCAGTCTCGGCTGACTGTTCTGTCTACCAGTAGCTGGTGTTTTGCGCCTCTGGTATTCTTGCCAATTCCTTTCTGTGTCCCGCTCATGTATTGACCCATGTGCCTGTTCATCTTAGCCGATATGATGCCTGACAGGAGCTTCCATGTAGTACTGAGGCAGGTTATTGGTCGGTGGTTGGAGGGGACTGGTCCCTTCTTGGGGTCCTTGGGGATCAGGACCGTCCGACCTTCGGTTAGCCATTCCGGGTGTCCCTCGTTAACTAGCAGCTGGTTCATTTGTGCTGCCAGACGCTCGTGGAGTGCAGTCAGCTTCTTTAGCCAGTAGGCGTGAACCATGTCGGGCCCTGGTGCTGTCCAACTCTTCATACTGGAGACCCTTTCTTGGATATCTGCCACTGTGATGGTTACTGGACCCTGTTCAGGGAGGTCGCTATGGTCTGCCCTCAGATCCACTAGCCACTGAGCATTGCCGTTATGGGTATATATATATATATATATATATATATATATATATATATATATATATACACACAAATATATATATATATATACATATATATGTGTGTGTATATATATATATATACATATATATGTCATGAGTTTCTTCTCTGAAGTTGCTCTATTTCTCTTCAGGTTTCTCTCACACCAAGATTGAATGTGATGACAAGGGTGATGGATGGTGTGACATGTGCTGCTGGCCCACAGAACCAGGTGAGTATGCTGTCCATGTGCTCTGCAACAATGAGGACATCCAACACTCTCAGTTAAGATCAGTTTTCACGATTGTTGCCTCAAGATCATGGTGGTGGGCTTGTGATGGACACACTTTTCATGGCTGAAAGCTCTCCTGTAGAGGCTAAGCCTAGGCTTGAAGCCACTGGGGTGTTCCTTGGCGGGGGTGACGCGATGTCACTGGTATGCATGAACTTATTAAACTTGATACAGTCCAATAACTCCAGCCTTACTCATCTTGTCCTTCAGATTCTTTATTTCCAGGATTGAACATAGCAGCACAGCGGTCACAAACTGTTTGCTTCCTCCCGATCAACAACACACCTGCCGCTAATTACGCGTGTCTACCTTAAATATCTTCACAAACTCAAAATGTGACCCCTAGCACCAAACGCTTGCTGCAGTTCTTGGTGTC
Source organism: Neolamprologus brichardi (assembly GCF_056152115.1). Taxonomy (NCBI): domain Eukaryota; kingdom Metazoa; phylum Chordata; class Actinopteri; order Cichliformes; family Cichlidae; genus Neolamprologus; species Neolamprologus brichardi. The sequence continues at coordinate 20,317,563 of NC_142116.1, forward strand.
AGAGGTGACACACAAGGTATCGGGTTTTCGGTGCAATTACTTTTTCATATAGGACCAAGTATGTTTGGATAGCTTTTTCCCCTTCAAAACTGCCGTTTAATATTAGACATTCTTGTCTAATATTAAAAATGGATTGATCTGAAATGTGTAAGTGTGACAAATATGGAATAAGATACGAAATCAGAAAGGAGGCAAATATTTTTTCACAGCGCTATAGTCTGTAAATGATCTTTTGGCTATAGTAGATCTTTGACTTGTTCCTTTTCTAATAGTTTGTTTAAAATAGTTTTCTCTAGGTTAAGGCGTACGGTCCAGGCCTTCAGAGCAGTGGTCTGGCGGTTGGAAAACCCACTGAATTCACAGTTGATGCCAAGCAAGGAGGAAAAGCTCCTCTGAAAATTATAGCCCAGGTATATCTGACTTTGTATATGATCACAAATATGTTAAATATATTGTATGTACCGTATTTTTCGGATTACGAGTCTCAAAAATCGACAGTGCGCCTTATGTATGAATTCTGGTTGTGCTTACTGACCATGAACCGATTTTATGTAATACACGGCGCTCAAAAATCTGTCAAAAAATGTTTTAGTACGACTTTGGTAAGCCACGAAGTCGCACCGCTTGATGGATTGTCGGAGCATTACGGCTACGTAGTCAGGAGCCTCGCGGATACGTACTGTGCTTCAACATAATATTACTGTATTGTGTGTGGATAATGACCCCAAAATGCCACCTGTTAAGAGACATGCTGACGAAGCGGATTTCAAAGTCAAGGCTGTCGGTCACGCAGTAGAACATGAGAATAGAGCAGCTGCGAGAGATTTCAACATCAATGAATCAATGGTACGGAAGTGGAGGAAGCAAGAAGAAAGAGTTGAGTAAAGTTTGACTTATCTTATCTGGCTGTTTTCTTTCGCTTAATGCGTTTTATAGTCCAGTGCGCCTCGTGTATGAAACCAGACCTGTTCATCAACAGTGCGCCTTATGGTCCGAAAAATACGCTGTGTTAAATCTGATTGAACTATAATCCCTCGTCTTCTGCACAGGATGGTGAAGTCAATTCTGTGGATGTCCAGGTTAAGGATAATAGCAACAGCACATACACCTGCACCCACACCCCACGTAAGCCTGTGAAGCACATTGTGATGGTCTCCAGGGGAGACGTTAACATCCCTGAGAGTCCATTCAGGGTGAGTATGCACTCACACACTCTCTCACTTTCACTCTGGCATGCAAGGTTTGCCTTTTCTTCTCACTGAAAAGTCTCTTGAGTTTTGGTGTTTGTGCCCACAGATGAATATCGGAGCAGGCTGTCATCCAAACAAGGTGAAGGTCTCTGACCCTGCAGTGGCAAAGACGGGCCTCAAAGCCTTCCAGCCAACATACTTCACTGAAGGTGGGCTCTGCTGCAGATCTTCCACTGGACATAGGAGAGCTTGACCTCAGCCAGCTGACAGCCCCTCTTACAACACCCTCAGGCCCAGAGGAGCCCTGCCTGCTGAAGATGCTGCGTAACGCTCACATTGGTGAGCGTCCGTCTGATAAGTGAGAAGCTTGCTAAACAGTGAGACTCATCAGAATCCAAATACTTTATTAACCCCTAAGTAAAAGACAGAGGGGGAAAGTAATAAAAGTTAAAGTGTGGAGAAAGAAGCAGGAGCAACTGAAACGGGCTGCATGCACACACAAGAATAAGCGTTGTTAACATCTGTTTTGTCTGTCTTAGGAATCTTGTTTGTTCCCAGAGAGATTGGTGAGAACCTTCTTAACATCAAGAAGAACGGCCGTCATGTTCCCAGCAGCCCAATTGCTGTTATGATCAAGCAGTCAGGGATTGGTGATGTGAGCCGTGTGAGTGGACCGTGGCTGACCGAGGCCAGGACTTTTCAGCCTTGAGAGTTCATCATTGATGCAGGTATATGCTCAGTGAAAGCTTAGATACTGTCATATTTTTCTTTTTAAACATTCAAATAGAATATTTGTCAGTCTCATCTTGTTATATTAGGCTTCATCTGCTTGAGCCTTTCCACTGAAGGACCCAGTTAAGTGGGCATTAACACTGAGGACCAGGAGGATGGCTGGTGACACAATGTGTTGCTTTTTGAGGTCTTTTAGCCTGTTTCACTTTGTCAGACAGGTTCTATTTAACTGATTTCTTGATTCACAAGTCTGCAATTAATCAGGCCTGAGTGTGTTTAGTAACACTGAACTGAGGTTTCCAAAATTGGTTAATCACAGTTAACTCGTGATTTAACAAGAGGGGCAATTTGTTTTTACACAGGACCAGGGAGGTTTGGATCATCTTTCTCCCTAATCTATGAAATCATCATTTAAAAACTGCATTTTGTATTAACTTGTCTTATCTGTGTCTAATATTAAAATGAGTTTGATGATCTGAAACATGTAAGTGTGATAAATATGCAAACCACTAGGAAATCAGGAAGGGGGCAAACACCTTTTCACATCACTGTAGACGTGATTACAGAATACCTTTTAGTGATTACAGAATACCTTTTACATCCTGGATTACAATAGGATATCCATCAACGGCAGATACTGGTCTCCATGACGCACAGATACTGGAGTGGTCTGACCTGACCACACTCGCACTGCTTACCCACAAAGTGTCTAGAGAGACAGAAAAAAGCCAGAAAACAAACAAAAAACACAAAGCCAAAGAATGTCATCTGCACACTAGCATGGACAATAAACGCAGACACAGTGCACCCAGTAATTTTTGAACTTCCAACCAAGTATCAAGAGCAGTACTGTCATTGTACCGGTACTGGCTGCTGTCTCATTGTTCAGAGAGCCCATCATTATGCAGAGAAAGGAATCTGTGTCTCTGGACCAAAATGACTGTACGTGTAGTGCTGTAGAAACAATACTGCCCAAAAACCTTGATGTTTCTATATGTGGAAACCTTCAAGTATGCATGTCCTCCTGTAAGGGTAAAGTAATGGGACATTTGCACTTTTTGCATGTAAGCCTGTTGGTCTTAACTGGAAGTTGCACTTGAGCTGTCTTGGCATCTTTCCTTCTTTGACTCACCAGTTTTGCCCTGAGCTGAATCGCTGCCTCCTTCTCTGTTGTGGTACTCAGCGGTGACCAACATGCTGTAACGTGTATCTGGCTGCAATGACTCCAGCATCACCTGCTTCTCTCCACCAGGGACCAGCACCTGCAGACAACAAACAACACTATCATCCCAACACAGTCACAACTCATTTAACGTTTTGGGACTTATGGAATTTCTGGAATTCTGACACATGACAGCCGGCTGAAGGCCAGAAGAGGTAAAGATGGAATGACTACGACCCACTCACAGTGTGATCCTGGCTATCAGCTCCAGTTAAAGCCATGTAGGACATGTGATACTGGAGGACATGAGCATTGGGAGGTACCCAGCTGATCACCATGCTGACGGCAGTCTCATCAGAAACCATGAGGCTGGTTGGGCCTCCACCAGACACTGCAGCAACATCATAGAAGAGATAAAGTACCACAGCTAATGACACTTAACCCTCACTTTGTTCCTTTAAAGGAGGAAATTATTTTGGCAGCAGAGCAAAGTGTTTTTATAGAAAATAAATGTAAAGTATAACAGAGAATTTGATACTTTGATTTGATACTTTAACCTCACTACATTTATTTCATAGCTCAGAGTTCTAGTTATTCAAAGATGAGAATTTAGATGTGAAATTTAACCTTTAAGTGACTAGTACTTTGACAACTGCCATCAATTACACAATGAAGTTCATTTACGTACAGGTTATTGTATTAGTAATGCTATATTGTACATAGAGACAGAATATGACATGAAGGGCTACTGACCACAGAAAAGTAAAAGATAACTGGGCCTAAAGACTAACGGGAGACAAACAAGCTTTCTGTGATTCTATTTGTGTTTTTGTGGTAATCTTGGATATCTTAGGTTGTCTCATTACTGTCATATATGTCCTATCATTAAAACACTGGCTTCTAACAACTAACAGTGTCTCAAAAATTATTTAATAAATAAACAAATAATATGGATGCATGACTCAAATGCATGACTTTTAACTTGTGTATTTTTTAGGCTGAACACTGCTGCTAATGTGACTTAGCACATTAGCATTGACTGTCTGAGAAATTAGTTACCCTAAGGTCAGAAGGAGGAGGCACCTTCACTAGAAGAAAAGAATAATGTGTACGGGAATTTTTTAAAAATGACAAAGCTACATTTTGACATCTTTCATTATTAATAACATTTACAGTACTGTGCAAAAGTCGTGAGCCACACGCTGAAGTATTTCTTTGGACATTATCTGGTTTTTCCACTCCTTTTTACTCCAGTTCTTGTACCTGACCATTTTCTGAGTAATGTTTTTGTTTCTTTGTTTTTTGTTTGTGTAAACACTTTGCACTGACCATTATTGGAGAACTAAAAAGCACCTAAGTCGAGGAATGTGTGTGCACATAACAGAAAACTTGGGAAAGAACCAATTTTAAATCTTTAAGCACTTTGTTACTAGCAGCCTGTCACAAAAACACATTTTGTATAGTGTTTTTTTTTTTTAATCTTGTGAATAAAATGTATACAAATGTGTGTGATTAATCACAATGTGTTAGTGTGTAATCACCCTGAGACATGCATGCCTGTCTGCTAGCATCAGATCTAAAGCCATTTCTGATTTGGAGATGCAGCCTGCAGATTCTGTCCAGATTATCCCAGCTCTCGTCACTAAACATCCAGTCTTCACTTATCAAATGTGTAAAATTCAAGGCTGGTCCTTAAAAGCTCCCAACAACGCAAAAAGAAAGTGGAGAAAGGATGAATGAGTCTGTGCTTATCGCTCTCCCCCAAGCTGGCGTTGTTCTTGGTAGCCATGACAACGGAGATAGTCCCAGCTTTATAAATAAAGGCCCCAACACCCCAAAAAAGAAAAAAACATCGGGATTCCCTGCGCAGACCAGGAATCCCCCTAGCAGACCGAAGCTACAGAGAGGATTTGGAGTGAGTGAGTGAAAATCGAACTGGCGCCTGTCTGTGCTTCAAACTGCCAGGGGCCGGCAAGTGCTCTGCGCCACCTGCCGGGAATTAGTGCAAATTTGATATATTTGACCTCTCTGTTTTTTTCTCTCTGAATTACTTTTGAAAAGGAAAAATAATAATTTTAATGTGAGGCAAAACATGTATGGTGCTCGGTAAAGATGACACGCCGACCCACTTCTTCTTTTTTTTTTTGTTTGTTTGAGAAAGTTTGTTTTCATATTAAGCCAGTGTCAGTGACGTCATTCTACGCGACTACCACAGGTAAAGAAAAGCCTGAATCTGTAGATCTTTTTCTTTTCTTTTTGTTGTCTAAAACACAAGAGATAAAAAAAAAAAAAACACAGGGAAACATAGGAAATAATGTTTTGTGAGGCAATGACTTGTTGGCACAAGAAGAGTGGTCCTTGGTAGCCATGACAACAAGGAGGTCTGTTTGTTTGTGGCAGGTAAAAGAAAAAAAAGAAAGAAAAGAAAAAAGTCAGGGGAAGCCCAGGCTGAACAAGGTTCATCCCTTAGAATTTTCACTCCAAGATCACCTGCCTGGACCTCCCCCTAGCAGGTGAACATACAGAGCCAGGTGAACCGAGGGCTCGAACCCGGGCCTGTATGTTACTAACCTGCTAGCCCGCCACATGTCGCCACATGACGGGCTGTGAGAATGGGAAAAATTCTTCTATTTAAAGAACACTACGTGCACATCGCGTGACCAGCCTTTTCCATTAGTTGGAGACCACACATTTTTGCACTCAAATACTCACCAAATTTTACACACTCACACCTGGTTTTTTTGCCTGCACACCACTTATTTCTCAACAACCACTCCTTTTTCATCTCTCTTATCTTGCCTTTATTACATATTTATTACATCCTCTTAGCTAGCATCAATGACTGGACAAAAGAGCAACACAGTGCTTTTCTCATCATTTCTTTAGTCACGCTCAAGTCATTCGCCTCTACGGATTAGCTAAACCAACTTTACAAAACAAGTTTCCCCGAAGAGCCCACTTCTCATCTTAGCTGCCTAGATTTCAGGACCTAGCTAAGGACAGTGGCCAAAAACACATTTAACTTACCGAAAAATAGCTGCGGGGCCTCAGTCTGTCTGTGGGGCATAGCTGGACTGGCCATCGGGCATACTGGGTATTTGCCGGGTGGGCTGATGGTAATTTTTCGTTTTAAATGGGCCGATGTTTTGTTGTTGTTGTCTTTTTTTCTTAACCGTGTAAACAGTGAAAGGTGGGCAGACGTGTAAAAATAACTCAATTGTTTGGTAGTGGCTGTGGTGGAGCTTTCACAGCTTCAGTAAAATTAGCAAGTGGTGGAAGCCAGCAGGTGGATGGGGGAAAGGGGAGGCGGAGGTGGAGAGACCCAAGGCGGCCGCGGGTCGACTGTCAGGTGAAATGAGCTTCAGGTAAGAAGTTATGACCTGCAGTCTATCTGGGTCAAACCAAGTTTAGGTGTAGTTTATTTTCGTTGTGCTAACTTTTTACAGTCAGTTACAATAACTCGTACTGTGTACTAGCTAGCATGATGGAGTTTCTATACAGTTGGGTGGGTGCTATATGTTACTGGTGAACTTTATTTTATTCATATGGTTAGTTAGTTGAGTTGCCTACCATCCTGTAAAAAACGGAATCCTCTGGTATTCAGAGTTAATATTACATGTTTCGTATTGAGCTGAAAATACACGGATTTGTCCCATACTTCAGCTACAATTAAAAAAAAGACAAAAAGCTGGAGTTATTCTGTGTCTTTACGCTGTCAGCTGCCTCTTCTTCTCTCATTCTCCCCCCTCCCTCTCCTGCTGCTACTTCAATCATGAAACTGATCAATGATCAGCTGATCAGCGTTTCTGCCGCAAGTCCCGTCTTTCTTGCTTGTTTGTCTCCCGCTTTGCGCCAGAAAGAGGAAACTAGCGGAGGTGGTGTTAAACAGCAGAAGCGCCTTTAAACTTGATAAGCTGTTGTTAGAATTGATTTAATATTACTTTCTAGTATCAGCTGATGTTTGTTGGAGCCATAAAAGCTGCTGGTTATCTGGTGAGAGGGAAACATAAAAAGGCCAGGTAGAGCATTAACAGGGAAAGGGGGGCACAAAGAAATACTTTTCTTTCTTATTCTCATTTAAAATTTCTAGCTTTTAATAAATAATTATCCAAATCTTACAACCAAAGTTTTCATCTGATGTCAAATGTATAGAAATCCATTATTGTACATAGTAAGTTTTTTTCAGGGTCCCAACATAATTTCTTCAGAAGAAAGTACTGTACATGATGCCAGTATTTTCCCACATTTTCTAGATACTGTACTAGTACTTTGTGTAAAATGCCATCAAACAGTCAGTTAAGTTTTATTCTTTCTCACCTGTCTTTCTGTCTCCTTTCACTTTTAAAAGGTTGCCATCCATTCATTCACTTCCGCTTATCCTTTCCAGGGTCGTGGGGGGCGCTGGAGCCTATCCCAGCTATCATAGGGCGAGAGGCAGGGTACACCCTGGACAGGTCGCCAGTCTGTCGCAGGGCCAACACACAGGAACAAACAACCATTCGCACTCACACCTAGTGACAATTTGGATTATCCAATTAACCTATCCCCACAAGCTGCATGTCTTTGGACGGTGGGAGGAAGCCGGAGTACCCGGAGGGAACCCACGCAAACACGGGGAGAACATGCAAACTCCACACAGAAAGACCCCGGCCTGATGTTGGAATTGAAGTCAGGAGCTTCTTGCTGTGCGGCAACAGTGCTAACCACCGTGCTGCCACGGTGGCAAAGGTTGCCATGTTAGAAAAAATATTTTGCCCTGCCATGCTGTTTATTGATGTGGTAAATAAATAGTTTATGAAAATATCACTAAATCTGTCATTTATTATTTTTAATATTCAGTAATGGTCATGTCTCACCTCTAGTCTTCTCTGTCTTAATTTCAGGTTTCCACCATATGTTGTAGATCGTTCAGGAAGTTAACTCAACCAGTCTTTGGGTTTCGGCTAAGTACTGTTTAGAATAGCAGAATAGGGAGGATGGTGTAGGTTTAAGTTTATTAGATTGATACATATGTACCAACAAGACAGTGTACATCACTGTCACAACGACGTTTGTTTTCATTCAAAGGCTTTATGGAACTTTGACAGGAGGGCCACGCCCGATTTCCTCTGTCATCCACGTCATACTTAGATCCTCCTCAATCTGTGTACATACGCCGCCTCTAAACCCCCGATAGTGCCAGTGTCAGTTAGTGAGTCAGTAAAATACTGACTCACTCACAGGGTTAGTCTGTTCTGGGATGAGTGTGGTAGTTAACCCTCATTTAACACATCCCTCTCTGCTCCTCTAGCTCGCTCTATCTCACTGAGAATCAGGAAGCCTTGACATTTACTGCTATTAACTTTACACTCTTGTTGTAAAGACGCAAAGAAAACACAGTGAAAAGGTTAGAAGGACGTAAGGAAAAAGAATGAATGAATGGTTTAATAGAAGGAAAGAAGTTAAAGGGACTACATATTCAAAGGTCTTATTTCTGATACTACCCCATGAAAATATTTGCTCTGTGTGCCGTGCTGCAGCTGCTACATTTGGCTTCGGATTCACTTTTTGGCGCCTACGCCTCTCGAGATGTGTTAATGCAGAAAGGTATTGAAAAACTCTGGTCAACCAACCAGCAGTCTGTCTGCTGTGTCGTATGAAATGCGTGGAAGGAGAGGTACCAACTGTCTGTTACATACAGATGAAAAATAAAGCTCTGACGTGACCTCGGGTCAGCCAGCCTGACGGTCAGAGAAACAGAAACGTGCTGGATTGTGGATCTCTGAGCTGCACATCAAAGATGCACCTATGCACAGATCAAGTCTCAAATCTACCTCATATACATCTGTGTGTGTTTTTCTGTTGATGCCTTTCAAACAAAACTAGCCATGATATTTTCCACCTCAGACAATTAATATCAGTTAACCCCGCCCCCTTTCAGATTTGTTCACCAAAAGAAAAGAAAAGAAAAAACGTCATTAACGCTGTTTATTATTTGTCAGACCGGTTTCATTTTCATACTTTGTAAATATCTATGTTGTATGGAGCTTGAACTAAAATGTAAATATGTTTACTGTATTTGTAATAATTATAATCCATTCGCTGTACAGCATAGATGTGTCATGCAGATATCCTAATTCTGTGTATGGTAATCTTGCACCATTGAACTGTTAGTGAATGAGGCAACAATAAAAGTGGGAAACGTGCATTAGCAGATCAAGTGCTGCCTGCTTATTTCCTGCTTTATTTGAGCTTCTGCTGTAGTTTATTATGTGCTTTTAGCCCCAAGAAACCACCCTTTTACTGTGGCGCACAACAAGATCTTCTGATGTTTGGTGTCATCTTCCTGTGATCTCCTGTGAACAGATGGATTAATTCATTCCAAGTTTATGTATGTAGCACCAAATCACAGCAGGGGCTGAACATTGTAAAGACTCTAGAATAATTATGGAGGCACAACATTTAAAGCTCCCATCCTTCCATCCCACAGACCTAAAAGTTAGTTATATGATAAACAGCCCCGTGTTTGTTTACTTGATTTGTAAAATGCAAAGTGGTGACTTTTTCTCTTCAAGTACGTCCTCATATGGAGACAGTTTTTGTAATGGCCCAAAACAAGTCATTGTTTACAAAAATGTACATTTTATTGGGCAAAATGAGGTAAACAGTGAAGAAAAGTATAAGAAAACAGAGCATAGGATCTCCGGAGACTGTGGCAACTAGAATTATTGTATACATGTGTGTGTATTAAGGACTGACACAGACAAAGAATGAATCAGACAATGAAGCAATGTCCTTTTTAAATGTTTATTTATAAACAGGATAAAACCATTCAAGTATTGAGTCATGAATAAAACATCAACCTCTGATCTGCTAATTGGGAAACAGAGGATGTCAGTGTATTTTTCAGTGCTAGTCCAAATTGAGTGAGATGACTTTACATTTGAATAGATTGGATTACAAGTTATATTTGGTTTTAATTGAATGAGTTCAATTTGATTTAAATCAAGCCAATTCACAACATATAAACTTGAAATATATGATAAGATAAAGGTTGTGCAATAATACAGAGAAAGCCCCAACAATCAAATGACCCCCTATGAGCAAGAACTTGGCAACAGTGGGAAGGAAAAACTCCATTTTCGGCAGAACCAGAATCAGGGAGGGGCCATCTGCCTCCACCGGTTGGGGTAAGAAAATGAAACTAAACTATAGGAAGACAAAGAGGAAAGATGTTCATGATATATATCAAACTTTCCGCTAGCCTTGACTAAAATATTGTTTTTGACAGGAAAGTATTGTTTCATTCATGTTTATTCCACGAGGTGGACAGCAGGAATAAAACAAACCAGATACTAAGAAATAAAGTAAACAATGAAACTTTCTCGATATGCTAAAATTTCCACTGAGACTGGATAAGATTATTCTAAAACTGGTCAAAATACAATTCTCTTCATGCACAGAAATCCCACCCAGTCCCACAACCCAGGACGAATATTCCTTGTGTGTTCTTGAGCTGGACAGAAATTCCTCTTGCTGAGCGGGGTCCACGCCAGCCTCGTGTCAGGCAGACGAGGAGCCTCCTGTCCCAGTCTCGTCCGTCCACTGGGCCCATCACATCCCAGCCCAGTTCGCATTCTGCATTGGAGTCCGTCACTCGATACCACCGCGGCTTCCCTCACGTCATCACCTGTAAGTAAAAACAAATAGGAGCCAGAACCATCATCCCGGAAGCTGCCCTGGCTTATAGCCATGGCGACCCTCTCCCAACACGGCTGCACCCAGTGAACAACAGTGAGACGCTGCTGACAAATGCAGGCAGTGGTATACATCTGCCCTGATGTCAATCACACACGTTGTCTCCTACTGTCGCCGTTCCTGCTGTCGGGACTGGGTCACCACATCACGCTGACCGGTCTCCAGACGAGGCGTCGCACCCCCGACGATCACGCAGCGGCTCCCTCTTTTCCACCTGGCCTTCATGCGTTCCTCTTCCAATCTAGGGCCTCTCTCCTTCCAGTGCTCAGCTTGCTTCCTTTTAATACGACCTATAAAACAGCTGAAAGGACACCTCTGGACACACCTATGCCTCAACATGTGATCACTATCAGCTAATTTTTCCAATGCCCAGCTAATCCACAGTGGATTAAAACAACGTAGAATGACACACTAAAAACATGCGATACAAAAAGAATAAAATCATGCAAATAAAAACTACACTCACAAATAGATACTAAAATCAGAAGAAAACCAAGATAAACGATGAATACAAAATTTCTACTGTGTGCAACTCTTTCAGTCTTTGAATATTTTTCATTTCTTACAATCAGAATTCTCCAATAGATTTGTAGAAGAAAATTATTTTCTTTCATGCATCACCAACTGAACCTTTTATGTTAACGTCTCAAGCTCCAGCCTAACCTCGTTGAATTTTGCTTAGCAAAGTACTTTTCAACTCTAATAATTAGTAAGATTATATTTCTTATCATCTGTTGGTCGTCTGACCTGATAAACTTCAATGAACATTATAACACAGGAGTGATTGTCTCTAAAAATGGGCTCCTGCACGCTTGCAGACATTTTTCCATCACAACTTATGGATGATGAAGGATTTGATTAAAGCTGTGAAACATTATTGATAAACTTCATGTGATGTTACATTAAAGCCAATTTTCTATTAAAATCAGGGACTTTTCTAACTGACCTCTGACCTTTGAGCAGTAGTGTGTACTGTATGCTTGAATGTAACTGTATCTGACCTGGATTTTATCACCAGTTTCAAATAAGAATCTTCTTTAAAGTCTGTCTTTCAATACAAAATAAGTTCAACTTTATCAAGGCTGATGGTAAACTGTCCCTAACAAGTCCACTTTATTGCGTGCTCATTGACTTTCTCCTATCAGACTGTTTAACAAGCCCACTTTATACATGCTTATTAATCTATCACGCTTATCAGTGGCTCATGGTTGCTTAAAGCCTGTGTCTGATAGACTAGATTTACTGACCCTGCGCAAATTTGCGTAAATTCCCCTGAACCTGACACCTCCTAGCACCCCGCTGAGAGGCCTTCAGCTCCATTGTTCTCCTGCTTTTGTTGTGCAATGTCCAATCGTTGTCAGACTCACAACAAAGTACCTGCAGCCTACAATACACCATATTAGTAGTAGCTTTTATGTGCACTATTATGCAATATTAGTTCTTGTCAATCCTTGTCACTACATTGCATGCCTGTCCATAAACATATATACACAGAGTTGTACATATATTTATATATCCATGTTGGGTCTGTCTAGCACAGGCCCACCGCTGGAACGAGACAATTTAAAAACACAGCAAAAGCATTGAACACCAAGTAGGCAAAGTTCTTCGTGTTACTCATGCATGAGGGAGACCTGCCTGGAGCCAAGTGTCGTTCCACCACTTGACCTCCATCAGACTCTCAGCCAGGTTCCCCATAGCACTCCTTTTATTGTGGTTACATGAATATGCATAGGGTCATTAACATATAACATCTTACATAGGTAAACATGTGAACAAAGGATTGTGTGTGTGTGTGTGTGTGTGTGTGGGGTCAGAGTATGACCCCATAAATGACTTCCCTAAACCTACTGGTCTGGAAAGTCCAGCAGTTCATCTAAACAAAAGGCACTTAGACTAAAACAGATATAGCTACGTTTAGCCTACCATAAAACAATAAAACAATGTACGACCTCTTCCCATGCTCCCAGGATGTAGGTGTGGATTCCAGAACACTCTGGAATGCACTCTTTGCAGCCTGCTAAAGATCACACATCCATCACTACACAATTAATTATACACCTCTAAGCATATATAAGTAGATATTTCTAAGCATAAATGACAATCAACAATACAAAACCTAACATTCCCCCCTTTTTGACCTTTATGCTAGAAAAGTTCCCAGTTATGATCACCTCATGTCTGACAGTGTCAATGCAAACATTTTTATACTCAGCATATATCAATCACCCTAAATTACTGTAAAAGTACACAGTTTAACAAATGTATTAGCAGTTATCCCATTCCTCATTGATCTCATCCAATGGCAAACTACATCCTACGAGCAAACAAATGAATTGTTAAGTTAATAGTTAAAATAAGAAAGTAACATTTTCAAAAACATCTCAGCTTGGTGGTGCTCCTCTGGGCGTGCAAATCACATGTCTCTCTACAGAGTGGTTTAAGTTCTGCAGGGCGTCATGAATGCCTCTTCCAGTTGTTTCCATCACTGTCCATAGGACCAGAGTCCAAATGTATGTAGAATAGAAATTCAAACATACCAGTTGGCTTTGTTGTTTGTCAACATGGGTCTCAGTTATCTCCAAAGCTGGAGACCTCTTCAGCACTCTAGTTTTATGGCCTCTACCAACCCCCATCACCTCACTTCAGGCCTTCGTCCTGCGAGGGGGATACTTATGACTCCTCCATTGTCCATGCTCTGCAGAAAAACCCCTCTGTGGAAAGGGTGCTGGGTCCAGTTATCTTACTGCTGTTAAGATCCCAGCAGTCTTCAGAGTGTCATCATATGCACAGTACAGTGACACAGCATTAGGTGATGTTCATAGGAAACTGCTGCCATCACCACCATAGCTTCTGGTTCATGTGCTTTTCACAGAATCATGATGCCATCCTTGGACTCCCTCTGCGCTGCCGATGGAGCTTGGCACGCTCCCCTCATCCTTCAGGTGCCCGTCTGTTGTCCACAATCTCCTCTGTTGGCCTCTGGAAATCCCCCTTGGCACAGCGCTCATTCCAACGCAGCTTCAGTTCCTTCCTGTGGCTCCAAAGTCTGATCTCATGATGGGCCCAAACAGCTCGACCTTTGACCTCAACCACTGCCTGGACTGTCAGCTATGCCTGGAATGGTTCTTGTTTCTCACTGGGCCTCTGAAGATTTCTCAGGAGATGACTGCTGCCCCTGTATTTCCTTGCTAGGAGGAAAAACTTCTATTTGGAGAGCATGTCAACAATCATCAAACCACATTCTTTAGTTCAGTGAACTTCACTTATAGGCCATCAAAGCCTCATCTGAACATGGATGCTCCACTTGCATAGGTTAAAATACCCATAAATGAACTGTTAATCACACAAATCACTGCAACAATAATAGAAAACATTGTTTCATGTTAATCCTGGACCCCTCCTCTTGACACATGGACACTCCCATGAGTCAACTCATCAAACCTAGATTCCTGTCTTAAAGAAAAAAAGGTTAGCTAGATCATGTCCCAGGCAACATCAGGGTGTCTCCTCCGGAGTAGCTCCGTAACCCTGCAATAAAAGATGTTAGCGTGTTTTGCATATTAAGTTTGCTTAACACCAGGCTCTGCCAGGAGCCTGCATACACACCATCATGGCCTGGAAAACAGATCTGGAAGTGAAATCAAACTTCACACCTATAAACAATTGTATCATAAGAGTAATAAAGCATTCAACATCAGCAAGACAAGTGTCATGTGCAGGTTGTCTCAAATCAGTAAACTACAATTATTACCATAATTTGCCTCAGACATGGATCATCCCATGTACTCAGTTAACATTAATGTAATCGGTGACTTCCCTTAAGCAAAGTCACTCCACTCATGTATCACTAGGAGCTCAAAAAACTTATTTGTTTTTCTTATGTCACTTGTCCGCTTCTGCCGAATCCTCTACATGTACTCTTAGAGAAACAAACATTAGCAATACACATTGACCATCCCGGTGGTCAGACGCAGGTCGACAGGTTCCAGAGGTGCTATAAAAGGACCATAAAGTTAGCCATCCATAGCTGTGGAAAGAAGTGACACTAGTTTTCAACACAGGAAATTTCTCACATGTTATTCACATTGTCAAAGTAACCTTCACATTTTCCCAAAAACACAGTGTAACAGCATCACCACTCATAACCTATAAACACAGTTTCTTCACACATAAACCCAGAAATCCTGTAGTAGGAAAAAACATCAACCAGCTGTTCTGGTATAAATCACATGATCAAGTCACATGAAGAACTGTAATGCTGTAGAAAAGAAAATGCAAATGTTAGCGCTGCGCAGATGTATACACTCTTTCTCACAGTTTCCTCTGTGAGCAACACAAGGTAGTGAATAACACCCCTGGTAGATGCACAGACACAGAAAGTGGCACCTAAAAGGTTAAATCATCACGCAACCTCGAATGTTGCTGTCATCATTCTGCTCCTGTAAAAGGAAACACACATAGATTCATCCACCCCTTTGTCCTGTCTAGGTGGAGGTTAACCTTGAGTAGTGGTCAAGCCTTGTCAGCTTTTGTCAGCTTTTACCAATCAGTTTTTTTTTTCTCTTTCACTCATTCATTCATACATTCATTCTTTCTTCCTTTGCTAATAGTGGAATCGATCGTCGCATGACGTTTCCACTCTCAGCAAAATGACGTCATTTCAAAAAGAAAAAGAAGAACTTTAGATCGGATTACCTCGCTGAATCCTTTTTGGGCAGGAACTTACTCTCTAATTGTCCCAGATAAGTGACTTTCTCCTGAGCCCATTTTAATGTGGAGAAGCTCACTTGTAACAATTTTCTCGACGACGTGTCGTACAGCGCTTTCTGTTCTAATCGTGCAGATCTGCTCAAACAGAGATTATCGAACAAAACTTTCAGTGCACAGTGAAAGTAACAAAATAAAAAGGCCTTGTTAAGTCATGACACAAGCTCCTCATCTCAGGAGGGTAAATCATACCATTAGCATGGTTTATCATACCATCATACTAATTGGCAGGCTCAACTTCACAACAAAAGAAAAATCATCAACTAGATTCACTCCAAACCAACCATCAGCTGCACAACACACAACAGAAGCCTAACGTCTTATTAGCTATGAGTTTAATCCCCAGGTCTGTGCTCTTCACTCATTTAGGCCACACACACCCATTTTATTCAGTTTTCCTTTTTCCCTTCATCATAAAACATGTGACATGTTGTCATGCACTTCACAAAAGAAGTTTGTTCTGACGTATTCAGAGTTGTGTATTTAGGTACAGGATACACTCGCACATCAAAACAGGAAACTCAGTGTTTTAGAGTCTCCACTCAACACACAACAAACTCTAACACATCTCATTCACTCGTGCTAAGATTCAGTCACCTTTCCTTAATCTAAGAACGATCAACTAATTTACATATCAGCTATTAACCCACTAAGTTGACAGGACAACAGAAATGCATATTCAAAATGTTATCACAAAAATAGAATTTCCCTCATACAGTAAATTATTTGTGCTGCATCAATCAAGCAGGAAGCATCTCCCAATTTAATATATTAACAACTAAATTTATTGTCTGATTACTGGTTGGTCAAACCAGAATCTTTTTTTTTTCCACAAAAGTTAAACTGTTGTCCTGCAACCTAGAGAGTCAATTTTTATTATTGGATAAATTCAGCATTTGATAACAAGTGTCTGTTAAATTCACACTATTTTAACACTGATGAGAGACAACAAGCTGATCTTCATTGCATGTGTGTTTGTGTTATTAGGCAGGTTTAATGCATGTCTGTGGAGCTGCATATCCAGCAGAACATGTTCTTAAAGCTGCCTGTCCTACACATTTTTCTGCTATTATTTGATCATTTCTTAACTAATGTGCTATGAGTCCACTGGTCTTTGCATCACACTAAGTGACTTGGACAAGATGGTAAACAGACTCACATGCTTAAGATGTTGTCTAATCTTCATGAGTTCTCTTGTGTTTGTGTTAGTAGGGTTAATGCATGTTCTGCTTGTGTGTGTGATTTTGTATATGTTTCTTTTTTTTTGCAGTGTTTCAGACTCCTTCTCAATTTTCCAACTTAAGCAGTCAGTTTTCTTTTCCCCAGGTTTGCTAACCCAAATTTTGATTTCCCATATTAAACAACAAAATTCCTATGTGTTCTCACCACTGCTCTCACTCTATTGTCCTCTCCCACTTCAACAGTCCAATAGCAGGCAGTTCTCCTTCAGCTTTGTCCTGTGTTTCACTGTCTCTTCTTGCCATTTTACTCCAAAGGTGGCAAATGTCAAACTCCAACAGTCTCCTCAGTTCTCCTCAAATGTTCTTGTCACATACACAGTGAAGTTGCAGCTTGTTGGAAACACAGTGCCATTCATCCAATCAGGCAGGATGATGGGTTTGCTCTTCTTCTCTGATGCTGTTTGTCCACACTGCTGCTGCTTGCTGGGACTCTTTGCTCAGGACTTTGCTGCTGTCTCTTTATCTGCCATGTCATTGCTCTTTGGAGCTGCATTCCTTGTCTTCAGGGAGGAGTGAGAGCTCGCTTGTGAGTTTGAGGGACACATGGTTGCTGTAAGTAAGTTAGCCAAAAACTTGGCCTGAATGTTTCCAATGATGTTAAACTATAACTTTCTTCCGACCGCTGCATGTGGAAAATTGATTCAGGTCTGCTTTTCACCTGAAAGTGACAAACTAAGACATTTTCATTATTATTATCACTGCTTAATCAACACACATCTCTCTCTCTCTCTGTTTTTTGAATTCTCATTTCTTAAAAGCAGAAAATGAGATTGTAGTAGTTCTTGGCTGATAAACACAAAACCTTTTTCCTATGATTATTTTTCATCTACAATGTAAATTTTGTCTCTTTTGTACTCTTTTTTTTTCTTCTTTACAATAGCTGGTGACCTGCAGAATCACCGCTCTCACAATCAGAGGCAATTACTTTTACACAGCGCACAAAAACACTGTGACGTCAGACACATTCACACTCACTTTTTTCATCTGCGTAAATAAATCATTTGGCCAATGGCATGTGCCATTGTGATCCATAAATATGATCACAAGTTTATTTAATTTTTTTCAACCCAACAAAACAAATAAACAAAAACATGATGCTGATGCTATGAACTCTCTACACACATGAGTTAAGATGTAGGAAAACTGCTCACGGAAACTCTGCACACTCCAGTTATCACAGTTATCATAGTTCTGTTTCCCTCTCTTTGAAGAGTTCTCAGCCAGCTCCTGATCTGATAATGTGTAGCTTGCTCATCAGCTCA
Organism: Neolamprologus brichardi; assembly: GCF_056152115.1. Taxonomy (NCBI): domain Eukaryota; kingdom Metazoa; phylum Chordata; class Actinopteri; order Cichliformes; family Cichlidae; genus Neolamprologus; species Neolamprologus brichardi. The sequence continues at coordinate 20,335,657 of NC_142116.1, forward strand.
GAAGAGACCACAACGCAACCTCACACAGTGGTTGCGTGCTTTGCCCCACAGTGGCAAAGACTTGCACTTTCATATTCAATTCAGCTCCTCCATCATGTAGTTTTCAGCTGCTTCATACAGGGTTCAGCATATTAGTTGTTTTCATAGGTCTGCTCTATATCTCAACAATGGCTCATAATAAGACGACAGTCTTTCAAACAGGTCAAGTGCCTCTATGCACGTAATTAGTTAAAATATTTACCTATATCACTTCATCTCATATGTCATTTTACTTAATTTGAGCAACCCTAAGCTTAATGCAGATTACTTTTAACAACTGACACAGACGTACACAAACAACACAAATAGGCCTATAACTTTCCCCAGCCTGCGTGAACCCGCACGGCCGTTGAGCTCCTGGACTCGCGTGTACCCGCGCAGTCACTGAGATGCACCTGCCTGCGTGAAACCGCACGGCATAGGCGTCGCTCTCTTTTGTTTATAAGCCTGCGATTAACCGCACGGCTCAGGTCCGCGTGAAACCCGCGCGACCGTGCTCGCGTGAACCCGCGCAGCTACAGCGCTCTTCTTTGTACAGTACTTACTTGGTGTTGCTCTTGCATTAATCTCGAATCCCGTCAATCACCATCCAGCGAGGAGAAAAAACAGACAGCTAATCCACCGGCCCGATGACGAATTCTCACGTCTCGGGACTTTACTACAGGAACTTCTATACGTCCTGGCTGACGTCTTTCGGCGTGTCTCTTTTTCCCCTCGGTGAATGTCAATTCTAGGGATCCGGCTCGAAGGACCAATTAATGTTGGGTCTGTCTAGCACAGGCCCACCGCTGGAACGAGACAATTTAAAAACACAGCAAAAGCATTGAACACCAAGTAGGCAAAGTTCTTCGTGTTACTCATGCATGAGGGAGACCTGCCTGGAGCCAAGTGTCGTTCCACCACTTGACCTCCATCAGACTCTCAGCCAGGTTCCCCATAGCACTCCTTTTATTGTGGTTACATGAATATGCACAGGGTCATTAACATATAACATCTTACATAGGTAAACATGTGAACAAAGGATTGTGTGTGTGTGTGTGTGTGTGTGTGGGGTCAGAGTATGACCCCATAAATGACTTCCCTAAACCTACTGGTCTGGAAAGTCCAGCAGTTCATCTAAACAAAAGGCACTTAGACTAAAACAGATATAGCTACGTTTAGCCTACCATAAAACAATAAAACAATGTACGACCTCTTCCCATGCTCCCAGGATGTAGGTGTGGATTCCAGAACACTCTGGAATGCACTCTTTGCAGCCTGCTAAAGATCACACATCCATCACTACACAATTAATTATACACCTCTAAGCATATATAAGTAGATATTTCTAAGCATAAATGACAATCAACAATACAAAACCTAACAATCCACACCTTACATAATATACATAAAGTCTAGTTTTATATATATATAGTTTTATATATATATAGTTTTTATATATATATATGTCTATATATATATATATATATATATATACACACACACATATATATATATATATATATATATACACATATATATATATATGTGTATATATATATATATATATAAATATATATATACATATATATATATATATATATATAACAAGCGTGTTCACAGGAGTAATGTGAACACGCTTGGTAGAGCGAGTCAGTAATCTGGCTGCTGCGTTTTGTATGGCTTGGAGGCGAGAAAGAGATGATTTATCCAAGCTAGTAAACAGGGAATTACAGTAGTCTAAGCGTGATGACACAAAAACATGAATGAGTTTTTCCAATTCAGCTGAGGAAACCATGTGTCGCAGTTTAGATATGTTTCTTAAATGATAGAAACAGGAACGAGACAAAGATTTTACATGAGAGTCAAGGCCCAGAGAAGAGTCAAATATTACACCGAGATTTCGAATATTTGACTTGACAGATGGACAGAAAGAGGCAAGAACCTGACTGATTTTAGAATGTAGCTCAGGAGGAGCTACGATCATGGTCTCGGTCTTGTTAGTATTTAGAACGAGGTAGTTGCTTGAAAGCCAATCAGAAACCTGGGTTAAGCACTGGACTAGGGTGGACAGCCTATCCAGCTGATGAGGCTTAAAGGACACATGGAGCTGAATGTCATCAGCATAAAAATGATAAGACAGGTCGCTAAAAGATTGAATGATACCAGCTAAAGGAAGCATATAAAAAGAAAATAGTAATGGACCTAAAACTGAGCCCTGTGGGACACCACAGGTCAGGGCAGCAGTGTTAGAGGAGAACCTATCAGTCCTAACAGAAAAGGTCCTGTCTGATAAATATGAAGAAAACCAGTCTAGGGCAGAGCCAGATATACCAGCCAAAACCTTGAGCCTGTTAAGTAGGATTTTGTGGTCGATGGTGTCAAAGGCAGCGCTGAGATCAAGCAAAATGATCACAGAACAGTTCCCTGCGTCAGATGCCATTAACAGATCATTATAGACTCTTAAGAGAGCGGTCTCTGTAGAGTGCTGCTTTTGAAAGCCAGACTGAAAAGGGTCAAGGATGTGTAATTTACATAATAGAGACCTGAACTGATTTTCAACAATTTTTTCAAGTACTTTACTTACAAATGGCAATTTTGAAATAGGTCGGTAATTACTAGCAGAGGTAGGATCAAGATTCTGTTTTTTTAACAGAGGAGTTACCTCAGCATGTTTAAAATAAGATGGAACACAGCCTTGCCTCAGTGAACTGTTGATGATGGATAGTAATGTAGGACCAATGCTGGTGATAGACCCAGACAGGACAGAGGGAGGTAATATATCTACAGAGCATGATGAGGATTTCATTTTACCTAAAACTATAATTAGGTCATTTAGTGTGATTGGAGAAAAGGAGGTAAATGATCCAAGACAGCAAGGGGTATCTTCATAAGGGGAGGCATTGGAGGAAATTTTGGATTTCAAGTCCATCACCTTATTTACAAAGTAATTAAGGAAAGTATTACAATCTTCATCAGAAAGCAACAGAGCATGCTGGGTTGGAGGAGAAACAATACTGTTGATGGTATCAAATAGAATTCTTGAATTATTTTTGTGACGATTTATAAGCTTATTGAAGTAAGAGGATCTGGCCTCTTTGACTGATTCATTATATAGGTAAAGTAGTTCTTTGAAGTGATCACGATGGACAGTCAGACCGGTGGACTTCCACAGACGCTCTGCTTTTCGATAGGAGCGTCGAAGACCACGAGTCTGATTATCTAACCATGGTGTCCGGGAATTAACAGAGCAATAACTGGTTTTGAGAGGAGCAACCTGATTTAGAATGGCAAGACAGTGTTCATTAAAATAATTAGTTAAAAGCTCAACCTCGTTAGAGGAACTTTTAAAATTAAAAAGAGAAGAAAACTTTAAAATGACAGAGTCATCAATAAAGCGCCTGCGCCTAGTAGAACCTTGAGGATGGGACTCTGAATTAACAGATACAGTAAAAGAAACTGACTTATGGTCACTAAAAACAACTTCATTTAAATTCATGTGGTCAAGGGAAACACCATAGGTGAAGACCAAGTCCAGAGTGTGCCCAGCCATATGAGTAGGCCCTGCTACATGCTGAACAAAGTTGAAAGAGTCCATAATGCTCAGGAACTCCTTAGTGGTACTGTTTGTTAAGTCATCCACATGAATGTTGAAATCTCCAACAATGATGACCTTGCCCATTTTAATAGTGGAAGTTAAAAAGTCTTGTAGGTCTGACAAAAAAGATGCAGCAGACCCAGGTGGACGATAAATAAGAATGCCGTATATGGGCTGTTCTCTTCCAATTTTTATCATAAGCATCTCAAAGGAGTTGTAGCAGCTTGAAGAAATCATCTGGCATAAAAAAGTATTTTTAAAAATTACAGCTGTTCCACCTCCTCGTCCAGATATCCAAGGTGCACAGAGAAATGAGCAGTCAGCGGGACAAAGCTCTAAAAGATGTGAGACTTCATTCTCACGCTGCCACGTCTCAGAGATAAACATGAAGTCAAGCTTCTCAGAGCAGAACAAGTCATTTAAAATATAGGACTTATTGGCGATTGAGCGGGCATTAATTAACATCCATTTAAGGCTGCGACTCACCAGGACAGGGGTAGAGTTTCCAAGGACAGAGTCCGCGCTATGCGGTAAGCCACGCAGCAAAGCAGGGTTCCTGCCGCGATGAGGCTTGGCTTTCCAAGCTTTCAGATGACAGCATGGGTGGTAAACATAGTGGGCTGTGGGGATTAATCCAGTTCCGACAAGTTCCAGCCGAATCTCACCGGTAGCAACCCAGGAATAAAGCCCCCAAAGGTCCATCTCTTTCCGAAGACGATGGAGCAGGACGTGAAAGCCGGCTCGCTTCCCTCGCTTTCTCCGACGAGGCCTCTGAAGCAAAAGTGAGCTGACCGGCAAGAGTGGAGGTAGACCTGGTGCTGCGTCGCGCTCTAACGGCGGTAGGAAAACAGCCTCGTTTCGTTGACTCTGAAGGATATCCATTGCAGATTTGATCGCTAGCAACGCATGACGATCATAAATCCGAAGGGAGGTGACACCAGAAAAAACTGTAACAAAAACACATGCATAGCATAAAAAATAAACAAACACACGGACGAAGGCAGCGGCACAGCCAAACACAGGCGCCATCTTGACCTTCGACCTTCGACTCGAACAGTGCGCCTTATGGTCCGAAAAATACGGTGTGTTAAATCTGATTGAACTATAATCCCTCGTCTTCTGCACAGGATGGTGAAGTCAATTCTGTGGATGTCCAGGTTAAGGATAATAGCAACAGCACATACACCTGCACCCACACCCCACGTAAGCCTGTGAAGCACATTGTGATGGTCTCCAGGGGAGACGTTAACATCCCTGAGAGTCCATTCAGGGTGAGTATGCACTCACACACTCTCTCACTTTCACTCTGGCATGCAAGGTTTGCCTTTTCTTCTCACTGAAAAGTCTCTTGAGTTTTGGTGTTTGTGCCCACAGATGAATATCGGAGCAGGCTGTCATCCAAACAAGGTGAAGGTCTCTGACCCTGCAGTGGCAAAGACGGGCCTCAAAGCCTTCCAGCCAACATACTTCACTGAAGGTGGGCTCTGCTGCAGATCTTCCACTGGACATAGGAGAGCTTGACCTCAGCCAGCTGACAGCCCCTCTTACAACACCCTCAGGCCCAGAGGAGCCCTGCCTGCTGAAGATGCTGCGTAACGCTCACATTGGTGAGCGTCCGTCTGATAAGTGAGAAGCTTGCTAAACAGTGAGACTCATCAGAATCCAAATACTTTATTAACCCCTAAGTAAAAGACAGAGGGGGAAAGTAATAAAAGTTCAAGCGTGGAGAAAGAAGCAGGAGCAACTGAAACGGGCTGCATGCACACACAAGAATAAGCGTTGTTAACATCTGTTTTGTCTGTCTTAGGAATCTCGTTTGTTCCCAGAGAGATTGGTGAGAACCTTCTTAACATCAAGAAGAACGGCCGTCATGTTCCCAGCAGCCCAATTGCTGTTATGATCAAGCAGTCAGGGATTGGTGATGTGAGCCGTGTGAGTGGACCGTGGCTGACCGAGGCCAGGACTTTTCAGCCTTGAGAGTTCATCATTGATGCAGGTATATGCTCAGTGAAAGCTTAGATACTGTGATATTTTTCTTTTTAAACATTCAAATAGAATTTTTGTCAGTCTCATCTTGTTATATTAGGCTTCATCTGCTTGAGCCTTTCCACTGAAGGACCCAGTTAAGTGGGCATTAACACTGAGGACCAGGAGGATGGCTGGTGACACAATGTGTTGCTTTTTGAGGTCTTTTAGCCTGTTTCACTTTGTCAGACAGGTTCTATTTAACTGATTTCTTGATTCACAAGTCTGCAATTAATCAGGCCTGAGTGTGTTTAGTAACACTGAACTGAGGTTTCCAAAATTGGTTAATCACAGTTAACTCGTGATTTAACAAGAGGGGCAATTTGTTTTTACACAGGACCAGGGAGGTTTGGATCATCTTTCTCCCTAATCTATGAAATCATCATTTAAAAACTGCATTTTGTATTAACTTGTCTTATCTGTGTCTAATATTAAAATGAGTTTGATGATCTGAAACATGTAAGTGTGATAAATATGCAAACCACTAGGAAATCAGGAAGGGGGCAAACACCTTTTCACATCACTGTAGACGTGATTACAGAATACCTTTTACATCCTGGATTACAATAGGATATCCATCAACGGCAGATACTGGTCTCCATGACACACAGATACTGGAGTGGTCTGACCTGACCACACTCGCACTGCTTACCCACAAAGTGTCTAGAGAGACAGAAAAAAGCCAGAAAACAAACAAAAAACACAAAGCCAAAGAATGTCATCTGCACACTAGCATGGACAATAAACGCAGACACAGTGCACCCAGTAATTTTTGAACTTCCAACCAAGTATCAAGAGCAGTACTGTCATTGTACCGGTACTGGCTGCTGTCTCATTGTTCAGAGAGCCCATCATTATGCAGAGAAAGGAATCTGTGTCTCTGGACCAAAATGACTGTACGTGTAGTGCTGTAGAAACAATACTGCCCAAAAACCTTGATGTTTCTATATGTGGAAACCTTCAAGTATGCATGTCCTCCTGTAAGGGTAAAGTAATGGGACATTTGCACTTTTTGCATGTAAGCCTGTTGGTCTTAACTGGAAGTTGCACTTGAGCTGTCTTGGCATCTTTCCTTGTTTGACTCACCAGTTTTGCCCTAAGCTGAATCGCTGCCTCCTTCTCTGTTGTGGTACTCAGCGGTGACTAACATGTTGTAATGTGTATCTGGCTGCAATGACTCCAGCATCACCTGCTTCTCTCCACCAGGGACCAGCACCTGCAGACAACAAACAACACTATCATCCCAACACAGTCAGAACTCATTTAAAGTTTTGGGACTTATGGAATTTCTGGAATTCTGACACATGACAGCCGGCTGAAGGCCAGAAGAGGTGAAGATGTAATGACTACGACCCACTCACAGTGTGATCCTGGCTATCAGCTCCAGTTAAAGCCATGTAGGACATGTGATACTGGAGGACATGAGCATTGGGAGGTACCCAGCTGATCACCATGCTGACGGCAGTCTCATCAGAAACCGTGAGGCTGGTTGGGCCTCCACCAGACACTGCAGCAACATCATAGAAGAGATAAAGTACCACAGCTAATGACACTTAACCCTCACTTTGTTCCTTTAAAGGAGGAAATTATTTTGGCAGCAGAGCAAAGTGTTTTTATAGAAAATAAATGTAAAGTATAACAGAGAATTTGATACTTTGATTTGATACTTTAACCTCACTACATTTATTTCATAGCTCAGAGTTCTAGTTATTCAAAGATGAGAATTTAGATGTGAAATTTAACCTTTAAGTGACTAGTACTTTGAGAACTGCCATCAATTACACAATGAAGTTCATTTACGTACAGGTTATTGTATTAGTAATGCTATATTGTACATAGAGACAGAATATGACATGAAGGGCTACTGACCACAGAAAAGTAAAAGATAACTGGGCCTAAAGACTAACGGGAGACAAACAAGCTTTCTGTGATTCTATTTGTGTTTTTGTGGTAATCTTGGATATCTTAGGTTGTCTCATTACTGTCATATATGTCCTATCATTAAAACACTGGCTTCTAACAACTAACAGTGTCTCAAAAATTATTTAATAAATAAACAAATAATATGGATGCATGACTCAAATGCATGACTTTTAACTTGTGTATTTTTTAGGCTGAACACTGCTGCTAATGTGACTTAACACATTAGCATTGACTGTCTGAGAAATTACTTACCCTAAGGTCAGAAGGAGGAGGCACCTTCACTAGAAGAAAAGAATAATGTGTACGGGAATTTTTTAAAAATGACAAAGCTACATTTTGACATCTTTCATTATTAATAACATTTACAGTACTGTGCAAAAGTCGTGAGCCACACGCTGAAGTATTTCTTTGGACATTATCTGGTTTTTCCACTCCTTTTTAGTCCAGTTCTTGTACCTGACCATTTTCTGAGTAATTGTTTTTGTTTGTTTGTTTTTTGTTTGTGTAAACACTTTGCACTGACCATTATTGGAGAACTAAAAAGCACCTAAGTCGAGGAATGTGTGTGCACATAACAGAAAACTTGGGAAAGAACCAATTTTAAATCTTTAAGCACTTTGTTACTAGCAGCCTGTCACAAAAACACATTTTGTATAGTGTTTTTTTTTTATCTTGTGAATAAAATGTATACAAATGTGTGTGATTAATCACAATGTGTTAGTGTGTAATCACCCTGAGACATGCATGCCTGTCTGCTAGCATCAGATCTAAAGCCATTTCTGATTTGGAGATGCAGCCTGCAGATTCTGTCCAGATTATCCCAGCTCTCGTCACTAAACATCCAGTCTTCACTTATCAAATGTGTAAAATTCAAGGCTGGTCCTTAAAAGCTCCCAACAACGCAAAAACTGCATAGCCACACAAGTCCCAGCGTTTCCCACCGCAGCAGCTGTGAAAAGAAAGTGGAGAAAGGATGAATGAGTCTGTGCTTATAGCTCTCCGCTCTCCCCCAAGCTGGCGTTGTTCTTGGTAGCCATGACAACGGAGATAGTCCCAGCTTTATAAATAAAGGCCCCAACACCCCAAAAAAGAAAAATACATCGGGATTCCCTGCGCAGACCAGGAATCCCCCTAGCAGACCGAAGCTACAGAGAGGATTTGGAGTGATTGAGTGAGAATCGAACTGGCGCCTGTCTGTGCTTCAACCTGCCAGGGGCCGTCAAGTGCTCTGCGCCACCTGCCGGCAAATATGATATATTTGACTTCTCTGTTTTTTTCTCTCTGAATTACTTTTGAAAAGGAAAAATAATAATTTTAATGTGAGGCAAAACATGTATGGTGCTCGGTAAAGATGACACGCCGACCCACTTCTTCTTTTTTTTTTTTTGTTTGAGAAAGTTTGTTTTCATATTAAACCAGTGTCAGTGACGTTATTCTACGCGACTACCACAGGTAAAGAAAAGCCTGAATCTGTAGATCTTTTTCTTTTATTTTTATTGTCTAAAACACAAGAGATTAAAAAAAACCCACAGGGAAACATAGGAAATAATGTTTTGTGAGGCAATGACTTGTTGGCACAAGAAGAGTGGTCCTTGGTAGCCATGACAACAAGGAGGTCTGTTTGTTTGTGGCAGGTAAAAGAAAAAAAAGAAAGAAAAGAAAAAAGTCAGGGGAAGCCCAGGCTGAACAAGGTTCATCCCTTAGAGTTTTCACTCCAAGATCACCTGCCTGGACCTCGCCCTAGCAGGTGAACATACAGAGCCAGGTGAGCCGAGGGCTCGAACCCGGGCCTGTATGTTACTAACCTGCTAGCCCGCCACATGTCGCCACATGACGGGATATGAGAATGGGGAAAATTCTTCTATTTAAAGAACACTACGTGCACATCGAGTGACCAGCCTTTTCCATTAGTTGGAGACCACACATTTTTGCACTCAAATACTCACCAAATTTTACACACTCACACCTGGTTTTTTTGCCTGCACACCACTTATTTCTCAACAACCACTCCTTTTTCATCTCTGTTACCTTGCCTTTATTACATATTTATTACATCCTCTTAGCTAGCATCAATGACTGGACAAAAGAGCAACACAGTGCTTTTCTCATCATTTCTTTAGTCACGCTCAAGTCATTCACCTCTACGGATTAGCTAAACCAACTTTACAAAACAAGTTTCCCCGAAGAGCCCACTTCTCATCTTAGCTGCCTAGATTTCAGGACCTAGCTAAGGACAGTGGCCACAAACACATTTAACTTACCGAAAAATAGCTGCGGGGCCTCAGTCTGTCTGTGGGGCATAGCTAGACTGGCCATCGGGCATACTGGGTATTTGCCGGGTAGGCCGATGGTAATTTTTCGTTTTAAATGGGCCGATGTTTTGTTGTTGTTGTCTTTTTTTCTTAACCGTGTAAACAGTGAAAGGTGGCGGATTGGACAGATGCTGGCAGACGTGTAAAAATAACTCAATTGTTTGGTAGTGGCTGTGGTGGAGCTTTCACAGCTTCAGTAAAATTAGCAAGTGGTGGAAGCCAGCAGGTGGATGGGGGAAAGGGGAGGCGGAGGTGGAGAGACCCAAGGCGGCCGCGGGTCCGACTGTCAGGTGAAATGAGCTTCAGGTAAGAAGTTATGACCTGCAGTCTATCTGGGTCAAACCAAGTTTAGGTGTAGTTTATTTTCGTTGTGCTAACTTTTTACAGTCAGTTACAATAACTCGTACTGTGTACTAGCTAGCATGATGGAGTTTCTATACAGTTGGGTGGGTGCTATATGTTACTGGTGAACTTTATTTTATTCATATGGTTAGTTAGTAGAGTTGCCTACCATCCTGTAAAAAACGGAATCCTCTGGTATTCAGAGTTAATATTACATGTTTCGTATTGAGCTGAAAATACACGGATTTGTCCCATACTTCAGCTACAATTTAAGAAAAGACAAAAAGCTGGAGTTATTCTGTGTCTTTACGCTGTCAGCTGCCTCTTCTTCTCTCATTCTCCCCCCTCCCTCTCCTGCTGCTACTGCAATCATGAAACTGATCAATGATCAGCTGATCAGCGTTTCTGCCGCAAGTCCCATCTTTCTTGCTTGTTTATCTCCCGCTTTGCGCCAGAAAGAGGAAACTAGCGGAGGTCGTGTTAAACAGCAGAAGCGCCTTTAAACTTGATAAGCTGTTGTTAGAATTGATTTAATATTACTTTCTAGTATCAGCTGATGTTTGTTGGAGCCATAAAAGCTGCTGGTTATCTGGTGAGAGGGAAACAAAAAAGGCCAGGTAGAGCATTAACAGGGAAAGGGGGGCACAAAGAAATACTTTTCTTTCTTATTCTCATTTAAAATTTCTAGCTTTTAATAAATAATTATCCAAATCTTACAACCAAAGTTTTCATCTGATGTCAAATGTATAGAAATCCATTATTGTACATAGTAAGTTTTTTTCAGGGTCCCAACATAATTTCATAATAAACATAATAAACAACATTTAAAGCTCCCATCCTTCCATCCCACAGACCTAAAAGTTAGTTATATGATAAACAGCCCCGTGTTTGTTTACTTGATTTGTAAAATGCAAAGTGGTGACTTTTTCTCTTCAAGTACGTCCTCATATGGAGACAGTTTTTTTAATGGCCCAAAACAAGTCATTGTTTACAAAAATGTACATTTTATTGGGCAAAATGAGGTAAACAGTGAAGAAAAGTATAAGAAAACAGAGCATAGGATCTCCGGAGACTGTGGCAACTAGAATTATTGTATACATGTGTGTGTATTAAGGACTGACACAGACAAAGAATGAATCAGACAATGAAGCAATGTCCTTTTTAAATGTTTATTTATAAACAGGATAAAACCATTCAAGTATTGAGTCATGAATAAAACATCAACCTCTGATCTGTTAATTGGGAAACAGAGGATGTCAGTGTATTTTTCAGTGTTAGTCCAAATTGAGTGAGATGACTTTACATTTGAATAGATTGGATTACAAGTTATATTTGGTTTTAATTGAATGAGTTCAATTTGATTTAAATCAAGCCAATTCACAACATATAAACTTGAAATATATGGTAAGATAAAGGTTGTGCAATAATACAGAGAAAGCCCCAACAATCAAATGACCCCCTATGAGCAAGAACTTGGCAACAGTGGGAAGGAAAAACTCCATTTTCGGCAGAACCAGAATCAGGGAGGGGCCATCTGCCTCCACCGGTTGGGGGAAGAAAATGAAACTAAACTATAGGAAGACAAAGAGGAAAGATGTTCATGATATATATGAAACTTTCCGCTAGCCTTGACTAAAATATTGTTTTTGACAGGAAAGTATTGTTTCATTCATGTTTATTCCACGAGGTGGACAGCAGGAATAAAACAAACCAGATACTAAGAAATAAAGTATACAATGAAACTTTCTCGATATGCTAAAATTCCCACTGAGACTGGATAAGATTATTCTAAAACTGGTCAAAATACAATTCTCTTCATGCACAGAAATCCCACCCAGTCCCACAACCCAGGACGAATATTCCTTGTGTGTTCTTGAGCTGGACAGAAATTCCTCTTGCTGAGCGGGGTCCACGCCAGCCTCGTGTCAGGCAGACGAGGAGCCTCCTTTCCCAGTCTCGTCCGTCCACTGGGCCCATCACATCCCAGCCCAGTTCGCATTCTGCATTGGAGTCCGTCACTCGATACCACCGCGGCTCCCCTCACGTCATCACCTGTAAGTAAAAACAAATAGGAGCCAGAACCATCATCCCGGAAGCTGCCCTGGCTTATAGCCATGGCGACCCTCTCCCAACACGGCTGCACCCAGTGAACAACAGTGAGACGCTGCTGACAAATGCAGGCAGTGGTATACATCTGCCCTGATGTCAATCACACACGTTGTCTCCTACTGTCGCCGTTCCTGCTGTCGGGACTGGGTCACCACATCACGCTGACCGGTCTCCAGACGAGGCGTCGCACCCCCCACGATCACGCAGCGGCTCCCTCTTTTCCACCTGGCCTTCATGCGTTCCTCTTCCAATCTAGGGCCTCTCTCCTTCCAGTGCTCAGCTTGCTTCCTTTTAATACGACCTATAAAACAGCTGAAAGGACACCTCTGGACACACCCATGCCTCAACATGTGATCACTATCAGCTAATTTTTCCAATGCCCAGCTAATCCACAGTGGATTAAAACACGTAGAATGACACACTAAAAACATGCGATACAAACAGAATAAAATCATGCAAATAAAAACTACACTCACAAATAGATACTAAAATCAGAAGAAAACCAAGATAAACGATGAATACAAAATTTCTACTGTGTGCAACTCTTTCAGTCTTTGAATATTTTTCACTTCTTACAATCAGAATTCTCCAATAGATTTGTAGAAGAAAATGATTTTCTTTCATGCATCACCAACTGAACCTTTTATGTTAACGTCTCAAGCTCCAGCCTGACCTCATTGAATTTTGCTTAGCAAAGTACTTTTCAACTCTAATAATTAGTAAGATTATATTTCTTATCATCTGTTGGTCGTCTGACCTGATAAACTTCAATGAACATTATAACACAGGAGTGATTGTCTCTAAAAATGGGCTCCTGCACGCTTGCAGACATTTTTCCATCACAACTTATGGATGATGAAGGATTTGATTAAAGCTGTGAAACATTACTGATAAACTTCATGTGATGTTACATTAAAGCCAATTTTCTATTAAAATCAGGGACTTTTCTAACTGACCTCTGACCTTTGAGCAGTAGTGTGTACTGTATGCTTGTATGTAACTGTATCTGACCTGGATTTTATCACCAGTTTCAAATAAGAATCTTCTTTAAAGTCTGTCTTTCAATACAAATGAAGTTAAACTTTATCAAGGCTGATGGTAAACTGTCCCTAACAAGTCCACTTTATTGCGTGCTCATTGACTTTCTCCTATCAGACTGTTTAACAAGCCCACTTTATACATGCTTATTAATCTATCACGCTTATCAGTGGCTCATGGTTGCTTAAAGCCTGTGTCTGAAAGACTAGATTTACTGACCCTGCGCAAATTTGCGTAAATTCCCCTGAACCTAACACCTCCCAGCACCCCGCTGAGAGGCCTTCAGCTCCATTGTTCTCCTGCTTTTGTTGTGCAAATATACCCTTCCCCAACCCCCAACCAGGAGAGATTCAGGAGACAAGAGAGAACCAGGAGAAGGTCTGTCCTTCCAATCGTTGTCAGACTCACAACAAAGTACCTGCAGCCTACAATACACCATATTAGTAGTAGCTTTTATGTGCACCATTTTGCAATATTAGTTCTTGTCAATCCTTGTCACTACATTGCATGCCTGTCCATAAACATATATACACAGAGTTGTACATATATTTATATATCCACACCTTACATAATATACATAAAGTCTAGTTTTATATATATATATATATATATATATATATATATATATATATATATATATATATATATATATATATATATATATATATACATATATATGTCATGAGTTTCTTCTCTGAAGCTGCTCTATTTCTCTTCAGGTTTCTCTCAGACCAAGATTGAATGTGATGACAAGGGTGATGGATTGTGTGACATGTGCTGCTGGCCCACAGAACCAGGTGAGTATGCTGTCCATGTGCTCTGCAACAATGAGGACATCCAACACTCTCAGTTAAGATCAGTTTTCACGATTGTTGCCTCAAGATCATGGTGGTGGGCTTGTGATGGACACACTTTTCATGGCTGAAAGCTCTCCTGTAGAGGCTAAGCCTAGGCTTGAAGCCACTGGGGTGTTCGTTGGCGGGGGTGACGCGATGTCACTGGTATGCATGAACTTGTTAAACTTGATACAGTCCAATAACTCCAGCCTTACTCATCTTGTCCTTCAGATTCTTTATTTCCAGGATTGAACATAGCAGCACAGCGGTCACAAACTGTTTGCTTCCTCCCGATCAACAACACACCTGCCGCTAATTACGCGTGTCTACCTTAAATATCTTCACAAACTCAAAATGTGACCCCTAGCACCAAACGCTTGCTGCAGTTCTTGGTGTCAGAGGTGACACACAAGGTATCGGGTTTTCGCTGCAATTACTTTTTCATATAGGACCAAGTATGTTTGGATAGCTTTTTCCCCTTGAAAACTGCCGTTTAATATTAGACATTCTTGTCTAATATTAAAAATGGATTGATCTGAAACGTGTAAGTGTGACAAATATGGAATAAGATACGAAATCAGAAAGGAGGCAAATATTTTTTCACAGCGCTATAGTCTGTAAATGATCTTTTGGCTATAGTAGATCTTTGACTTGTTCCTTTTCTAATAGTTTGTTTAAAATAGTTTTCTCTAGGTTAAGGCGTACGGTCCAGGCCTTCAGAGCAGTGGTCTGGCCGTTGGAAAACCCACAGTTGATGCCAAGCAAGGAGGAAAAGCTCCTCTGAAAATTATAGCCCAGGTATATCTGGCTTTGTATATGATCACAAATATGTTAAATATATTGTATGTACCGTATTTTTCGGATTATGAGTCGCACTTAAAATCCTTTAATTATCTCAAAAATCGACAGTGCGCCTTATGTATGAATTCTGGTTGTGCTTACTGACCATGAACCGATTTTATGTAATACACGGCGCTCAAAAATCTGTCAAAAAAGGTTTTAGTACGACTTTGGTAAGCCACCAAGTCGCACCGCTTGATGGATTGTCGGAGCATTACGGCTACGTAGTCAGGAGCCTCGCGGATACGTACTGTGCTTCAACATAATATTACTGTATTGTGTGTGGATAATGACCCCAAAATGCCACCTGTTAAGAGACATGCTGACGAAGCGGATTTCAAAGTCAAGGCTGTCGGTCACGCAGTAGAACATGAGAATAGAGCAGCTGCGAGAGATTTCAACATCAATGAATCAATGGTACGGAAGTGGAGGAAGCAAGAAGAAAGAGTTGAGTAAAGTTTGACTTATCTTATCTGGCTGTTTTCTTTCGCTTAATGCGTTTTATAGTCCAGTGCGCCTGGTGTATGAAACCAGACCTGTTCATCAACAGTGCGCCTTATGGTCCGAAAAATACGCTGTGTTAAATCTGATTGAACTATAATCCCTCGTCTTCTGCACAGGATGGTGAAGTCAATTCTGTGGATGTCCAGGTTAAGGATAATAGCAACAGCACATACACCTGCACCCACACCCCACGTAAGCCTGTGAAGCACATTGTGATGGTCTCCAGGGGAGACGTTAACATCCCTGAGAGTCCATTCAGGGTGAGTATGCACTCACACACTCTCTCACTTTCACTCTGGCATGCAAGGTTTGCCTTTTCTTCTCACTGAAAAGTCTCTTGAGTTTTGGTGTTTGTGCCCACAGATGAATATCGGAGCAGGCTGTCATCCAAACAAGGTGAAGGTCTCTGACCCTGCAGTGGCAAAGACGGGCCTCAAAGCCTTCCAGCCAACATACTTCACTGAAGGTGGGCTCTGCTGCAGATCTTCCACTGGACATAGGAGAGCTTGACCTCAGCCAGCTGACAGCCCCTCTTACAACACCCTCAGGCCCAGAGGAGCCCTGCCTGCTGAAGATGCTGCGTAACGCTCACATTGGTGAGCGTCCGTCTGATAAGTGAGAAGCTTGCTAAACAGTGAGACTCATCAGAATCCAAATACTTTATTAACCCCTAAGTAAAAGACAGAGGGGGAAAGTAATAAAAGTTCAAGCGTGGAGAAAGAAGCAGGAGCAACTGAAACGGGCTGCATGCACACACAAGAATAAGCGTTGTTAACATCTGTTTTGTCTGTCTTAGGAATCTCGTTTGTTCCCAGAGAGATTGGTGAGAACCTTCTTAACATCAAGAAGAACGGCCGTCATGTTCCCAGCAGCCCAATTGCTGTTATGATCAAGCAGTCAGGGATTGGTGATGTGAGCCGTGTGAGTGGACCGTGGCTGACCGAGGCCAGGACTTTTCAGCCTTGAGAGTTCATCATTGATGCAGGTATATGCTCAGTGAAAGCTTAGATACTGTGATATTTTTCTTTTTAAACATTCAAATAGAATTTTTGTCAGTCTCATCTTGTTATATTAGGCTTCATCTGCTTGAGCCTTTCCACTGAAGGACCCAGTTAAGTGGGCATTAACACTGAGGACCAGGAGGATGGCTGGTGACACAATGTGTTGCTTTTTGAGGTCTTTTAGCCTGTTTCACTTTGTCAGACAGCTTCTATTTAACTGATTTCTTGATTCACAAGTCTGCAATTAATCAGGCCTGAGTGTGTTTAGTAACACTGAACTGAGGTTTCCAAAATTGGTTAATCACAGTTAACTCGTGATTTAACAAGAGGGGCAATTTGTTTTTACACAGGACCAGGGAGGTTTGGATCATCTTTCTCCCTAATCTATGAAATCATCATTTAAAAACTGCATTTTGTATTAACTTGTCTTATCTGTGTCTAATATTAAAATGAGTTTGATGATCTGAAACATGTAAGTGTGATAAATATGCAAACCACTAGGAAATCAGGAAGGGGGCAAACACCTTTTCACATCACTGTAGACGTGATTACAGAATACCTTTTACATCCTGGATTACAATAGGATATCCATCAACGGCAGATACTGGTCTCCATGACACACAGATACTGGAGTGGTCTGACCTGACCACACTCGCACTGCTTACCCACAAAGTGTCTAGAGAGACAGAAAAAAGCCAGAAAACAAACAAAAAACACAAAGCCAAAGAATGTCATCTGCACACTAGCATGGACAATAAACGCAGACACAGTGCACCCAGTAATTTTTGAACTTCCAACCAAGTATCAAGAGCAGTACTGTCATTGTACCGGTACTGGCTGCTGTCTCATTGTTCAGAGAGCCCATCATTATGCAGAGAAAGGAATCTGTGTCTCTGGACCAAAATGACTGTACGTGTAGTGCTGTAGAAACAATACTGCCCAAAAACCTTGATGTTTCTATATGTGGAAACCTTCAAGTATGCATGTCCTCCTGTAAGGGTAAAGTAATGGGACATTTGCACTTTTTGCATGTAAGCCTGTTGGTCTTAACTGGAAGTTGCACTTGAGCTGTCTTGGCATCTTTCCTTGTTTGACTCACCAGTTTTGCCCTGAGCTGAATCGCTGCCTCCTTCTCTGTTGTGGTACTCAGCGGTGACTAACATGTTGTAATGTGTATCTGGCTGCAATGACTCCAGCATCACCTGCTTCTCTCCACCAGGGACCAGCACCTGCAGACAACAAACAACACTATCATCCCAACACAGTCAGAACTCATTTAAAGTTTTGGGACTTATGGAATTTCTGGAATTCTGACACATGACAGCCGGCTGAAGCCCAGAAGAGGTGAAGATGTAATGACTACGACCCACTCACAGTGTGATCCTGGCTATCAGCTCCAGTTAAAGCCATGTAGGACATGTGATACTGGAGGACATGAGCATTGGGAGGTACCCAGCTGATCACCATGCTGACGGCAGTCTCATCAGAAACCGTGAGGCTGGTTGGGCCTCCACCAGACACTGCAGCAACATCATAGAAGAGATAAAGTACCACAGCTAATGACACTTAACCCTCACTTTGTTCCTTTAAACGAGGAAATTATTTTGGCAGCAGAGCAAAGTGTTTTTATAGAAAATAAATGTAAAGTATAACAGAGAATTTGATACTTTGATTTGATACTTTAACCTCACTACATTTATTTCATAGCTCAGAGTTCTAGTTATTCAAAGATGAGAATTTAGATGTGAAATTTAACCTTTAAGTGACTAGTACTTTGACAACTGCCATCAATTACACAATCAAGTTCATTTACGTACAGGTTATTGTATTAGTAATGCTATATTGTACATAGAGACAGAATATGACATGAAGGGCTACTGACCACAGAAAAGTAAAAGCTAACTGGGCCTAAAGACTAACGGGAGACAAACAAGCTTTCTGTGATTCTATTTGTGTTTTTGTGGTAATCTTGGATATCTTAGGTTGTCTCATTACTGTCATATATGTCCTATCGTTAAAACACTGGCTTCTAACAACTAACAGTGTCTCAAAAATAATTTAATAAATAAACAAATAATATGGATGCATGACTCAAATGCATGACTTTTAACTTGTGTATTTTTTAGGCTGAACACTGCTGCTAATGTGACTTAGCACATTAGCATTGACTGTCTGACAAATTAGTTACCCTAAGGTCAGAAGGAGGAGGCACCTTCACTAGAAGAAAAGAATAATGTGTACGGGAATTTTTTAAAAATGACAAAGCTACATTTTGACATCTTTCATTATTAATAACATTTACAGTACTGTGCAAAAGTCGTGAGCCACACGCTGAACTATTTCTTTGGACATTATCTGGTTTTTCCACTCCTTTTTAGTCCAGTTCTTGTACCTGACCATTTTCTGAGTAATGTTTTTGTTTGTTTGTTTTTTGTTTGTGTAAACACTTTGCACTGACCATTATTGGAGAACTAAAAAGCGCCTAAGTCGAGGAATGTGTGTGCACATAACAGAAAACTTGGGAAAGAACCAATTTTAAATCTTTAAGCACTTTGTTACTAGCAGCTGTTAAGATTCAATATTGAGGAGGGGTAGAGGAGGTAATCAACTTCCATAATAACAACACTGATCCGGCCGGGTGGAGTCAAACGATGATTTTAATGCACACGCGTGGGAAGATCGCCCGCTGCACGCAGACAGCGCCGATCCCCAATTTACAGAGCATAAGCAGGTGTTTTATACCTTCTGGGCTTAAATTTACTACACACCTAAACGTCACTCAGATACAGTTCATACATAGGTTTCAAAACCACAATGACTTAAGACAGTTTAAAAATAACATTGTCTCCATCTCCACAGCAAATGCTTCCTGTCATCTGACTTTTACTTCCCGTCTGGAAAACCAAACTGTTCCTCTGTTTGTAGAGACAGCTAGAAACTATTCCTCTTTTACAGAGACAATTTTAGAGTTACAAGCAAACATGATTAACCTCTCACCTATAAATGAGATAAAGTCTACTGTGTGTTTGTGTCATCATGAACTGCACTCAGTTTCAACTTGTAACCTTTTCCACCAGACAGAAGGCCAGCACGTACACATTTCAGATTATAACAAGCATTCAAAAGCATTTAAGATCATAGATTCAACTCAACAGTTTAGAGTGGTTATAACTGCAATGGTAACGATGATGATCATTAACAATAGCAGTAAAATATATTTCTAATTGCTCACATTCCCTCTCTTGGTGACCCTTTTTCCTTAAAAAATAGGGTCACCACACTTATTTGTGTCATTGCTCTGACCCTCTCTAGCAGTCCTCTGGCTCAGCCAATCATATAACAACATATGGTCATCTAAGTGGTCCAGTAATAAACGTCAGCTCCCCCTTAAGAACAGTCCATGCATGAGATTAGGTTTTTTCTGGGTCCCTCTCTTGTGGTCCGTCAGGTCTCAGGCTTCCAGGATCCTCACCCCCTGTGGTCGCCGAGATCTCCTGCAAAGGAATAAAACACCTTTTCCTACGCCTCCCTAACTTATCATGTTTATCAATTGTTCTCTTGGTTCAAACTTGGTTCAACCTATTATGTCTGGGACTCTTTAATCAAAAGCATGAACCTAATTATCTTTTGACTTATTAACTATTATTTATACATATTCTTCAACATTACTCATCTCAGTAATCATCATTTCAACACTCTTAAAGCGCTGCTTTCACGTCCCTGCATATGTTTACTGTTGCTCGCTCTATTTTCCCTTATCTGATCATCAACATCCTGTACACAACTGTCGCTGCTGCAAGGGCCTCCACTCTGACCTAAAAGTCACCTTTCCCAATAGATCACAAGAAAATCATTATAAGCGCCTATTCTACTAAAAGATCAAAAAGAAAACAACCATTTTAATCAATTAAGTTTAAGCATATAAGCAATTACTCATGCATAAAGTTCATCAGAGCTAAACGCTGCCTAGAAACAACTCCTGTGTGTTAACACTAACTTCATTTTAAAACTCATATTTCCTGTGTCATAACCTGTTGTTGATATAGCATCTTTATCTCATTTTGCTCCTCTGTAAACTAGAGTTAACTTCTACAGTGGCCTCTCTTGTTAATGGCCTGAATTATATCAACAAGTTTCTCCTCTTTCAGCCAGATTCAGTTATAAGCTAAATGAATTTCAAGTTTATGGATTCTATGTGTTTGTAAGCATGTGCGCCCCTTTATGCTCTCGTCACTTAGCACAATAAATTGCCTGGACATTCGCGCCAAACAAAGCTTTTGACCTTCATTAATAGACTGAGCCACAACTCTTTAATTAGCACAAAAACACATTTTGTATAGTGTTTTTTTTTTTATCTTGTGAATAAAATGTATACAAATGTGTGTGATTAATCACAATGTGTTAGTGTGTAATCACCCTGAGACATGCATGCCTGTCTGCTAGCATCAGATCTAAAGCCATTTCTGATTTGGAGATGCAGCCTGCAGATTCTGTCCAGATTATCCCAGCTCTCGTCACTAAACATCCAGTCTTCACTTATCAAATGTGTAAAATTCAAGGCTGGTCCTTAAAAGCTCCCAACAACGCAAAAACTGCATAGCCACACAAGTCCCAGCGTTTCCCACCGCAGCAGCTGTGAAAAGAAAGTGGAGAAAGGATGAATGAGTCTGTGCTTATCGCTCTCCGCTCTCCCCCAAGCTGGCGTTGTTCTTGGTAGCCATGACAACGGAGATAGTCCCAGCTTTATAAATAAAGGCCCCAACAAAGAAAAAAACATCGAGATTCCCTGCGCAGACCAGGAATCCCCCTAGCAGACCGAAGCTACAGAGAGGATTTGGAGTGAGTTTGTGAGTGATTGAGTGAGAATCGAACTGGCGCCTGTCTGTGCTTCAACCTGCCAGGCGCCGGCAAGTGCTCTGCGCCACCTGCCGGGCTGTAGAATTAGTGCAAATTTGATATATTTGACTTCTCTGTTTTTTTCTCTCTGAATTACTTTTGAAAAGGAAAAATAATAATTTTAATGTGAGGCAAAACATGTATGGTGCTCGGTAAAGATGACACGCCGACCCACTTCTTCTTCTTTTTTTTTTTTTTGAGAAAGTTTGTTTTCATATTAAACCAGTGTCAGTGACGTCATTCTACGCGACTACCACAGGTAAAGAAAAGCCTGAATCTGTAGATCTTTTTCTTTTATTTTTTGTTGTCTAAAACACAAGAGATAAAAAAAAAAACCACAGGGAAACATAGGAAATAATGTTTTGTGAGGCAATGACTTGTTGGCACAAGAAGAGTGGTCCTTGGTAGCCATGACAACAAGGAGGTCTGTTTGTTTGTGGCAGGTAAAAGAAAAAAAAAGAAACAAAAGAAAAAAGTCAGGGGAAGCCCAGGCTGAACAAGGTTCATCCCTTAGAATTTTCACTCCAAGATCACCTGCCTGGACCTCCCCCTAGCAGGTGAACATACAGAGCCAGGTGAACCGAGGGCTCGAACCCGGGCCTGTATGTTACTAACCTGCTAGCCCGCCACATGTCGCCACATGACGGGCTATGAGAACGGGAAAAATTCTTCTATTTAAAGAACACTACTGCACATCGCGTGACCAGCCTTTTCCATTAGTTGGAGACCACACATTTTTGCACTCAAATACTCACCAAATTTTACACACTCACACCTGGTTTTTTTTGCCTGCACACCATTTATTTCTCAACAACCACTCCTTTTTCATCTCTGTTATCTTGCCTTTATTACATATTTATTACATCCTCTTAGCTAGCATCAATGACCGGACAAAAGAGCAACACAGTGCTTTTCTCATCATTTCTTTAGTCACGCTCAAGTCATTCGCCTCTACGGATTAGCTAAACCAACTTTACAAAACAAGTTTCCCCGAAGAGCCCACTTCTCATCTTAGCTGCCTAGATTTCAGGACCTAGCTAAGGACAGTGGCCACAAACACATTTAACTTACCGAAAAATAGCTGCGGGGCCTCAGTCTGTCTGTGGGGCATAGCTGGACTAGCCATCGGGCACACTGGGTATTTGCCGGGTGGGCCGATGGTAATTTTTCGTTTTAAATGGGCCGATGTTTTGTTGTTGTTGTCTTTTTTTTCTTAACCGTGTAAACAGTGAAAGGTGGCGGATTGGACAGATGCTGGCAGACGTGTAAAAATAACTCAATTGTTTGGTAGTGGCTGTGGTGGAGCTTTCACAGCTTCAGTAAAATTAGCAAGTGGTGGAAGCCAGCAGGTGGATGGGGGAAAGGGGAGGCGGAGGTGGAGAGACCCAAGGCGGCCGCGGGTCCGACTGTCAGGTGAAATGAGCTTCAGGTAAGAAGTTATGACCTGCAGTCTATCTGGGTCAAACCAAGTTTAGGTGTAGTTTATTTTCGTTGTGCTAACTTTTTACAGTCAGTTACAATAACTCATACTGTGTACTAGCTAGCATGATGGAGTTTCTATACAGTTGGGTGGGTGCTATATGTTACTGGTGAACTTTATTTTATTCATATGGTTAGTTAGTAGAGTTGCCTACCATCCTGTAAAAAACGGAATCCTCTGGTATTCAGAGTTAATATTACATGTTTCGTATTGAGCTGAAAATACACGGATTTGTCCCATACTTCAGCTACAATTAAAAAAAAGACAAAAAGCTGGAGTTATTCTGTGTCTTTACGCTGTCAGCTGCCTCTTCTTCTCTCATTCTCCCCCCTCCCTCTCCTGCTGCTACTTCAATCATGAAACTGATCAATGATCAGCTGATCAGCGTTTCTGCCGCAAGTCCCGTCTTTCTTGCTTGTTTGTCTCCCGCTTTGCGCCAGAAAGAGGAAACTAGCGGAGGTGGTGTTAAACAGCAGAAGCGCCTTTAAACTTGATAAGCTGTTGTTAGAATTGATTTAATATTACTTTCTAGTATCAGCTGATGTTTGTTGGAGCCATAAAAGCTGCTGGTTATCTGGTGAGAGGGAAACATAAAAAGGCCAGGTAGAGCATTAACAGGGAAAGGGGGGCACAAAGAAATACTTTTCTTTCTTATTCTCATTTAAAATTTCTAGCTTTTAATAAATAATTATCCAAATCTTACAACCAAAGTTTTCATCTGATGTCAAATGTATAGAAATCCATTATTGTACATAGTAAGTTTTTTTCAGGGTCCCAACATAATTTCTTCAGAAGAAAGTACTGTACATGATGCCAGTATTTTCCCACATTTTCTAGATACTGTACTAGTACTTTGTGTAAAATGCCATCAAAAAGTCAGTTAAGTTTTATTCTTTCTCACCTGTCTTTCTGTCTCCTTTCACTTTTAAAAGGTTGCCATCCATTCATTAACTTCCGCTTATCCTTTCCAGGGTCGCGGGGGGCGCTGGAGCCTATCCCAGCTATCATAGAGCGAGAGGCAGGGTACACCCTGGACAGGTCGCCAGTCTGTCGCAGGGCCAACACACAGGAACAAACAACCATTCGCACTCACACCTAGTGACAATTTGGATTATCTAATTAACCTATCCCCACAAGCTGCATGTCTTTGGACGGTGGGAGGAAGCCGGAGTACCCGGAGGGAACCCACGCAAACACAGGGAGAACATGCAAACTCCACACAGAAAGACCCCGGCCTGACGTTGGAATTGAAGTCAGGAGCTTCTTGCTGTGCGGCAACAGTGCTAACCACCGTGCTGCCACGGTGGCAAAGGTTGCCATGTTAGAAAAAATATTTTGCCCTGCCATGCTGTTTATTGATGTGGTAAATAAATAGTTTATGAAAATATCACTAAATCTGTCATTTATTATTTTTAATATTCAGTAATGGTCATGTCTCACCTCTAGTCTTCTCTGTCTTAATTTCAGGTTTCCACCATATGTTGTAGATCGTTCAGGAAGTTAACTCAACCAGTCTTTGGGTTTCGGCTAAGTACTGTTTAGAATACCAGAATAGGGAGGATGGTGTAGGTTTAAGTTTATTAGATTGATACATATGTACCAACAAGACAGTGTACATCACTGTCACAACGACGTTTGTTTTCATTCAAAGGCTTTATGGAACTTTGACAGGAGGGCCACGCCCGATTTCCTCTGTCATCCACGTCATACTTAGATCCTCCTCAATCTGTGTACATACGCCGCCTCTAAACCCCCGATAGTGCCAGTGTCAGTTAGTGAGTCAGTAAAATACTGACTCACTAACACGGTTAGTCTGTTCTGGGATGAGTGTGGTAGTTAACCCTCATTTAACACATCCCTCTCTGCTCCTCTAGCTCGCTCTATCTCACTGAGAATCAGGAAGCCTTGACATTTACTGCTATTAACTTTACACTCTTGTTGTAAAGACGCAAAGAAAACACAGTGAAAAGGTTAGAAGGACGTAAGGAAAAAGAATGAATGAATGGTTTAATAGAAGGAAAGAAGTTAAAGGGACTACATATTCAAAGGTCTTATTTCTGATACTACCCCATGAAAATATTTGCTCTGTGTGCCGTGCTGCAGCTGCTACATTTGGCTTCGGATTCACTTTTTGGCGCCTACGCCTCTCGAGATGTGTTAATGCAGAAAGGTATTGAAAAACTCTGGTCAACCAACCAGCAGTCTGTCTGCTGTGTCGTATGAAATGCGTGGAAGGAGAGGTACCAACTGTCTGTTACATATAGATGAAAAATAAAGCTCTGACGTGACCTCGGGTCAGCCAGCCTGACGGTCAGAGAAACAGAAACGTGCTGGATTGTGGATCTCTGAGCTGCACATCAAAGATGCACCTATGCACAGATCAAGTCTCAAATCTACCTCATATACATCTGTGTGTGTTTTTCTGTTGATGCCTTTCAAACAAAACTAGCCATGATATTTTCCACCTCAGACAATTAATATCAGTTAACCCCGCCCCCTTTCAGATTTGTTCACCAAAAGAAAAGAAAAAAAAAAAACGTCATTAACGCTGTTTATTATTTGTCAGACCGGTTTCATTTTCATACTTTGTAAATATCGATGTTGTATGGAGCTTGAACTAAAATGTAAATATGTTTACTGTATTTGTAATAATTATAATCCATTCGCTGTACAGCATAGATGTGTCAAGCAGATATCCTAATTCTGTGTATGGTAATCTTGCACCATTGAACTGTTAGTGAATGAGGCAACAATAAAAGTGGGAAACGTGCATTAGCAGATCAAGTGCTGCCTGCTTATTTCCTGCTTTATTTGAGCTTCTGCTGTAGTTTATTATGTGCTTTTAGCCCCAAGAAACCACCCTTTTACTGTGGCGCACAATAAGATCTTCTGATGTTTGGTGTCATCTTCCTGTGATCTCCTGTGAACAGGTGGATTAATTCATTCCAAGTTTATGTATGTAGCACCAAATCACAGCAGTCGCTGAACATTGTAAAGACTCTAGAATAATTATGGAGGCACAACATTTAAAGCTCCCATCCTTCCATCCCACAGACCTAAAAGTTAGTTATATGATAAACAGCCCCGTGTTTGTTTACTTGATTTGTAAAATGCAAAGTGGTGACTTTTTCTCTTCAAGTACGTCCTCATATGGAGACAGTTTTTTTAATAGGCCAAAACAAGTCATTGTTTACAAAAATGTACATTTTATTGGGCAAAATGAGGTAAACAGTGAAGAAAAGTATAAGAAAACAGAGCATAGGATCTCCGGAGACTGTGGCAACTAGAATTATTGTATACATGTGTGTGTATTAAGGACTGACACAGACAAAGAATGAATCAGACAATGAAGCAATGTCCTTTTTAAATGTTTATTTATAAACAGGATAAAACCATTCAAGTATTGAGTCATGAATAAAACATCAACCTCTGATCTGCTAATTGGGAAACAGAGGATGTCAGTGTATTTTTCAGTGCTAGTCCAAATTGAGTGAGATGACTTTACATTTGAATAGACTGGATTACAAGTTATATTTGGTTTTAATTGAATGAGTTCAAGTTGATTTAAATCAAGCCAATTCACAACAAATAAACTTGAAATATATGGTAAGATTGTGAAAAGATTTTACCTTATTACCTTTATGTTCAGCTTTATTTGAATTGCACAGTAATGCCTGCATATAGCGTGTCAGCAAAAACAAAGTGTCTACTCAAGTTTAGACAAACACCCACATGTATTGTTTTAACCCACTACAAGATCGTTAATCAACTTGTTCCTCTTCGTCTTGCAAGCTTACATCCTGTGCAGCCTCGTATGCAAGCAGCAGATAAGAAGTTGTTTTTTCCTAACTTGTACTCCACCCATGAGTGTTACGTGAGAGGGCAGTATATAATAAACTCTGAGTGAATGCCTGGCGCGCTTTCCTGCATAGGATTCGCCCATGTACATGAATTAACTCTGGGCCCGTGATTCTTTGCTTTCCAGAGGTTTTTCTCCTTTCAAAGATAAAGGTTGTGCAATAATACAGAGAAAGCTCCAACAATCAAATGACCCCCTATGAGTAAGAACTTGGCAACAGTGGGAAGGAAAAACTTCATTTTCGGCAGAACCAGAATCAGGGAGGGGCCATCTGCCTCCACCGGTTGGGGTAAGAAAATGAAACTAAACTATAGGAAGACAAAGAGGAAAGATGTTCATGATATATATGAAACTTTCCGCTAGCCTTGACTAAAATATTGTTTTTGACAGGAAAGTATTGTTTCATTCATGTTTATTCCACAAGGTGGACAGCAGGAATAAAACAAACCAGATACTAAGAAATAAAGTATACAATGAAATTTTCTCGATATGCTAAAATTCCCACTGAGACTGGATAAGATTATTCTAAAACTGGTCAAAATACAATTCTCTTCATGCACAGAAATTCCACCCAGTCCCACAACCCAGGACGAATATTCCTTGTGTGTTCTTGAGCTGGACAGAAATTCCTCTTGCTGAGCGGGGTCCACGCCAGCCTCGTGTCAGGCAGACGAGGAGCCTCCTGTCCCAGTCTCATCCGTCCACTGGGCCCATCACATCCCAGCCCAGTTCGCATTCTGCATTGGAGTCCGTCGCTCGATACCACCGCGGCTCCCCTCACGTCATCACCTGTAAGTAAAATCAAATAGGAGCCAGAACCATCATCCCGGAAGCTGCCCTGGCTTATAGCCATGGCGACCCTCTCCCAACACGGCTGCACCCAGTGAACAACAGTGAGACGCTGCTGACAAATGCAGGCAGTGGTATACATCTGCCCTGATGTCAATCACACACGTTGTCTCCTACTGTCGCCGTTCCTGCTGTCGGGACTGGGTCACCACATCACGCTGACCGGTCTCCAGACGAGGCGTCGCACCCCCCACGATCACGCAGCGGCTCCCTCTTTTCCACCTGGCCTTCATGCGTTCCTCTTCCAATCTAGGGCCTCTCTCCTTCCAGTGCTCAGCTTGCTTCCTTTTAATACCACCTATAAAACAGCTGAAAGGACACCTCTGGACACACCCATGCCTCAACATGTGATCACTATCAGCTAATTTTTCCAATGCCCAGCTAATCCACAGTGGATTAAAACACGTAGAATGACACACTAAAAACATGCGATACAAAAAGAATAAAATCATGCAAATAAAAACTACACTCACAAATAGATACTAAAATCAGAAGAAAACCAAGATAAACGATGAATACAAAATTTCTACTGTGTGCAACTCTTTCAGTCTTTGAATATTTTTCATTTCTTACAATCAGAATTCTCCAATAGATTTGTAGAAGAAAATTATTTTCTTTCATGCATCACCAACTGAACCTTTTATGTTAACGTCTCAATCTCCAGCCTAACCTCATTGAATTTTGCTTAGCAAAGTACTTTTCAACTCTAATAATTAGTAAGATTATATTTCTTATCATCTGTTGGTCATCTGACCTGATAAACGTCAATGAACATTATAACACAGGAGTGATTGTCTCTAAAAATGGGCTCCTGCACGCTTGCAGACATTTTTCCATCACAACTTATGGATGATGAAGGATTTGATTAAAGCTGTGAAACATTACTGATAAACTCCATGTGATGTTACATTAAAGCCAATTTTCTATTAAAATCAGGGACTTTTCTAACTGACCTCTGACCTTTGAGCAGTAGTGTGTACAGTATGCTTGAATGTAACTGTATCTGACCTGGATTTTATCACCAGTTTCAAATAAGAATCTTCTTTAAAGTCTGTCTTTCAATACAAATGAAGTTAAACTTTATCAAGGCTGATGGTAAACTGTCCCTAACAAGTCCACTTTATTGCGTGCTCATTGACTTTCTCCTATCAGACTGTTTAACAAGCCCACTTTATACAAACTTATTAATCTATCACGCTTATCAGTGGCTCATGGTTGCTTAAAGCCTATGTCTGAACTTGACCACAGAGGCAGAGCATCATTCAATCTTGGCAGCAGCTCCAGGATGACAAACTCCACTTTCTCTGCATCAAGACAGCTCATAACTTTTTAACAGTCTCTCCTGATAGTCTCATATCATCTGCTCTAATCAATAACCATACACTATCATTACAATGTAGACTACAGCTCAAAAGTCTGAGGTAAATTAGAAATGTCTTGTTTTCAGAATAGACTCAAATTAGGTTTCAGATTGAATCACAGCAATTTATCAAAATAATCATATAAATGCTTAATATTAACACTAGAATTACTGACCCCTTTTTTTCCTGGTGCAAGTCCCTACTACTAGATTTACTGACCCTGCGCAAATTTGCGTAAATTCCCCTGAACCTAACACCTCCTAGCACCCCGCTGAGAGGCCTTCAGCTCCATTGTTCTCCTGCTTTTGTTGTGCAAATATACCCTTCCCCAACCCCCAACCAGGAGAGATTCAGGAGACAAGAG
Organism: Neolamprologus brichardi; assembly: GCF_056152115.1. Lineage (NCBI taxonomy): Eukaryota > Metazoa > Chordata > Actinopteri > Cichliformes > Cichlidae > Neolamprologus > Neolamprologus brichardi. Next base: position 20,365,012 of record NC_142116.1, read on the forward strand.
AGAACCAGGAGAAGGTCTGTCCTTCCAATCGTTGTCAGACTCACAACAAAGTACCTGCAGCCTACAATACACCATATTAGTAGTAGCTTTTATGTGCACTATTATGCAATATTAGTTCTTGTCAATCCTTGTCACTACATTGCATGCCTGTCCATAAACATATATACACAGAGTTGTACATATATTTATATATCCACACCTTACATAATATACATAAAGTCTAGTTATATATATATATATATATATATATATATATATATATATATATATACAGTGGGGCAAAAAAGTATTTAGTCAGCCACCGATTGTGCAAGTTCCCCCACTTAAAATGATGACAGAGGTCAGTAATTTGCACCAGAGGTACACTTCAACTGTGAGAGACAGAATGTGAAAAAAAAATCCATGAATTCACATGGTAGGATTTGTAAAGAATTTATTCGTAAATCAGGGTGGAAAATAAGTATTTGGTCAATAACAAAAATACAGTTCGATATTTTTTCGATACACAAAAAAATGTTCATGCCTTTTTATTAATTTGTCATTTATTAAATTTTCACGGCACATTCTGCACCACATCTCTGTGCGTTCATCATTTGTTTGAAGCCAGCTCACCTCCTGCAACCACTTTTCCGAGAATACGCGCTTCTTTTGTGGTTTGGACTCCTTCTGACATTTCTTTGGAGGTGGAGGAACACCAAAGTAATTGCTTAAAGGAGCTTCTTTGACATCTTTAAGAGTTCTAAACAAATGTCTGTCCTCCTCCAGAAAATCTTATGTATGCAAACACGCGTTGCAACTTCTTATCTTGTGCGCGTTTTTTATTTTGACAGCGAATGCGCACCTGCGGACCACTTATGTGCAGCCCTGGTTATTTAGCTCGTCATATTGCAGCCACAGAAATTCTTTTGTCCATGAAACCATAAAGCTGCACTTTCTTTTTGCCTTATAGTCTGATTTGTCATAACTTTTCCGTTTTGTGGTAAGCTTTTCTTTGGCTGTCACTTCTTCACCCTGACCTGTCTTATTTGGCTCAGCAGAACTAAAATATATATCCTGCTGCTTTTACACACGCACTCACATAAGCTCAGCGATTCTCTGCGCGATCAACCTCTCACATGTTTAAGCTGCGGGAGATTGCAAAGTGAAAGCAAAAAACAAGCGCAAATTCAAATGCGATTTCAATATGTCACATATTGACAGTGGCTCACCGATGCCAATGACATAATTACCCAGTTACATTTCCGAAAGAATGCAAAAGCATTGACATATATTTTTCCTTCCTACGATAGGCCGACGAGCAGAGCCCGACTGGAAAAATCGCTAGCCCGACGTCCCGGGGCTAGCGATTTTGCGAGCCCTGTATCTGATTGAGGAATCACTCATCTTTGGAAAAGAGAGTTTATTACAGAGAAATGGCTCTTTCCAAAATAAAAGCTATAATATACGCTTCTTCGGGGCTATATTCTCAGCAGCATATTAAACATATCAGGTCCCCATAAGGAGAATCATGTGCTAACGGCTGTCTAAATGACTCGGGTAAAGTTTGTATGCGTGCTTGTTGTTTTTGTCTGCTTCCACTTGTCTTTGCACTAGGATGCTATCGGGTAAATGTGCAGTCATATTCGTTGTGTTCCCACTAGTGCTGTCAGCCTTAATCTGAAATGAGGTTAACGCCGCAACACGGCAAATCTCCGTTAACGAGCTACCGCAGATTGCCCCGTGTGTGGGGCTGGACAGCGTCAACACATTAACGAGCTAACTGTGCTAACACACTAGTTCCCACCCATGTAATTGAGCATTGCGTGGCACATCCAACATACTGTTTTACTTTAGTCCATGACACGCTTACCTTCAGGGTCATACGTCACATGAAGACCAAAATAGTTCCAGACGCCAGATCTGAATGAGGGTGGGGGAGGTTCAATTTGCCATGTTGCAACAAGCTTAACTTCTGTCTTGCTAGCTTGCCCTGCGCTCAGTGAATCTGTGTTCGACTACTCCGCCTAGGCTGCACTGTCGAGCGCAGATCCACTGAGCGCTCAACACAGACAGCACCGTCAGAAGGAAAGTTGATAAAATAAATTAAAAATGTTGTATTGTTCGATACATATGCGTACCGAACCGAAAGCACTGTATGAACGGTTCAATATCGATACGAGTATCGTTGCACCCCTAATATATATATATATATATATATATATATATATATATAAATATGTCATGAGTTTCTTCTCTGAAGTTGCTCTATTTCTCTTCAGGTTTCTCTCAGACCAAGATTGAATGTGATGACAAGGGTGATGGATGGTGTGACATGTGCTGCTGGCCCACAGAACCAGGTGAGTATGCTGTCCATGTGCTCTGCAACAATGAGGACATCCAACACTCTCAGTTAAGATCAGTTTTCACGATTGTTGCCTCAAGATCATGGTGGTGGGCTTGTGATGGACACACTTTTCATGGCTGAAAGCTCTCCTGTAGAGGCTAAGCCTAGGCTTGAAGCCACTGGGGTGTTCGTTGGCGGGGGTGACACGATGTCACTGGTATGCATGAACTTATTAAACTTGATACAGTCCAATAACTCCAGCCTTACTCATCTTGTCCTTCAGATTCTTTATTTCCAGGATTGAACATAGCAGCACAGCGGTCACAAACTGTTTGCTTCCTCCCGATCAACAACACACCTGCCGCTAATTACGCGTGTCTACCTTAAATATCTTCACAAACTCAAAATGTGACCCCTAGCACCAAACGCTTGCTGCAGTTCTTGGTGTCAGAGGTGACACACAAGGTATCGGGTTTTCGGTGCAATTACTTTTTCATATAGGACCAAGTATGTTTGGATAGCTTTTTCCCCTTGAAAACTGCCGTTTAATATTAGACATTCTTGTCTAATATTAAAAATGGATTGATCTGAAACGTGTAAGTGTGACAAATATGGAATAAGATACGAAATCAGAAAGGAGGCAAATATTTTTTCACAGCGCTATAGTCTGTAAATGATCTTTTGGCTATAGTAGATCTTTGACTTGTTCCTTTTTTAATAGTTTGTTTAAAATAGTTTTCTCTAGGTTAAGGCGTACGGTCCAGGCCTTCAGAGCAGTGGTCTGGCCGTTGGAAAACCCACTGAATTCACAGTTGATGCCAAGCAAGGAGGAAAAGCTCCTCTGAAAATTATAGCCCAGGTATATCTGGCTTTGTATATGATCACAAATATGTTAAATATATTGTATGTACCGTATTTTTCGGATTATGAGTCGCACTTAAAATCCTTTAATTATCTCAAAAATCGACAGTGCGCCTTATGTATGAATTCTGGTTGTGCTTACTGACCATGAACCGATTTTATGTAATACACGGCGCTCAAAAATCTGTCAAAAAATGTTTTAGTACGACTTTGGTAAGCCACCAAGTCGCACCGCTTGATGGATTGTCGGAGCATTACGGCTACGTAGTCAGGAGCCTCGCGGATACGTACTGTGCTTCAACATAATATTACTGTATTGTGTGTGGATAATGACCCCAAAATGCCACCTGTTAAGAGACATGCTGACGAAGCGGATTTCAAAGTCAAGGCTGTCGGTCACGCAGTAGAACATGAGAATAGAGCAGCTGCGAGAGATTTCAACATCAATGAATCAATGGTACGGAAGTGGAGGAAGCAAGAAGAAAGAGTTGAGTAGAGTTTGACTTATCTTATCTGGCTGTTTTGTTTCGCTTAATGCGTTTTATAGTCCAGTGCGCCTGGTGTATGAAACCAGACCTGTTCATCAACAGTGCGCCTTATGGTCCGAAAAATACGGTGTGTTAAATCTGATTGAACTATAATCCCTCGTCTTCTGCACAGGATGGTGAAGTCAATTCTGTGGATGTCCAGGTTAAGGATAATAGCAACAGCACATACACCTGCACCCACACCCCACGTAAGCCTGTGAAGCACATTGTGATGGTCTCCAGGGGAGACGTTAACATCCCTGAGAGTCCATTCAGGGTGAGTATGCACTCACACACTCTCTCACTTTCACTCTGGCATGCAAGGTTTGCCTTTTCTTCTCACTGAAAAGTCTCTTGAGTTTTGGTGTTTGTGCCCACAGATGAATATCGGAGCAGGCTGTCATCCAAACAAGGTGAAGGTCTCTGACCCTGCAGTGGCAAAGACGGGCCTCAAAGCCTTCCAGCCAACATACTTCACTGAAGGTGGGCTCTGCTGCAGATCTTCCACTGGACATAGGAGAGCTTGACCTCAGCCAGCTGACAGCCCCTCTTACAACACCCTCAGGCCCAGAGGAGCCCTGCCTGCTGAAGATGCTGCGTAACGCTCACATTGGTGAGCGTCCGTCTGATAAGTGAGAAGCTTGCTAAACAGTGAGACTCATCAGAATCCAAATACTTTATTAACCCCTAAGTAAAAGACAGAGGGGGAAAGTAATAAAAGTTCAAGCGTGGAGAAAGAAGCAGGAGCAACTGAAACGGGCTGCATGCACACACAAGAATAAGCGTTGTTAACATCTGTTTTGTCTGTCTTAGGAATCTCGTTTGTTCCCAGAGAGATTGGTGAGAACCTTCTTAACATCAAGAAGAACGGCCGTCATGTTCCCAGCAGCCCAATTGCTGTTATGATCAAGCAGTCAGGGATTGGTGATGTGAGCCGTGTGAGTGGACCGTGGCTGACCGAGGCCAGGACTTTTCAGCCTTGAGAGTTCATCATTGATGCAGGTATATGCTCAGTGAAAGCTTAGATACTGTGATATTTTTCTTTTTAAACATTCAAATAGAATTTTTGTCAGTCTCATCTTGTTATATTAGGCTTCATCTGCTTGAGCCTTTCCACTGAAGGACCCAGTTAAGTGGGCATTAACACTGAGGACCAGGAGGATGGCTGGTGACACAATGTGTTGCTTTTTGAGGTCTTTTAGCCTGTTTCACTTTGTCAGACAGGTTCTATTTAACTGATTTCTTGATTCACAAGTCTGCAATTAATCAGGCCTGAGTGTGTTTAGTAACACTGAACTGAGGTTTCCAAAATTGGTTAATCACAGTTAACTCGTGATTTAACAAGAGGGGCAATTTGTTTTTACACAGGACCAGGGAGGTTTGGATCATCTTTCTCCCTAATCTATGAAATCATCATTTAAAAACTGCATTTTGTATTAACTTGTCTTATCTGTGTCTAATATTAAAATGAGTTTGATGATCTGAAACATGTAAGTGTGATAAATATGCAAACCACTAGGAAATCAGGAAGGGGGCAAACACCTTTTCACATCACTGTAGACGTGATTACAGAATACCTTTTAGTGATTACAGAATACCTTTTAGTGATTACAGAATACCTTTTAGTGATTACAGAATACCTTTTAGTGATTACAGAATACCTTTTACATCCTGGATTACAATAGGATATCCATCAACGGCAGATACTGGTCTCCATGACACACAGATACTGGAGTGGTCTGACCTGACCACACTCGCACTGCTTACCCACAAAGTGTCTAGAGAGACAGAAAAAAGCCAGAAAACAAACAAAAAACACAAAGCCAAAGAATGTCATCTGCACACTAGCATGGACAATAAACGCAGACACAGTGCACCCAGTAATTTTTGAACTTCCAACCAAGTATCAAGAGCAGTACTGTCATTGTACCGGTACTGGCTGCTGTCTCATTGTTCAGAGAGCCCATCATTATGCAGAGAAAGGAATCTGTGTCTCTGGACCAAAATGACTGTACGTGTAGTGCTGTAGAAACAATACTGCCCAAAAACCTTGATGTTTCTATATGTGGAAACCTTCAAGTATGCATGTCCTCCTGTAAGGGTAAAGTAATGGGACATTTGCACTTTTTGCATGTAAGCCTGTTGGTCTTAACTGGAAGTTGCACTTGAGCTGTCTTGGCATCTTTCCTTGTTTGACTCACCAGTTTTGCCCTGAGCTGAATCGCTGCCTCCTTCTCTGTTGTGGTACTCAGCGGTGACTAACATGTTGTAACGTGTATCTGGCTGCAATGACTCCAGCATCACCTGCTTCTCTCCACCAGGGACCAGCACCTGCAGACAACAAACAACACTATCATCCCAACACAGTCAGAACTCATTTAAAGTTTTGGGACTTATGGAATTTCTGGAATTCTGACACATGACAGCCGGCTGAAGCCCAGAAGAGGTGAAGATGTAATGACTACGACCCACTCACAGTGTGATCCTGGCTATCAGCTCCAGTTAAAGCCATGTAGGACATGTGATACTGGAGGACATGAGCATTGGGAGGTACCCAGCTGATCACCATGCTGACGGCAGTCTCATCAGAAACCGTGAGGCTGGTTGGGCCTCCACCAGACACTGCAGCAACATCATAGAAGAGATAAAGTACCACAGCTAATGACACTTAACCCTCACTTTGTTCCTTTAAAGGAGGAAATTATTTTGGCAGCAGAGCAAAGTGTTTTTATAGAAAATAAATGTAAAGTATAACAGAGAATTTGATACTTTGATTTGATACTTTAACCTCACTACATTTATTTCATAGCTCAGAGTTCTAGTTATTCAAAGATGAGAATTTAGATGTGAAATTTAACCTTTAAGTGACTAGTACTTTGACAACTGCCATCAATTACACAATCAAGTTCATTTACGTACAGGTTATTGTATTAGTAATGCTATATTGTACATAGAGACAGAATATGACATGAAGGGCTACTGACCACAGAAAAGTAAAAGCTAACTGGGCCTAAAGACTAACGGGAGACAAACAAGCTTTCTGTGATTCTATTTGTGTTTTTGTGGTAATCTTGGATATCTTAGGTTGTCTCATTACTGTCATATATGTCCTATCATTAAAACACTGGCTTCTAACAACTAACAGTGTCTCAAAAATAATTTAATAAATAAACAAATAATATGGATGCATGACTTTTAACTTGTGTATTTTTTAGGCTGAACACTGCTGCTAATGTGACTTAGCACATTAGCATTGACTGTCTGAGAAATTAGTTACCCTAAGGTCAGAAGGAGGAGGCACCTTCACTAGAAGAAAAGAATAATGTGTACGGGAATTTTTTTAAAAATGACAAAGCTACATTTTGACATCTTTCATTATTAATAACATTTACAGTACTGTGCAAAAGTCGTGAGCCACACGCTGAAGTATTTCTTTGGACATTATCTGGTTTTTCCACTCCTTTTTAGTCCAGTTCTTGTACCTGACCATTTTCTGAGTAATGTTTTGTTTGTTTGTTTGTTGTTTGTGTAAACACTTTGCACTGACCATTATTGGAGAACTAAAAAGCACCTAAGTCGAGGAATGTGTGTGCACATAACAGAAAACTTGGGAAAGAACCAATTTTAAATCTTTAAGCACTTTGTTACTAGCAGCCTGTCACAAAAACACATTTTGTATAGTGTTTTTTTTTTTTTTTATCTTGTGAATAAAATGTATACAAATGTGTGTGATTAATCACAATGTGTTAGTGTGTAATCACCCTGAGACATGCATGCCTGTCTGCTAGCATCAGATCTAAAGCCATTTATGATTTGGAGATGCAGCCTGCAGATTCTGTCCAGATTATCCCAGCTCTCGTCACTAAACATCCAGTCTTCACTTATCAAATGTGTAAAATTCAAGGCTGGTCCTTAAAAGCTCCCAACAACGCAAAAACTGCATAGCCACACAAGTCCCAGCGTTTCCCACCGCAGCAGCTGTGAAAAGAAAGTGGAGAAAGGATGAATGAGTCTGTGCTTATCGCTCTCCGCTCTCCCCCAAGCTGGCGTTGTTCTTGGTAGCCATGACAACGGAGATAGTCCCAGCTTTATAAATAAAGGCCCCAACACCCCAAAAAAGAAAAATACATCGGGATTCCCTGCGAAGACCAGGAATCCCCCTAGCAGACCGAAGCTACAGAGAGGATTTGGAGTGAGTTTGTGAGTGATTGAGTGAGAATCGAACTGGAGCCTGTCTGTGCTTCAACCTGCCAGGCGCCGGCAAGTGCTCTGCGCCACCTGCCGGGCTGTAGAATTAGTGCAAATTTGATATATTTGACTTCTCTGTTTTTTTCTCTCTGAATTACTTTTGAAAAGGAAAATTAATAATTTTAATGTGAGGCAAAACATGTATGGTGCTCGGTAAAGATGACACGCCGACCCACTTCTTCTTCTTTTTTTTTTTTTTTGAGAAAGTTTGTTTTCATATTAAACCAGTGTCAGTGACGTCATTCTACGCGACTACCACAGGTAAAGAAAAGCCTGAATCTGTAGATCTTTTTCTTTTATTTTTTGTTGTCTAAAACACAAGAGATACAAAAAAAAAACCACAGGGAAACATAGGAAATAATGTTTTGTGAGGCAATGACTTGTTGGCACAAGAAGAGTGGTCCTTGGTAGCCATGACAACAAGGAGGTCTGTTTGTTTGTGGCAGGTAAAAGAAAAAAAAAGAAAGAAAAGAAAAAAGTCAGGGGAAGCCCAGGCTGAACAAGGTTCATCCCTTAGAATTTTCACTCCAAGATCACCTGCCTGGACCTCCCCCTAGCAGGTGAACATACAGAGCCAGGTGAACCGAGGGCTCGAACCCGGGCCTGTATGTTACTAACCTGCTAGCCCGCCACATGTCGCCACATGACGGGCTATGAGAATGGGAAAAATTCTTCTATTTAAAGAACACTACGTGCACATCGCGTGACCAGCCTTTTCCATTAGTTGGAGACCACACATTTTTGCACTCAAATACTCACCAAATTTTACACACTCACACCTGGTTTTTTTTGCCTGCACACCATTTATTTCTCAACAACCACTCCTTTTTCATCTCTGTTATCTTGCCTTTATTACATATTTATTACATCCTCTTAGCTAGCATCAATGACCGGACAAAAGAGCAACACAGTGCTTTTCTCATCATTTCTTTAGTCACGCTCAAGTCATTCGCCTCTACGGATTAGCTAAACCAACTTTACAAAACAAGTTTCCCCGAAGAGCCCACTTCTCATCTTAGCTGCCTAGATTTCAGGACCTAGCTAAGGACAGTGGCCACAAACACATTTAACTTACCGAAAAATAGCTGCGGGGCCTCAGTCTGTCTGTGGGGCATAGCTGGACTAGCCATCGGGCACACTGGGTATTTGCCGGGTGGGCCGATGGTAATTTTTCGTTTTAAATGGGCCGATGTTTTGTTGTTGTTGTCTTTTTTTTCTTAACCGTGTAAACAGTGAAAGGTGGCGGATTGGACAGATGCTGGCAGACGTGTAAAAATAACTCAATTGTTTGGTAGTGGCTGTGGTGGAGCTTTCACAGCTTCAGTAAAATTAGCAAGTGGTGGAAGCCAGCAGGTGGATGGGGGAAAGGGGAGGCGGAGGTGGAGAGACCCAAGGCGGCCGCGGGTCCGACTGTCAGGTGAAATGAGCTTCAGGTAAGAAGTTATGACCTGCAGTCTATCTGGGTCAAACCAAGTTTAGGTGTAGTTTATTTTCGTTGTGCTAACTTTTTACAGTCAGTTACAATAACTCGTACTGTGTACTAGCTAGCATGATGGAGTTTCTATACAGTTGGGTGGGTGCTATATGTTACTGGTGAACTTTATTTTATTCATATGGTTAGTTAGTAGAGTTGCCTACCATCCTGTAAAAAACGGAATCCTCTGGTATTCAGAGTTAATATTACATGCTTCGTATTGAGCTGAAAATACACGGATTTGTCCCATACTTCAGCTACAATTAAAAAAAAGACAAAAAGCTGGAGTTATTCTGTGTCTTTACGCTGTCAGCTGCCTCTTCTTTTCTCATTCTCCCCCCTCCCTCTCCTGCTGCTACTTCAATCATGAAACTGATCAATGATCAGTTGATCAGCGTTTCTGCCGCAAGTCCCGTCTTTCTTGCTTGTTTATCTCCCGCTTTGCGCCAGAAAGAGGAAACTAGCGGAGGTCGTGTTAAACAGCAGAAGCGCCTTTAAACTTGATAAGCTGTTGTTAATTGATTTAATATTACTTTCTAGTATCAGCTGATGTTTGTTGGAGCCATAAAAGCTGCTGGTTATCTGGTGAGAGGGAAACATAAAAAGGCCAGGTAGAGCATTAACAGGGAAAGGGGGGCACAAAGAAATACTTTTCTTTCTTATTCTCATTTAAAATTTCTAGCTTTTAATAAATAATTATCCAAATCTTACAACCAAAGTTTTCATCTGATGTCAAATGTATAGAAATCCATTATTGTACATAGTAAGTTTTTTTCAGGGTCCCAACATAATTTCTTCAGAAGAAAGTACTGTACATGATGCCAGTATTTTCCCACATTTTCTAGATACTGTACTAGTACTTTGTGTAAAATGCCATCAAAAAGTCAGTTAAGTTTTATTCTTTCTCACCTGTCTTTCTGTCTCCTTTCACTTTTAAAAGGTTGCCATCCATTCATTAACTTCCGCTTATCCTTTCCAGGGTCGCGGGGGGCGCTGGAGCCTATCCCAGCTATCATAGGGCGAGAGGCAGGGTACACCCTGGACAGGTCGCCAGTCTGTCGCAGGGCCAACACACAGGAACAAACAACCATTCGCACTCACACCTAGTGACAATTTGGATTATCCAATTAACCTATCTCCACAAGCTGCATGTCTTTGGACGGTGGGAGGAAGCCGGAGTACCCGGAGGGAACCCACGCAAACACGGGGAGAACATGCAAACTCCACACAGAAAGACCCCAGCCTGATGTTGGAATTGAACTCAGGACCTTCTTGCTGTGCGGCAACAGTGCTAACCACCGTGCTGCCACGGTGGCAAAGGTTGCCATGTTAGAAAAAATATTTTGCCCTGCCATGCTGTTTATTGATGTGGTAAATAAATAGTTTATGAAAATATCACTAAATCTGTCATTTATTATTTTTAATATTCAGTAATGGTCATGTCTCACCTCTAGTCTTCTCTGTCTTAATTTCAGGTTTCCACCATATGTTGTAGATCGTTCAGGAAGTTAACTCAAGCAGTCTTTGGGTTTCGGCTAAGTACTGTTTAGAATAGCAGAATAGGGAGGATGGTGTAGGTTTAAGTTTATTAGATTGATACATATGTACCAACAAGACAGTGTACATCACTGTCACAACGACGTTTGTTTTCATTCAAAGGCTTTATGGAACTTTGACAGGAGGGCCACGCCCGATTTCCTCTGTCATCCACGTCATACTTAGATCCTCCTCAATCTGTGTACATACGCCGCCTCTAAACCCCCGATAGTGCCAGTGTCAGTTAGTGAGTCAGTAAAATACTGACTCACTAACAGGGTTAGTCTGTTCTGGGATGAGTGTGGTAGTTAACCCTCATTTAACACATCCCTCTCTGCTCCTCTAGCTCGCTCTATCTCACTGAGAATCAGAAAGCCTTGACATTTACTGCTATTAACTTTACACTCTTGTTGTAAAGACGCAAAGAAAACACAGTGAAAAGGTTAGAAGGACGTAAGGAAAAAGAATGAATGAATGGTTTAATAGAAGGAAAGAAGTTAAAGGGACTACATATTCAAAGGTCTTATTTCTGATACTACCCCATGAAAATATTTGCTCTGTGTGCCGTGCTGCAGCTGCTACATTTGGCTTCGGATTCACTTTTTGGCGCCTACGCCTCTCGAGATGTGTTAATGCAGAAAGGTATTGAAAAAGTCTGGTCAACCAACCAGCAGTCTGTCTGCTGTGTCGTATGAAATGCGTGGAAGGAGAGGTACCAACTGTCTGTTACATATAGATGAAAAATAAAGCTCTGACGTGACCTCGGGTCAGCCAGCCTGACGGTCAGAGAAACAGAAACGTGTTGGATTGTGGATCTCTGAGCTGCACATCAAAGATGCACCTATGCACAGATCAAGTCTCAAATCTACCTCATATACATCTGTGTGTGTTTTTCTGTTGATGCCTTTCAAACAAAACTAGCCATGATATTTTCCACCTCAGACAATTAATATCAGTTAACCCCGCCCCCTTTCAGATTTGTTCACCAAAAGAAAAGAAAAAAAAACACGTCATTAACGCTGTTTATTATTTGTCAGACCGGTTTCATTTTCATACTTTGTAAATATCTATGTTGTATGGAGCTTGAACTAAAATGTAAATATGTTTACTGTATTTGTAATAATTATAATCCATTCGCTGTACAGCATAGATGTGTCAAGCAGATATCCTAATTCTGTGTATGGTAATCTTGCACCATTGAACTGTTAGTGAATGAGGCAACAATAAAAGTGGGAAACGTGCATTAGCAGATCAAGTGCTGACTGCTTATTTCCTGCTTTATTTGAGCTTCTGCTGTAGTTTATTATGTGCTTTTAGCCCCAAGAAACCACCCTTTTACTGTGGCGCACAATAAGATCTTCTGATGTTTGGTGTCATCTTCCTGTGATCTCCTGTGAACAGGTGGATTAATTCATTCCAAGTTTATGTATGTAGCACCAAATCACAGCAGGGGCTGAACATTGTAAAGACTTTAGAATAATTATGGAGGCACAACATTTAAAGCTCCCATCCTTCCATCCCAGACCTAAAAGTTAGTTATATGATAAACAGCCCCGTGTTTGTTTACTTGATTTGTAAAATGCAAAGTGGTGACTTTTTCTCTTCAAGTACGTCCTCATATGGAGACAGTTTTTTTAATGGCCCAAAACAAGTCATTGTTTACAAAAATGTACATTTTATTGGGCAAAATGAGGTAAACAGTGAAGAAAAGTATAAGAAAACAGAGCATAGGATCTCCGGAGACTGTGGCAACTAGAATTATTGTATACATGTGTGTGTATTAAGGACTGACACAGACAAAGAATGAATCAGACAATGAAGCAATGTTCTTTTTAAATGTTTATTTATAAACAGGATAAAACCATTCAAGTATTGAGTCATGAATAAAACATCAACCTCTGATCTGCTAATTGGGAAACAGAGGATGTCAGTGTATTTTTCAGTGCTAGTCCAAATTGAGTGAGATGACTTTACATTTGAATAGATTGGATTACAAGTTATATTTGGTTTTAATTGAATGAGTTCATTTTGATTTAAATCAAGACAATTCACAACAAATAAACTTGAAATATATGGTAAGATAAAGGTTGTGCAATAATACAGAGAAAGCCCCAACAATCAAATGACCCCCTATGAGCAAGAACTTGGCAACAGTGGGAAGGAAAAACTCCATTTTCGGCAGAACCAGAATCAGGGAGGGGCCATCTGCCTCCACCGGTTGGGGTAAGAAAATGAAACTAAACTATAGGAAGACAAAGAGGAAAGATGTTCATGATATATATGAAACTTTCCGCTAGCCTTGACTAAAATATTGTTTTTGACAGGAAAGTATTGTTTCATTCATGTTTATTCCACGAGGTGGACAGCAGGAATAAAACAAACCAGATACTAAGAAATAAAGTATACAATGAAATTTTCTCGATATGCTAAAATTCCCACTGAGACTGGATAAGATTATTCTAAAACTGGTCAAAATACAATTCTCTTCATGCACAGAAATCCCACCCAGTCCCACAACCCAGGACAAATATTCCTTGTGTGTTCTTGAGCTGGACAGAAATTCCTCTTGCTGAGCGGGGTCCACGCCAGCCTCGTGTCAGGCAGACGAGGAGCCTCCTGTCCCAGTCTCGTCCGTCCACTGGGCCCATCACATCCCAGCCCAGTTCGCATTCTGCATTGGAGTCCGTCGCTCGATACCACCGCAGCTCCCCTCACGTCATCACCTGTAAGTAAAATCAAATAGGAGCCAGAACCATCATCCCGGAAGCTGCCCTGGCTTATAGCCATGGCGACCCTCTCCCAACACGGCTGCACCCAGTGAACAACAGTGAGACGCTACTGACAAATGCAGGCAGTGGTATACATCTGCCCTGATGTCAATCACACACGTTGTCTCCTACTGTCGCCGTTCCTGCTGTCGGGACTGGGTCACCACATCACGCTGACCGGTCTCCAGACGAGGCGTGGCACCCCCCACGATCACGCAGCGGCTCCCTCTTTTCCACCTGGCCTTCATGCGTTGCTCTTCCAATCTAGGGCCTCTCTCCTTCCAGTGCTCAGCTTGCTTCCTTTTAATACGACCTATAAAACAGCTGAAAGGACACCTCTGGACACACCTATGCCTCAACATGTGATCACTATCAGCTAATTTTTCCAATGCCCAGCTAATCCACAGTGGATTAAAACAACGTAGAATGACACACTAAAAACATGCGATACAAACAGAATAAAATCATGCAAATAAAAACTACACTCACAAATAGATACTAAAATCAGAAGAAAACCAAGATAAACAATGAATACAAAATTTCTACTGTGTGCAACTCTTTCAGTCTTTGAATATTTTTCATTTCTTACAATCAGAATTCTCCAATAGATTTGTAGAAGAAAATTATTTTCTTTCATGCATCACCAACTGAACCTGTTATGTTAACGTCTCAATCTCCAGCCTAACCTCATTGAATTTTGCTTAGCAAAGTACTTTTCAACTCTAATAATTAGTAAGATTATATTTCTTATCATCTGTTGGTCGTCTGACCTGATAAACTTCAATGAACATTATAACACAGGAGTGATTGTCTCTAAAAATGGGCTCCTGCACGCTTGCAGACATTTTTCCATCACAACTTATGGATGATGAAGGATTTGATTAAAGCCGTGAAACATTACTGATAACCTTCATGTGATGTTACATTAAAGCCAATTTTTATTAAAATCAGGGACTTTTCTAACTGACCTCTGACCTTTGAGCAGTAGTGTGTACTGTATGCTTGTATGTAACTGTATCTGACCTGGATTTTATCACCAGTTTCAAATAAGAATCTTCTTTAAAGTCTGTCTTTCAATACAAATGAAGTTAAACTTTATCAAGGCTGATGGTAAACTGTCCCTAACAAGTCCACTTTATTGCGTGCTCATTGACTTTCTCCTATCAGACTGTTTAACAAGCCCACTTTATACATGCTTATTAATCTATCACGCTTATCAGTGGCTCATGGTTGCTTAAAGCCTGTGTCTGATAGACTAGATTTACTGACCCTGCGTAAATTTGCGTAAATTCCCCTGAACCTAACACCTCCTAGCACCCCGCTGAGAGGCCTTCAGCTCCATTGTTCTCCTGCTTTTGTTGTGCAAATATACCCTTCCCCAACCCCCAACCATGAGAGATTCAGGAGACAAGAGAGAACCAGGAGAAGGTCTGTCCTTCCAATCGTTGTCAGACTCACAACAAAGTACCTGCAGCCTACAATACACCATATTAGTAGTAGCTTTTATGTGCACTATTATGCAAAATTAGTTCTTGTCAATCCTTGTCACTACATTGCATGCCTGTCCATAAACATATATACACAGAGTTGTACATATATTTATATATCCACATACATATATATGTCATGAGTTTCTTCTCTGAAGTTGCTCTATTTCTCTTCAGGTTTCTCTCAGACCAAGATTGAATGTGATGACAAGGGTGATGGATGGTGTGACATGTGCTGCTGGCCCACAGAACCAGGTGAGTATGCTGTCCATGTGCTCTGCAACAATGAGGAAATCCAACACTCTCAGTTAAGATCAGTTTTCACGATTGTTGCCTCAAGATCATGGTGGTGGGCTTGTGATGGATTACAGTGGCTGAAAGCTCTCCTGTAGAGGCTAAGCCTAGGCTTGAAGCCACTGGGGTGTTCGTTGGCGGGGTGACGCGATGTCACTGGTATGCATGAACTTATTAAAGTTGATACAGTCCAATAACTCCAGCCTTACTCATCTTGTCCTTCAGATTCTTTATTTCCAGGATTGAACATAGCAGCACAGCGGTCACAAACTGTTTGCTTCCTCCCGATCAAAAACACACCTGCCGCTTATTACGCGTGTCTACCTTAAATATCTTCACAAACTCAAAATGTGACCCCTAGCACCAAACGCTTGCTGCAGTTCTTGGTGTCAGAGGTGACACACAAGGTATCGGGTTTTCGGTGCAATTACTTTTTCATATAGGACCAAGTATGTTTGGATAGCTTTTTCCCCTTGAAAACTGCCGTTTAATATTAGACATTCTTGTCTAATATTAAAAATGGATTGATCTGAAACTGTCAGCCGGTGATCAGCTGATCGCCAGCTGATCACGGGGCCGGGTTTAAAAGGGAGACGCCACCCACCTGTTCGCCGCTCAGACATCGTTCTCCTCATGTCAGAAGCTCCAACTCTTTGCCGACGTCAGTGTCCTTCTGATTCAGCAACCGTGAGTGTTTTCCCTCTCGATTCTTTTTCTGTAACGCCAGTCCGAAGCCACGCTTCGTGCACTGACCGTTACTAGATTAACTGCGTGTCTGTTCCTACCCATCGCTAGCCTTCCCCGCGTTTGGGTCTAACCAGCACGCCACACGGGCACGCCGAATTACCGTGCGTAGTCCGCCCGTTCGTGACAGAAACGTGTAAGTGTGACAAATATGGAATAAGATACGAAATCAGAAAGGAGGCAAATATTTTTTCACAGCGCTATAGTCTGTAAATGATCTTTTGGCTATAGTAGATCTTTGACTTGTTCCTTTTTTAATTGTTTGTTTAAAATAGTTTTCTCTAGGTTAAGGCGTACGGTCCAGGCCTTCAGAGCAGTGGTCTGGCCGTTGGAAAACCCACTGAATTCACAGTTGATGCCAAGCAAGGAGGAAAATCTCCTCTGAAAATTATAGCCCAGGTATATCTGGCTTTGTATATGATCACAAATATGTTAAATATATTGTATGTACCGTATTTTTCGGATTATGAGTCGCACTTAAAATTCAATTCAATTCAATTCAATTTTATTTATATAGCGCCAAATCACAACAAAAGTCGCCTCAAGGCGCTTCATAGATACAGAGAAAAACCCAACAATCATATGACCCCCTATGAGCAAGCACTTTGGCGACAGTGGGAAGGAAAAACTCCCTTTTAACAGGAAGAAACCTCCGGCAGAACCAGGCTCAGGGAGGGGCGGCCATCTGCTGCGACCGGTTGGGGTGAGAGAAAGAAGACAGGATAAAAGACATGCTGTGGAAGAGAGACAGAGGTTAATAGCAGATATGATTCAACACAGAGAGGTCTGTTAATACATAGTGAGCGAGAAAGGTGACTGGAAAGGAAAAACTCAATGCATCATGGGAATCCCCCGGCAGCCTACATCTATTGCAGCATAACTAAGGGAGGATTCAGGGTCACCTGGTCCAGCCCTAACTATATGCTTTAGCAAAAAGGAAAGTTTTAAGCCTAATCTTAAAAGTAGAGATAGTGTCTGTCTCCCGAATCCAAACTGGAAGCTGGTTCCACAGAAGAGGGGCCTGAAAACTGAAGGCTCTCCCTCCCATTCTACTTTTAAATACTCTAGGAACAACAAGTAGGCCTGCAGAGCGAGAGCGAAGTGCTCTAATAGGGTGATATGGTACTACAAGGTCATTAAGATAAGATGGGGCCTGATTATTTACGACCTTGTATGTGAGGAGCAGGATTTTGAATTCAATTCTGGATTTAACAGGAAGCCAATGAAGGGAAGCCAAAACAGGAGAAATATGCTCTCTCTTTCTAGTC
Source organism: Neolamprologus brichardi (assembly GCF_056152115.1). Lineage (NCBI taxonomy): Eukaryota > Metazoa > Chordata > Actinopteri > Cichliformes > Cichlidae > Neolamprologus > Neolamprologus brichardi. The sequence goes on from NC_142116.1 coordinate 20,382,542, forward strand.
CCTGTCAGTACTCTTGCTGCAGCATTTTGGATTAGCTGAAGGCTTTTCAGTGAGTTTTTTGGACATCCTGATAATAATGAATTGCAGTTGTCCAGCCTGGAAGTAATAAATGCATGAACTAGTTTTTCAGCGTCACTCTGAGACAGGATATTTCTAATTTTAGAGATGTTGCGCAGATGGAAGAACGCAGTCTTACATATTTGTTTAATATGTGCGTTGAAGGACATATCCTGGTCAAAAATGACTCCAAGGTTCCTCACAGTGTTACTGGAGGCCAAGGTAATGCCATCCAGAGTAAGAATCTGGTTAGATACCATATTTCTAAGCTTTTCAGCGCCGAGTACAATGACCTCAGTTTTATCTGAGTTAAGAAGCAAAAAGTTAGCGGCCATCCAGGTCTTTATGTCTTTAAGACATTCCTGCAGTTTAACTAATTGGTGTGTGTTATCTGGCTTCATGGACAGATAGAGCTGGGTGTCATCTGCATAGCAGTGAAAATGTATGCTATGTCTTCTAATGATGCTGCCTAAGGGAAGCATGTATAATGTAAACAGAATTGGTCCTAGCACTGAACCCTGTGGAACTCCATAATTAACCTCAGTGTGTGAAGAGGACTCTCCATTTACATGCACAAATTGGAGTCTATTAGATAGATATGATACAAACCACTGCAGTGCAATACCTGTAATACCTACAGCATGTTCTAATCGCTCTAATAGGATATTATGGTCAACAGTATCGAATGCTGCACTAAGGTCAAGAAGGACAAGCACAGAGATGAGTCCACTGTCAGAGGCCATAAGAAGATCATTTGTAACCTTCACTAAAGCTGTTTCTGTGCTGTGATGAACTCTGAAACCTGACTGAAACTCTTCAAATAAACCATTCCTCTGCAGATGATCTGTTAGCTGTTTGACAACTACTCTTTCAAGGATTTTTGATATGAAAGGAAGGTTGGAGATTGGCCTATAATTAGCTAAGACTGCTGGGTCTAGAGATGGCTTTTTGAGTAAAGGTTTAACTGCAGCCACCTTGAAGGCCTGTGGTACATAGCCGATTATTAGAGATAGGTTGATCATATATAAGATCGAAGAATTAATCAATGGCAGGACTTCTTTGAGCAGTTTTGTAGGAATGGGGTCTAAAAGACACGTTGATGGTTTGGAGGAAGTAATTGTTGAAGTTAACTCAGAAAGATCAATTGGAGAAAAAGAGTCTAACTTAACATCAATGGTACTAAGAGTAGCTGTAGATAATATTACATCTGTGGGATGATTATTGGTAATTTTTTCTCTAATGATAAAAATTTTATTTGTGAAGAAGTTCATGAAGTCATCACTAGTTAACGTTAAAGGGATGGTTGGCTCAAAAGAGCTCTGACTTTTTGTCAGCCTGGCTACAGTGCTGAAGAGAAACCTGGGGTTGTTCTTATTTTCTTCAATCAGTGATGAGTAGTAAGCTGTTCTGGCTTTGCGGAGGGCTTTCTTATAAAGCAACAAACTATTTCTCCAGGCTAAATAATGATCCTCTAAATTTGTGACACGCCATTTCCTCTCCAGATTACGAGTCATCTGCTTTAGGGTACGTGTTTGAGAATTATACCACGGGGTCAGGTACTTCTGATTAGAGACCTTAGTTTTCACTGGAGCTACAGTATCCAGAGTCATACGTAGTGAGGAGGTGAAATTATTAACAAGATAATCGACCTCTGTTGGGGTAGCGTTCAGATAGCTGCTCTGCTCAGTGTTGGTACAGGGCATTGACGATGATAACAGTGGCTGGATTATATTCTTAAACTTAGTTACAGCGCTTTCAGAAAGACATCTACTTTGATAAAGTCTACTCTCCACTGCTGCGTAATCAATTATTGTAAATGTAAATGTTATCAAGAAATGATCAGACAGGAGAGGGTTTTCAGGAAACACTGTTAAATGTTCAGTTTCTATGCCATATGTTAAAACAAGATCTAGAGTGTGATTAAAGTGGTGGGTGGGTTCTTTTACATTTTGAGAGAAACCAATTGAGTCTAACAACAGATTAAATGCCATGTTGAGGATGTCATTTTTAGCATCAACATGGATGTTAAAATCACCCACAATAATTATTTTATCTGAGCTCAGAACTAAATTAGATATAAAGTCTGAGAAATCAGACAGAAACTCTGTGTAAGGCCCAGGTGGACGATAGATGATAACAAGTAAGACTGGTTTCTGAGTTTCACAGCTGGGGTGGACAATGTTAAGCATCAGGCTTTCAAATGAATTAAAAGTCTGTCTTGGTCTTTCATTAATTAATAGACTGGTGTGAAAAATTGCTGCTACACCGCCCCCTCGACCTGTGCTTCGAGACTTCTGGTAGTTAGAATGACTCGGGGGTGTTGATTCATTTAAACTAACATAATCATCCTGCTGCAACCAGGTTTCTGTAAGACAGAGTAAATCAATTTGTTGATCAATTATTAAGTCATGTACTAACAGAGACTTGGAGGAGAGAGACCTAATATTTAATAATCCACATTTCACTGTTTTACTCTTTGGTTCAGATGTGGATACTGTATTGTTCTTTCTTTGTAAATGTTTAAGTTGTTTGTTGCTGGTTTTTAGTTTGTTTTTTGTCTTTTTGGAAGCAGACACAGTCTCTATGGAGATGGGTTTTTGGGGGGGTAGCAGGAGGAGGGAAGCTGCAGAGAGGCGTGTAAGACTGCAACTCTGCTTCCTGGTCCCAACTCTGGATAGTCATATTTTGAGGGGTTTAATAAATTTGTCCATATTTCTAGAAATGAGAGCTGCTCCATCCAAAGTGGGATGGATGCCATCTCTCCTAACAAGACCAGGTTTCCTCCAGAAGGTTTGCCAATTATCTATGAAGCCCACATCATTTCTGGGACACCACTCAGACAGCCAGCAATTTAAGGAGAACATGCAGCTAAACATGTCACTCCTGGTCTGATTGGGGAGGGGACCAGAGAAAACTACAGAGTCCGACATTGTTTTGGCAAAGTTGCACACCGATTCAATATTGATTTTAGTGACCTCCGATTGGCGTAACCGGGTGTCATTACTGCCGACGTGAATTATGATTTTACTGAATTTACGTTTACCCTTAGCCAGCAGTTTTAAATTTCCTTCAATGTCGCCTGCTCTGGCCCCTGGAAGACAATTGACTATGGTTGCCGGTGTCTCTAGCTTCACATGTCTGAGAACAGAATCACCAATTACCAGAGTTTGACCCCCAGCGGGTGTGTCACCGAGTGGGGAAAAACGGTTAGACACATGAACGGGTTGGTGGTGTACCTGGGGCTTCTGTTTAGGACTATGCTTCCTCCTCACCGTTACCCAGCCGCCCTCTTTCCGCAGCTGCTTGGGATCTGCCGGGGAACAGCTAGCGGGGCCTACGCTATCTTCGGCTGCACCAGCTACAGGGGCCTGGCTAGCTAAGGGTGAGTGAAGGGTGCGAAGCCGAGTCTCCAGATCAGTAATCCTGGCCTCCAGAGCTGCAAATATGCTACATTTGTTACAGATATCATTACTGCTAAAGGAGGCCGAGGAGTAACTAAACATCTGACACAATGAGCAAGAAAGTGCAGAAGGGACAGGTGAAGTAGCCATGGTGCTAACGAGTCGGCTACGAGCTAAGCTAACGAAACAGTAAAGAGACAGTGAGTGAATACTTTGGCTATAAATTAGGTAGTGAGTACACAGAAAGTGTGCTTCGGATGAAGCACGTGAAGATTATACTATGAAAAAAAAGAATGTATTTAAAAGTTGTTAATTAAACTGCTAAGCAAATAAGCTACTCAGAAACACCACTGTGTTTGAGCAGGAACAGGAAGTGATACTATACCACAGAGCGAGCGAACACCAAGTGACAGCGCCACCGACCAACATCAAGAAGAACGGCCGTCATGTTCCCAGCAGCCCAATTGCTGTTATGATCAAGCAGTCAGGGATTGGTGATGTGAGCCGTGTGAGTGGACCGTGGCTGACCGAGGCCAGGACTTTTCAGCCTTGAGAGTTCATCATTGATGCAGGTATATGCTCAGTGAAAGCTTAGATACTGTGATATTTTTCTTTTTAAACATTCAAATAGAATATTTGTCAGTCTCATCTTGTTATATTAGGCTTCATCTGCTTGAGCCTTTCCACTGAAGGACCCAGTTAAGTGGGCATTAACACTGAGGACCAGGAGGATGGCTGGTGACACGATGTGTTGCTTTTTGAGGTCTTTTAGCCTGTTTCACTTTGTCAGACAGGTTCTATTTAACTGATTTCTTGATTCACAAGTCTGCAATTAATCAGGCCTGAGTGTGTTTAGTAACACTGAACTGAGGTTTCCAAAATTGGTTAATCACAGTTAACTCGTGATTTAACAAGAGGGGCAATTTGTTTTTACACAGGACCAGGGAGGTTTGGATCATCTTTCTCCCTAATCTATGAAATCATCATTTAAAAACTGCATTTTGTATTAACTTGTCTTATCTGTGTCTAATATTAAAATGAGTTTGATGATCTGAAACATGTAAGTGTGATAAATATGCAAACCACTAGGAAATCGGGAAGGGGGCAAACACCTTTTCACATCACTGTAGACGTGATTACAGAATACCTTTTAGTGATTACAGAATACCTTTTACATCCTGGATTACAATAGGATATCCATCAACGGCAGATACTGGTCTCCATGACACACAGATACTGGAGTGGTCTGACCTGACCACACTCGCACTGCTTACCCACAAAGTGTCTAGAGAGACAGAAAAAAGCCAGAAAACAAACAAAAAACACAAAGCCAAAGAATGTCATCTGCACACTAGCATGGACAATAAACGCAGACACAGTGCACCCAGTAATTTTTGAACTTCCAACCAAGTATCAAGAGCAGTACTGTCATTGTACCGGTACTGGCTGCTGTCTCATTGTTCAGAGAGCCCATCATTATGCAGAGAAAGGAATCTGTGTCTCTGGACCAAAATGACTGTACGTGTAGTGCTGTAGAAACAATACTGCCCAAAAACCTTGATGTTTCTATATGTGGAAACCTTCAAGTATGCATGTCCTCCTGTAAGGGTAAAGTAATGGGACATTTGCACTTTTTGCATGTAAGCCTGTTGGTCTTAACTGGAAGTTGCACTTGAGCTGTCTTGGCATCTTTCCTTCTTTGACTCACCAGTTTTGCCCTGAGCTGAATCGCTGCCTCCTTCTCTGTTGTGGTACTCAGCGGTGACTAACATGCTGTAACGTGTATCTGGCTGCAATGACTCCAGCATCACCTGCTTCTCTCCACCAGGGACCAGCACCTGCAGACAACAAACAACACTATCATCCCAACACAGTCAGAACTCATTTAAAGTTTTGGGACTTATGGAATTTCTGGAATTCTGACACATGACAGCCGGCTGAAGGCCAGAAGAGGTGAAGATGTAATGACTACGACCCACTCACAGTGTGATCCTGGCTATCAGCTCCAGTTAAAGCCATGTAGGACATGTGATACTGGAGGACATGAGCATTGGGAGGTACCCAGCTGATCACCATGCTGACGGCAGTCTCATCAGAAACCGTGAGGCTGGTTGGGCCTCCACCAGACACTGCAGCAACATCATAGAAGAGATAAAGTACCACAGCTAATGACACTTAACCCTCACTTTGTTCCTTTAAAGGAGGAAATTATTTTGGCAGCAGAGCAAAGTGTTTTTATAGAAAATAAATGTAAAGTATAACAGAGAATTTGATACTTTGATTTGATACTTTAACCTCACTACATTTATTTCATAGCTCAGAGTTCTAGTTATTCAAAGATGAGAATTTAGATGTGAAATTTAACCTTTAAGTGACTAGTACTTTGACAACTGCCATCAATTACACAATGAAGTTCATTTACGTACAGGTTATTGTATTAGTAATGCTATATTGTACATAGAGACAGAATATGACATGAAGGGCTACTGACCACAGAAAAGTAAAAGCTAACTGGGCCTAAAGACTAACGGGAGACAAACAAGCTTTCTGTGATTCTATTTGTGTTTTTGTGGTAATCTTGGATATCTTAGGTTGTCTCATTACTGTCATATATGTCCTATCATTAAAACACTGGCTTCTAACAACTAACAGTGTCTCAAAAATAATTTCATAAATAAACAAATAATATGGATGCATGACTCAAATGCATGACTTTTAACTTGTGTATTTTTTAGGCTGAACACTGCTGCTAATGTGACTTAGCACATTAGCATTGACTGTCTGAGAAATTAGTTACCCTAAGGTCAGAAGGAGGAGGCACCTTCACTAGAAGAAAAGAATAATGTGTACGGGAATTTTTTAAAAATGACAAAGCTACATTTTGACATCTTTCATTATTAATAACATTTACAGTACTGTGCAAAAGTCGTGAGCCACACGCTGAAGTATTTCTTTGGACATTATCTGGTTTTTCCACTCCTTTTTAGTCCAGTTCTTGTACCTGACCATTTTCTAAGTAATTGTTTTTGTTTGTTTGTTTTTTGTTTGTGTAAACACTTTGCACTGACCATTATTGGAGAACTAAAAAGCACCTAAGTCGAGGAATGTGTGTGCACATAACAGAAAACTTGGGAAAGAATCAATTTTAAATCTTTAAGCACTTTGTTACTAGCAGCCTGTCACAAAAACACATTTTGTATAGTGTTTTTTTTTTATCTTGTGAATAAAATGTATACAAATGTGTGTGATTAATCACAATGTGTTAATGTGTAATCACCCTGAGACATGCATGCCTGTCTGCTAGCATCAGATCTAAAGCCATTTCTGATTTGGAGATGCAGCCTGCAGATTCTGTCCAGATTATCCCAGCTCTCGTCACTAAACATCCAGTCTTCACTTATCAAATGTGTAAAATTCAAGGCTGGTCCTTAAAAGCTCCCAACAACGCAAAAACTGCATAGCCACACAAGTCCCAGCGTTTCCCACCGCAGCAGCTGTGAAAAGAAAGTGGAGAAAGGATGAATGAGTCTGTGCTTATCGCTCTCCGCTCTCCCCCAAGCTGGCGTTGTTCTTGGTAGCCATGACAACGGAGATAGTCCCAGCTTTATAAATAAAGGCCCCAACACCCCAAAAAAGAAAAAAACATCGGGATTCCCTGCGCAGACCAGGAATCCCCCTAGCAGACCGAAGCTACAGAGAGGATTTGGAGTGATTGAGTGAGAATCGAACTGGCGCCTGTCTGTGCTTCAACCTGCTAGGGGCCGTCAAGTGCTCTGCGCCACCTGCCGGCAAATATGATATATTTGACTTCTCTGTTTTTTTCTCTCTGAATTACTTTTGAAAAGGAAAAATAATAATTTTAATGTGAGGCAAAACATGTATGGTGCTCGGTAAAGATGACACGCCGACCCACTTCTTCTTTTTTTTTTTTTGTTTGAGAAAGTTTGTTTTCATATTAAACCAGTGTCAGTGACGTTATTCTACGCGACTACCACAGGTAAAGAAAAGCCTGAATCTGTAGATCTTTTTCTTTTATTTTTATTGTCTAAAACACAAGAGATAAAAAAAAAAAACCCACAGGGAAACATAGGAAATAATGTTTTGTGAGGCAATGACTTGTTGGCACAAGAAGAGTGGTCCTTGGTAGCCATGACAACAAGGAGGTCTGTTTGTTTGTGGCAGGTAAAAGAAAAAAAAGAAAGAAAAGAAAAAAGTCAGGGGAAGCCCAGGCTGAACAAGGTTCATCCCTTAGAATTTTCACTCCAAGATCACCTGCCTGGACCTCCCCCTAGCAGGTGAACATACAGAGCCAGGTGAACCGAGGGCTCGAACCCGGGCCTGTATGTTACTAACCTGCTAGCCCGCCACATGTCGCCACATGACGGGCTGCGAGAATGGGAAAAATTCTTCTATTTAAAGAACACTACGTGCACATCGCGTGACCAGCCTTTTCCATTAGTTGGAGACCACACATTTTTGCACTCAAATACTCACCAAATTTTACACACTCACACCTGGTTTTTTTGCCTGCACACCACTTATTTCTCAACAACCACTCCTTTTTCATCTCTGTTACCTTGCCTTTATTACATATTTATTACATCCTCTTAGCTAGCATCAATGACTGGACAAAAGAGCAACACAGTGCTTTTCTCATCATTTCTTTAGTCACGCTCAAGTCATTCACCTCTACGGATTAGCTAAACCAACTTTACAAAACAAGTTTCCCCGAAGAGCCCACTTCTCATCTTAGCTGCCTAGATTTCAGGACCTAGCTAAGGACAGTGGCCACAAACACATTTAACTTACCGAAAAATAGCTGCGGGGCCTCAGTCTGTCTGTGGGGCATAGCTAGACTGGCCATCGGGCATACTGGGTATTTGCCGGGTGGGCCGATGGTAATTTTTCGTTTTAAATGGGCCGATGTTTTGTTGTTGTTGTCTTTTTTTTCTTAACCGTGTAAACAGTGAAAGGTGGCGGATTGGACAGATGCTGGCAGACGTGTAAAAATAACTCAATTGTTTGGTAGTGGCTGTGGTGGAGCTTTCACAGCTTCAGTAAAATTAGCAAGTGGTGGAAGCCAGCAGGTGGATGGGGGAAAGGGGAGGCGGAGGTGGAGAGACCCAAGGCGGCCGCGGGTCCGACTGTCAGGTGAAATGAGCTTCAGGTAAGAAGTTATGACCTGCAGTCTATCTGGGTCAAACCAAGTTTAGGTGTAGTTTATTTTCGTTGTGCTAACTTTTTACAGTCAGTTACAATAACTCGTACTGTGTACTAGCTAGCATGATGGAGTTTCTATACAGTTGGGTGGGTGCTATATGTTACTGGTGAACTTTATTTTATTCATATGGTTAGTTAGTAGAGTTGCCTACCATCCTGTAAAAAACGGAATCCTCTGGTATTCAGAGTTAATATTACATGTTTCGTATTGAGCTGAAAATACACGGATTTGTCCCATACTTCAGCTACAATTAAAAAAAAGACAAAAAGCTGGAGTTATTCTGTCTTTACGCTGTCAGCTGCCTCTTCTTCTCTCATTCTCCCCCCTCCCTCTCCTGCTGCTACTGCAATCATGAAACTGATCAATGATCAGCTGATCAGCGTTTCTGCCGCAAGTCCCGTCTTTCTTGCTTGTTTATCTCCCGCTTTGCGCCAGAAAGAGGAAACTAGCGGAGGTCGTGTTAAACAGCAGAAGCGCCTTTAAACTTGATAAGCTGTTGTTAGAATTGATTTAATATTACTTTCTAGTATCAGCTGATGTTTGTTGGAGCCATAAAAGCTGCTGGTTATCTGGTGAGAGGGAAACATAAAAAGGCCAGGTAGAGCATTAACAGGGAAAGGGGGGCACAAAGAAATACTTTTCTTTCTTATTCTCATTTAAAATTTCTAGCTTTTAATAAATAATTATCCAAATCTTACAACCAAAGTTTTCATCTGATGTCAAATGTATAGAAATCCATTATTGTACATAGTAAGTTTTTTTCAGGGTCCCAACATAATTTCATAATAAACATAATAAACAACATTTAAAGCTCCCATCCTTCCATCCCACAGACCTAAAAGTTAGTTATATGATAAACAGCCCCGTGTTTGTTTACTTGATTTGTAAAATGCAAAGTGGTGACTTTTTCTCTTCAAGTACGTCCTCATATGGAGACAGTTTTTTTAATGGCCCAAAACAAGTCATTGTTTACAAAAATGTACATTTTATTGGGCAAAATGAGGTAAACAGTGAAGAAAAGTATAAGAAAACAGAGCATAGGATCTCCGGAGACTGTGGCAACTAGAATTATTGTATACATGTGTGTGTATTAAGGACTGACACAGACAAAGAATGAATCAGACAATGAAGCAATGTCCTTTTTAAATGTTTATTTATAAACAGGATAAAACCATTCAAGTATTGAGTCATGAATAAAACATCAACCTCTGATCTGTTAATTGGGAAACAGAGGATGTCAGTGTATTTTTCAGTGCTAGTCCAAATTGAGTGAGATGACTTTACATTTGAATAGACTGGATTACAAGTTATATTTGGTTTTAATTGAATGAGTTCAATTTGATTTAAATCAAGCCAATTCACAACATATAAACTTGAAATATATGGTAAGATAAAGGTTGTGCAATAATACAGAGAAAGCCCCAACAATCAAATGACCCCCTATGAGCAAGAACTTGGCAACAGTGGGAAGGAAAAACTCCATTTTCGGCAGAACCAGAATCAGGGAGGGGCCATCTGCCTCCACCGGTTGGGGTAAGAAAATGAAACTAAACTATAGGAAGACAAAGAGGAAAGATGTTCATGATATATATGAAACTTTCCGCTAGCCTTGACTAAAATATTGTTTTTGACAGGAAAGTATTGTTTCATTCATGTTTATTCCACGAGGTGGACAGCAGGAATAAAACAAACCAGATACTAAGAAATAAAGTATACAATGAAACTTTCTCGATATGCTAAAATTCCCACTGAGACTGGATAAGATTATTCTAAAACTGGTCAAAATACAATTCTCTTCATGCACAGAAATCCCACCCAGTCCCACAACCCAGGACGAATATTCCTTGTGTGTTCTTGAGCTGGACAGAAATTCTTCTTGCTGAGCGGGGTCCACGCCAGCCTCGTGTCAGGCAGACGAGGAGCCTCCTTTCCCAGTCTCGTCCGTCCACTGGGCCCATCACATCCCAGCCCAGTTCGCATTCTGCATTGGAGTCCGTCACTCGATACCACCGCGGCTCCCCTCACGTCATCACCTGTAAGTAAAAACAAATAGGAGCCAGAACCATCATCCCGGAAGCTGCCCTGGCTTATAGCCATGGCGACCCTCTCCCAACACGGCTGCACCCAGTGAACAACAGTGAGACGCTGCTGACAAATGCAGGCAGTGGTATACATCTGCCCTGATGTCAATCACACACGTTGTCTCCTACTGTCGCCGTTCCTGCTGTCGGGACTGGGTCACCACATCACGCTGACCGGTCTCCAGACGAGGCCTCGCACCCCCCACGATCACGCAGCGGCTCCCTCTTTTCCACCTGGCCTTCATGCGTTCCTCTTCCAATCTAGGGCCTCTCTCCTTCCAGTGCTCAGCTTGCTTCCTTTTAATACGACCTATAAAACAGCTGAAAGGACACCTCTGGACACACCTATGCCTCAACATGTGATCACTATCAGCTAATTTTTCCAATGCCCAGCTAATCCACAGTGGATTAAAACACGTAGAATGACACACCAAAAACATGCGATACAAAAAGAATAAAATCATGCAAATAAAAACTACACTCACAAATAGATACTAAAATCAGAAGAAAACCAAGATAAACGATGAATACAAAATTTCTACTGTGTGCAACTCTTTCAGTCTTTGAATATTTTTCATTTCTTACAATCAGAATTCTCCAATAGATTTGTAGAAGAAAATGATTTTCTTTCATGCATCACCAACTGAACCTTTTATGTTAACGTCTCAAGCTCCAGCCTGACCTCATTGAATTTTGCTTAGCAAAGTACTTTTCAACTCTAATAATTAGTAAGATTATATTTCTTATCATCTGTTGGTCGTCTGACCTGATAAACTTCAATGAACATTATAACACAGGAGTGATTGTCTCTAAAAATGGGCTCCTGCACGCTTGCAGACATTTTTCCATCACAACTTATGGATGATGAAGGATTTGATTAAAGCCGTGAAACATTACTGATAACCTTCATGTGATGTTACATTAAAGCCAATTTTTATTAAAATCAGGGACTTTTCTAACTGACCTCTGACCTTTGAGCAGTAGTGTGTACTGTATGCTTGTATGTAACTGTATCTGACCTGGATTTTATCACCAGTTTCAAATAAGAATCTTCTTTAAAGTCTGTCTTTCAATACAAATGAAGTTAAACTTTATCAAGGCTGATGGTAAACTGTCCCTAACAAGTCCACTTTATTGCGTGCTCATTGACTTTCTCCTATCAGACTGTTTAACAAGCCCACTTTATACATGCTTATTAATCTATCACGCTTATCAGTGGCTCATGGTTGCTTAAAGCCTGTGTCTGATAGACTAGATTTACTGACCCTGCGTAAATTTGCGTAAATTCCCCTGAACCTAACACCTCCTAGCACCCCGCTGAGAGGCCTTCAGCTCCATTGTTCTCCTGCTTTTGTTGTGCAAATATACCCTTCCCCAACCCCCAACCATGAGAGATTCAGGAGACAAGAGAGAACCAGGAGAAGGTCTGTCCTTCCAATCGTTGTCAGACTCACAACAAAGTACCTGCAGCCTACAATACACCATATTAGTAGTAGCTTTTATGTGCACTATTATGCAAAATTAGTTCTTGTCAATCCTTGTCACTACATTGCATGCCTGTCCATAAACATATATACACAGAGTTGTACATATATTTATACATCCACATACATATATATGTCATGAGTTTCTTCTCTGAAGTTGCTCTATTTCTCTTCAGGTTTCTCTCAGACCAAGATTGAATGTGATGACAAGGGTGATGGATGGTGTGACATGTGCTGCTGGCCCACAGAACCAGGTGAGTATGCTGTCCATGTGCTCTGCAACAATGAGGAAATCCAACACTCTCAGTTAAGATCAGTTTTCACGATTGTTGCCTCAAGATCATGGTGGTGGGCTTGTGATGGATTACAGTGGCTGAAAGCTCTCCTGTAGAGGCTAAGCCTAGGCTTGAAGCCACTGGGGTGTTCGTTGGCGGGGTGACGCGATGTCACTGGTATGCATGAACTTATTAAACTTGATACAGTCCAATAACTCCAGCCTTACTCATCTTGTCCTTCAGATTCTTTATTTCCAGGATTGAACATAGCAGCACAGCGGTCACAAACTGTTTGCTTCCTCCCGATCAAAAACACACCTGCCGCTTATTACGCGTGTCTACCTTAAATATCTTCACAAACTCAAAATGTGACCCCTAGCACCAAACGCTTGCTGCAGTTCTTGGTGTCAGAGGTGACACACAAGGTATCGGGTTTTCGGTGCAATTACTTTTTCATATAGGACCAAGTATGTTTGGATAGCTTTTTCCCCTTGAAAACTGCCGTTTAATATTAGACATTCTTGTCTAATATTAAAAATGGATTGATCTGAAACGTGTAAGTGTGACAAATATGGAATAAGATACGAAATCAGAAAGGAGGCAAATATTTTTTCACAGCGCTATAGTCTGTAAATGATCTTTTGGCTATAGTAGATCTTTGACTTGTTCCTTTTTTAATTGTTTGTTTAAAATAGTTTTCTCTAGGTTAAGGCGTACGGTCCAGGCCTTCAGAGCAGTGGTCTGGCCGTTGGAAAACCCACTGAATTCACAGTTGATGCCAAGCAAGGAGGAAAAGCTCCTCTGAAAATTATAGCCCAGGTATATCTGACTTTATATATGATCACAAATATGTTAAATATATTGTATGTACCGTATTTTTTGGATTACGTGTCTCAAAAATCGACAGTGCGCCTTATGTATGAATTCTGGTTGTGCTTACTGACCATGAACCGATTTTATGTAATACACGGCGCTCAAAAATCTGTCAAAAAAGGTTTTAGTACGACTTTGGTAAGCCACCAAGTCGCACCGCTTGATGGATTGTCGGAGCATTACGGCTACGTAGTCAGGAGCCTCGCGGATACGTACTGTGCTTCAACATAATATTACTGTATTGTGTGTGGATAATGACCCCAAAATGCCACCTGTTAAGAGACATGCTGACGAAGCGGATTTCAAAGTCAAGGCTGTCGGTCACGCAGTAGAACATGAGAATAGAGCAGCTGCGAGAGATTTCAACATCAATGAATCAATGGTACGGAAGTGGAGGAAGCAAGAAGAAAGAGTTGAGTAAAGTTTGACTTATCTTATCTGGCTGTTTTCTTTCGCTTAATGCGTTTTATAGTCCAGTGCGCCTGGTGTATGAAACCAGACCTGTTCATCAACAGTGCGCCTTATGGTCCGAAAAATACGGTGTGTTAAATCTGATTGAACTATAATCCCTCGTCTTCTGCACAGGATGGTGAAGTCAATTCTGTGGATGTCCAGGTTAAGGATAATAGCAACAGCACATACACCTGCACCCACACCCCACGTAAGCCTGTGAAGCACATTGTGATGGTCTCCAGGGGAGACGTTAACATCCCTGAGAGTCCATTCAGGGTGAGTATGCACTCACACACTCTCTCACTTTCACTCTGGCATGCAAGGTTTGCCTTTTCTTCTCACTGAAAAGTCTCTTGAGTTTTGGTGTTTGTGCCCACAGATGAATATCGGAGCAGGCTGTCATCCAAACAAGGTGAAGGTCTCTGACCCTGCAGTGGCAAAGACGGGCCTCAAAGCCTTCCAGCCAACATACTTCACTGAAGGTGGGCTCTGCTGCAGATCTTCCACTGGACATAGGAGAGCTTGACCTCAGCCAGCTGACAGCCCCTCTTACAACACCCTCAGGCCCAGAGGAGCCCTGCCTGCTGAAGATGCTGCGTAACGCTCACATTGGTGAGCGTCCGTCTGATAAGTGAGAAGCTTGCTAAACAGTGAGACTCATCAGAATCCAAATACTTTATTAACCCCTAAGTAAAAGACAGAGGGGGAAAGTAATAAAAGTTCAAGCGTGGAGAAAGAAGCAGGAGCAACTGAAACGGGCTGCATGCACACACAAGAATAAGCGTTGTTAACATCTGTTTTGTCTGTCTTAGGAATCTTGTTTGTTCCCAGAGAGATTGGTGAGAACCTTCTTAACATCAAGAAGAACGGCCGTCATGTTCCCAGCAGCCCAATTGCTGTTATGATCAAGCAGTCAGGGATTGGTGATGTGAGCCGTGTGAGTGGACCGTGGCTGACCGAGGCCAGGACTTTTCAGCCTTGAGAGTTCATCATTGATGCAGGTATATGCTCAGTGAAAGCTTAGATACTGTAATATTTTTCTTTTTAAACATTCAAATAGAATATTTGTCAGTCTCATCTTGTTATATTAGGCTTCATCTGCTTGAGCCTTTCCACTGAAGGACCCAGTTAAGTGGGCATTAACACTGAGGACCAGGAGGATGGCTGGTGACACAATGTGTTGCTTTTTGAGGTCTTTTAGCCTGTTTCACTTTGTCAGACAGGTTCTATTTAACTGATTTCTTGATTCACAAGTCTGCAATTAATCAGGCCTGAGTGTGTTTAGTAACACTGAACTGAGGTTTCCAAAATTGGTTAATCACAGTTAACTTGTGATTTAACAAGAGGGGCAATTTGTTTTTACACAGGACCAGGGAGGTTTGGATCATCTTTCTCCCTAATCTATGAAATCATCATTTAAAAACTGCATTTTGTATTAACTTGTCTTATCTGTGTCTAATATTAAAATGAGTTTGATGATCTGAAACATGTAAGTGTGATAAATATGCAAACCACTAGGAAATCAGGAAGGGGGCAAACACCTTTTCACATCACTGTAGACGTGATTACAGAATACCTTTTACATCCTGGATTACAATAGGATATCCATCAACGGCAGATACTGGTCTCCATGACACACAGATACTGGAGTGGTCTGACCTGACCACACTCGCACTGCTTACCCACAAAGTGTCTAGAGAGACAGAAAAAAGCCAGAAAACAAACAAAAAACACAAAGCCAAAGAATGTCATCTGCACACTAGCATGGACAATAAACGCAGACACAGTGCACCCAGTAATTTTTGAACTTCCAACCAAGTATCAAGAGCAGTACTGTCATTGTACCGGTACTGGCTGCTGTCTCATTGTTCAGAGAGCCCATCATTATGCAGAGAAAGGAATCTGTGTCTCTGGACCAAAATGACTGTACGTGTAGTGCTGTAGAAACAATACTGCCCAAAAACCTTGATGTTTCTATATGTGGAAACCTTCAAGTATGCATGTCCTCCTGTAAGGGTAAAGTAATGGGACATTTGCACTTTTTGCATGTTGTAACGTGTATCTGGCTGCAGTGACTCCAGCATCACCTGCTTCTCTCCACCAGGGACCAGCACCTGCAGACAACAAACAACACTATCATCCCAACACAGTCAGAACTCATTTAAAGTTTTGGGACTTATGGAATTTCTGGAATTCTGACACATGACAGCCGGCTGAAGGCCAGAAGAGGTGAAGATGTAATGACTACGACCCACTCACAGTGTGATCCTGGCTATCAGCTCCAGTTAAAGCCATGTAGGACATGTGATACTGGAGGACATGAGCATTGGGAGGTACCCAGCTGATCACCATGCTGACGGCAGTCTCATCAGAAACCGTGAGGCTGGTTGGGCCTCCACCAGACACTGCAGCAACATCATAGAAGAGATAAAGTACCACAGCTAATGACACTTAACCCTCACTTTGTTCCTTTAAAGGAGGAAATTATTTTGGCAGCAGAGCAAAGTGTTTTTATAGAAAATAAATGTAAAGTATAACAGAGAATTTGATACTTTGATTTGATACTTTAACCTCACTACATTTATTTCATAGCTCAGAGTTCTAGTTATTCAAAGATGAGAATTTAGATGTGAAATTTAACCTTTAAGTGACTAGTACTTTGACAACTGCCATCAATTACACAATCAAGTTCATTTACGTACAGGTTATTGTATTAGTAATGCTATATTGTACATAGAGACAGAATATGACATGAAGGGCTACTGACCACAGAAAAGTAAAAGCTAACTGGGCCTAAAGACTAACGGGAGACAAACAAGCTTTCTGTGATTCTATTTGTGTTTTTGTGGTAATCTTGGATATCTTAGGTTGTCTCATTACTGTCATATATGTCCTATCATTAAAACACTGGCTTCTAACAACTAACAGTGTCTCAAAAATAATTTAATAAATAAACAAATAATTTGGATGCATGACTCAAATGCATGACTTTTAACTTGTGTATTTTTTAGGCTGAACACTGCTGCTAATGTGACTTAGCACATTAGCATTGACTGTCTGAGAAATTACTTACCCTAAGGTCAGAAGGAGGAGGCACCTTCACAAGAAGAAAAGAATAATGTGTACGGGAATTTTTTCAAAATGACAAAGCTACATTTTGACATCTTTCATTATTAATAACATTTACAGTACTGTGCAAAAGTCGTGAGCCACACGCTGAAGTATTTCTTTGGACATTATCTGGTTTTTCCACTCCTTTTTAGTCCAGTTCTTGTACCTGACCATTTTCTGAGTAATGTTTTTGTTTCTTTGTTTTTTGTTTGTGTAAACACTTTGCACTGACCATTATTGGAGAACTAAAAAGCACCTAAGTCGAGGAATGTGTGTGCACATAACAGAAAACTTGGGAAAGAACCAATTTTAAATCTTTAAGCACTTTGTTACTAGCAGCCTGTCACAAAAACACATTTTGTATAGTGGTTTTTTTTTTTTTTATCTTGTGAATAAAATGTATACAAATGTGTGTGATTAATCACAATGTGTTAGTGTGTAATCACCCTGAGACATGCATGCCTGTCTGCTAGCATCAGATCTAAAGCCATTTCTGATTTGGAGATGCAGCCTGCAGATTCTGTCCAGATTATCCCAGCTCTCGTCACTAAACATCCAGTCTTCACTTATCAAATGTGTAAAATTCAAGGCTGGTCCTTAAAAGCTCCCAACAACGCAAAAACTGCATAGCCACACAAGTCCCAGCGTTTCCCACCGCAGCAGCTGTGAAAAGAAAGTGGAGAAAGGATGAATGAGTCTGTGCTTATCGCTCTCCGCTCTCCCCCAAGCTGGCGTTGTTCTTGGTAGCCATGACAACGGAGATAGTCCCAGCTTTATAAATAAAGGCCCCAACACCCCAAAAAAGAAAAAAACATCGGGATTCCCTGCGCAGACCAAGAATCCCCCTAGCAGACCGAAGCTACAGAGAGGATTTGGAGTGAGTGAGTGAGAATGGAACTGGCGCCTGTCTGTGCTTCAACCTGCCAGGGGCCGGCAAGTGCTCTGCGCCACCTGCCGGGCTGTAGAATTAGTGCAAACTTGATATATTTGACTTCTCTGTTTTTTTCTCTCTGAATTACTTTTGAAAAGGAAAAATAATAATTTTAATGTGAGGCAAAACATGTATGGTGCTCGGTAAAGATGATACGCCGACCCACTTCTTCTTTTTTTTTTTTTGTTTGAGAAAGTTTGTTTTCATATTAAGCCAGTGTCAGTGACGTCATTCTACGCGACTACCACAGGTAAAGAAAAGCCTGAATCTGTAGATCTTTTTCTTTTATTTTTATTGTCTAAAACACAAGAGATAAAAAAAAAAACCACAGGGAAACATAGGAAATAATGTTTTGTGAGGCAATGACTTGTTGGCACAAGAAGAGTGGTCCTTGGTAGCCATGACAACAAGGAGGTCTGTTTGTTTGTGGCAGGTAAAAGAAAAAAAAGAAAGAAAAGAAAAAAGTCAGGGGAAGCCCAGGCTGAACAAGGTTCATCCCTTAGAATTTTCACTCCAAGATCACCTGCCTGGACCTCCCCCTAGCAGGTGAACATACAGAGCCAGGTGAACCGAGGGCTCGAACCCGGGCCTGTATGTTACTAACCTGCTAGCCCGCCACATGTCGCCACATGACGGGCTATGAGAATGGGAAAAATTCTTCTATTTAAAGAACACTACGTGCACATCGCGTGACCAACCTTTTCCATTAGTTGGAGACCACACATTTTTGCACTCAATTACTCACCAAATTTTACACACTTACACCTGGTTTTTTTGCCTGCACACCACTTATTTCTCAACAACCACTCCTTTTTCATCTCTGTTATCTTGCCTTTATTACATATTTATTACATCCTCTTAGCTAGCATCAATGACTGGACAAAAGAGCAACACAGTGCTTTTCTCATCATTTCTTTAGTCACGCTCAAGTCATTCGCCTCTACGGATTAGCTAAACCAACTTTACAAAACAAGTTTCCCCGAAGAGCCCACTTCTCATCTTAGCTGCCTAGATTTCAGGACCTAGCTAAGGACAGTGGCCACAAACACATTTAACTTACCGAAAAATAGCTGCGGGGCCTCAGTCTGTCTGTGGGGCATAGCTGGACTGGCCATCGGGCATACTGGGTATTTGCGGGTGGGCCGATGGTAATTTTTCGTTTTAAATGGGCCGATGTTTTGTTGTTGTTGTTGTCTTTTTTTCTTAACCGTGTAAACAGTGAAAGGTGGCGGATTGGACAGATGCTGGCAGACGTGTAAAAATAACTCAATTGTTTGGTAGTGGCTGTGGTGGAGCTTTCACAGCTTCAGTAAAATTAGCAAGTGGTGGAAGCCAGCAGGTGGATGGGGGAAAGGGGAGGCGGAGGTGGAGAGACCCAAGGCGGCCGCGGGTCGACTGTCAGGTGAAATGAGCTTCAGGTAAGAAGTTATGACCTGCAGTCTATCTGGGTCAAACCAAGTTTAGGTGTAGTTTATTTTCGTTGTGCTAACTTTTTACAGTCAGTTACAATAACTCGTACTGTGTACTAGCTAGCATGATGGAGTTTCTATACAGTTGGGTGGGTGCTATATGTTACTGGTGAACTTTATTTTATTCATATGGTTAGTTAGTAGAGTTGCCTACCATCCTGTAAAAAACGGAATCCTCTGGTATTCAGAGTTAATATTACATGTTTCGTATTGAGCTGAAAATACACGGATTTGTCCCACACTTCAGCTACAATTAAAAAAAAGACAAAAAGCTGGAGTTATTCTGTGTCTTTACGCTGTCAGCTGCCTCTTCTTCTCTCATTCTCCCCCCTCCCTCTCCTGCTGCTACTTCAATCATGAAACTGATCAATGATCAGCTGATCAGCGTTTCTGCCGCAAGTCCCGTCTTTCTTGCTTGTTTGTCTCCCGCTTTGCGCCAGAAAGAGGAAACTAGCGGAGGTGGTGTTAAACAGCAGAAGCGCCTTTAAACTTGATAAGCTGTTGTTAGAATTGATTTAATATTACTTTCTAGTATCAGCTGATGTTTGTTGGAGCCATAAAAGCTGCTGGTTATCTGGTGAGAGGGAAACATAAAAAGGCCAGGTAGAGCATTAACAGGGAAAGGGGGGCACAAAGAAATACTTTTCTTTCTTATTCTCATTTAAAATTTCTAGCTTTTAATAAATAATTATCCAAATCTTACAACCAAAGTTTTCATCTGATGTCAAATGTATAGAAATCCATTATTGTACATAGTAAGTTTTTTTCAGGGTCCCAACATAATTTCTTCAGAAGAAAGTACTGTACATGATGCCAGTATTTTCCCACATTTTCTAGATACTGTACTAGTACTTTGTGTAAAATGCCATCAAAAAGTCAGTTAAGTTTTATTCTTTCTCACCTGTCTTTCTGTCTCCTTTCACTTTTAAAAGGTTGCCATCCATTCATTCACTTCCGCTTATCCTTTCCAGGGTCGCGGGGGGCGCTGGAGCCTATCCCAGCTATCATAGGGCGAGAGGCAGGGTACACCCTGGACAGGTCGCCAGTCTGTCGCAGGGCCAACACACAGGAACAAACAACCATTCGCACTCACACCTAGTGACAATTTGGATTATCCAATTAACCTATCCCCACAAGCTGCATGTCTTTGGACGGTGGGAGGAAGCCGGAGTACCCGGAGGGAACCCACGCAAACACGGGGAGAACATGCAAACTCCACACAGAAAGACCCCGGCCTGATGTTGGAATTGAAGTCAGGAGCTTCTTGCTGTGCGGCAACAGTGCTAACCACCGTGCTGCCACGGTGGCAAAGGTTGCCATGTTAGAAAAAATATTTTGCACTGCCATGCTGCTTATTGATGTGGTAAATAAATAGTTTATGAAAATATCACTAAATCTGTCATTTATTATTTTTAATATTCAGTAATGGTCATGTCTCACCTCTAGTCTTCTCTGTCTTAATTTCAGGTTTCCACCATATGTTGTAGATCGTTCAGGAAGTTAACTCAACCAGTCTTTGGGTTTCGGCTAAGTACTGTTTAGAATAGCAGAATAGGGAGGATGGTGTAGGTTTAAGTTTATTAGATTGATACATATGTACCAACAAGACAGTGTACATCACTGTCACAACGACGTTTGTTTTCATTCAAAGGCTTTATGGAACTTTGACAGGAGGGCCACGCCCGATTTCCTCTGTCATCCACGTCATACTTAGATCCTCCTCAATCTGTGTACATACGCCGCCTCTAAACCCCCGATAGTGCCAGTGTCAGTTAGTGAGTCAGTAAAATACTGACTCACTAACAGGGTTAGTCTGTTCTGGGATGAGTGTGGTAGTTAACCCTCATTTAACACATCCCTCTCTGCTCCTCTAGCTCGCTCTATCTCACTGAGAATCAGAAAGCCTTGACATTTACTGCTATTAACTTTACACTCTTGTTGTAAAGACGCAAAGAAAACACAGTGAAAAGGTTAGAAGGACGTAAGGAAAAAGAATGAATGAATGGTTTAATAGAAGGAAAGAAGTTAAAGGGACTACATATTCAAAGGTCTTATTTCTGATACTACCCCATGAAAATATTTGCTCTGTGTGCCGTGCTGCAGCTGCTACATTCGGCTTCGGATTCACTTTTTGGCGCCTACGCCTCTCGAGATGTGTTAATGCAGAAAGGTATTGAAAAACTCTGGTCAACCAACCAGCAGTCTGTCTGCTGTGTCGTATGAAATGCGTGGAAGGAGAGGTACCAACTGTCTGTTACATATAGATGAAAAATAAAGCTCTGACGTGACCTCGGGTCAGCCAGCCTGACGGTCAGAGAAACAGAAACGTGCTGGATTGTGGATCTCTGAGCTGCACATCAAAGATGCACCTATGCACAGATCAAGTCTCAAATCTACCTCATATACATCTGTGTGTGTTTTTCTGTTGATGCCTTTCAAACAAAACTAGCCATGATATTTTCCACCTCAGACAATTAATATCAGTTAACCACGCCCCCTTTCAGATTTGTTCACCAAAAGAAAAGAAAAAAAAAAACGTCATTAACGCTGTTTATTATTTGTCAGACCGGTTTCATTTTCATACTTTGTAAATATCTATGTTGTATGGAGCTTGAACTAAAATGTAAATATGTTTACTGTATTTGTAATAATTATAATCCATTCGCTGTACAGCATAGATGTGTCAAGCAGATATCCTAATTCTGTGTATGGTAATCTTGCACCATTGAACTGTTAGTGAATGAGGCAACAATAAAAGTGGGAAACGTGCATTAGCAGATCAAGTGCTGCCTGCTTATTTCCTGCTTTATGTGAGCTTCTGCTGTAGTTTATTATGTGCTTTTAGCCCCAAGAAACCACCCTTTTACTGTGGCGCACAATAAGATCTTCTGATGTTTGGTGTCATCTTCCTGTGATCTCCTGTGAACAGGTGGATTAATTCATTTCAAGTTTATGTATGTAGCACCAAATCACAGCAGGGGCTGAACATTGTAAAGACTCTAGAATAATTATGGAGGCACAACATTTAAAGCTCCCATCCTTCCATCCCACAGACCTAAAAGTTAGTTATATGATAAACAGCCCCGTGTTTGTTTACTTGATTTGTAAAATGCAAAGTGGTGACTTTTTCTCTTCAAGTACGTCCTCATATGCACTGAAAAAAAGGCCATGTTGGATTTACTTGATTCAATAGTGGACATTTGTTGCACACAAATGTTTTGCTTTGGCAGAAACTTAAACAACTGAGTTAAATCAACACAACTTTTTCATATTCAATAAACCTGTGCATTTTGTGTTTCTAAAACGCGATTGAAACATGTTCAGATGAAGTAAGTTGAGCTCTTGGAATATTTTAATCCTTCACAATTTTGTCATTTTATTTCAACACTATTCAATAACTTTTACCCCAATACTACTTGGTCACTTAAATACTACATGTTGTCTTCATATTACATAATGTTCAACAAAGTCTAGATCCTGGTTACCATAAAAATTGAATGGATTTACAATGACTACCATCCTCCGGGTTGCAGGAGAGCTGGGAAATAACCCTGAAGTGATAGGTTACACCCTGGACAGCTCACCAGTTTATCACATAGAAACAAACAACCATTTACACTTACATTCACGGATAATTTAGAATCATCAATTAACCTAGCTCTAATAGCTGCATGACTTTTAACTGTGGGAGGAAACCAGAATACCCAGAGAGAAACCACTGCAAACTAGCCAGAAAGTGGATTTGAACCCAGGACCTTCTTATTGTGAAGCAACAGCACTAACCACCATGCCAACAATATAGGAAATACAGGAAAGCTATGATTTCCTGTGTTTGATGCAGATTTTTTTTGTTTTTATCCTTGACAGGTTAATCCACAATAAATAGCAATAGCATGCATGTGGTGTGTAGTTCTCTGCCTCTTATAACTCCACTGCTTTTCCTGCAGTTTGAAATCTTGTGCGATCTTGTGAATTTCATGAGTTTAGCAACTAACCACTCTTACTAGATTGTATCATGTCATCTCAACAAGAACAAATTAAGTTTTTGAATTCCATGCAAATCCTACATGATTTAATTACGTTCATAAAAACATGAAATTATTGTGTTCAAATTACAAGGTAGACTTTTTTAATGTAACAACCACCCAATTTACTGTTTTTGGTATACCAAAAAAGAGTGCGAGACTGAAATCCCGTGCAGTGTCGCGGGATTTAACATTGCTATATTATTGACTTACTTCACTTGAACATGATATGAACAATTTAATCTACCCTCTCTGCATATCATGTAGTTTCTACACTATATAGTTACACCTAACTTTAAAGCATGAGGCAATTGTGTTAAATACACGCAAGATGCTTACGTAAATCCAAGAGCTGGCCAATCCCTTTTTTTCAGTGTGGAGACAGTTTTTTTAATAGGCCAAAACAAGTCATTGTTTACAAAAATGTACATTTTATTGGGCAAAATGAGGTAAACAGTGAAGAAAAGTATAAGAAAACAGAGCATAGGATCTCCGGAGACTGTGGCAACTAGAATTATTGTATACATGTGTGTGTATTAAGGACTGACACAGACAAAGAATGAATCAGACAATGAAGCAATGTCCTTTTTAAATGTTTATTTATAAACAGGATAAAACCATTCAAGTATTGAGTCATGAATAAAACATCAACCTCTGATCTGTTAATTGGGAAACAGAGGATGTCAGTGTATTTTTCAGTGCTAGTCCAAATTGAGTGAGATGACTTTACATTTGAATAGACTGGATTACAAGTTATATTTGGTTTTAATTGAATGAGTTCAATTTGATTTAAATCAAGCCAATTCACAACATATAAACTTGAAATATATGGTAAGATAAAGGTTGTGCAATAATACAGAGAAAGCCCCAACAATCAAATGACCCCCTATGAGCAAGAACTTGGCAACAGTGGGAAGGAAAAACTCCATTTTCGGCAGAACCAGAATCAGGGAGGGGCCATCTGCCTCCACCGGTTGGGGTAAGAAAATGAAACTAAACTATAGGAAGACAAAGAGGAAAGATGTTCATGATATATATGAAACTTTCCGCTAGCCTTGACTAAAATATTGTTTTTGACAGGAAAGTATTGTTTCATTCATGTTTATTCCACGAGGTGGACAGCAGGAATAAAACAAACCAGATACTAAGAAATAAAGTATACAATGAAACTTTCTCGATATGCTAAAATTCCCACTGAGACTGGATAAGATTATTCTAAAACTGGTCAAAATACAATTCTCTTCATGCACAGAAATCCCACCCAGTCCCACAACCCAGGACGAATATTCCTTGTGTGTTCTTGAGCTGGACAGAAATTCCTCTTGCTGAGCGGGGTCCACGCCAGCCTCGTGTCAGGCAGACGAGGAGCCTCCTTTCCCAGTCTCGTCCGTCCACTGGGCCCATCACATCCCAGCCCAGTTCGCATTCTGCATTGGAGTCCGTCACTCGATACCACCGGGGCTCCCCTCACGTCATCACCTGTAAGTAAAAACAAATAGGAACCAGAACCATCATCCCGGAAGCTGCCCTGGCTTATAGCCATGGCGACCCTCTCCCAACACGGCTGCACCCAGTGAACAACAGTGAGGTGCTACTGACAAATGCAGGCAGTGGTATACATCTGCCCTGATGTCAATCACACACGTTGTCTCCTACTGTCGCCGTTCCTGCTGTCGGGACTGGGTCACCACATCACGCTGACCGGTCTCCAGACGAGGCGTCGCACCCCCCACGATCACGCAGCGGCTCCCTCTTTTCCACCTGGCCTTCATGCGTTCCTCTTCCAATCTAGGGCCTCTCTCCTTCCAGTGCTCAGCTTGCTTCCTTTTAATACGACCTATAAAACAGCTGAAAGGACACCTCTGGACACACCTATGCCTCAACATGTGATCACTATCAGCTAATTTTTCCAATGCCCAGCTAATCCACAGTGGATTAAAACAACGTAGAATGACACACTAAAAACATGCGATACAAACAGAATAAAATCATGCAAATAAAAACTACACTCACAAATAGATACTAAAATCAGAAGAAAACCAAGATAAACGATGAATACAAAATTTCTACTGTGTGCAACTCTTTCAGTCTTTGAATATTTTTCATTTCTTACAATCAGAATTCTCCAATAGATTTGTAGAAGAAAATTATTTTCTTTCATGCATCACCAACTGAACCTTTTATGTTAACGTCTCAATCTCCAGCCTAACCTCATTGAATTTTGCTTAGCAAAGTACTTTTCAACTCTAATTATTAGTAAGATTATATTTCTTATCATCTGTTGGTCGTCTGACCTGATAAACTTCAATGAACATTATAACACAGGAGTGATTGTCTCTAAAAATGGGCTCCTGCACGCTTGCAGACATTTTTCCATCACAACTTATGGATGATGAAGGATTTGATTAAAGCTGTGAAACATTACTGATAAACTTCATGTGATGTTACATTAAAGCCAATTTTCTATTAAAATCAGGGACTTTTCTAACTGACCTCTGACCTTTGAGCAGTAGTGTGTACTGTATGCTTGTATGTAACTGTATCTGACCTGGATTTTATCACCAGTTTCAAATAAGAATCTTCTTTAAAGTCTGTCTTTCAATACAAATGAAGTTCAACTTTATCAAGGCTGATGGTAAACTGTCCCTAACAAGTCCACTTTATTGCGTGCTCATTGACTTTCTCCTATCAGACTGTTTAACAAGCCCACTTTATACATGCTTATTAATCTATCACGCTTATCAGTGGCTCATGGTTGCTTAAAGCCTGTGTCTGAACTTGACCACAGAGGCAGAGCATCATTCAATCTTGGCAGCAGCTCCAGGATGACAAACTCCACTTTCTCTGCATCAAGACAGCTCATAACTTTTTAACAGTCTCTCCTGATAGTCTCATATCATCTGCTCTAATTAATAACCATACACTATCATTACAATGTAGACTACAGCTCAAAAGTCTGACGTGAATTAGAAATGTCTTCTTTTCAGAATAGACTCAAATTTGGTTTCAGATTGAATCACAGCAATTTATCAAAATAATCATATAAATGCTTAATATTAACACTAGAATTACTGACCCCTTTTTTTCCTGGTGCAAGTCCCTACTACTAGATTTACTGACCCTGCGCAAATTTGCGTAAATTCCCCTGAACCTAACACCTCCTAGCACCCCGCTGAGAGGCCTTCAGCTCCATTGTTCTCCTGCTTTTGTTGTGCAAATATACCCTTCCCCAACCCCCAACCAGGAGAGATTCAGGAGACAAGAGAGAACCAGGAGAAGGTCTGTCCTTCCAATCGTTGTCAGACTCACAACAAAGGACCTGCAGCCTACAATACACCATATCAGTAGTAGCTTTTATGTGCACTATTATGCAATATTAGTTCTTGTCAATCCTTGTCACTACATTGCATGCCTGTCCATAAACATATATACACAGAGTTGTACATATATTTATATATCCACACCTTACATAATATACATAAAGTCTAGTTTTATATATATATAGTTTTATATATATATATATATATATATATATATATATATATATATATATATATATATATATATATATTAGGGGTGCAACGATACTCGTATGATATTGAACCGTTTGATACAGTGCTTTCGGTTCGGTACGCATATGTATCGAACAATACAACATTTTTAATTTATTTTTTCAACTTTCCTTCTGACGGTGCTGTCTGTGTTGAGCGCTCAGTGGATCTGCGCTCGACAGTGCAGCCTAGGCGGAGTAGTCGAACACAGATTCACTGAGCGCAGGGCAAGCTAGCGAGACAGAAGTTAAGCTCTCCTTGCAACATGGCAAATTGAACCTCCCCCACCCTCATTCAGACCTGGCGTTTGGAACTATTTTGGTTTTCATGTGATGTATGACCCTGAAGGTAAGCCTGTCATGGACTAAAGTAAAACAGTATGTTGGATGTGCCAGCAATGCTCAATTACATGGGTGGGAACTAGTGTGTTAGTGCAGTTAGCTCGTTAACGTGTTGGCCGTCTAGCCCCATGCATGGGGCAATCCGCGGTAGCTCGTTAACGGAGATTTGCCGTGTTGTGGCATTAACCTCATTTCAGATTGACGCTGACAGCACTAGTGGGAACACAACGAACATGACTGCACATTTATGCTGACATCATCCTAGCGCAAAGACAAGTGGAAGCAGACAAAAACAACAAGCACGCATGCTACAAACTTTAGCCGAGTCATTTAGACAGCCGTTAGCACATGATTCTCCTTATGGGGACCTGATATGTTTAATATGCTGCTGAGAATATAGCCCAGAAGAAGCGTATAGTATAGCTTTTATTTTGGAAAGAGCCATTTCTCTGTAATAAACTCTCTTTTCCAAAGATGAGTGATTCCTCAATCAGATACAGGGCTCACTAAATCGCTAGCCCCACGTCCCGGGGCTAGCGATATTTCCAGTCGGGCTGCCAAAATCTATCTCTGCCCTGCCCGTCGGCCTATCGTAGGAAGGAAAAATATATGTCAATGCTTTTGCATTCTTTCGGAAATGTAGCTGGGTAATTATGTCATTGGCATCGGTGAGCCACTGTCAATATGTGACATATTGAAATCGCATTTGAATTTGCGCTTGTTTTTTGCTTTCACTTTGCAATCGCGCAAACTGTGTATAGAGAGCTACAGCACTGATTGGTGAGTGATGATAATTTGCGCACCAATTCCTCTGACATCATCTTATCAATCGTTAGCTTACTATGCAAACATGACAAGTGAAATCTCCCGCAGCAAGCTTAAACATGTGAGAGGTTGATCGCGCAGAGAATCGCTGAGAGTTATGTGAGTGTGTGTGTAAAAGCAGCAGGATATATATTTTAGTTCTGCTGAGCCAAATAAGACAGGTCAGGGTGAAGAAGTGACAGCCAAAGAAAAGCTTACCACAAAACAGAAAAGTTATGACAAATCAGACTATAAGGCAAAAACAAAGTGCAGCTTTATGGTTTCATGGACAAAAGAATTTCTGTGGCTGCAATATGACGAGCTAAATAACCAGGGCTGCACATAAGTGGTCCGCAGGTGCGCATTCGCTGTCAAAATAAAAAACGCGCACAAGATAAGAAGTTGCAACGCATGTTTGCATACATAAGATTTTCTGGAAGAGGACAGACATTTGTTTAGAACTCTTAAAGATGTCAAAGAAGCTCCTTTAAGCAATTACTTTGGTGTTCCTCCACCTCCAAAGAAATGTCAGAAGGAGTCCAAACCACAAAAAAAGCGCGTATTCTCGGACAAGTGGTTGCAGGAGGTGAGCTGGCTTCAAACAAATGATGAACGCACAGAGATGTGGTGCAGAATGTGCCGTGAAAATTTAATAAATGACAAATTAATAAAAAGGCATGAACATTTTTTTTGTATCGAAAAAATATCGAACCGTGACACCAAAGTATCGAACCGAACCGAACCGTGAATTTTGTGTATCGTTGCACCCCTAATATATATATATATATATATATAACTATGCAGAAAGGTGCGACAAAGAAGGTGCATAAGAAATACAGCAAGCTGTCCATACCTGAGACCTTGGAAACTGCCAAGCAAAGACTCACAGCCTTGGCTAGCCGCTTGAGGAGGTACACCAGAGAGATAGAAGGCAGGAGAATAAACCAGCTGTTCTCCACAGAACCAGCAAAGGTGTACTCTCAGTGGCAAGGGAACAATAATAAGAGAACAGCACCACCAAGGCTGGAGACGGAGCAATACTGGAAGAGCATATGGGAGAAGGACGCAACCCATAACGGCAATGCTCAGTGGCTAGTGGATCTGAGGGCAGACCATAGCAACCTCCCTGAACAGGGTCCAGTAACCATCACAGTGGCAGACATCCAAGAAAGGGTCTCCAGTATGAAGAGTTGGACAGAACCAGGGCCCGACATGGTTCACGCCTACTGGCTAAAGAAGCTGACTGCACTCCACGAGCGTCTGGCAGCACAAATGAACCAGCTGCTAGTTAACGAGGGACACCCGGAATGGCTAACCGAAGGTCGGACGGTCCTGATCCCCAAGGACCCCAAGAAGGGACCAGTCCCCTCCAACTACCGACCAATAACCTGCCTCAGTACTACATGGAAGCTCCTGTCAGGCATCATATCGGCTAAGATGAACAGGCACATGGGTCAATACATGAGCGGGACACAGAAAGGAATTGGCAAGAATACCAGAGGCGCAAAACACCAGCTACTGGTAGACAGAACAGTCAGCCGAGACTGCAAGACCAGACTGACCAACCTGTGCACTGCCTGGATTGATTACAAGAAGGCCTATGACTCAATGCCCCACAGCTGGATACTGGAATGCCTAGATTTGTACAAGATCAATGGGACCCTAAGAGCCTTCATCAGGAACTCAATGGGGATGTGGCGTACAACACTAGAGGCCAACTCCAAGCCCATAGCACAAGTCACCATCAAGTGCGGGATCTACCAAGGAGATGCTCTGTCCCCACTACTGTTCTGCATAGGCCTGAACCCCCTCAGTGAGATCATTAACAAGACTGGCTACGGATACCGACTACGGAACGGAGCAGTTGTCAGCCACCTCCTGTACATGGATGACATCAAGCTGTATGCCAAGAGTGAACGAGACATCGATTCACTGATCCACACCACCAGGCTATACAGCAATGACATTGGAATGTCGTTCGGGCTGGAGAAGTGTAGTCGGATGATAACAAAGAGAGGGAAGGTAGTCAGAACTGAGGGGATTGAACTACCAGAAGGCAACATTGCAGACATAGAGGACAGTTACAAGTACCTGGGGATCCCGCAGGCGAATGGGAACCATGAAGAGGCCGCTAGGAAAGCTGCAACCACCAAATACCTGCAGAGGGTCAGGCAAGTCCTGAGGAGTCAGTTGAACGGTAAGAACAAGATCCAGGCCATCAACACGTACGCCCTGCCCGTGATCAGGTACCCTGCTGGGGTAATAGGCTGGCCAAAGGAGGAGATAGAAGCCACTGACATAAAGACAAGAAAGCTCCTTACCATGCATGGAGGGTTTCACCCCAAGTCCAGCACCCTGAGGCTGTACGCTAAGCGGAAGGAAGGGGGCCGGGGACTGGTGAGTGTCAGCACCACAGTCCAGGATGAGACAACGAACATCCAAGAATACATCACGAAGACGGCCCCAACTGACAGCGTGCTCAGTGAATACCTCAGGCAGCAGAAACCCAAGAAAGAGGAGGGAGACGAGGAACCATCATGGAAGGACAGGCCCCTGCACGGTATGTACCACCGGCAGATAGAGGAGGTGGCTGATATCCAGAAATCCTACCAGTGGCTGGACAAAGCTGGACTGAAAGACAGCACAGAGGCACTAATCATGGCAGCACAAGAACAAGCTCTGAGTACAAGATCCATAGAGGCTGGGGTCTATCACACCAGGCAAGACCCCAGGTGCAGGCTGTGTAAAGATGCCCCAGAGACAATCCAGCACATAACAGCAGGGTGCAAGATGCTAGCAGGCAAGGCGTACATGGAACGCCATAACCAAGTGGCCGGCATAGTGTACAGGAACATCTGTGCCGAGTATAACCTGGAAGTCCCGAGGTCAAAATGGGAAATGCCCCCAAGGGTGGTGGAGAATGACCGAGCTAAGATCCTGTGGGACTTCCAGATACAGACGGACAAAATGGTGGTGGCTAACCAACCGGACATAGTGGTGGTAGACAAACAGAAGAAGACGGCCGTAGTGATCGATGTAGCGGTTCCGAATGACAGCAATATCAGGAAGAAGGAACACGAGAAGCTGGAGAAATACCAAGGGCTCAGAGAAGAGCTCGAGAGGATGTGGAGGGTGAAGGTATCGGTGGTCCCCGTGGTAATCGGAGCACTAGGTGCAGTGACTCCCAAGCTAGGCGAGTGGCTCCAGCAGATCCCGGGAACAACATCGGAGATCTCTGTCCAGAAGAGCGCAGTCCTGGGAACAGCTAAGCTACTGCGCAGGACCCTCAAGCTCCCAGGCCTCTGGTAGAGGACCCGAGCTTGAAGGATAAACCGCCCGCAGGGGCGTGCTGGGTGTTTTTTTTTTTATATATACATATATATGTCATGAGTTTCTTCTCTGAAGTTGCTCTATTTCTCTTCAGGTTTCTCTCAGACCAAGATTGAATGTGATGACAAGGGTGATGGATGGTGTGACATGTGCTGCTGGCCCACAGAACCAGGTGAGTATGCTGTCCATGTGCTCTGCAACAATGAGGACATCCAACACTCTCAGTTAAGATCAGTTTTCACGATTGTTGCCTCAAGATCATGGTGGTGGGCTTGTGATGGACACACTTTTCATGGCTGAAAGCTCTCCTGTAGAGGCTAAGCCTAGGCTTGAAGCCACTGGGGTGTTCGTTGGCGGGGGTGACGCGATGTCACTGGTATGCATGAACTTATTAAACTTGATACAGTCCAATAACTCCAGCCTTACTCATCTTGTCCTTCAGATTCTTTATTTCCAGGATTGAACATAGCAGCACAGCGGTCACAAACTGTTTGCTTCCTCCCGATCAACAACACACCTGCCGCTAATTACGCGTGTCTACCTTAAATATCTTCACAAACTCAAAATGTGACCCCTAGCACCAAACGCTTGCTGCAGTTCTTGGTGTCAGAGGTGACACACAAGGTATCGGGTTTTCGGTGCAATTACTTTTTCATATAGGACCAAGTATGTTTGGATAGCTTTTTCCCCTTGAAAACTGCCGTTTAATATTAGACATTCTTGTCTAATATTAAAAATGGATTGATCTGAAACGTGTAAGTGTGACAAATATGGAATAAGATACGAAATCAGAAAGGAGGCAAATATTTTTTCACAGCGCTATAGTCTGTAAATGATCTTTTGGCTATAGTAGATCTTTGACTTGTTCCTTTTTTAATTGTTTGTTTAAAATAGTTTTCTCTAGGTTAAGGTGTACGGTCCAGGCCTTCAGAGCAGTGGTCTGGCCGTTGGAAAACCCACTGAATTCACAGTTGATGCCAAGCAAGGAGGAAAAGCTCCTCTGAAAATTATAGCCCAGGTATATCTGGCTTTGTATATGATCACAAATATGTTAAATATATTGTATGTACCGTATTTTTCGGATTATGAGTCGCACTTAAAATCCTTTAATTATCTCAAAAATCGACAGTGCGCCTTATGTATGAATTCTGGTTGTGCTTACTGACCATGAACCGATTTTATGTAATACACGGCGCTCAAAAATCTGTCAAAAAATGTTTTAGTACGACTTTGGTAAGCCACCAAGTCGCACCGCTTGATGGATTGTCGGAGCATTACGGCTACGTAGTCAGGAGCCTCGCGGATACGTACTGTGCTTCAACATAATATTACTGTATTGTGTGTGGATAATGACCCCAAAATGCCACCTGTTAAGAGACATGCTGACGAAGCGGATTTCAAAGTCAAGGCTGTCGGTCACGCAGTAGAACATGAGAATAGAGCAGCTGCGAGAGATTTCAACATCAATGAATCAATGGTACGGAAGTGGAGGAAGCTGAAGAAAGAGTTGAGTAAAGTTTGACTTATCTTATCTGGCTGTTTTCTTTCGCTTAATGCGTTTTATAGTCCAGTGCGCCTCGTGTATGAAACCAGACCTGTTCATCAACAGTGCGCCTTATGGTCCGAAAAATACGCTGTGTTAAATCTGATTGAACTATAATCCCTCGTCTTCTGCACAGGATGGTGAAGTCAATTCTGTGGATGTCCAGGTTAAGGATAATAGCAACAGCACATACACCTGCACCCACACCCCACGTAAGCCTGTGAAGCACATTGTGATGGTCTCCAGGGGAGACGTTAACATCCCTGAGAGTCCATTCAGGGTGAGTATGCACTCACACACTCTCTCACTTTCACTCTGGCATGCAAGGTTTGCCTTTTCTTCTCACTGAAAAGTCTCTTGAGTTTTGGTGTTTGTGCCCACAGATGAATATCGGAGCAGGCTGTCATCCAAACAAGGTGAAGGTCTCTGACCCTGCAGTGGCAAAGACGGGCCTCAAAGCCTTCCAGCCAACATACTTCACTGAAGGTGGGCTCTGCTGCAGATCTTCCACTGGACATAGGAGAGCTTGACCTCAGCCAGCTGACAGCCCCTCTTACAACACCCTCAGGCCCAGAGGAGCCCTGCCTGCTGAAGATGCTGCGTAACGCTCACATTGGTGAGCGTCCGTCTGATAAGTGAGAAGCTTGCTAAACAGTGAGACTCATCAGAATCCAAATACTTTATTAACCCCTAAGTAAAAGACAGAGGGGGAAAGTAATAAAAGTTCAAGCGTGGAGAAAGAAGCAGGAGCAACTGAAACGGGCTGCATGCACACACAAGAATAAGCGTTGTTAACATCTGTTTTGTCTGTCTTAGGAATCTTGTTTGTTCCCAGAGAGATTGGTGAGAACCTTCTTAACATCAAGAAGAACGGCCGTCATGTTCCCAGCAGCCCAATTGCTGTTATGATCAAGCAGTCAGGGATTGGTGATGTGAGCCGTGTGAGTGGACCGTGGCTGACCGAGGCCAGGACTTTTCAGCCTTGAGAGTTCATCATTGATGCAGGTATATGCTCAGTGAAAGCTTAGATACTGTGATATTTTTCTTTTTAAACATTCAAATAGAATATTTGTCAGTCTCATCTTGTTATATTAGGCTTCATCTGCTTGAGCCTTTCCACTGAAGGACCCAGTTAAGTGGGCATTAACACTGAGGACCAGGAGGATGGCTGGTGACACAATGTGTTGCTTTTTGAGGTCTTTTAGCCTGTTTCACTTTGTCAGACAGCTTCTATTTAACTGATTTCTTGATTCACAAGTCTGCAATTAATCAGGCCTGAGTGTGTTTAGTAACACTGAACTGAGGTTTCCAAAATTGGTTAATCACAGTTAACTCGTGATTTAACAAGAGGGGCAATTTGTTTTTACACAGGACCAGGGAGGTTTGGATCATCTTTCTCCCTAATCTATGAAATCATCATTTAAAAACTGCATTTTGTATTAACTTGTCTTATCTGTGTCTAATATTAAAATGAGTTTGATGATCTGAAACATGTAAGTGTGATAAATATGCAAACCACTAGGAAATCGGGAAGGGGGCAAACACCTTTTCACATCACTGTAGACGTGATTACAGAATACCTTTTACATCCTGGATTACAATAGGATATCCATCAACGGCAGATACTGGTCTCCATGACACACAGATACTGGAGTGGTCTGACCTGACCACACTCGCACTGCTTACCCACAAAGTGTCTAGAGAGACAGAAAAAAGCCAGAAAACAAACAAAAAACACAAAGCCAAAGAATGTCATCTGCACACTAGCATGGACAATAAACGCAGACACAGTGCGCCCAGTAATTTTTGAACTTCCAACCAAGTATCAAGAGCAGTACTGTCATTGTACCGGTACTGGCTGCTGTCTCATTGTTCAGAGAGCCCATCATTATGCAGAGAAAGGAATCTGTGTCTCTGGACCAAAATGACTGTACGTGTAGTGCTGTAGAAACAATACTGCCCAAAAACCTTGATGTTTCTATATGTGGAAACCTTCAAGTATGCATGTCCTCCTGTAAGGGTAAAGTAATGGGACATTTGCACTTTTCGCATGTAAGCCTGTTGGTCTTAACTGGAAGTTGCACTTGAGCTGTCTTGGCATCTTTCCTTCTTTGACTCACCAGTTTTGCCCTGAGCTGAATCGCTGCCTCCTTCTCTGTTGTGGTACTCAGCGGTGACCAACATGTTGTAACGTGTATCTGGCTGCAATGACTCCAGCATCACCTGCTTCTCTCCACCAGGGACCAGCACCTGCAGACAACAAACAACACTATCATTCCAACACAGTCAGAACTCATTTAAAGTTTTGGGACTTATGGAATTTCTGGAATTCTGACACATGACAGCCGGCTGAAGGCCAGAAGAGGTGAAGATGTAATGACTACGACCCACTCACAGTGTGATCCTGGCTATCAGCTCCAGTTAAAGCCATGTAGGACATGTGATACTGGAGGACATGAGCATTGGGAGGTACCCAGCTGATCACCATGCTGACGGCAGTCTCATCAGAAACCGTGAGGCTGGTTGGGCCTCCACCAGACACTGCAGCAACATCATAGAAGAGATAAAGTACCACAGCTAATGACACTTAACCCTCACTTTGTTCCTTTAAAGGAGGAAATTATTTTGGCAGCAGAGCAAAGTGTTTTTATAGAAAATAAATGTAAAGTATAACAGAGAATTTGATACTTTGATTTGATACTTTAACCTCACTACATTTATTTCATAGCTCAGAGTTCTAGTTATTCAAAGATGAGAATTTAGATGTGAAATTTAACCTTTAAGTGACTAGTACTTTGAGAACTGCCATCAATTACACAATGAAGTTCATTTACGTACAGGTTATTGTATTAGTAATGCTATATTGTACATAGAGACAGAATATGACATGAAGGGCTACTGACCACAGAAAAGTAAAAGCTAACTGGGCCTAAAGACTAACGGGAGACAAACAAGCTTTCTGTGATTCTATTTGTGTTTTTGTGGTAATCTTGGATATCTTAGGTTGTCTCATTACTGTCATATATGTCCTATCATTAAAACACTGGCTTCTAACAACTAACAGTGTCTCAAAAATAATTTAATAAATAAACAAATAATATGGATGCATGACTCAAATGCATGACTTTTAACTTGTGTATTTTTTAGGCTGAACACTGCTGCTAATGTGACTTAGCACATTAGCATTGACTGTCTGAGAAATTAGTTACCCTAAGGTCAGAAGGAGGAGGCACCTTCACTAGAAGAAAAGAATAATGTGTACGGGAATTTTTTAAAAATGACAAAGCTACATTTTGACATCTTTCATTATTAATAACATTTACAGTACTGTGCAAAAGTCGTGAGCCACACGCTGAAGTATTTCTTTGGACATTATCTGGTTTTTCCACTCCTTTTTAGTCCAGTTCTTGTACCTGACCATTTTCTGAGTAATGTTTTTTGTTTGTTTGTTTTTTGTGTCATCCAGGGGAAGACGGATGCTATTTTACTTTGCTGTGTTTTATGTGAAGTGTGCTTATTTGTTTTTTTATATTGCATGTTTTGTATCTTGTGGAGTGTTTTTATTTATGTCGCATGTTTTGCTTGCATCAGTCAACTCGTCCTGGAGAGACTCCGCCCTTTTCCCCCTTTCCGTTAATTTGACACACCTGAGAGAAATGGCAGTAGTAATTTACAGAGTGCGCAGGGACACATAAAGCTGGTGGAGCTTGGCGTCGAGACAGAGGAGGATACAGCACCGGCAATCGAGAGACGCAGAGCGAGCGGCCGATTGCTGCAGCAACACGAGACCCGAGTACGCATCTGTGGAGAACTGGAGGCGACGAGACGGGCCGGTGCCGAGTGGCAGCTATAAAGAAGCGGCGGGCGGAGTTGAGAGCTCTGCCCACCCGGGGTAAGTCTCTGGACTTTCCCCTGTTAACAATTGAAAGCTGTCCGGAAGAATAGTAACTGCCGCTGCCTCCCTCCTTTAGCGCACCGGGGCGCAGAACGTGGGAAGGAAGGCGAGGACGCCGCCGGGTTCCCCTCCTGCACCGCTCCGCTGGATTTTTTAACTTTTTAGTGACTTTTATATCGTGGCGGACGCCACCGGATTTTAATGTTGTGTTTTATTGATTTTTATTGTGTTGTTCCCTGGCCAGGGTTGTTTTAATTCATTTTACACTTTTAACTATTTAAATATAATAAATTATATTTTAATTATACAGTTTTAAAGTTGTGTGCTTTCCCTTGGCGGCTCCACTGCTCTATCCGTTTCGGAGGAAGGTTTCCCCTCCTTTAAACGAACACTGAAAAACATCACCTTCCCTCCGTTAGATAATTGGCGTTGTCGACGTAGGATACGGAGTCAAGAGCAGTTGGGTTAGTCAGGGGAATAGCAAAGATGATGATGCCTGTATATCCCGGAGCCCCGTGGCTGCCGAAATTTAAAGGGCCTGATCAGGATGTGCAATATCAGGATTGGAAGGAGCAGATGCGGGG
This sequence comes from Neolamprologus brichardi, assembly GCF_056152115.1. NCBI lineage: Eukaryota > Metazoa > Chordata > Actinopteri > Cichliformes > Cichlidae > Neolamprologus > Neolamprologus brichardi. Next base: position 20,419,971 of record NC_142116.1, read on the forward strand.
GCTGCTGGGATCACAGGATTTGCCTGAAGCGAGGAAAGTTGCTATTGTGTTGGGAGCGCTAGCAGGTGAGGCTAAACGTCAGGTCAGTGTTCTTGAAACCAGTGAAAGAGACCAAGTACAAAAAAATCTTTTCCTTTTTAGACTCTTTATATGGTGATCGTGTCCCCACCCCAGTTCTTAGGTCACAGTTTTTTAGTTGCACTCAGAACCCAAGTGAAACCGTATCTTCATTTATTTTGCGGTTGAGAGAATTACACTGTAGGTTGCAGAAGCATGACCCAGATAATGTCCCCTCTGATGCAGCCCTGCGAGATCAATTGTTGCTAGGATTGCGGGAGGGCCCTGTAAGTCAGGCACTGAAGGTCTATGTGCGGCGTAACCCAGATCAAGATTTTGCTGCCATACGCCAGGAGGCACTGTTGCTAGACTCAGAACATGTACAGCCCCAGTCTGAGGTAACCTGCCTGTCTGTAAATAAGTCTCCTGCTCCTTTTAAGGTTGAACAGAAAGAAGATTGGAGAGAGGTGTTAAAGCAGGAGATACTGGAGGATGTCAAGGCACAAATGAAGGGATTGGCACAAGAGCTAGTATGAGAAATTAGAGGCTCCACTCAGCCAGCTGTAGCTACTCTTCCGCCTGCACCTCAGTTTAGGAGAAGGCTGCGACAATCAAACGCTAGCTGGGATGCGCAAGGTCGGCCTATCTGTCGGAGGTGTAACCAAGCAGGACATATAGCTAGGTTTTGCCAGACCTCCATGTCTTCCCAGCCAAGTTTAAACTAGATGACCCTGCTGCTGAGGTCCGAGGGGCGGGGGCTTTTGGTTCACCTAAGGAATTAAGGGCCACAGAAACATTTATTGGGCAGTGTCCAACAGTGAAGATAGTGATCGAGGGGGTGGAGCTTCAAGGCTTGTTAGATACAGGATCACAAGTGACTTTGATCCAGGAGAGTTTGTTTAATGAGCATTTTTCCCAGGCTAAGCTTGAGAAAACTCCAACCGCCTTTAAGCTGAGAGCCGCCAATGGTCTGGAAGTTCCCTATACCACCTATGCTGTCCTGGACATGGAAATAGAAGGTTTTAAGGTTCCTGGACGCGGGGTTGTGGTGGTAAAAGATGACCATTGTACACACCCACTGATTGTTGGTATGAATGTTGTGACTGCCTGTTGGAATGTATTTAAGTGGCCGGAAAAGACTGCTCCTGTCCCACAGCAATTAACAAATCAACAGGCCTGGAGGACTGCCTTCGCAACATGCAGACGGATAGAAGCGAGTACAGTGGAGGACGGAATGGTGGGGTATGTACGGCTAGCTGGCCGACGTAAAATTAAAGTTCCCTCGAGGAGTGAAATAATGGTGTGGGGCCGGGCTCAGACGGGTCCGCAAGGAACGGATTATTGTGCCCTGGTGGAGGCACTGCCTGAAACCCCTGATGTGGGGGTGGCGAGAACCCTTGTCATGGTAAGGGCCGGGAGAGTGCCAGTGAGGATTTGTAACCCACACCCCTATCCTCTTTTTATAGGTCGCTACCAGAAACTGGGAAAGCTATCCTGCGTGGATGAGGCCGACGTACATGGCTCACAGGACCTGAGCCTGTCCCTTGGGATGGATGGTGTGGTGGAGGTGGCTCTGGTCGACAGTGGTGCCCCCACGGAAGAGGAGAGATTACCTGAGGAGATGAGTAAACTGACTGAACGGTCTGACCTGTCTGAACTGCAACAGGGCGAGCTACGTGCTTTATTGCTTAAATGGGAGAAGGTGTTCTCTAAAGATGACGAAGATTTTGGGAGGACTGACCTGGTGCATCATTGTATCCCCACAGGTGATGCAGCTCCCATTAGAGAGAGGTATCGTCCTTTGCCCCCTACAATGTATAAAGAAATGAGGAGTCTCTTGGCAGATATGATGGAAAAGGGAGTTATCCGGGAAAGCTGTAGCCCGTGGGCTGCACCCATTGTTTTGGTGAGGAAAAAAGATGGCACCTGGCGGTTCTGTGTGGACTACAGAAAATTGAATGCGGTGACACATAAAGACGCTTTCCCTCTGCCACGAATAGAAGAGACATTGACAAGCCTTACTCGAGCGCAGTGGTTTTCCACCCTGGACTTAGCCAGCGGATACTGGCAGGTCCAAATGGACCCGACGGACAGGGAAAAGACTGCTTTTACTACCCCAGTCGGGTTGTTTGAGTTTGAGCGGATGCCATTTGGTCTGTGCAATGCACCCACTACATTTCAACGGCTGATGCAGCACTGTTTGAGTGGACAGATTGCAGAGTCTTTATTGGTGTACTTAGATGACATTATCATTTATTCACCTGACTTTTCGTCTCATTTACAGCATCTAGATGAAGTGTTTCAGAGGCTGTGGCGCCATGGGTTGAAGTTACAGCCGAACAAGTGCAAGTTCCTGCAACAGGAGGTGAAATTTCTGGGGCATGTAGTGGATAAGTGTGGTGTAAGACCAGACCCTGATAAAATTTCTGCAGTTATGGATTGGCCGGTCCCTGATACCGTCAGACAAGTCAGATCTTTTTTGGGCCTGGCTGGCTACTACAGACGTTTTGTGTCCGGCTTTGCTAAAATCGCACGCCCTTTAAATGCATTATTGACAGGGGTCCCTGTGAACAAGAAAACAGACCGTCGCAAAGTGCAGTGGTCCCCAGAGTGTCAAACGGCATTTGAGGCCCTCCAAGCAGCTTTAACGCAAGCACCTGTTTTAGCATACGCAGATTACTCTCTTCCATTTATTGTGTATACTGATGCCAGTAATCGCGGGCTGGGAGCTGTTCTGGCCCAGGTTCAAGAGGGCCAAGAAAGGGTAATAGCGTATGCCAGCAGAAGCTTACACCACACGGAACGGAATGACGCCAACTATAGTTCCTTCAAGTTGGAGCTGTTAGCCCTTAAGTGGGCAGTTACCGAAAAGTTTAAAGACTATCTGACTGGGGCACGATTCGTTGTGTACACTGATAATAACCCTGTGGCCCATTTACAGACTGCTCGTTTGGGCGCAGTAGAACAACGTTGGGTTGCCCAGCTGGCCTCTTTCGACTACGAGGTCAAGTATCGTTCGGGTAAGAGCAATATTAATGCTGATGCCCTTTCTCGATTCCCCACTGTCCCAGCAGAGCACCTGGAGGGGGCTGGATCAGAGCCTGGAGTCACTTCAGCAGCCATTGAACTGACTTGTGAGGTAGAGGGGAGTGACTGGGCAGAAGCACAATCTCGTGATCCAGATATTCAAGTGGTAAAGCAACTTCTGGAAGCCCAGGTCGCACCCACAAAGCTAGAACGTCAGACATTGTCACATGGTGTGCGACGACTCCTACAGCAACAAAAAAGACTTTTTATTAAAGACGGGATACTGTGCCGTAAAGTGTTGGACGAATATACCCAGGAGACTCGTTATCAAGTTGTGTGTCCTAGTTCCAGGTGCCATGAAGTGTGGTGGAAGATCCATGAGGCTGCTGCCCATGCGGGGGTAGATCAAACCCTCTCTCGGATACGGCAGCGGTTCTACTGGGTTAACATGGAAGCGCAGGTACGGCAGTTTCATCTGGGTTGTGTCCCCTGTAGTCTACAAAAGGAGAGGGTAGAACCTAGGGCTCCACTGCACCCTATTTCAGTTTCATACCCTTTGGAGGTTGTAGGCATGGATTTTCTGTCCTTAGGCCGGCCCACTGACACTTATCAAAACATACTTGTGGTTACTGATCTGTTTACACGGTTCGCTTGGGCTATCCCTACAATAAACCAAACAGCAGAGACTACAGTAAAGGCTTTGTGGAAGTATGTGATACAGCCGTTCGGTTGCCCAGGCCGACTCCACTCTGACCGTGGGTCTAATTTCGAATCTGCATTAATGAAACAGCTCTGTGATACCTATGGTATAACTAAAAGCCGCACGACACCTTACCACCCTGCAGGGAATGGTAGTGTAGAACGTTTCAATCAGACCCTATTAAACATGCTTCGCTCACTAGAATCCGTAAGACAGAGTCAGTGGGTAGGAAATCTGCCAGAACTCGTCCATGCTTATAACAATACTATCCATAGTTCCACAGGTTATGCGCCTGCCTATTTGATGTTTGGTCGACACTTGAGACTTCCCGTGGACGTGGCATTAGGCGTGGCCCCCCAGCAGGCGAGGCAGGATGTAAGTGAGTGGGTGTGTTCTCATCAACAGAAACTCTCCCTAGCTTACCGTTTGGCTGGGCAGAGGATGTATAGTGCGGCCTCCCAACAAAAAAACCAGTATGAGAAGAGAGGTTGTACCCTCCCATTGTTGCCCGGGGAGAGAGTCTGGGTACGGGATCGAAACAGACAGGGCAGAGGAAAACTGTGTTCCTGGTGGTCTCCTGAGCCGTATGTGGTGCTGGAACAGGTGGGAGATACGGGCTTAGTGTATAAGGCCAAACCAGAAAAGGGGGGTAATATACAAACTTTACATAGGAATGCCTTAAAAGTGTGCATTGCTCCTCAACCAGACTTTACCCCTCCTACGGAGGAGCCGACCACAGGCCCTTCGGATTTCCCAGTGCCAGTGTTTTATGGGTTTTTACCCCCTACTGACTGTGTGTCATCTCACCAGCGTGACTCAGGTATGTCCTTTAGGCGGTCCACTAGGACCACGCGTGGGATTCCACCAGAGCGTTATAGGGAGATGGAGCATTAGCAGGGACTGCTAATATTTCAGTGTGGGGGGATGTCATCCAGGGGAAGACGGATGTTATTTTACTTTGCTGTGTTTTAATGTGAAGTGTGCTTATTTATTTTTTTATATTGCATGTTTTGTATCTTGTGGAGTGTTTTTATTTATGCCGCATGTTTTGCTTGCATCAGTCAACTCGTCCTGGAGAGACTCCGCCCTTTTCCCCCTTTTTATTAATTTGACACACCTGAGAGGAACGGCAGTAGTAATTTACAGAGTGCGCAGGGACACATAAGGCTGGAGCTTGGCGTCAAGAGAGAGGAGGATCCAGCGCCGGCAACGATAGACGCAGAGCGAGCGGGTCGATTGCTGCAGCAACACGAGGCCAGAGTACGCGTCTGTAGAGAATTGGAGGCGACGAGACGGGCCGGTGCCGAGTGACAGCTACAAAGAAGCGGCGGGCGGAGTTGAGAGCTCTGCCCACCCGGGGTAAGTCTCTGGACTTTCCCCTTTTAACGATTGAAAGCTGCCTGGAAGAATAGTAACTGCCGCTGCCTCCCTCTTTTAGCGCACCGGGGCGCAGAACGTGGGAAGGAAGGCGAGGACGCCGCCGGGTTCCCCTCCTGCACCACTCCGCTGGATTTTTAACTTTTTAGTGACTCTTATATCGTGGCGGACGCCACCGGATTTTTAATGTTGTGTTTTATTGATTTTTTATTGTGTTGTCCCCTGGCCAGGGTTGTTTTAATACATTTTACACTTTTAACTATTTAAATATAATAAATTATATTTCAATTATACAGTTTTAAAGTTGTGTGCTTTCCCTTGGCGGCTCCACTGCTCTGTCCGTTTTGGAGAAAGGTTTCCCCTCCTTTAAACGAACACTGAAAAACATCACCTTCCCTCCGTTACATATGCATGTCCTCCTGTAAGGGTAAAGTAATGGGACATTTGCACTTTTTGCATGTAAGCCTGTTGGTCTTAACTGGAAGTTGCACTTGAGCTGTCTTGGCATCTTTCCTTCTTTGACTCACCAGTTTTGCCCTGAGCTGAATCGCTGCCTCCTTCTCTGTTGTGGTACTCAGCGGTGACTAACATGCTGTAACGTGTATCTGGCTGCAATGACTCCAGCATCACCTGCTTCTCTCCACCAGGGACCAGCACCTGCAGACAACAAACAACACTATCATCCCAACACAGTCAGAACTCATTTAAAGTTTTGGGACTTATGGAATTTCTGGAATTCTGACACATGACAGCCGGCTGAAGGCCAGAAGAGGTGAAGATGTAATGACTACGACCCACTCACAGTGTGATCCTGGCTATCAGCTCCAGTTAAAGCCATGTAGGACATGTGATACTGGAGGACATGAGCATTGGGAGGTACCCAGCTGATCACCATGCTGACGGCAGTCTCATCAGAAACCGTGAGGCTGGTTGGGCCTCCACCAGACACTGCAGCAACACCATAGAAGAGATAAAGTACCACAGCTAATGACACTTAACCCTCACTTTGTTCCTTTAAAGGAGGAAATTATTTTGGCAGCAGAGCAAAGTGTTTTTATAGAAAATAAATGTAAAGTATAACAGAGAATTTGATACTTTGATTTGATACTTTAACCTCACTACATTTATTTCATAGCTCAGAGTTCTAGTTATTCAAAGATGAGAATTTAGATGTGAAATTTAACCTTTAAGTGACTAGTACTTTGACAACTGCCATCAATTACACAATGAAGTTCATTTACGTACAGGTTATTGTATTAGTAATGCTATATTGTACATAGAGACAGAATACGACATGAAGGGCTACTGACCACAGAAAAGTAAAAGATAACTGGGCCTAAAGACTAACGGGAGAGAAACAAGCTTTCTGTGATTCTATTTGTGTTTTTGTGGTAATCTTGGATATCTTAGGTTGTCTCATTACTGTCATATATGTCCTATCATTAAAACACTGGCTTCTAACAACTAACAGTGTCTCAAAAATAATTTAATAAATAAACAAATAATATGGATGCATGACTCAAATGCATGACTTTTAACTTGTGTATTTTTTAGGCTGAACACTGCTGCTAATGTGACTTAGCACATTAGCATTGACTGTCTGAGAAATTAGTTACCCTAAGGTCAGAAGGAGGAGGCACCTTCACTAGAAGAAAAGAATAATGTGTACGGGAATTTTTTCAAAATGAGAAAGCTACATTTTGACATCTTTCATTATTAATAACATTTACAGTACTGTGCAAAAGTCGTGAGCCACACGCTGAAGTATTTCTTTGGACATTATCTGGTTTTTCCACTCCTTTTTACTGCAGTTCTTGTACCTGACCATTTTCTGAGTAATGTTTTTGTTTGTTTGTTTTTTGTTTGTGTAAACACTTTGCACTGACCATTATTGGACAACTAAAAAGCACCTAAGTCGAGGAATGTGTGTGCACATAACAGAAAACTTGGGAAAGAACCAATTTTAAATCTTTAAGCACTTTGTTACTAGCAGCCTGTCACAAAAACACATTTTGTATAGTGGTTTTTTTTTTTTTTATCTTGTGAATAAAATGTATACAAATGTGTGTGATTAATCACAATGTGTTAGTGTGTAATCACCCTGAGACATGCATGCCTGTCTGCTAGCATCAGATCTAAAGCCATTTCTGATTTGGAGATGCAGCCTGCAGATTCTGTCCAGATTATCCCAGCTCTCGTCACTAAACATCCAGTCTTCACTTATCAAATGTGTAAAATTCAAGGCTGGTCCTTAAAAGCTCCCAACAACGCAAAAACTGCAAAGCCACACAAGTCCCAGCGTTTCCCACCGCAGCAGCTGTGAAAAGAAAGTGGAGAAAGGATGAATGAGTCTGTGCTTATCGCTCTCCGCTCTCCCCCAAGCTGGCGTTGTTCTTGGTAGCCATGACAATGGAGATAGTCCCAGCTTTATAAATAAAGGCCCCAACACCCCAAAAAAGAAAAACACATCGGGATTCCCTGCGCAGACCAGGAATCCCACTAGCAGACCGAAGCTACAGAGAGGATTTGGAGTGATTGAGTGAGAATCGAACTGGTGCCTGTCTGTGCTTCAACCTGCCAGGGGCGGGCAAGTGCTCTGCGCCACCTGCCGGCCGTAGAACGAGTGAAAAATAAAAAGAAAAAAAACCACAGGGAAACATAGGAAATAATGTTTTGTGAGGCAATGACTTGTTGGCACAAGAAGAGTGGTCCTTGGTAGCCATGACAACAAGGAGGTCTGTTTGTTTGTGGCAGGTAAAAGAAAAAAAAGAAACAAAACCAAAAAGTCAGGGGAAGCCCAGGCTGAACAAGGTTCATCCCTTTGAGTTTTTACTCCAAGATCACCTGCCTGGACCTCCCCCTAGCAGGTGAACATACACAGCCAGGTGAGCCGAGGGCTCGAACCCGGGCCTGTATGTTACTAACCTGCTAGCCCGCCACATGTCGCCACATGACGGGCTGTGAGAACGGGAAAAATTCTTCTATTTAAAGAACACTACGTGCACATCGCGTGACCAGCCTTTTCCATTAGTTGGAGACCACACATTTTTGCACTCAAATACTCACCAAATTTTACACACTCACACCTGGGTTTTTTTGCCTGCACACCACTTATTTCTCAACAACCACTCCTTTTTCATCTCTGTTATCTTGCCTTTATTACATATTTATTACATCCTCTTAGCTAGCATCAATGACTGGACAAAAGAGCAGTGTTGCCAACTTATCGACTTTGTCGCTATATTTAGTGAGTTTTCAGACCCCCTAGCGACTTTTTTTCTAAAAAAAAGTCGCTAAAAAAGACGTGAAAGCTCATATCGCTTTTACTCTCAACAAGCAGCGGGTGCTGTAACGCAGTCAGTTCTTCTTTTACTCTTTTACTCTTATGCTGTTTTGTGGATCACAAGGTTTAAAACTACTTATAAACACACACACACAAAGTAACTCCACCAGAGTGCCTATTTCGGGTCACTTTTGCCGGTCCAAGCCCGGGTAAAGGAGCAAGGTTGGAATTGTGACATTAAAAAAACAATAATTGCTAAAATAAATTTAATTTGTAGTTCTAAATAAATTCTAAATGCATTTAGGATGTTTTTTACTCACTTTATGTCTCTTCCACGATGTTATTTCTCTCTCCAACAACATAGATTACAATTACATTAGCATGACCAATTATGCAAATTAGGTGATGACGTCATTTAGCGACTTCTAGCGACTTTTAGGACAGCCAATAGCGATTTTCCTTACTGAGGAGTTGGCAACACTGCAAAAGAGCAACACAGTGCTTTTCTCATCATTTCTTTAGTCGCGCTCAAGTCATTCGCCTCTACGGTTTAGCTAAACCAACTTTACAAAACAAGTTTCCCCGAAGAGCCCACTTCTCATCTTAGCTGCCTAGATTTCAGGACCTAGCTAAGGACAGTGGCCACAAACACATTTAACTTACCGAAAAATAGCTGCGGGGCCTCAGTCTGTCTGTGGGGCATAGCTGGACTGGCCATCGGGCATACTGGGTATTTGCCGGGTGGGCCGATGGTAATTTTTCGTTTTAAATGGGCCGATGTTTTGTTGTTGTTGTCTTTTTTTCTTAACCGTGTAAACAGTGAAAGGTGGCGGATTGGACAGATGCTGGCAGACGTGTAAAAATAACTCAATTGTTTGGTAGTGGCTGTGGTGGAGCTTTCACAGCTTCAGTAAAATTAGCAAGTGGTGGAAGCCAGCAGGTGGATGGGGGAAAGGGGAGGCGGAGGTGGAGAGACCCAAGGCGGCCGCGGGTCCGACTGTCAGGTGAAATGAGCTTCAGGTAAGAAGTTATGACCTGCAGTCTATCTGGGTCAAACCAAGTTTAGGTGTAGTTTATTTTCGTTGTGCTAACTTTTTACAGTCAGTTACAATAACTGGTACTGTGTACTAGCTAGCATGATGGAGTTTCTATACAGCTGGGTGGGTGCTATATGTTACTGGTGAACTTTATTTTATTCATATGGTTAGTTAGTAGAGTTGCCTACCATCCTGTAAAAAACGGAATCCTCTGGTATTCAGAGTTAATATTACATGTTTCGTATTGAGCTGAAAATACACGGATTTGTCCCATACTTCAGCTACAATTAAAAAAAAGACAAAAAGCTGGAGTTATTCTGTGTCTTTACGCTGTCAGCTGCCTCTTCTTCTCTCATTCTCCCCCCTCCCTCTCCTGCTGCTACTTCAATCATGAAACTGATCAATGATCAGCTGATCAGCGTTTCTGCCGCAAGTCCCGTCTTTCTTGCTTGTTTATCTCCCGCTTTGCGCCAGAAAGAGGAAACTAGCGGAGGTCGTGTTAAACAGCAGAAGCGCCTTTAAACTTGATAAGCTGTTGTTAGAATTGATTTAATATTACTTTCTAGTATCAGCTGATGTTTGTTGGAGCCATAAAAGCTGCTGGTTATCTGGTGAGAGGGAAACATAAAAAGGCCAGGTAGAGCATTAACAGGGAAAGGGGGGCACAAAGAAATACTTTTCTTTTTTATTCTCATTTAAAATTTCTAGCTTTTAATAAATAATTATCCAAATCTTACAACCAAAGTTTTCATCTGATGTCAAATGTATAGAAATTCATTATTGTACATAGTAAGTTTTTTTCAGGGTCCCAACATAATTTCTTCAGAAGAAAGTACTGTACATGATGCCAGTATTTTCCCACATTTTCTAGATACTGTACTAGTACTTTGTGTAAAATGCCATCAAAAAGTCAGTTAAGTTTTATTCTTTCTCACCTGTCTTTCTGTCTCCTTTCACTTTTAAAAGGTTGCCATCCATTCATTCACTTCCGCTTATCCTTTCCAGGGTCGCGGGGGGCGCTGGAGCCTATCCCAGCTATCATAGAGCGAGAGGCAGGGTACACCCTGGACAGGTCGCCAGTCTGTCGCAGGGCCAACACACAGGAACAAACAACCATTCGCACTCACACCTAGTGACAATTTGGATTATCCAATTAACCTATCCCCACAAGCTGCATGTCTTTGGACGGTGGGAGGAAGCCGGAGTACCCGGAGAGAACCCACGCAAACACGGGGAGAACATGCAAACTCCACACAGAAAGACCCCGGCCTGATGTTGGAATTGAAGTCAGGAGCTTCTTGCTGTGCGGCAACAGTGCTAACCACCGTGCTGCCACGGTGGCAAAGATTGCCATGTTAGAAAAAATATTTTGCCCTGCCATGCTGTTTATTGATGTGGTAAATAAATAGTTTATGAAAATATCACTAAATCTGTCATTTATTATTTTTAATATTCAGTAATGGTCATGTCTCACCTCTAGTCTTCTCTGTCTTAATTTCAGGTTTCCACCATATGTTGTAGATCGTTCAGGAAGTTAACTCAAGCAGTCTTTGGGTTTCGGCTAAGTACTGTTTAGAATAGCAGAATAGGGAGGATGGTGTAGGTTTAAGTTTATTAGATTGATACATATGTACCAACAAGACAGTGTACATCACTGTCACAACGACGTTTGTTTTCATTCAAAGGCTTTATGGAACTTTGACAGGAGGGCCACGCCCGATTTCCTCTGTCATCCACGTCATACTTAGATCCTCCTCAATCTGTGTACATACGCCGCCTCTAAACCCCCGATAGTGCCAGTGTCAGTTAGTGAGTCAGTAAAATACTGACTCACTAACAGGGTTAGTCTGTTCTGGGATGAGTGTGGTAGTTAACCCTCATTTAACACATCCCTCTCTGCTCCTCTAGCTCGCTCTATCTCACTGAGAATCAGAAAGCCTTGACATTTACTGCTATTAACTTTACACTCTTGTTGTAAAGACGCAAAGAAAACACAGTGAAAAGGTTAGAAGGACGTAAGGAAAAAGAATGAATGAATGGTTTAATAGAAGGAAAGAAGTTAAAGGGACTACATATTCAAAGGTCTTATTTCTGATACTACCCCATGAAAATATTTGCTCTGTGTGCCGTGCTGCAGCTGCTACATTTGGCTTCGGATTCACTTTTTGGCGCCTACGCCTCTCGAGATGTGTTAATGCAGAAAGGTATTGAAAAACTCTGGTCAACCAACCAGCAGTCTGTCTGCTGTGTCGTATGAAATGCGTGGAAGGAGAGGTACCAACTGTCTGTTACATATAGATGAAAAATAAAGCTCTGACGTGACCTCGGGTCAGCCAGCCTGACGGTCAGAGAAACAGAAACGTGTTGGATTGTGGATCTCTGAGCTGCACATCAAAGATGCACCTATGCACAGATCAAGTCTCAAATCTACCTCATATACATCTGTGTGTGTTTTTCTGTTGATGCCTTTCAAACAAAACTAGCCATGATATTTTCCACCTCAGACAATTAATATCAGTTAACCCCGCCCCCTTTCAGATTTGTTCACCAAAAGAAAAGAAAAAAAAGAAACGTCATTAACGCTGTTTATTATTTGTCAGACCGGTTTCATTTTCATACTTTGTAAATATCTATGTTGTATGGAGCTTGAACTAAAATGTAAATATGTTTACTGTATTTGTAATAATTATAATCCATTCGCTGTACAGCATAGATGTGTCATGCAGATATCCTAATTCTGTGTATGGTAATCTTGCACCATTGAACTGTTAGTGAATGAGGCAACAATAAAAGTGGGAAACGTGCATTAGCAGATCAAGTGCTGCCTGCTTATTTCCTGCTTTATTTGAGCTTCTGCTGTAGTTTATTATGTGCTTTTAGCCCCAAGAAACCACCCTTTTACTGTGGCGCACGATAAGATCTTCTGATGTTTGGTGTCATCTTCCTGTGATCTCCTGTGAACAGGTGGATTAATTCATTCCAAGTTTATGTATGTAGCACCAAATCACAGCAGGGGCTGAACATTGTAAAGACTCTAGAATAATTATGGAGGCACAACATTTAAAGCTCCCATCCTTCCATCCCACAGACCTAAAAGTTAGTTATATGATAAACAGCCCCGTGTTTGTTTACTTGATTTGTAAAATGCAAAGTGGTGACTTTTTCTCTTCAAGTACGTCCTCATATGGAGACAGTTTTTTTAATAGGCCAAAACAAGTCATTGTTTACAAAAATGTACATTTTATTGGGCAAAATGAGGTAAACAGTGAAGAAAAGTATAAGAAAACAGAGCATAGGATCTCCGGAGACTGTGGCAACTAGAATTATTGTATACATGTGTGTGTATTAAGGACTGACACAGACAAAGAATGAATCAGACAATGAAGCAATGTCCTTTTTAAATGTTTATTTATAAACAAGATAAAACCATTCAAGTATTGAGTCATGAATAAAACATCAACCTCTGATCTGCTAATTGGGAAACAGAGGATGTCAGTGTATTTTTCAGTGCTAGTCCAAATTGAGTGAGATGACTTTACATTTGAATAGACTGGATTACAAGTTATATTTGGTTTTAATTGAATGAGTTCAATTTGATTTAAATCAAGCCAATTCACAACATATAAACTTGAAATATATGGTAAGATTGTGAAAAGATTTTACCTTATTACCTTTATGTTCAGCGTTATTTGAATTGCACAGTAATGCCTGCATATAGCGTGTCAGCAAAAACAAAGTGTCTGCTCAAGTTTAGACAAACACCCACATGTATTGTTTTAACCCACTACAAGATCGTTAATCAACTTGTTCCTCTTCGTCTTGCAAGCTTACATCCTGTGCAGCCTCATATGCAAACAGCAGATAAGAAGTTGTTTTTTCCTAACTTGTACTCCACCCATGAGTGTTACGTGAGAGGGCAGTATATAATAAACTCTGAGTGAATGCCTGGCGCGCTTTCCTGCATAGGATTCGCCCATGTACATGAATTAACTCTGGGCCCGTGATTCTTTGCTTTCCAGAGGTTTTTCTCCTTTCATTTCTTGGTCCTCCGAGTCGGAGTTGGAAAAAGCAACTCGATTGTTGTGACTCCAAACCAGAGATCTACGCTGTATCCTGTCGTCATTGGGACCCCGCACTGAGGTTTTTTTGACACCCTCCTCTATGGAAGGAGTGGCCGGTGTTCTTATCAGTGGTCCATGACGCTGGGATCCAGTGAAAGACCTCAAGCATAGACGGAGAGATCTTGGAAGGTAAAGAATCCACTCAATCACACTCGCGTAAAATGAAAGGGTTGACAGTCTAATCCACTGTACGGATTTCTAAAAATACGTGTAATAAGGAGCTCATAGGACTAATCCGCTGAAAGGATTGTAAAGTAAAACACGTTAAAGGTCTCACCCGCCGTAAGGGTTTAGGAGTGATCCGCCGTAAGGATCTGCGCGACTGTGTATAAATGTTTGTGTGTCGGAAGTAAGTTAACTTTTTTGACAGCACATTAAGTTGCTGAACTACTTCCTTTGTTACTGTCTTTTTATTTAATCAGCCCACCAAACTCACTGCTGATGAGCAGTGGCTAGAGAAAAAATGTCCAGGCGCCGGACAAATTAGTGTTTATACATGGAGATCAAAGTAGTTTAAAGAAGTTTAAAAAGGGTTGGAAACAGACCCGACTGAATAATGAAAAATAAACGAACGGCAAAATTAAATTACAACTTATCTTTAATGTATTCATACTAATAATAGCAAGGATAATAACCTGTAAACTGGTGTTAATGATGAAATAATATTAATATGAAGAGGTACCTCAGTCAGTCATGATGCGAGGTAGATAATTGTTGAAAGTAATCTGCATTAAGCTTAGGGTTGCTCAAATTCAGTACAATGACATATGAAGTAAAATAGGTAAATATTTGAACTAATTAAGTGCATAGAGGCACTTGACCTGCTTGAAAACTTGTCATCCTGGATGAGACTTTGCTGAGATATAGAGCAGACCTATAATAACAACTAATATGCTGAACCCTGTATGAAACAGCTGAAAACTACATGACGGAGAAGCTGAATTGAATATGAAAGTGCAAGTCTTTGCCACTGTGGGGCAAAGCACGCAACCACTGTGTGAGGTTACGTTTTGGTTTTTTCTGAGCTGATGAGCAAGCTACACATTATTAGATCAGAAGCTGGCTGAGAACTCTTCAAAGAGAGGGAAATAGAACTGTGATAACTGTGATAACTGGAATGTGCAGAGTTTCCTGAGCAGTTTTCCTGCATCTTGACTCATGTGTGTAGAGCGTTCATAGCATCATGTTTTTGTTTATTTGTTTTGGAGGGTTGAAAAATAGTTAAATAAACTTGTGATCATATTTATGGATCACGATAGCACATACCATTGGCCAAAAGATTTATTTACGGAGATGAAAAAAGTGAGTGTTAATGTGTCTGACGTCACAGTGTTTTTGTGCGCTGTGTAAAAATAATTGCCTCTGATTGTGAGAGCGGTGATTCTGCAGGTCACCAGCTATTAAAAAAAAAAAAAAAAAAAAAAAGAGTAAAAAAGAGACAAAGTTTACATTGTAGATGAAAAATAATCATAGGAAAAAGGTTTTGTGTTGATCAGCCAAGAACAACTACAATCTCATTTTCTGCTTTTAAGAAAGGACAATTCACAAAAACAGAGAGAGAGAGTTGTGTGTGTTGGTTAAGCAGTGATAATAATAATGAACATGTTTTAGTTTGTCACTTTCAGGTGACAAGCAGACCTGAATCAATTTTCCACATGCAGCGGTCGGAAGAAAGTTATAGTTTAACATCATTAGAAACATTCAGGCCAAGTTTCTGGCTAACTTATTTACAGCACCATGTGTCTCTTAAACTCACAAGTGAGCTCTCACTCCTCCCTGAAGACAAGGAATGCAGCTCCAAAGAGCAATGACATGGCAGATAAAGAGACAGCAGCAAAGTCCTGGGCAAAGAGTCCCAGCAAGCAGCAGCAGTGTGGACAAACAGCATCAGAGAAGAAGAGCAAACCCATCATCCTGCCTGATTGGATGAATGGCACTGTGTTCCCAACAAGCTGCAAATTCACTGTGCATGTGAAAAGAACGTTTGAGGAGAACTGAGGAGACTGTTGGAGTTTGACATTTGCCACCTTTGGAGAAAATGGCAAGAAGAGACAGTGAAACACAGGACGAAGCTGAAGGAGAACTGCCTGCTATTGGACTGTTGAAGTGGGAGAGGACAACAGAGTGAGAGGAGTGGTGAGAACACATAGGAATTTTGTTGTTTAATCTGGGAAATCAAAATTTGGGTTAGCAAACCTGGGAAAAGAAAACTGACTGCTTAAGTGGGAAAATTGTGAAGGAGTCTGAAACACTGCAAAAAGAAACATACAAAATCACACACACACAAGCAGAACATGCATTAACCCTACTAACACTTCCAAATACAAGAGAGCTCATGAAGATTAGACAACATCTTAAGCATGTGAGTCTGTTTACTATCTTGTCCAAGTCACTTAGTGTGATGCAAAGATCAATGGACTCATAGCACATTAGTTACAAAATGATTAAATAATAGCAGAGAAATGTGTAGGACAGGCAGCTTTAAGAACATGTTCTGCTGGATATGCAGCTCCACAGACATGCATTAAACCTGCCTAATAACACAAACACCCATGCAATGAAGATCAGCTTGTTATCTCTCATCAGTGTTAAAATAGGATAAATTTAACAGACACTTGTTATCAAATGCTGAATTTATCCAAAAATAAAAAAAATTGACTCTCTAGGTTGCAGGACAACAGTTTAACTTTTGTGGGAAAAAAGATTCTGGTTTGACCAACCAGTAATCAGACAATAAATTTAGTTGTTAATACAGTAAATTGGGAGATGTTTTCTGCTTGTTTGATGCAGCACAAGTAATTTACTGTATGAGGGAAATTCTATTTTTGTGATTACATTTTGAACATGCATTTCTGTTGTCCTGTCATCTTAGTGGGTTAATAGCTGATATGCAAATTAGTTGATCGTTCTTAGATTGAGGAAAGGTGACTGAATCTTAGCACGAGTGAATGAGATGTGTTGGAGTTTGTTAGAGTGGAGACTCTAAAACACTGAGTTTCCTGTTTTGATGTGTGAGTGTATCCTGTACTTAGATACACAACTCTGAATACGTCAGAATAAACTTCTTTTGTGAAGTGCATGACAACATGTCACATGTTTTATGATGACAGGAAAAAAGGAAAACTGAATAAAATGGGTGTGTGTGGCCTAAATGAGTGAGAAGCACAGATCTGGGGATTAAACTCATAGCTAATAACATATTAGGCTTATGTTGTGTGTTGTGCAGCTGATGGTTGGTTCGGAGTGAATCTAGCTGATGATTTTTCTTTTGTTGTGAAGTTGAGCCTGCCAATTAGTATGATAGTATGATAAACCATGGTAATGGTATGATTTACCCTCCTGAGATGAGGAGCTTGTGTCATGACGTAACAAGGCCTTTTTATTTTGATACTTTTACAGTGCACTGAAAGTTTTGTTCGATAATCTCTCTCAGCAGATCTGCACGATTAGAAGCGCTATACGATACGTCGTCAAGAAAATTGTTACAAGTGAGTTTCTCCACATTAAAATGGGCTCAGGAGAAAGCCACTTATTTGGGACGATTAGAAAATGAGAGTCCCTGCCTAAAAAGGATTCAGCGAGGTAATCCGATCTAAAATTCTTCTTTTTTCTTTTGAAATGACGTCATTTTGCTGAGGGTGGAAATCAAATGCGGCGATAGTTTCCACTATCAGCAAAGAAAGAATGGATGAATGAATGAATAAATGGAAATAAAAACAAACTGACTGACTGATAAAAGCTGACAAGACTTGACCACGACTCAAAGTTAACCTCCACCTAGACAGGCCAAAAGGGTGGATGAATTTATGTGTTTCTTTTTACAGGAGCAGAAAGATCCGAGGTTGCATACCGATTTAACTTTTAAATGCCACTTTCTGTGTTTGTGAATCTACCAGGGGTGTGTTATTCATGGGTTTGTGTTGTTCACAGAGATTACTGTGAGAAAGAGTGTATACACCTGCGCAGCGCTAACATTTATATTTCTTTTCTACAGCATTACAATTCTTCTTGTGATTTGATCATGTGATTTATACCAGAACAACTAGTTAATGTTTTTCTACTACAAGATTTCTGGGTTTATGTGTGAAGAAACTGTGTTTATAGGTTATGAGTGGTGATGCTGTTACACTGTGTTTTGGGGAAAATGTGAAGGTTATTTTGATTTCACTTCCAGATCTTGTTTTTCAGGCCATGATGGTGTGTATGCAGGCTCCTGGCGGAGCCAGTTTTTAAGCAAACTTAATATGCAAACACACTAACATCTTTTATTGCAGGATTATAGGTCCGAAGTGGTGCTGCTCCAGAGGGGGAGATGCCCTGATGTTGCCTGGGACATGATCTAGCTAACCTTTTTCTTTAAGACAGGAATCTGGTTTTGATGAGTTGACTCATGGGAGTGTCCATGCGTCAAGAGGAGGGGCCCAGGATTAACATGAAACAATGAATTAACATTAAACTATATTTTATATGATTTTTGCAGCGATTTGTGTGATTAACAGTTCATTCAACGGGCATCAAACCTATGCAAGTGGTGCATCCATGTTCAGATGAGGCTTTGATGGCCTATAAGTGAAGTTCACTGAACTAAAGAATGTGGTTTGATGATTGTTGACATGCTCTCCAAATAGAAGTTTTTCCTCTTAGCAAGGAAATATAGGTGCAGCAGTCATCTCCTGAGAAATCTTCAGAGGCCTGGTGAGAAGCAAGAACCATTCCAGGCATAGCTGACAGCCCAGGCAGTGGTTGAGGTCAAAGGTCGAGCTGATTGGGGCCCATCATGAGATTGGACTTTGGAGCCGCAGCAAGGACCACGAAGCTGCGTTGGAATGAGAACTGTGCCAAGGGGGATTTCCAGAGGCCAACAGAGGAGATTTTGGACAACAGACGGGCACCTGAAGGATGAGGGGAGCGTGCCAAGCTCCATCGACAGCGCAGGGGGAGTCCGAGGATGACATCATGATTCTGTGAAAAGCACAGGAACCAGAAGCTATGGTGGTGATGACAGCAGTTTCCTATGAACATCACCTAATGCTGTGTCACTGTACTGTGCATACGATGACACTCTGAAGACTGCTGGGATCATAACAGCAGTAAGATAACTGGACCCACCACCCTTTCCACAGAGGGGTTTTTTCTGCAGTAGAAGAGTCATAAGTATTCCTATCACAGGACAGAAAGTTCTCCACGCCCTTTCCCCATGGATAGGGACTGGAAAACATGCTCTCGGAAGTGAGACACTGGACTATAGATTCGGCTTGTTCCTCAATGCATCCTGCAAGGTCAACGAGGGACATAACCAAGAAATGGACGCTCTCTGAATTGCTGTAATGCAATATCGTGTAGCACTGGACATGATCCTGGCTGAGAAAGGAGGATTGTGTGTCTTATTCAACACCATGTGCTGCACCTACATACCAGATAATGTACATTCTTTAAACATGGCTTCAGATTCTAAAGAGACTGTTGATCGGCGTTGGAGTTTTCCTGGTTTTATTTTACTTTATTATATTTTATTTTATTTTGCTTTTCTTTACTTGTGTTATACCTTGTTTAAAGGCTGTAATTTCACAGATGATAAGTTTATCACTCACAACATACGCAGATGTACCACAAACTGATGAAGATTATGAAGACTTCTTTCCCTATTTGTTAAATGAAGATGAAGTGCAACTAATTATGTAGTAACTGAAAATGTGAAAGACAAGTAGTTACTTACTGATGACTATGATGTAGACTCTGATACAAGTGTCTAAGTTGCCCATAAAAACCAGCAAATGCATTTTATGATAAACTAACTGAAAATACATGTTGTAAGAATTTATGTCCTGATAAATGATATGCGTTTTGCCGTACAATTCAAATTGCTAAACACAGGCTGGAATGTGAAAAGATTTTACCTTATTACCTTTATGTTCAGCTATATTTGAATTGCACAGTAATGCCTGTATATAGCGTGTCAGCAAAAACAAAGTGTCTGCTCAAGTTTAGACAAACACCCACATGTATTGTTCTAACCCACTACAAGATCGTTAATCAACTTGTTCCTCTTCGTCTTGCAAGCTTGCATCCTGTGCAGCCTCGTATGCAAGCAGCAGATAAGAAGTTGTTTTTTCCTAACTTGTACTCCACCCATGAGTGTTACGTGAGAGGGCAGTATATAATAAACTCTGAGTGAATACCTGGCGCGCTTTCCTGCATAGGATTCGCCCATGTACATGAATTAACTCTGGGCCCGTGATTCTTTGCTTTCCAGAGGTTTTTCTCCTTTCAAAGATAAAGGCTGTGCAATAATACAGAGAAAGCCCCAACAATCAAATGACCCCCTATGAGTAAGAACTTGGCAACAGTGGGAAGGAAAAACTCCATTTTCGGCAGAACCAGAATCAGGGAGGGGCCATCTGCCTCCACCGGTTGGGGTAAGAAAATGAAACTAAACTATAGGAAGACAAAGAGGAAAGATGTTCATGATATATATGAAACTTTCCGCTAGCCTTGACTAAAATATTGTTTTTGACAGGAAAGTATTGTTTCATTCATGTTTATTCCACGAGGTGGACAGCAGGAATAAAACAAACCAGATACTAAGAAATAAAGTATACAATGAAACTTTCTCGATATGCTAAAATTCCCACTGAGACTGGATAAGATTATTCTAAAACTGGTCAAAATACAATTCTCTTCATGCACAGAAATCCCACCCAGTCCCACAACCCAGGACGAATATTCCTTGTGTGTTCTTGAGCTGGACAGAAATTCCTCTTGCTGAGCGGGGTCCACGCCAGCCTCGTGTCAGGCAGACGAGGAGCCTCCTGTCCCAGTCTCGTCCGTCCACTGGGCCCATCACATCCCAGCCCAGTTCGCATTCTGCATTGGAGTCCGTCACTCGATTCCACCGCGGCTCCCCTCACGTCATCACCTGTAAGTAAAAACAAATAGGAGCCAGAACCATCATCCCGGAAGCTGCCCTGGCTTATAGCCATGGCGACCCTCTCCCAACACGGCTGCACCCAGTGAACAACAGTGAGACGCTGCTGACAAATGCAGGCAGTGGTATACATCTGCCCTGATGTCAATCACACACGTTGTCTCCTACTGTCGCCGTTCCTGCTGTCGGGACTGGGTCACCACATCACGCTGACCGGTCTCCAGACGAGGCGTCGCACCCCCCACGATCACGCAGCGGCTCCCTCTTTTCCACCTGGCCTTCATGCGTTCCTCTTCCAATCTAGGGCCTCTCTCCTTCCAGTGCTCAGCTTGCTTCCTTTTAATACGACCTATAAAACAGCTGAAAGGACACCTCTGGACACACCTATGCCTCAACATGTGATCACTATCAGCTAATTTTTCCAATGCCCAGCTAATCCACAGTAGATTAAAACAACGTAGAATGACACACTAAAAACATGCGATACAAACAGAATAAAATCATGCAAATAAAAACTACACTCACAAATAGATACTAAAATCAGAAGAAAACCAAGATAAACGATGAATACAAAATTTCTACTGTGTGCAACTCTTTCAGTCTTTGAATATTTTTCATTTCTTACAATCAGAATTCTCCAATAGATTTGTAGAAGAAAATTATTTTCTTTCATGCATCACCAACTGAACCTTTTATGTTAACGTCTCAAGCTCCAGCCTAACCTCATTGAATTTTGCTTAGCAAAGTACTTTTCAACTCTAATAATTAGTAAGATTATATTTCTTATCATCTGTTGGTCGTCTGACCTGATAAACTTCAATGAACATTATAACACAGGAGTGATTGTCTCTAAAAATGGGCTCCTGCACGCTTGCAGACATTTTTCCATCACAACTTATGGATGATGAAGGATTTGATTAAAGCCGTGAAACATTACTGATAAACTTCATGTGATGTTACATTAAAGCCAATTTTCTATTAAAATCAGGGACTTTTCTAACTGACCTCTGACCTTTGAGCAGTAGTGTGTACTGTATGCTTGTATGTAACTGTATCTGACCTGGATTTTATCACCAGTTTCAAATAAGAATCTTCTTTAAAGTCTGTCTTTCAATACAAATGAAGTTAAACTTTATCAAGGCTGATGGTAAACTGTCCCTAACAAGTCCACTTTATTGCGTGCTCATTGACTTTCTCCTATCAGAGCTGTTTAACAAGCCCACTTTATACATGCTTATTAATCTATCACGCTTATCAGTGGCTCATGGTTGCTTAAAGCCTGTGTCTGATAGACTAGATTTACTGACCCTGCGCAAATTTGCGTAAATTCCCCTGAACCTAACACCTCCTAGCACCCCGCTGAGAGGCCTTCAGCTCCATTGTTCTCCTGCTTTTGTTGTGCAAATATACCCTTCCCCAACCCCCAACCAGGAGAGATTCAGGAGACAAGAGAGAACCAGGAGAAGGTCTGTCCTTCCAATCGTTGTCAGACTCACAACAAAGTACCTGCAGCCTACAATACACCATATTAGTAGTAGCTTTTATGTGCACTATTATGCAAAATTAGTTCTTGTCAATCCTTGTCACTACATTGCATGCCTGTCCATAAACATATATACACAGAGTTGTACATATATTTATATATCCACATACATATATATGTCATGAGTTTCTTCTCTGAAGCTGCTCTATTTCTCTTCAGGTTTCTCTCAGACCAAGATTGAATGTGATGACAAGGGTGATGGATGGTGTGACATGTGCTGCTGGCCCACAGAACCAGGTGAGTATGCTGTACATGTGCTCTGCAACAATGAGGACATCCAACACTCTCAGTTAAGATCAGTTTTCACGATTGTTGCCTCAAGATCATGGTGGTGGGCTTGTGATGGACACACTTTTCATGGCTGAAAGCTCTCCTGTAGAGGCTAAGCCTAGGCTTGAAGCCACTGGGGTGTTCGTTGGCGGGGTGACGCGATGTCACTGGTATGCATGAACTTATTAAACTTGATACAGTCCAATAACTCCAGCCTTACTCATCTTGTCCTTCAGATTCTTTATTTCCAGGATTGAACATAGCAGCACAGCGGTCACAAACTGTTTGCTTCCTCCCGATCAAAAACACACCTGCCGCTTATTACGCGTGTCTACCTTAAATATCTTCACAAACTCAAAATGTGACCCCTAGCACCAAACGCTTGCTGCAGTTCTTGGTGTCAGAGGTGACACACAAGGTATCGGGTTTTCGGTGCAATTACTTTTTCATATAGGACCAAGTATGTTTGGATAGCTTTTTCCCCTTCAAAACTGCCGTTTAATATTAGACATTCTTGTCTAATATTAAAAATGGATTGATCTGAAACGTGTAAGTGTGACAAATATGGAATAAGATACGAAATCAGAAAGGAGGCAAATATTTTTTCACAGCGCTATAGTCTGTAAATGATCTTTTGGCTATAGTAGATCTTTGACTTGTTCCTTTTTTAATTGTTTGTTTAAAATAGTTTTCTCTAGGTTAAGGCGTACGGTCCAGGCCTTCAGAGCAGTGGTCTGGCTGTTGGAAAACCCACTGAATTCACAGTTGATGCCAAGCAAGGAGGAAAAGCTCCTCTGAAAATTATAGCCCAGGTATATCTGGCTTTGTATATGATCACAAATATGTTAAATATATTGTATGTACCGTATTTTTCGGATTATGAGTCGCACTTAAAATTCAATTCAATTCAATTCAATTCAATTTTATTTATATAGCGCCAAATCACAACAAAAGTCGCCTCAAGGCGCTTCATAGATACAGAGAAAAACCCAACAATCATATGACCCCCTATGAGCAAGCACTTTGGCGACAGTGGGAACGAAAAACTCCCTTTTAACAGGAAGAAACCTCCGGCAGAACCAGGCTCAGGGAGGGGCGGCCATCTGCTGCGACCGGTTGGGGTGAGAGAAGGAAGACAGGATAAAAGACATGCTGTGGAAGAGAGACAGAGGTTAATAACAGATATGATTCAATGCAGAGAGGTCTGTTAATACATAGTGAGCGAGAAAGGTGACTGGAAAGGAAAAACTCAATGCATCATGGGAATCCCCCGGCAGCCTACATCTATTGCAGCATAACTAAGGGAGGATTCAGGGTCACCTGGTCCAGCCCTAACTATATGCTTTAGCAAAAAGGAAAGTTTTAAGCCTAATCTTAAAAGTAGAGATAGTGTCTGTCTCCCGAATCCAAACTGGAAGCTGGTTCCACAGAAGAGGGGCCTGAAAACTGAAGGCTCTCCCTCCCATTCTACTTTTAAATACTCTAGGAACAACAAGTAGGCCTGCAGAGCGAGAGCGAAGTGCTCTAATAGGGTGATATGGTACTACAAGGTCATTAAGATAAGATGGGGCCTGATTATTTACGACCTTGTATGTGAGGAGCAGGATTTTGAATTCAATTCTGGATTTAACAGGAAGCCAATGAAGGGAAGCCAAAACAGGAGAAATATGCTCTCTCTTTCTAGTCCCTGTCAGTACTCTTGCTGCAGCATTTTGGATTAGCTGAAGGCTTTTCAGTGAGTTTTTTGGACATCCTGATAATAATGAATTGCAGTAGTCCAGCCTGGAAGTAATAAATGCATGAACTAGTTTTTCAGCGTCACTCTGAGACAGGATATTTCTAATTTTAGAGATGTTGTGCAAATGGAAGAATGCAGTCTTACATATTTGTTTAATATGTGCGTTGAAGGACATATCCTGGTCAAAAATGACTCCAAGGTTCCTCACAGTGTTACTGGAAGCCAAGGTAATGCCATCCAGAGTAAGAATCTGCTTAGATACCATATTTCTAAGCTTTTCAGCGCCGAGTACAATGACCTCAGTTTTATCTGAGTTAAGAAGCAAAAAGTTAGCGGCCATCCAAGTCTTTATGTCTTTAAGACATTCCTGCAGTTTAACTAATTGGTGTGTGTTATCTGGCTTCATGGACAGATAGAGCTGGGTGTCATCTGCATAGCAGTGAAAATGTATGCTATGTCTTCTAATGATGCTGCCTAAGGGAAGCATGTATAATGTAAACAGAATTGGTCCTAGCACTGAACCCTGTGGAACTCCATAATTAACCTCAGTGTGTGAAGAGGACTCTCCATTTACATGCACAAATTGGAGTCTATTAGATAGATATGATACAAACCACTGCAGTGCAATACCTGTAATACCTACAGCATGTTCTAATCGCTCTAATAGGATATTATGGTCAACAGTATCGAATGCTGCACTAAGGTCAAGAAGGACAAGCACAGAGATGAGTCCACTGTCAGAGGCCATAAGAAGATCATTTGTAACCTTCACTAAAGCTGTTTCTGTGCTGTGATGAACTCTGAAACCTGACTGAAACTCTTCAAATGAACCATTCCTCTGCAGATGATCTGTTAGCTGTTTGACAACTACTCTTTCAAGGATTTTTGATATGAAAGGAAGGTTGGAGATTGGCCTATAATTAGCTAAGACTGCTGGGTCTAGAGATGGCTTTTTGAGTAAAGGTTTAACTGCAGCCACCTTGAAGGACTGTGGTACATAGCCGATTATTAGAGATAGGTTGATCATATATAAGATCGAAGAATTAATCAATGGCAGGACTTCTTTGAGCAGTTTTGTAGGAATGGGGTCTAAAAGACACGTTGATGGTTTGGAGGAAGTAATTATTGAAGTTAACTCAGAAAGATCGATTGGAGAAAAAGAGTCTAACTTAACATCAATGGTACTAAGAGTAGCTGTAGATAATATTACATCTGTGGGATGATTATTGGTAATTTTTTCTCTAATGATAAAAATTTTATTTGTGAAGAAGTTCATGAAGTCATCACTAGTTAACGTCAAAGGGATGGTTGGCTCAAAAGCACTCTGACTTTTTGTAAGCCTGGCTACAGTGCTGAAGAGAAACCTGGGGTTGTTCTTCTTTTCTTCAATCAGTGATGAGTAGTAAGCTGTTCTGGCTTTGCGGAGGGCTTTCTTATAAAGCAACAAACTATTTCTCCAGGCTAAATGATGATCCTCTAAATTTGTGACACGCCATTTCCTCTCCAGATTACGAGATTACAAAATCCTTTAATTATCTCAAAAATCGACAGTGCGCCTTATGTATGAATTCTGGTTGTGCTTACTGACCATGAACCGATTTTATGTAATACACGGCGCTCAAAAATCTGTCAAAAAATGTTTTAGTACGACTTTGGTAAGCCACGAAGTCGCACCGCTTGATGGCTTGTCGGAGCATTACGGCTACGTAGTCAGGAGCCTCGCGGATACGTACTGTGCTTCAACATAATATTACTGTATTGTGTGTGGATAATGACCCCAAAATGCCACCTGTTAAGAGACATGCTGACGAAGCGGATTTCAAAGTCAAGGCTGTCGGTCACGCAGTAGAACATGAGAATAGAGCAGCTGCGAGAGATTTCAACATCAATGAATCAATGGTACGGAAGTGGAGGAAGCAAGAAGAAAGAGTTGAGTAAAGTTTGACTTATCTTATCTGGCTGTTTTCTTTCGCTTAATGCGTTTTATAGTCCAGTGCGCCTCGTGTATGAAACCAGACCTGTTCATCAACAGTGCGCCTTATGGTCCGAAAAATACGCTGTGTTAAATCTGATTGAACTATAATCCCTCGTCTTCTGCACAGGATGGTGAAGTCAATTCTGTGGATGTCCAGGTTAAGGATAATAGCAACAGCACATACACCTGCACCCACACCCCACGTAAGCCTGTGAAGCACATTGTGATGGTCTCCAGGGGAGACGTTAACATCCCTGAGAGTCCATTCAGGGTGAGTATGCACTCACACACTCTCTCACTTTCACTCTGGCATGCAAGGTTTGCCTTTTCTTCTCACTGAAAAGTCTCTTGAGTTTTGGTGTGCCCACAGATGAATATCGGAGCAGGCTGTCATCCAAACAAGGTGAAGGTCTCTGACCCTGCAGTGGCAAAGACGGGCCTCAAAGCCTTCCAGCCAACATACTTCACTGAAGGTGGGCTCTGCTGCAGATCTTCCACTGGACATAGGACAGCTTGACCTCAGCCAGCTGACAGCCCCTCTTACAACACCCTCAGGCCCAGAGGAGCCCTGCCTGCTGAAGATGCTGCGTAACGCTCACATTGGTGAGCGTCCGTCTGATAAGTGAGAAGCTTGCTAAACAGTGAGACTCATCAGAATCCAAATACTTTATTAACCCCTAAGTAAAAGACAGAGGGGGAAAGTAATAAAAGTTCAAGCGTGGAGAAAGAAGCAGGAGCAACTGAAACGGGCTGCATGCACACACAAGAATAAGCGTTGTTAACATCTGTTTTGTCTGTCTTAGGAATCTTGTTTGTTCCCAGAGAGATTGGTGAGAACCTTCTTAACATCAAGAAGAACGGCCGTCATGTTCCCAGCAGCCCAATTGCTGTTATGATCAAGCAGTCAGGGATTGGTGATGTGAGCCGTGTGAGTGGACCGTGGCTGACCGAGGCCAGGACTTTTCAGCCTTGAGAGTTCATCATTGATGCAGATATATGCTCAGTGAAAGCTTAGATACTGTGATATTTTTCTTTTTAAACATTCAAATAGAATATTTGTCAGTCTCATCTTGTTATATTAGGCTTCATCTGCTTGAGCCTTTCCACTGAAGGACCCAGTTAAGTGGGCATTAACACTGAGGACCAGGAGGATGGCTGGTGACACAATGTGTTGCTTTTTGAGGTCTTTTAGCCTGTTTCACTTTGTCAGACAGGTTCTATTTAACTGATTTCTTGATTCACAAGTCTGCAATTAATCAGGCCTGAGTGTGTTTAGTAACACTGAACTGAGGTTTCCAAAATTGGTTAATCACAGTTAACTCGTGATTTAACAAGAGGGGCAATTTGTTTTTACACAGGACCAGGGAGGTTTGGATCATCTTTCTCCCTAATCTATGAAATCATCATTTAAAAACTGCATTTTGTATTAACTTGTCTTATCTGTGTCTAATATTAAAATGAGTTTGATGATCTGAAACATGTAAGTGTGATAAATATGCAAACCACTAGGAAATCAGGAAGGGGGCAAACACCTTTTCACATCACTGTAGACGTGATTACAGAATACCTTTTACATCCTGGATTACAATAGGATATCCATCAACGGCAGATACTGGTCTCCATGACACACAGATACTGGAGTGGTCTGACCTGACCACACTCGCACTGCTTACCCACAAAGTGTCTAGAGAGACAGAAAAAAGCCAGAAAACAAACAAAAAACACAAAGCCAAAGAATGTCATCTGCACACTAGCATGGACAATAAACGCAGACACAGTGCACCCAGTAATTTTTGAACTTCCAACCAAGTATCAAGAGCAGTACTGTCATTGTACCGGTACTGGCTGCTGTCTCATTGTTCAGAGAGCCCAACTGTCACGGCTGGCGGGGTGAGCCGTGTGGTGTGGAGGAAACGGAGGACCCAAAATGCAGACAGCCGATTTGATGATAAGAGTGAGGGATTAATTTACAGCGTACAAATAACAGAACTGAGGGCAGGACAGAACATAAACCTAAACTTGGATAGCTAAATAACAACCGGATCATACAAATGGGGTGGGAGGCAGAGAGACACAGACGAGGAACAGACACCATGAAACACAGACGAGCCGACAACCAACACAGACCGACACCCACTATATATACACACACACAGGGTAATCGGGTAATGGCAGACAGGCGGGGACACAGCTGGAACTAATGGACATAACGAGACACAACCCTACAAAGTAAAACAGGAAACACACAGACTGTTTTACATAACAACACGGGGACATGAACAGAGCACCGAGGGAGACGCAGGTAGGGAAAATAAACACAACCAAACCCCAACCACCAATACAAAACAGAATAAACTAGAAAATACTAATAACAAAACTCAAAGCGCTGGGTCACCGACCCAGGACCGTGACAGTACCCCCCCCTCAAGGGCTGGCTCCAGACAGCCCAAAACAAAAACAGACGACCAACCCAGGGCGGGCGGCGGGGGGATCAGGACGGAGGGACCAACACCGAACAAAAACAAGCTCCAGCGAACCAAGCGAATTGTCCAAAACACAAACACACATGCTGGAGTCCAAGAACAGGGTCCCAAAACATAGTTCAGGAGGCCGGCCATGCACACGGCAGCGGCGACGACGGGGAAACAGTTCAGGAGGCCGGCCGTGCACACGGCAGTGGCGACGACGGGGAAACAGTTCAGGCGGCCGACCGTGCGGACAGCAACGGCGGCGAAACAGTTCAGGCGGCCGACCGTGCGGACAGCAACGGCGGCGACGGGGAAACAGTTCAGGCGGCCGACCGTGTGGACAGCAACGGCGGCGACGGGGAAACAGTTCAGGAGGCCGGCCGTGCACACGGCAGCGGCGGCGTAGATGCCCAACATGCGGCCCGGCAGATGACCGACGATGTTGAGGCGGCAGTTGGGAACCTGAAGGCTGCGTGGCCTTCGCTGGACCAGACGAGGCAGGAGCTGAAGCTGGACCAGACGAAGCTGAGGCAGAGGCTGGACCAGACGAAGCGGAAGCAGAGGCTGGACCAGACGAAGCGGAGGCAGAGGCTGGACCAGGCGAAGCGGAGGCAGAGGCTGGACCAGGCGAAGCGGATGCAGAGGCTGGACCAGGCGAGGCTGATGCAGAGGCTGGACCAGGCGAGGCGGATGCCGGAGCTGGACCAGGCAAAGCGGATGCCGGAGCTGGACCAGGCAAAGCGGATGCCGGAGCTGGACCAGGCGAGGCTGATGCAGAGGCTGGACCAGGCGACGAAGAAGCCGGAGCTGGACCAGGCGACGAAGAAGCCGGAGCTGGACCAGGCGACGAAGAAGCCGGAGCTGGACCAGGCGACGAAGAAGCCGGAGCTGGACCAGGCGACGAAGAAGCCGGAGCTGGACCAGGCGACGGCGTGGGTGAAGCTGAGGACACGGAGGCTGCAGCTGGCGAGGATGAAGACACGGAGGCTGCAGCTGGCGAGGATGAAGACACGGAGGCTGCAGCTGGCGAGGATGAAGACACGGAGGCTGCAGCTGGCGAGGATGAAGACACGGCTGCTGCAGCTGGCGAGGATGAAGACACGGCTGCTGCAGCTGGCGAGGATGAAGACACGGCTGCTGCAGCTGGCGAGGATGAAGCTGCTGTTGCTGCCGGCGAGGATGAAGACACGGCTGCTGCAGCTGGCGAGGATGAAGCTGCTGTTGCTGCCGGTGGTGTGGATGAAGCTGCTGTTGCTGCCGGCGGCGTGGATGGAGCGGCAGCCGGCGAGGATGATGAGGCTGCAGCTGGCGGCTGGACGGGCTCCTCGGGCCCTCCAGCTGACGAGGCAGAAGACTGGACGGGCTCCTCGGGCCCTCCAGCTGACGAGGCAGGAGGCTGGACGGGCTCCTCGGGCCCTCCAGCGGACGAGACAGAAGGCTGGACGGGCTCCTCGGGCCCTCCAGCTGACGAGGCAGAAGACTGGACGGGCTCCTCGGGCCCTCCAGCTGACGAGGCAGAAGACTGGACGGGCTCCTCGGGCCCTCCAGCTGACGAGGCAGGAGGCTGGACGGGCTCCTCGGGCCCTCCAGCGGACGAGACAGAAGGCTGGACGGGCTCCTCGGGCCCTCCAGCTGACGAGGCAGAAGACTGGACGGGCTCCTCGGGCCCTCCAGCTGACGAGGCAGGAGGCTGGACGGGCTCCTCGGGCCCTCCAGCGGACGAGACAGGAGGCTGGACGGGCTCCTCGGGCCCTCCAGCGGACGAGACAGAAGGCTGGACGGGCTCCTCGGGCCCTCCAGCTGACGAGGCAGAAGACTGGACGGGCTCCTCGGGCCCTCCAGCTGACGAGACAGGAGGCTGGACGGGCTCCTCGGGCCCCCCAGCAAAAACAGTCGCAGAACCAGTGGGCACTGGAGCCCCTGGCAGGGACGGATCAGAACCAGCAGGCGCACGGGCCTCTGGCAGGAACAGATCAGAACCAGCAGGCGCACGGGCCTCTGGCAGGAACAGATCAGAACCAGCAGGCGCACGGGCCTCTGGCAGGGACAATTCAGAACCAGCAGGCGCACGGGCCTCTGGCAAACACAAGGCTGACTGCAGCTGCACCGAACATTGACTCAGCTCAGGCAGCGACAGCCGGGTGCAGTCCTCAGCTGGCTTCTTTACCTCCAGGGGTCCAGAGTCTGCTGGGGGCTGAAACCCAGCCTCTGGGGAGGCCCTGGAGTGCATCTCAGAACTGGCCAGCTCTTGAGGAGTGTTTTCAGGATTGTGTGGTTTGTCTCTCTGCAAAAAATACTTAGAAAAAGAGTCCAAAACGGGAGGCAGAGACGCAGCCTGCTGTACAGAGGGAGTCGGTGAAGATGGCATAGATGACTGGGCTAGTGGGGATACCGGGGGCCGAGCTAAACGAGCTTGCGGCTGTGCAGCTAAACGAGCTTGCGGCTGTGCAGCTAAACGAGCTTGCGGCTGTGCAGCTAAACGAGCTTGCGGCTGTGCAGCTAAACGAGCTTGCGGCTGTGCAGCTAAACGAGCTTGCGGCTGTGCAGCAGGCTCAAAAAACACAGCCCCGGTATAAACAGTCACTAGTTCCGGTGAAACCAAAAGAGTGTCTTGTCCACTCACCACAGCCTGTAGTGCTATAGTCCTAGTATCCGGCTGTGGGGTGACGCGCCGACGGCGCGATCGTCGCCTCCTCCCTGCGGACGACTCCGGCGGGCCAGGCAAAACCTCCGGCGGGCCGGGCAAAACCTCCGGCGGGCCGGGCAAAACCTCCGGCGGGCCGGGCAAAACCTCCGGCGGGCCGGGCAAAACCTCCGGTGGGAGAAGCTGACGTGGCTGTTCCGGGGCGGCCGTAGTCCGCTGCTGCTGGACAAAGTCTGTGGATTCCCGGGCTTGCACCACCTCCCGGGCTTTACGCAGGTTGCGAATTAAGTCCGAAAGTCCCTCGAACTGGCAGAGGTAGGAATTCCCTTCCAGAATTGCCTCGATGGCTTTTAACCCCACCACTTTCGCACTTGCGTTGGTGGTGTGGGTTACCCAGTCCATGAGGCGTTGGATGCGTGCGAGGTCGCTCTCCCCAGACAAAGCTGCTGGATCCATCTTGTGGTCGGCTCGTACTGTCACGGCTGGCGGGGTGAGCCGTGTGGTGTGGAGGAAACGGAGGACCCAAAATGCAGACAGCCGATTTGATGATAAGAGTGAGGGATTAATTTACAGCGTACAAATAACAGAACTGAGGGCAGGACAGAACATAAACCTAAACTGGGTGAGCTAAATAACAACCGGATCATACAAATGGGGTGGGAGGCAGAGAGACACAGACGAGGAACAGACACCATGAAACACAGACGAGCCGACAACCAACACAGACCGACACCCACTATATATACACACACACAGGGTAATCGGGTAATGGCAGAAAGGCGGGGACACAGCTGGAACTAATGGACATAACGAGACACAACCCTACAAAGTAAAACAGGAAACACACAGACTGTTTTACATAACAACACGGGGACATGAACAGAGCACCGAGGGAGACGCAGGTAGGGAAAATAAACACAACCAAACCCCAACCACCAATACAAAACAGAATAAACTAGAAAATACTAATAACAAAACTCAAAGCGCTGGGTCACCGACCCAGGACCGTGACACCATCATTATGCAGAGAAAGGAATCTGTGTCTCTGGACCAAAATGACTGTACGTGTAGTGCTGTAGAAACAATACTGCCCAAAAACCTTGATGTTTCTATATGTGGAAACCTTCAAGTATGCATGTCCTCCTGTAAGGGTAAAGTAATGGGACATTTGCACTTTTTGCATGTAAGCCTGTTGGTCTTAACTGGAAGTTGCACTTGAGCTGTCTTGGCATCTTTCCTTCTTTGACTCACCAGTTTTGCCCTGAGCTGAATCGCTGCCTCCTTCTCTGTTGTGGTACTCAGCGGTGACTAACATGTTGTAACGTGTATCTGGCTGCAATGACTCCAGCATCACCTGCTTCTCTCCACCAGGGACCAGCACCTGCAGACAACAAACAACACTATCATCCCAACACAGTCAGAACTCATTTAAAGTTTTGGGACTTATGGAATTTCTGGAATTCTGACACATGACAGCCGGCTGAAGGCCAGAAGAGGTGAAGATGGAATGACTACGACCCACTCACAGTGTGATCCTGGCTATCAGCTCCAGTTAAAGCCATGTAGGACATGTGATACTGGAGGACATGAGCATTGGGAGGTACCCAGCTGATCACCATGCTGACGGCAGTCTCATCAGAAACCGTGAGGCTGGTTGGGCCTCCACCAGACACTGCAGCAACATCATAGAAGAGATAAAGTACCACAGCTAATGACACTTAACCCTCACTTTGTTCCTTTAAAGGAGGAAATTATTTTGGCAGCAGAGCAAAGTGTTTTTATAGAAAATAAATGTAAAGTATAACAGAGAATTTGATACTTTGATTTGATACTTTAACCTCACTACATTTATTTCATAGCTCAGAGTTCTAGTTATTCAAAGATGAGAATTTAGATGTGAAATTTAACCTTTAAGTGACTAGTACTTTGACAACTGCCATCAATTACACAATCAAGTTCATTTACGTACAGGTTATTGTATTAGTAATGCTATATTGTACATAGAGACAGAATATGACATGAAGGGCTACTGACCACAGAAAAGTAAAAGCTAACTGGGCCTAAAGACTAACGGGAGACAAACAAGCTTTCTGTGATTCTATTTGTGTTTTTGTGGTAATCTTGGATATCTTAGGTTGTCTCATTACTGTCATATATGTCCTATCATTAAAACACTGGCTTCTAACAACTAACAGTGTCTCAAAAATAATTTAATAAATAAACAAATAATATGGAAGCATGACTCAAATGCATGACTTTTAACTTGTGTATTTTTTAGGCTGAACACTGCTGCTAATGTGACTTAGCACATTAGCATTGACTGTCTGAGAAATTAGTTACCCTAAGGTCAGAAGGAGGAGGCACCTTCACTAGAAGAAAAGAATAATGTGTACGGGAATTTTTTAAAAATGAGAAAGCTACATTTTGACATCTTTCATTATTAATAACATTTACAGTACTGTGCAAAAGTCGTGAGCCACACGCTGAAGTATTTCTTTGGACATTATCTGGTTTTTCCACTCCTTTTTAGTCCAGTTCTTGTACCTGACCATTTTCTGAGTAATGTTTTGTTTGTTTGTTTGTTGTTTGTGTAAACACTTTGCACTGACCATTATTGGAGAACTAAAAAGCACCTAAGTCGAGGAATGTGTGTGCACATAACAGAAAACTTGGGAAAGAACCAATTTTAAATCTTTAAGCACTTTGTTACTAGCAGCCTGTCACAAAAACACATTTTGTATAGTGGTGTTTTTTTTTTATCTTGTGAATAAAATGTATACAAATGTGTGTGATTAATCACAATGTGTTAATGTGTAATCACCCTGAGACATGCATGCCTGTCTGCTAGCATCAGATCTAAAGCCATTTCTGATTTGGAGATGCAGCCTGCAGATTCTGTCCAGATTATCCCAGCTCTCGTCACTAAACATCCAGTCTTCACTTATCAAATGTGTAAAATTCAAGGCTGGTCCTTAAAAGCTCCCAACAACGCAAAAACTGCATAGCCACACAAGTCCCAGCGTTTCCCACCGCAGCAGCTGTGAAAAGAAAGTGGAGAAAGGATGAATGAGTCTGTGCTTATCGCTCTCCGCTCTCCCCCAAGCTGGCGTTGTTCTTGGTAGCCATGACAACGGAGATAGTCCCAGCTTTATAAATAAAGGCCCCAACACCCCAAAAAAGAAAAATACATCGGGATTCCCTGCGCAGACCAGGAATCCCCCTAGCAGACCGAAGCTACAGAGAGGATTTGGAGTGATTGAGTGAGAATCGAACTGGCGCCTGTCTGTGCTTCAACCTGCCAGGGGCCGTCAAGTGCTCTGCGCCACCTGCCGGCAAATATGATATATTTGACTTCTCTGTTTTTTTCTCTCTGAATTACTTTTGAAAAGGAAAAATAATAATTTTAATGTGAGGCAAAACATGTATGGTGCTCGGTAAAGATGACACGCCGACCCACTTCTTCTTTTTTTTTTTTTTGTTTGAGAAAGTTTGTTTTCATATTAAACCAGTGTCAGTGACGTTATTCTACGCGACTACCACAGGTAAAGAAAAGCCTGAATCTGTAGATCTTTTTCTTTTATTTTTATTGTCTAAAACACAAGAGATTAAAAAAAAACCACAGGGAAACATAGGAAATAATGTTTTGTGAGGCAATGACTTGTTGGCACAAGAAGAGTGGTCCTTGGTAGCCATGACAACAAGGAGGTCTGTTTGTTTGTGGCAGGTAAAAGAAAAAAAAGAAAGAAAAGAAAAAAAGTCAGGGGAAGCCCAGGCTGAACAAGGTTCATCCCTTAGAATTTTCACTCCAAGATCACCTGCCTGGACCTCCCCCTAGCAGGTGAACATACAGAGCCAGGTGAACCGAGGGCTCGAACCCGGGCCTGTATGTTACTAACCTGCTAGCCCGCCACATGTCGCCACATGACGGGCTATGAGAATGGGGAAAATTCTTCTATTTAAAGAACACTACGTGCACATCGTGTGACCAGCCTTTTTCATTAGTTGGAGACCACACATTTTTGCACTCAAATACTCACCAAATTTTACACACTCACACCTGGTTTTTTTGCCTGCACACCACTTATTTCTCAACAACCACTCCTTTTTCATCTCTGTTACCTTGCCTTTATTACATATTTATTACATCCTCTTAGCTAGCATCAATGACTGGACAAAAGAGCAACACAGTGCTTTTCTCATCATTTCTTTAGTCACGCTCAAGTCATTCACCTCTACGGATTAGCTAAACCAACTTTACAAAACAAGTTTCCCCGAAGAGCCCACTTCTCATCTTAGCTGCCTAGATTTCAGGACCTAGCTAAGGACAGTGGCCACAAACACATTTAACTTACCGAAAAATAGCTGCGGGGCCTCAGTCTGTCTGTGGGGCATAGCTGGACTGGCCATCGGGCATACTGGGTATTTGCTGGGTGGGCCGATGGTAATTTTTCGTTTTAAATGGGCCGATGTTTTGTTGTTGTTGTCTTTTTTTCTTAACCGTGTAAACAGTGAAAGGTGGCGGATTGGACAGATGCTGGCAGACGTGTAAAAATAACTCAATTGTTTGGTAGTGGCTGTGGTGGAGCTTTCACAGCTTCAGTAAAATTAGCAAGTGGTGGAAGCCAGCAGGTGGATGGGGGAAAGGGGAGGCGGAGGTGGAGAGACCCAAGGCGGCCGCGGGTCCGACTGTCAGGTGAAATGAGCTTCAGGTAAGAAGTTATGACCTGCAGTCTATCTGGGTCAAACCAAGTTTAGGTGTAGTTTATTTTCGTTGTGCTAACTTTTTACAGTCAGTTACAATAACTCGTACTGTGTACTAGCTAGCATGATGGAGTTTCTATACAGTTGGGTGGGTGCTATATGTTACTGGTGAACTTTATTTTGTTCATATGGTTAGTTAGTAGAGTTGCCTACCATCCTGTAAAAAAACGGAATCCTCTGGTATTCAGAGTTAATATTACATGTTTCGTATTGAGCTGAAAATACACGGATTTGTCCCATACTTCAGCTACAATTAAAAAAAAGACAAAAAGCTGGAGTTATTCTGTCTTTACGCTGTCAGCTGCCTCTTCTTCTCTCATTCTCCCCCCTCCCTCTCCTGCTGCTACTTCAATCATGAAACTGATCAATGATCAGCTGATCAGCGTTTCTGCCGCAAGTCCCGTCTTTCTTGCTTGTTTATCTCCCGCTTTGCGCCAGAAAGAGGAAACTAGCGGAGGTGGTGTTAAACAGCAGAAGCGCCTTTAAACTTGATAAGCTGTTGTTAGAATTGATTTAATATTACTTTCTAGTATCAGCTGATGTTTGTTGGAGCCATAAAAGCTGCTGGTTATCTGGTGAGAGGGAAACATAAAAAGGCCAGGTAGAGCATTAACAGGGAAAGGGGGGCACAAAGAAATACTTTTCTTTCTTATTCTCATTTAAAATTTCTAGCTTTTAATAAATAATTATCCAAATCTTACAACCAAAGTTTTCATCTGATGTCAAATGTATAGAAATCCATTATTGTACATAGTAAGTTTTTTTCAGGGTCCCAACATAATTTCTTCAGAAGAAAGTACTGTACATGATGCCAGTATTTTCCCACATTTTCTAGATACTGTACTAGTACTTTGTGTAAAATGCCATCAAAAAGTCAGTTAAGTTTTATTCTTTCTCACCTGTCTTTCTGTCTCCTTTCACTTTTAAAAGGTTGCTATCCATTCATTCACTTCCGCTTATCCTTTCCAGGGTCGCGGGGGGCGCTGGAGCCTATCCCAGCTATCATAGGGCGAGAGGCAGGGTACACCCTGGACAGGTCGCCAGTCTGTCGCAGGGCCAACACACATTCGCACTCACACCTAGTGACAATTTGGATTATCCAATTAACCTATCCCCACAAGCTGCATGTCTTTGGACGGTGGGAGGAAGCCGGAGTACCCGGAGGGAACCCACGCAAACACGGGGAGAACATGCAAACTCCACACAGAAAGACCCCGGCCTGATGTTGGAATTGAAGTCAGGAGCTTCTTGCTGTGCGGCAACAGTGCTAACCACCGTGCTGCCACGGTGGCAAAGGTTGCCATGTTAGAAAAAATATTTTGCCCTGCCATGCTGTTTATTGATGTGGTAAATAAATAGTTTATGAAAATATCACTAAATCTGTCATTTATTATTTTTAATATTCAGTAATGGTCATGTCTCACCTCTAGTCTTCTGTCTTAATTTCAGGTTTCCACCATATGTTGTAGATCGTTCAGGAAGTTAACTCAACCAGTCTTTGGGTTTCGGCTAAGTACTGTTTAGAATAGCAGAATAGGGAGGATGGTGTAGGTTTAAGTTTATTAGATTGATACATATGTACCAACAAGACAGTGTACATCACTGTCACAACGACGTTTGTTTTCATTCAAAGGCTTTATGGAACTTTGACAGGAGGGCCACGCCCGATTTCCTCTGTCATCCACGTCATACTTAGATCCTCCTCAATCTGTGTACATACGCCGCCTCTAAATCCCCGATAGTGCCAGTGTCAGTTAGTGAGTCAGTAAAATACTGACTCACTAACAGGGTTAGTCTGTTCTGGGATGAGTGTGGTAGTTAACCCTCATTTAACACATCCCTCTCTGCTCCTCTAGCTCGCTCTATCTCACTGAGAATCAGAAAGCCTTGACATTTACTGCTATTAACTTTACACTCTTGTTGTAAAGATGCAAAGAAAACACAGTGAAAAGGTTAGAAGGACGTAAGGAAAAAGAATGAATGAATGGTTTAATAGAAGGAAAGAAGTTAAAGGGACTACATATTCACAGGTCTTATTTCTGATACTACCCCATGAAAATATTTGCTCTGTGTGCCGTGCTGCAGCTGCTACATTTGGCTTCGGATTCACTTTTTGGCGCCTACGCCTCTCGAGATGTGTTAATGCAGAAAGGTATTGAAAAACTCTGGTCAACCAACCAGCAGTCTGTCTGCTGTGTCGTATGAAATGCGTGGAACGAGAGGTACCAAGTGTCTGTTACATATAGATGAAAAATAAAGCTCTGACGTGACTTCGGGTCAGCCAGCCTGACGGTCAGAGAAACAGAAACGTGTTGGATTGTGGATCTCTGAGCTGCACATCAAAGATGCACCTATGCACAGATCAAGTCTCAAATCTACCTCATATACATCTGTGTGTGTTTTTCTGTTGATGCCTTTCAAACAAAACTAGCCATGATATTTTCCACCTCAGACAATTAATATCAGTTAACCACGCCCCCTTTCAGATTTGTTCACCAAAAGAAAAGAAAAAAAAAAACGTCATTAACGCTGTTTATTATTTGTCAGACCGGTTTCATTTTCATACTTTGTAAATATCTATGTTGTATGGAGCTTGAACTAAAATGTAAATATGTTTACTGTATTTGTAATAATTATAATCCATTCGCTGTACAGCATAGATGTGTCATGCAGATATCCTAATTCTGTGTATGGTAATCTTGCACCATTGAACTGTTAGTGAATGAGGCAACAATAAAAGTGGGAAACGTGCATTAGCAGATCAAGTGCTGCCTGCTTATTTCCTGCTTTATTTGAGCTTCTGCTGTAGTTTATTATGTGCTTTTAGCCCCAAGAAACCACCCTTTTACTGTGGCGCACAATAAGATCTTCTGATGTTTTGTGTCATCTTCCTGTGATCTCCTGTGAACAGGTGGATTAATTCATTTCAAGTTTATGTATGTAGCACCAAATCACAGCAGGGGCTGAACATTGTAAAGACTCTAGAATAATTATGGAGGCACAACATTTAAAGCTCCCATCCTTCCATCCCACAGACCTAAAAGTTAGTTATATGCACTGAAAAAAAGGCCATGTTGGATTTACTTGATTCAATAGTGGACATTTGTTGCACACAAATGTTTTGCTTTGGCAGAAACTTAAAAAACTGAGTTAAATCAACACAACTTTTTCATATTCAATAAACCTGTGCATTTTGTGTTTCTAAAACGCGATTGAAACATGTTTAGATGAAGTAAGTTGAGCTCTTGGAATATTTTAATCCTTCACAATTTTGTCATTTTATTTCAACACTATTCAATAACTTTTACCCCAGTACTACTTGGTCACTTAAATACTACATGTTGTCTTCATATTACATAATGTTCAACAAAGTCTAGATCCTGGTTACCATAAAAATTGAATGGATTTACAATGACTACCATTCTCCGGGTTGCAGGAGAGCTGGGAAATAACCCTGAAGTGATAGGTTACGAGGCAGGGTACACCCTGGACAGCCCACCAGTCTATCACATAGAAACAAACAACCACGTGCACTTACATTCACGGGTAATTTAGAATCACCAGTTAACCCTAACTCTAATAACTGCGGGAGGAAACCAGAATACCCAGAGAGAAACCAGTGCAAACTAGCCAGAATGTGGATTTGAACCCAGGACCTTCTTACTATAAAGCAACAGCACTAACCACCATGCCAACAATCTAGGAAGTACAGGAAAGCTATGATTTCCTGTATTTGATGCAGAATTTTTTTGTTTTTGTCCTTGACAGGTTAATCCACAATAAATAGCAATAGCATGCACGTGGTGTGTGTGTAGTTCTCTGCCTCTTATAACTCCACTGATTTTCCTGCAGTTTGAAATCTCATGTGATCTTGTGAATTTCATGAGTTCAGCAACTAACCACTCTTACTAGATTATATCATGTCATCTCAACAAGAACAAATTAAGTTGTTGAATTTCATACAGATCCTACATGATTTAATTACGTTCATAGAAACATGAAATTATTGTGTTCAAATTACAAGGTAGACTTTTTTAATGTAACAACCACCCAATTTACTTTTTTTGGTATACCAAAAAAAGTAGAGGTGGCTGCTTGACTTGACTGAGATGGATGCCTTCCTCAAACCACGATCCAAAGAGTGCGAGACTGAAATCCCGTGCAGTGTCGCGGGATTTAACATTGCTATATTATTGACTTACTTCACTTGAACATGATATGAACAATTTAATCTACCCTCTCTGCATATCATGTAGTTTCTACACTATATAGTTACACTTAACTTTAAAGCATGAGGCAATTGTGTTAAATACACCCAAGATGCTTATGTAAATCCAAGAGCTGGCCAATCCCTTTTTTTCAGTGAGATAAACAGCCCCGTGTTTGTTTACTTGATTTGTAAAATGCAAAGTGGTGACTTTTTCTCTTCAAGTACGTCCTCATATGGAGACAGTTTTTTTAATGGCCCAAAACAAGTCATTGTTTACAAAAATGTACATTTTATTGGGCAAAATGAGGTAAACAGTGAAGAAAAGTTTAAGAAAACAGAGCATAGGATCTCCGGAGACTGTGGCAACTAGAATTATTGTATACATGTGTGTGTATTAAGGACTGACACAGACAAAGAATGAATCAGACAATGAAGCAATGTCCTTTTTAAATGTTTATTTATAAAAAGGATAAAACCATTCAAGTATTGAGTCATGAATAAAACATCAACCTCTGATCTGTTAATTGGGAAACAGAGGATGTCAGTGTATTTTTCAGTGCTAATCCAAATTGAGTGAGATGACTTTACATTTGAATAGACTGGATTACAAGTTATATTTGGTTTTAATTGAATGAGTTCAATTTGATTTAAATCAAGCCAATTCACAACATATAAACTTGAAATATATGGTAAGATAAAGGTTGTGCAATAATACAGAGAAAGCCCCAACAATCAAATGACCCCCTATGAGCAAGAACTTGGCAACAGTGGGAAGGAAAAACTCCATTTTCGGCAGAACCAGAATCAGGGAGGGGCCATCTGCCTCCACCGGTTGGGGTAAGAAAATGAAACTAAACTACAGGAAGACAAAGAGGAAAGATGTTCATGATATATATGAAACTTTCTGCTAGCCTTGACTAAAATATTGTTTTTGACAGGAAAGTATTGTTTCACTCATGTTTATTCCACGAGGTGGACAGCAGGAATAAAACAAACCAGATACTAAGAAAGAAAGTAAACAATGAAACTTTCTCGATATGCTAAAATTCCCACTGAGACTGGATAAGATTATTCTAAAACTGGTCAAAATACAATTCTCTTCATGCACAGAAATCCCACCCAGTCCCACAACCCAGGACGAATATTCCTTGTGTGTTCTTGAGCTGGACAGAAATTCCTCTTGCTGAGCGGGGTCCACGCCAGCCTCGTGTCAGGCAGACGAGGAGCCTCCTGTCCCAGTCTCGTCCGTCCACTGGGCCCATCACATCCCAGCCCAGTTCGCATTCTGCATTGGAGTCCGTCACTCGATTCCACCGCGGCTCCCCTCACGTCATCACCTGTAAGTAAAAACAAATAGGAGCCAGAACCATCATCCCGGAAGCTGCCCTGGCTTATAGCCATGGCGACCCTCTCCCAACACGGCTGCACCCAGTGAACAACAGTGAGACGCTGCTGACAAATGCAGGCAGTGGTATACATCTGCCCTGATGTCAATCACACACGTTGTCTCCTACTGTCGCCGTTCCTGCTGTCGGGACTGGGTCACCACATCACGCTGACCGGTCTCCAGACGAGGCGTCGCACCCCCCACGATCACGCAGCGGCTCCCTCTTTTCCACCTGGCCTTCATGCGTTCCTCTTCCAATCTAGGGCCTCTCTCCTTCCAGTGCTCAGCTTGCTTCCTTTTAATACGACCTATAAAACAGCTGAAAGGACACCTCTGGACACACCCATGCCTCAACATGTGATCACTATCAGCTAATTTTTCCAATGCCCAGCTAATCCACAGTGGATTAAAACAACGTAGAATGACACACTAAAAACATGCGATACAAACAGAATAAAATCATGCAAATAAAAACTACACTCACAAATAGATACTAAAATCAGAAGAAAACCAAGATAAACGATGAATACAAAATTTCTACTGTGTGCAACTCTTTCAGTCTTTGAATATTTTTCATTTCTTACAATCAGAATTCTCCAATAGATTTGTAGAAGAAAATTATTTTCTTTCATGCATCACCAACTGAACCTTTTATGTTAACGTCTCAAGCTCCAGCCTAACCTCATTGAATTTTGCTTAGCAAAGTACTTTTCAACTCTATTAATTAGTAAGATTATATTTCTTATCATCTGTTGGTCGTCTGACCTGAAACTTCAATGAACATTATAACACAGGAGTGATTGTCTCTAAAAATGGGCTCCTGCACGCTTGCAGACATTTTTCCATCACAACTTATGGATGATGAAGGATTTGATTAAAGCTGTGAAACATTATTGATAAACTTCATGTGATGTTACATTAAAGCCAATTTTCTATTAAAATCAGGGACTTTTCTAACTGACCTCTGACCTTTGAGCAGTAGTGTGTACTGTATGCTTGAATGTAACTGTATCTGACCTGGATTTTATCACCAGTTTCAAATAAGAATCTTCTTTAAAGTCTGTCTTTCAATACAAATGAAGTTAAACTTTATCAAGGCTGATGGTAAACTGTCCCTAACAAGTCCACTTTATTGCGTGCTCATTGACTTTCTCCTATCAGACTGTTTAACAAGCCCACTTTATACATGCTTATTAATCTATCACGCTTATCAGTGGCTCATGGTTGCTTAAAGCCTGTGTCTGAAAGACTAGATTTACTGACCCTGCGCAAATTTGCGTAAATTCCCCTGAACCTGACACCTCCTAGCACCCCGCTGAGAGGCCTTCAGCTCCATTGTTCTCCTGCTTTTGTTGTGCAAATATACCCTTCCCCAACCCCCAACCAGGAGAGATTCAGGAGACAAGAGAGAACCAGGAGAAGGTCTGTCCTTCCAATCGTTGTCAGACTCACAACAAAGTACCTGCAGCCTACAATACACCATATTATTAGTAGCTTTTATGTGCACTATTATGCAATATTAGTTCTTGTCAATCCTTGTCACTACATTGCATGCCTGTCCATAAACATATATACACAGAGTTGTACATATATTTATATATCCACACCTTACATAATATGCATAAAGTCTAGTTTTATATATATATATAGTTTTATATATATATAGTTTTTTTATATATATATGTCTATATATATATATATATATATATACACACACACATATATATATATATATATATATATATATATATATACACATATATATATATATGTGTATATATATATATATATATAAATATATATATACATATATATATATATATATATATAACAAGCGTGTTCACAGGAGTAATGTGAACACGCTTGGTAGAGCGAGTCAGTAATCTGGCTGCTGCGTTTTGTATGGCTTGGAGGCGAGAAAGAGATGATTTATCCAAGCTAGTAAACAGGGAATTACAGTAGTCTAAGCGTGATGACACAAAAACATGAATGAGTTTTTCCAATTCAGCTGAGGAAACCATGTGTCGCAGTTTAGATATGTTTCT
Source organism: Neolamprologus brichardi (assembly GCF_056152115.1). NCBI lineage: Eukaryota > Metazoa > Chordata > Actinopteri > Cichliformes > Cichlidae > Neolamprologus > Neolamprologus brichardi. Next base: position 20,463,539 of record NC_142116.1, read on the forward strand.
TAAATGATAGAAACAGGAACGAGACAAAGATTTTACATGAGAGTCAAGGCCCAGAGAAGAGTCAAATATTACACCGAGATTTCGAATATTTGACTTGACAGATGGACAGAAAGAGGCAAGAACCTGACTGATTTTAGAATGTAGCTCAGGAGGAGCTACGATCATGGTCTCGGTCTTGTTAGTATTTAGAACGAGGTAGTTGCTTGAAAGCCAATCAGAAACCTGGGTTAAGCACTGGACTAGGGTGGACAGCCTATCCAGCTGATGAGGCTTAAAGGACACATGGAGCTGAATGTCATCAGCATAAAAATGATAAGACAGGTCGCTAAAAGATTGAATGATACCAGCTAAAGGAAGCATATAAAAAGAAAATAGTAATGGACCTAAAACTGAGCCCTGTGGGACACCACAGGTCAGGGCAGCAGTGTTAGAGGAGAACCTATCAGTCCTAACAGAAAAGGTCCTGTCTGATAAATATGAAGAAAACCAGTCTAGGGCAGAGCCAGATATACCAGCCAAAACCTTGAGCCTGTTAAGTAGGATTTTGTGGTCGATGGTGTCAAAGGCAGCGCTGAGATCAAGCAAAATGATCACAGAACAGTTCCCTGCGTCAGATGCCATTAACAGATCATTATAGACTCTTAAGAGAGCGGTCTCTGTAGAGTGCTGCTTTTGAAAGCCAGACTGAAAAGGGTCAAGGATGTGTAATTTACATAATAGAGACCTGAACTGATTTTCAACAATTTTTTCAAGTACTTTACTTACAAATGGCAATTTTGAAATAGGTCGGTAATTACTAGCAGAGGTAGGATCAAGATTCTGTTTTTTTAACAGAGGAGTTACCTCAGCATGTTTAAAATAAGATGGAACACAGCCTTGCCTCAGTGAACTGTTGATGATGGATAGTAATGTAGGACCAATGCTGGTGATAGACCCAGACAGGACAGAGGGAGGTAATATATCTACAGAGCATGATGAGGATTTCATTTTACCTAAAACTATAATTAGGTCATTTAGTGTGATTGGAGAAAAGGAGGTAAATGATCCAAGACAGCAAGGGGTATCTTCATAAGGGGAGGCATTGGAGGAAATTTTGGATTTCAAGTCCATCACCTTATTTACAAAGTAATTAAGGAAAGTATTACAATCTTCATCAGAAAGCAACAGAGCATGCTGGGTTGGAGGAGAAACAATACTGTTGATGGTATCAAATAGAATTCTTGAATTATTTTTGTGACGATTTATAAGCTTATTGAAGTAAGAGGATCTGGCCTCTTTGACTGATTCATTATATAGGTAAAGTAGTTCTTTGAAGTGATCACGATGGACAGTCAGACCGGTGGACTTCCACAGACGCTCTGCTTTTCGATAGGAGCGTCGAAGACCACGAGTCTGATTATCTAACCATGGTGTCCGGGAATTAACAGAGCAATAACTGGTTTTGAGAGGAGCAACCTGATTTAGAATGGCAAGACAGTGTTCATTAAAATAATTAGTTAAAAGCTCAACCTCGTTAGAGGAACTTTTAAAATTAAAAAGAGAAGAAAACTTTAAAATGACAGAGTCATCAATAAAGCGCCTGCGCCTAGTAGAACCTTGAGGATGGGACTCTGAATTAACAGATACAGTAAAAGAAACTGACTTATGGTCACTAAAAACAACTTCATTTAAATTCATGTGGTCAAGGGAAACACCATAGGTGAAGACCAAGTCCAGAGTGTGCCCAGCCGTATGAGTAGGCCCTGCTACATGCTGAACAAAGTTGAAAGAGTCCATAATGCTCAGGAACTCCTTAGTGGTACTGTTTGTTAAGTCATCCACATGAATGTTGAAATCTCCAACAATGATGACCTTGCCCATTTTAATAGTGGAAGTTAAAAAGTCTTGTAGGTCTGACAAAAAAGATGCAGCAGACCCAGGTGGACGATAAATAAGAATGCCGTATATGGGCTGTTCTCTTCCAATTTTTATCATAAGCATCTCAAAGGAGTTGTAGCAGCTTGAAGAAATCATCTGGCATAAAAAAGTATTTTTAAAAATTACAGCTGTTCCACCTCCTCGTCCAGATATCCAAGGTGCACAGAGAAATGAGCAGTCAGCGGGACAAAGCTCTAAAAGATGTGAGACTTCATTCTCACGCTGCCACGTCTCAGAGATAAACATGAAGTCAAGCTTCTCAGAGCAGAACAAGTCATTTAAAATATAGGACTTATTGGCGATTGAGCGGGCATTAATTAACATCCATTTAAGGCTGCGACTCACCAGGACAGGGGTAGAGTTTCCAAGGACAGAGTCCGCGCTATGCGGTAAGCCACGCAGCAAAGCAGGGTTCCTGCCGCGATGAGGCTTGGCTTTCCAAGCTTTCAGATGACAGCATGGGTGGTAAACATAGTGGGCTGTGGGGATTAATCCAGTTCCGACAAGTTCCAGCCGAATCTCACCGGTAGCAACCCAGGAATAAAGCCCCCGAAGGTCCATCTCTTTCCGAAGATGACGGAGCAGGACGTGAAAGCCGGCTCGCTTCCCTCGCTTTCTCCGACCTCTGAAGCAAAAGTGAGCTGACCGGCAAGAGTGGAGGTAGACCTGGTGCTGCGTCGCGCTCTAACGGCGGTAGGAAAACAGCCTCGTTTCGTTGACTCTGAAGGATATCCATTGCAGATTTGATCGCTAGCAACGCATGACGATCATAAATCCGAAGGGAGGTGACACCAGAAAAAACTGTAACAAAAACACATGCATAGCATAAAAAATAAACAAACACACGGACGAAGGCAGCGGCACAGCCAAACACAGGCGCCATCTTGACCTTCGACCTTCGACTCGAACAGTGCGCCTTATGGTCCGAAAAATACGGTGTGTTAAATCTGATTGAACTATAATCCCTCGTCTTCTGCACAGGATGGTGAAGTCAATTCTGTGGATGTCCAGGTTAAGGATAATAGCAACAGCACATACACCTGCACCCACACCCCACGTAAGCCTGTGAAGCACATTGTGATGGTCTCCAGGGGAGACGTTAACATCCCTGAGAGTCCATTCAGGGTGAGTATGCACTCACACACTCTCTCACTTTCACTCTGGCATGCAAGGTTTGCCTTTTCTTCTCACTGAAAAGTCTCTTGAGTTTTGGTGTTTGTGCCCACAGATGAATATCGGAGCAGGCTGTCATCCAAACAAGGTGAAGGTCTCTGACCCTGCAGTGGCAAAGACGGGCCTCAAAGCCTTCCAGCCAACATACTTCACTGAAGGTGGGCTCTGCTGCAGATCTTCCACTGGACATAGGAGAGCTTGACCTCAGCCAGCTGACAGCCCCTCTTACAACACCCTCAGGCCCAGAGGAGCCCTGCCTGCTGAAGATGCTGCGTAACGCTCACATTGGTGAGCGTCCGTCTGATAAGTGAGAAGCTTGCTAAACAGTGAGACTCATCAGAATCCAAATACTTTATTAACCCCTAAGTAAAAGACAGAGGGGGAAAGTAATAAAAGTTCAAGCGTGGAGAAAGAAGCAGGAGCAACTGAAACGGGCTGCATGCACACACAAGAATAAGCGTTGTTAACATCTGTTTTGTCTGTCTTAGGAATCTTGTTTGTTCCCAGAGAGATTGGTGAGAACCTTGTTAACATCAAGAAGAACGGCCGTCATGTTCCCAGCAGCCCAATTGCTGTTATGAGCAAGCAGTCAGGGATTGGTGATGTGAGCCGTGTGAGTGGACCGTGGCTGACCGAGGCCAGGACTTTTCAGCCTTGAGAGTTCATCATTGATGCAGGTATATGCTCAGTGAAAGCTTAGATACTGTCATATTTTTCTTTTTAAACATTCAAATAGAATATTTGTCAGTCTCATCTTGTTATATTAGGCTTCATCTGCTTGAGCCTTTCCACTGAAGGACCCAGTTAAGTGGGCATTAACACTGAGGACCAGGAGGATGGCTGGTGACACGATGTGTTGCTTTTTGAGGTCTTTTAGCCTGTTTCACTTTGTCAGACAGCTTCTATTTAACTGATTTCTTGATTCACAAGTCTGCAATTAATCAGGCCTGAGTGTGTTTAGTAACACTGAACTGAGGTTTCCAAAATTGGTTAATCACAGTTAACTCGTGATTTAACAAGAGGGGCAATTTGTTTTTACACAGGACCAGGGAGGTTTGGATCATCTTTCTCCCTAATCTATGAAATCATCATTTAAAAACTGCATTTTGTATTAACTTGTCTTATCTGTGTCTAATATTAAAATGAGTTTGATGATCTGAAACATGTAAGTGTGATAAATATGCAAACCACTAGGAAATCAGGAAGGGGGCAGACACCTTTTCACATCACTGTAGACGTGATTACAGAATACCTTTTACATCCTGGATTACAATAGGATATCCATCAACGGCAGATACTGGTCTCCATGACACACAGATACTGGAGTGGTCTGACCTGACCACACTCGCACTGCTTACCCACAAAGTGTCTAGAGAGACAGAAAAAAGCCAGAAAACAAACAAAAAACACAAAGCCAAAGAATGTCATCTGCACACTAGCATGAACAATAAATGCAGACACAGTGCACCCAGTAATTTTTGAACATCCAACCAAGTATCAAGAGCAGTACTGTCATTGTACCGGTACTGGCTGCTGTCTCATTGTTCAGAGAGCCCATCATTATGCAGAGAAAGGAATCTGTGTCTCTGGACCAAAATGACTGTACGTGTAGTGCTGTAGAAACAATACTGCCCAAAAACCTTGATGTTTCTATATGTGGAAACCTTAAAGTATGTGTCATCCAGGGGAAGACGGATGTTATTTTACTTTGCTGTGTTTTAATGTGAAGTGTGCTTATTTATTTTTTTATATTGCATGTTTTGTATCTTGTGGAGTGTTTTTATTTATGCCGCATGTTTTGCTTGCATCAGTCAACTCGTCCTGGAGAGACTCCGCCCTTTTCCCCCTTTTTATTAATTTGACACACCTGAGAGGAACGGCAGTAGTAATTTACAGAGTGCGCAGGGACACATAAGGCTGGAGCTTGGCGTCAAGAGAGAGGAGGATCCAGCGCCGGCAACGATAGACGCAGAGCGAGCGGGTCGATTGCTGCAGCAACACGAGGCCAGAGTACGCGTCTGTAGAGAATTGGAGGCGACGAGACGGGCCGGTGCCGAGTGACAGCTACAAAGAAGCGGCGGGCGGAGTTGAGAGCTCTGCCCACCCGGGGTAAGTCTCTGGACTTTCCCCTTTTAACGATTGAAAGCTGCCTGGAAGAATAGTAACTGCCGCTGCCTCCCTCTTTTAGCGCACCGGGGCGCAGAACGTGGGAAGGAAGGCGAGGACGCCGCCGGGTTCCCCTCCTGCACCACTCCGCTGGATTTTTAACTTTTTAGTGACTCTTATATCGTGGCGGACGCCACCGGATTTTTAATGTTGTGTTTTATTGATTTTTATTGTGTTGTCCCCTGGCCAGGGTTGTTTTAATTCATTTTACACTTTTAACTATTTAAATATAATAAATTATATTTTAATTTTATAGTTTTAAAGTTGTGTGCTTTCCCTTGGCGGCTCCACTGCTCTGTCCGTTTTGGAGGAAGGTTTCCCCTCCTTTAAACGAACACTGAAAAACATCACCTTCCCTCCGTTACATATGCATGTCCTCCTGTAAGGGTAAAGTAATGGGACATTTGCACTTTTTGCATGTAAGCCTGTTGGTCTTAACTGGAAGTTGCACTTGAGCTGTCTTGGCATCTTTCCTTCTTTGACTCACCAGTTTTGCCCTGAGCTGAATCGCTGCCTCCTTCTCTGTTGTGGTACTCAGCGGTGACTAACATGCTGTAACGTGTATCTGGCTGCAATGACTCCAGCATCACCTGCTTCTCTCCACCAGGGACCAGCACCTGCAGACAACAAACAACACTATCATCCCAACACAGTCAGAACTCATTTAAAGTTTTGGGACTTATGGAATTTCTGGAATTCTGACACATGACAGCCGGCTGAAGGCCAGAAGAGGTGAAGATGTAATGACTACGACCCACTCACAGTGTGATCCTGGCTATCAGCTCCAGTTAAAGCCATGTAGGACATGTGATACTGGAGGACATGAGCATTGGGAGGTACCCAGCTGATCACCATGCTGACGGCAGTCTCATCAGAAACCGTGAGGCTGGTTGGGCCTCCACCAGACACTGCAGCAACACCATAGAAGAGATAAAGTACCACAGCTAATGACACTTAACCCTCACTTTGTTCCTTTAAAGGAGGAAATTATTTTGGCAGCAGAGCAAAGTGTTTTTATAGAAAATAAATGTAAAGTATAACAGAGAATTTGATACTTTGATTTGATACTTTAACCTCACTACATTTATTTCATAGCTCAGAGTTCTAGTTATTCAAAGATGAGAATTTAGATGTGAAATTTAACCTTTAAGTGACTAGTACTTTGACAACTGCCATCAATTACACAATGAAGTTCATTTACGTACAGGTTATTGTATTAGTAATGCTATATTGTACATAGAGACAGAATATGACATGAAGGGCTACTGACCACAGAAAAGTAAAAGCTAACTGGGCCTAAAGACTAACGGGAGACAAACAAGCTTTCTGTGATTCTATTTGTGTTTTTGTGGTAATCTTGGATATCTTAGGTTGTCTCATTACTGTCATATATGTCCTATCATTAAAACACTGGCTTCTAACAACTAACAGTGTCTCAAAAATAATTTCATAAATAAACAAATAATATGGATGCATGACTCAAATGCATGACTTTTAACTTGTGTATTTTTTAGGCTGAACACTGCTGCTAATGTGACTTAGCACATTAGCATTGACTGTCTGAGAAATTAGTTACCCTAAGGTCAGAAGGAGGAGGCACCTTCACTAGAAGAAAAGAATAATGTGTACGGGAATTTTTTCAAAATGACAAAGCTACATTTTGACATCTTTCATTATTAATAACATTTACAGTACTGTGCAAAAGTCGTGAGCCACACGCTGAAGTATTTCTTTGGACATTATCTGGTTTTTCCACTCCTTTTTACTCCAGTTCTTGTACCTGACCATTTTCTGAGTAATGTTTTTGTTTGTTTGTTTTTTGTTTGTGTAAACACTTTGCACTGACCATTATTGGACAACTAAAAAGCACCTAAGTCGAGGAATGTGTGTGCACATAACAGAAAACTTGGGAAAGAACCAATTTTAAATCTTTAAGCACTTTGTTACTAGCAGCCTGTCACAAAAACACATTTTGTATAGTGTTTTTTTTTTTTTTATCTTGTGAATAAAATGTATACAAATGTGTGTGATTAATCACAATGTGTTAGTGTGTAATCACCCTGAGACATGCATGCCTGTCTGCTAGCATCAGATCTAAAGCCATTTCTGATTTGGAGATGCAGCCTGCAGATTCTGTCCAGATTATCCCAGCTCTCGTCACTAAACATCCAGTCTTCACTTATCAAATGTGTAAAATTCAAGGCTGGTCCTTAAAAGCTCCCAACAACGCAAAAACTGCAAAGCCACATAAGTCCCAGCGTTTCCCACCGCAGCAGCTGTGAAAAGAAAGTGGAGAAAGGATGAATGAGTCTGTGCTTATCGCTCTCCGCTCTCCCCCAAGCTGGCGTTGTTCTTGGTAGCCATGACAACGGAGATAGTCCCAGCTTTATAAATAAAGGCCCCAACACCCCAAAAAAGAAAAACACATCGGGATTCCCTGCGCAGACCAGGAATCCCACTAGCAGACCGAAGCTACAGAGAGGACTTGGAGTGATTGAGTGAGAATCGAACTGGTGCCTGTCTGTGCTTCAACCTGCCAGGGGCCGGCAAGTGCTCTGCGCCACCTGCCGGGCCGTAGAATTAGTGAAAAATAAAAAGAAAAAAAACCACAGGGAAACATAGGAAATAATGTTTTGTGAGGCAATGACTTGTTGGCACAAGAAGAGTGGTCCTTGGTAGCCATGACAACAAGGAGGTCTGTTTGTTTGTGGCAGGTAAAAGAAAAAAAAGAAACAAAACCAAAAAGTCAGGGGAAGCCCAGGCTGAACAAGGTTCATCCCTTAGAGTTTTCACTCCAAGATCACCTGCCTGGACCTCCCCCTAGCAGGTGAACATACAGAGCCAGGTGAGCTGAGGGCTCGAACCCGGGCCTGTATATTACTAACCTGCTAGCCCGCCACATGTCGCCACATGACGGGCTGTGAGAACAGGAAAAATTCTTCTATTTAAAGAACACTACGTGCACATCGCGTGACCAGCCTTTTCCATTAGTTGGAGACCACACATTTTTGCACTCAAATACTAACCAAATTTTACACACTTACACCTGGTTTTTTTTGCCTGCACACCACTTATTTCTCAACAACCACTCCTTTTTCATCTCTGTTATCTTGCCTTTATTACATATTTATTACATCCTCTTAGCTAGCATCAATGACTGGACAAAAGAGCAGTGTTGCCAACTTATCGACTTTGTCGCTATATTTAGTGAGTTTTCAGACCCCCTAGCGACTTTTTTTCTAAAAAAAAGTTGCTAAAAAAGACGTGAAAGCTCATATCGCTTTTACTCTCAACAAGCAGCAGATGCTGTAACGCAGTCAGTTCTTCTTTTACTCTTTTACTCTTATGCTGTTTTGTGGATCACAAGGTTTAAAACTACTTATAAACACACACACACAAACTAACTCCACCAGAGTGCCTATTTCGGGTCACTTTTGCCGGTCCAAGCCCGGGTAAAGGAGCAAGGTTGGAATTGTGACATTAAAAAAACAATAATTGCTAAAATAAATTTAATTTGTAGTTCTAAATAAATTCTAAATGCATTTAGGATGTTTTTTACTCACTTTATGTCTCTTCCACGATGTTATTTCTCTCTCCAACAACATAGATTACAATTACATTAGCATGACCAATTATGCAAATTAGGTGATGACGTCATTTAGCGACTTCTAGCGACTTTTAGGACAGCCAATAGCGATTTTCCTTACTGAGGAGTTGGCAACACTGCAAAAGAGCAACACAGTGCTTTTCTCATCATTTCTTTAGTCACGCTCAAGTCATTCGCCTCTACGGATTAGCTAAACCAACTTTACAAAACAAGTTTCCCCGAAGAGCCCACTTCTCATCTTAGCTGCCTAGATTTCAGGACCTAGCTAAGGACAGTGGCCACAAACACATTTAACTTACCGAAAAATAGCTGCGGGGCCTCAGTCTGTCTGTGGGGCATAGCTGGACTGGCCATCGGGCATACTGGGTATTTGCCGGGTGGGCCGATGGTAATTTTTCGTTTTAAATGGGCCGATGTTTTGTTGTTGTTGTCTTTTTTTCTTAACCGTGTAAACAGTGAAAGGTGGCGGATTGGACAGATGCTGGCAGACGTGTAAAAATAACTCAATTGTTTGGTAGTGGCTGTGGTGGAGCTTTCACAGCTTCAGTAAAATTAGCAAGTGGTGGAAGCCAGCAGGTGGATGGGGGAAAGGGGAGGCGGAGGTGGAGAGACCCAAGGCGGCCGCGGGTCCGACTGTCAGGTGAAATGAGCTTCAGGTAAGAAGTTATGACCTGCAGTCTATCTGGGTCAAACCAAGTTTAGGTGTAGTTTATTTTCGTTGTGCTAACTTTTTACAGTCAGTTACAATAACTCGTACTGTGTACTAGCTAGCATGATGGAGTTTCTATACAGTTGGGTGGGTGCTATATGTTACTGGTGAACTTTATTTTATTCATATGGTTAGTTAGTAGAGTTGCCTACCATCCTGTAAAAAACGGAATCCTCTGGTATTCAGAGTTAATATTACATGTTTCGTATTGAGCTGAAAATACACGGATTTGTCCCATACTTCAGCTACAATTTAAAAAAAGACAAAAAGCTGGAGTTATTCTGTGTCTTTACGCTGTCAGCTGCCTCTTCTTCTCTCATTCTCCCCCCTCCCTCTCCTGCTGCTACTTCAATCATGAAACTGATCAATGATCAGCTGATCAGCGTTTCTGCCGCAAGTCCCGTCTTTCTTGCTTGTTTATCTCCCGCTTTGCGCCAGAAAGAGGAAACTAGCGGAGGTGGTGTTAAACAGCAGAAGCGCCTTTAAACTTGATAAGCTGTTGTTAGAATTGATTTAATATTACTTTCTAGTATCAGCTGATGTTTGTTGGAGCCATAAAAGCTGCTGGTTATCTGGTGAGAGGGAAACATAAAAAGGCCAGGTAGAGCATTAACAGGGAAAGGGGGGCACAAAGAAATACTTTTCTTTCTTATTCTCATTTAAAATTTCTAGCTTTTAATAAATAATTATCCAAATCTTACAACCAAAGTTTTCATCTGATGTCAAATGAATAGAAATCCATTATTGTACATAGTAATTTTTTTTCAGGGTCCCAACATAATTTCTTCAGAAGAAAGTACTGTACATGATGCCAGTATTTTCCCACATTTTCTAGATACTGTACTAGTACTTTGTGTAAAATGCCATCAAAAAGTCAGTTAAGTTTTATTCTTTCTCACCTGTCTTTCTGTCTCCTTTCACTTTTAAAAGGTTGCAATCCATTCATTCACTTCCGCTTATCCTTTCCAGGGTCGCTGGAGCCTATCCCAGCTGTCATAGGGCGAGAGGCAGGGTACACCCTGGACAGGTCGCCAGTCTGTCGCAGGGCCAACACACAGGAACAAACAACCATTCGCACTCACACCTAGTGACAATTTGGATTATCCAATTAACCTATCCCCACAAGCTGCATGTCTTTGGACGGTGGGAGAAAGCCAGAGTACCCGGAGGGAACCCACGCAAACACGGGGAGAACATGCAAACTCCACACAGAAAGACCCCGGCCTGATGTTGGAATTGAACTCAGGACCTTCTTGCTGTGTGGCAACAGTGCTAACCACCGTGCTGCCACGGTGGCAAAGGTTGCCATGTTAGAAAAAATATTTTGCCCTGCCATGCTGTTTATTGATGTGGTAAATAAATAGTTTATGAAAATATCACTAAATCTGTCATTTATTATTTTTAATATTCAGTAATGGTCATGTCTCACCTCTAGTCTTCTCTGTCTTAATTTCAGGTTTCCACCATATGTTGTAAATCGTTCAGGAAGTTAACTCAACCAAGCAGTCTTTGGGTTTCGGCTAAGTACTGTTTAGAATACCAGAATAGGGAGGATGGTGTAGGTTTAAGTTTATTAGATTGATACATATGTACCAACAAGACAGTGTACATCACTGTCACAACGACGTTTGTTTTCATTCAAAGGCTTTATGGAACTTTGACAGGAGGGCCACGCCCGATTTCCTCTGTCATCCACGTCATACTTAGATCCTCCTCAATCTGTGTACATACGCCGCCTCTAAACCCCCGATAGTGCCAGTGTCAGTTAGTGAGTCAGTAAAATACTGACTCACTCACAGGGTTAGTCTGTTCTGGGATGAGTGTGGTAGTTAACCCTCATTTAACACATCCCTCTCTGCTCCTCTAGCTCGCTCTATCTCACTGAGAATCAGAAAGCCTTGACATTTACTGCTATTAACTTTACACTCTTGTTGTAAAGACGCAAAGAAAACACAGTGAAAAGGTTAGAAGGACGTAAGGAAAAAGAATGAATGAATGGTTTAATAGAAGGAAAGAAGTTAAAGGGACTACATATTCAAAGGTCTTATTTCTGATACTACCCCATGAAAATATTTGCTCTGTGTGCCGTGCTGCAGCTGCTACATTTGGCTTCGGATTCACTTTTTGGTGCCTACGCCTCTCGAGATGTGTTAATGCAGAAAGGTATTGAAAAACTCTGGTCAACCAACCAGCAGTCTGTCTGCTGTGTCGTATGAAATGCGTGGAAGGAGAGGTACCAACTGTCTGTTACATATAGATGAAAAATAAAGCTCTGACGTGACCTCGGGTCAGCCAGCCTGACGGTCAGAGAAACAGAAACGTGTTGGATTGTGGATCTCTGAGCTGCACATCAAAGATGCACCTATGCACAGATCAAGTCTCAAATCTACCTCATATACATCTGTGTGTGTTTTTCTGTTGATGCCTTTCAAACAAAACTAGCCATGATATTTTCCACCTCAGACAATTAATATCAGTTAACCCCGCCCCCTTTCAGATTTGTTCACCAAAAGAAAAGAAAAAAAAAAACGTCATTAACGCTGTTTATTATTTGTCAGACCGGTTTCATTTTCATACTTTGTAAATATCTATGTTGTATGGAGCTTGAACTAAAATGTAAATATGTTTACTGTATTTGTAATAATTATAATCCATTCGCTGTACAGCATAGATGTGTCAAGCAGATATCCTAATTCTGTGTATGGTAATCTTGCACCATTGAACTGTTAGTGAATGAGGCAACAATAAAAGTGGGAAACGTGCATTAGCAGATCAAGTGCTGCCTGCTTATTTCCTACTTTATTTGAGCTTCTGCTGTAGTTTATTATGTGCTTTTAGCCCCAAGAAACCACCCTTTTACTGTGGCGCACAATAAGATCTTCTGATGTTTTGTGTCATCTTCCTGTGATCTCCTGTGAACAGGTGGATTAATTCATTCCAAGTTTATGTATGTAGCACCAAATCACAGCAGGGGCTGAACGTTGTAAAGACTCTAGAATAATTATGGAGGCACAACATTTAAAGCTCCCATCCTTCCATCCCACAGACCTAAAAGTTAGTTATATGATAAACAGCCCCGTGTTTGTTTACTTGATTTGTAAAATGCAAAGTGGTGACTTTTTCTCTTCAAGTACGTCCTCATATGGAGACAGTTTTTTTAATAGGCCAAAACAAGTCATTGTTTACAAAAATGTACATTTTATTGGGCAAAATGAGGTAAACAGTGAAGAAAAGTATAAGAAAACAGAGCATAGGATCTCCGGAGACTGTGGCAACTAGAATTATTGTATACATGTGTGTGTATTAAGGACTGACACAGACAAAGAATGAATCAGACAATGAAGCAATGTCCTTTTTAAATGTTTATTTATAAACAGGATAAAACCATTCAAGTATTGAGTCATGAATAAAACATCAACCTCTGATCTGTTAATTGGGAAACAGAGGATGTCAGTGTATTTTTCAGTGTTAGTCCAAATTGAGTGAGATGACTTTACATTTGAATAGACTGGATTACAAGTTATATTTGGTTTTAATTGAATGAGTTCAATTTGATTTAAATCAAGCCAATTCACAACATATAAACTTGAAATATATGGTAAGATAAAGGTTGTGCAATAATACAGAGAAAGCCCCAACAATCAAATGACCCCCTATGAGCAAGAACTTGGCAACAGTGGGAAGGAAAAACTCCATTTTCGGCAGAACCAGAATCAGGGAGGGGCCATCTGCCTCCACCGGTTGGGGTAAGAAAATGAAACTAAACTATAGGAAGACAAAGAGGAAAGATGTTCATGATATATATGAAACTTTCCGCTAGCCTTGACTAAAATATTGTTTTTGACAGGAAAGTATTGTTTCATTCATGTTTATTCCACGAGGTGGACAGCAGGAATAAAACAAACCAGATACTAAGAAATAAAGTATACAATGAAACTTTCTCGATATGCTAAAATTCCCACTGAGACTGGATAAGATTATTCTAAAACTGGTCAAAATACAATTCTCTTCATGCACAGAAATTCCACCCAGTCCCACAACCCAGGACGAATATTCCTTGTGTGTTCTTGAGCTGGACAGAAATTCCTCTTGCTGAGCGGGGTCCACGCCAGCCTCGTGTCAGGCAGACGAGGAGCCTCCTTTCCCAGTCTCGTCCGTCCACTGGGCCCATCACATCCCAGCCCAGTTCGCATTCTGCATTGGAGTCCGTCACTCGATACCACCGCGGCTCCCCTCACGTCATCACCTGTAAGTAAAAACAAATAGGAGCCAGAACCATCATCCCGGAAGCTGCCCTGGCTTATAGCCATGGCGACCCTCTCCCAACACGGCTGCACCCAGTGAACAACAGTGAGACGCTGCTGACAAATGCAGGCAGTGGTATACATCTGCCCTGATGTCAATCACACACGTTGCCTCCTACTGTCGCCGTTCCTGCTGTCGGGACTGGGTCACCACATCACGCTGACCGGTCTCCAGACGAGGCGTCGCACCCCCCACGATCACGCAGCGGCTCCCTCTTTTCCACCTGGCCTTCATGCGTTCCTCTTCCAATCAAGGGCCTCTCTCCTTCCAGTGCTCAGCTTGCTTCCTTTTAATACGACCTATAAAACAGCTGAAAGGACACCTCTGGACACACCTATGCCTCAACATGTGATCACTATCAGCTAATTTTTCCAATGCCCAGCTAATCCACAGTGGATTAAAACAACGTAGAATGACACACTAAAAACATGCGATACAAAAAGAATAAAATCATGCAAATAAAAACTACACTCACAAATAGATACTAAAATCAGAAGAAAACCAAGATAAACGATGAATACAAAATTTCTACTGTGTGCAACTCTTTCAGTCTTTGAATATTTTTCATTTCTTACAATCAGAATTCTCCAATAGATTTGTAGAAGAAAATTATTTTCTTTCATGCATCACCAACTGAACCTTTTATGTTAACGTCTCAATCTCCAGCCTAACCTCATTGAATTTTGCTTAGCAAAGTACTTTTCAACTCTAATAATTAGTAAGATTATATTTCTTATCATCTGTTGGTCGTCTGACCTGATAAACTTCAATGAACATTATAACACAGGAGTGATTGTCTCTAAAAATGGGCTCCTGCACGCTTGCAGACATTTTTCCATCACAACTTATGGATGATGAAGGATTTGATTAAAGCTGTGAAACATTACTGATAAACTTCATGTGATGTTACATTAAAGCCAATTTTCTATTAAAATCAGGGACTTTTCTAACTGACCTCTGACCTTTGAGCAGTAGTGTGTACTGTATGCTTGAATGTAACTGTATCTGACCTGGATTTTATCACCAGTTTCAAATAAGAATCTTCTTTAAAGTCTGTCTTTCAATACAAATGAAGTTAAACTTTATCAAGGCTGATGGTAAACTGTCCCTAACAAGTCCACTTTATTGCGTGCTCATTGACTTTCTCCTATCAGACTGTTTAACAAGCCCACTTTATACATGCTTATTAATCTATCACGCTTATCAGTGGCTCATGGTTGCTTAAAGCCTGTGTCTGATAGACTAGATTTACTGACCCTGCGCAAATTTGCGTAAATTCCCCTGAACCTAACACCTCCCAGCACCCCGCTGAGAGGCCTTCAGCTCCATTGTTCTCCTGCTTTTGTTGTGCAAATATACCCTTCCCCAACCCCCAACCAGGAGAGATTCAGGAGACAAGAGAGAACCAGGAGAAGGTCTGTCCTTCCAATCGTTGTCAGACTCACAACAAAGTACCTGCAGCCTACAATACACCATATTAGTAGTAGCTTTTATGTGCACTATTATGCAATATTAGTTCTTGTCAATCCTTGTCACTACATTGCATGCCTGTCCATAAACATATATACACAGAGTTGTACATATATTTATATATCCACACCTTACATAATATACATAAAGTCTAGTTTTATATATATATATATATTTATATTTATATTTATACATATATATGTCATGAGTTTCTTCTCTGAAGTTGCTCTATTTCTCTTCAGGTTTCTCTCAGACCAAGATTGAATGTGATGACAAGGGTGATGGATGGTGTGACATGTGCTGCTGGCCCACAGAACCAGGTGAGTATGCTGTCCATGTGCTCTGCAACAATGAGGACATCCAACACTCTCAGTTAAGATCAGTTTTCACGATTGTTGCCTCAAGATCATGGTGGTGGGCTTGTGATGGACACACTTTTCATGGCTGAAAGCTCTCCTGTAGAGGCTAAGCCTAGGCTTGAAGCCACTGGGGTGTTCGTTGGCGGGGGTGACGCGATGTCACTGGTATGCATGAACTTATTAAACTTGATACAGTCCAATAACTCCAGCCTTACTCATCTTGTCCTTCAGATTCTTTATTTCCAGGATTGAACATAGCAGCACAGCGGTCACAAACTGTTTGCTTCCTCCCGATCAACAACACACCTGCCGAGGAGGAGGAGTGGCCTTGTATGTGGACAAATTCTTGAAATTTAATGTGGTGGAAAAGATGACGATGGTGATTGATAATGTACTAGAATGTATTACAGTTGAAATTTGTAAAGAAAAAAGTAAAAATGTAATCATTAGCTGTATATACAGAGCTCCAGGTAGTAGTATTGAGACATTTAAAGACTGGATAGAAGAAACATTTATTGAACTAGCTCACAAAAAAGTTTTCATTTGTGGAGACTTCAATATTGATTTGCTAAACCCAAATAAACATATAACCACTGAGGAATTTATAAACACAATGCACTGTATGAATCTATTCCCTAAAATTACTAAACCTACCAGGATTACATCACATTGTGCAACTCTCATAGACGACATTTTTACAAATGACATTGAAAATAAGACTGTAAGTGGACTCCTGATTAACGATATAAGTGACCATCTTCCAATTTTTACAATCAATGATAGGAAGTACAAGATCAATAAAATGGACAGTAAAAAAGAGTACAGACGAGTAAGAACAGAAGAAAGAATGAATGCATTTAAAAAAGATTTATTGAAAGAGAACTGGGGTGAAGTATATCAGGAACAGGACGTTAATTGTGCTTATAATGAATTCCTTAGAATATTTACATTACTGTACAATACCAACTGTCCAATAAAGCAATATAGTAGGAAACATAAATATATAGACTGTCCATGGATAACAAAAGGTCTGCAAAATGCATGTATAAAGAAAAATGCTCTATATAGAGAGTTCTTAAGAACGAGAACTAAAGATGCTGAAATCAGATACAAAAGATATAAAAATAGGTTAACTAATATACTTAGATTTAGTAAAAAGGAATACTATATGAAGCAATTAGATATAAATAGAAATAATAATAAAAGATTATGGGAAATCCTGAACAGTGTTATAAAACGTGGGACTGGACAAAAGAACTATCCCAAGTATTTCATTTGTAATGACCATGAAGAATACAATATGGATGTTGTGGCAAATAGTCTCAATGAATTCTTTGTAACTGCTGGACCAAATTTAGCAAGAACAATCACTCATCCTGGGAAAGCACAGGAAAAACCGGATACACTGATAGACAGAAATCCATATTCTATGTTTCTCACAGCCGTTGATGAAAGTGAAGTTTTTGAAATTGTCAAAAAATGTAAAAATCAGAAATCTTTGGATTGTAATGATATTGATATGATAGTGGTTAAAAGAGTCATTGAGGCTATTATAAAACCATTTACATACATCTGTAATTTATCATTTCAAACTGGTCGATTTCCAGACAGAATGAAAATAGCAAAAGTTATACCTCTATACAAATCTGGAAACAAACACCATTTCACAAACTACAGGCCCGTCTCTTTACTACCTCAATTCTCAAAAGTTCTTGAAAAACTGTTTAAAAACCGACTGGAAAAATTTACAGATAAACATAAACTACTCACTGAGAGTCAGTACGGATTCAGATCAAGCAGATCAACATCATTGGCACTATTAGATTCAATAGAATACATCACAAATTCCATAGACAAAAAGCAATATGTGGCTGGGTTATTCATAGACTTGACAAAGGCATTTGACACTATAGATCATGATATATTAATAAGAAAACTGGAACGTTATGGTGTCAGAGGGGTAGTTTTAGATTGGGTCCGGAGTTATTTAAGTGACAGAAAGCAGTTTATGAAAATAAATGGTGGTTGTTCCTTATGTATGGACATTGCTTGTGGTGTACCCCAAGGGTCAGTTTTGGGTCCAAAATTCTTCAACTTGTACATTAACGACATCTGTAAAGTGTCCAAAGTATTAAAAATGGTTCTCTTTGCTGACGATACAAACATTTTTTGCTCTGGTGATGATCTGCAGAATTTATTGGAGGATATGACTAATGAAATAAGTAAAGTGAAGTTCTGGCTTGATAAAAATAAATTATAATTAAATTTGAATAAATCTAAACTTATGTTATTTGGAAATAGTAGTTTAAATACAAATGCAAATATTCAAATAAATGGTGTTGATATTGAAAGAGTCAGTGAAAATAAATTTCTGGGGGTAATAATAGATGAAAAACTTAACTGGAGAGCTCACTTAAGATATATTCATTCCAAAGTATCACGTAGCATTGCAATACTAAACAAGGCAAAACAGGTATTCGACAGAACATCACTTCATATTCTATACTGTTCACTGGTTTCACCATACTTAAGCTATTGTGCAGAGGTCTGGGGCAATAACTATAAAACCACATTACATTCACTTTTTACTCTTCAAAAAAAAGCAATTCGAATCATCCACAATGCAGGTTATAGGGAACATACAAACTCACTATTTTTGCAGTCTGAAATATTGAAAATTGACGATCTAGTGAAATTCCAAACAGCACAAATTCTATTCAAAGCAAAAAATAAAGAACTGCCAGGTAATATTCAGAGTATGTTTTTTTTGAAAGAAGGAAGTTATAATTTAAGGGGTTTTTGTAACTTTCAAAACAATGAAGGTATGTACCACAAGAAAAGGCTTTTGTGTTTCTGTTCATGGAGTGAAACTATGGAACAGTCTGAATATGGAATTAAAGCAATGTCCAAACATAAAACTGTTCAAAAAGAGTTATAAAAATATGATCTTCTCAAACTATAAAGAAAAGGAAAATATTGAAATTAAGTGAATGTCTCTATTTAAAAAAAACAAAAAAAAAAAACAAAACAACTCATGATGTGATATTATAGTATATAGTATATCATAAATCTGTTCACTGTTTTTATTACAAATTATATCAGTAAGGAAGCTGACTAAATATTAACTGATAATTTATAGCAAAGGGGTGGGATTAAATAAGTGTTTACTTCTTCCAACTCCCTTTCAACATGTAAATTAATAATTTTTTTTGTATGTAATTTGTACAGTATTTTTTTTTCTTATTTTCTTTTCTAAATGTACTTGTATATTGTTCACATGTTGAAATAAATTACCAATCAAATCAATTACCAATCAAACATCCCTGAGAGTCCATTCAGGGTGAGTATGCACTCACACACTCTCTCACTTTCACTCTGGCATGCAAGGTTTGCCTTTTCTTCTCACTGAAAAGTCTCTTGAGTTTTGGTGTTTGTGCCCACAGATGAATATCGGAGCAGGCTGTCATCCAAACAAGGTGAAGGTCTCTGACCCTGCAGTGGCAAAGACGGGCCTCAAAGCCTTCCAGCCAACATACTTCACTGAAGGTGGGCTCTGCTGCAGATCTTCCACTGGACATAGGAGAGCTTGACCTCAGCCAGCTGACAGCCCCTCTTACAACACCCTCAGGCTCAGAGGAGCCCTGCCTGCTGAAGATGCTGCGTAACGCTCACATTGGTGAGCGTCCGTCTGATAAGTGAGAAGCTTGCTAAACAGTGAGACTCATCAGAATCCAAATACTTTATTAACCCCTAAGTAAAAGACAGAGGGGGAAAGTAATAAAAGTTCAAGCGTGGAGAAAGAAGCAGGAGCAACTGAA
Organism: Neolamprologus brichardi; assembly: GCF_056152115.1. Lineage (NCBI taxonomy): Eukaryota > Metazoa > Chordata > Actinopteri > Cichliformes > Cichlidae > Neolamprologus > Neolamprologus brichardi. The sequence continues at coordinate 20,483,063 of NC_142116.1, forward strand.
ACGGGCTGCATGCACACACAAGAATAAGCGTTGTTAACATCTGTTTTGTCTGTCTTAGGAATCTTGTTTGTTCCCAGAGAGATTGGTGAGAACCTTGTTAACATCAAGAAGAACGGCCGTCATGTTCCCAGCAGCCCAATTGCTGTTATGATCAAGCAGTCAGGGATTGGTGATGTGAGCCGTGTGAGTGGACCGTGGCTGACCGAGGCCAGGACTTTTCAGCCTTGAGAGTTCATCATTGATGCAGGTATATGCTCAGTGAAAGCTTAGATACTGTGATATTTTTCTTTTTAAACATTCAAATAGAATATTTGTCAGTCTCATCTTGTTATATTAGGCTTCATCTGCTTGAGCCTTTCCACTGAAGGACCCAGTTAAGTGGGCATTAACACTGAGGACCAGGAGGATGGCTGGTGACACAATGTGTTGCTTTTTGAGGTCTTTTAGCCTGTTTCACTTTGTCAGACAGCTTCTATTTAACTGATTTCTTGATTCACAAGTCTGCAATTAATCAGGCCTGAGTGTGTTTAGTAACACTGAACTGAGGTTTCCAAAATTGGTTAATCACAGTTAACTCGTGATTTAACAAGAGGGGCAATTTGTTTTTACACAGGACCAGGGAGGTTTGGATAATCTTTCTCCCTAATCTATGAAATCATCATTTAAAAACTGCATTTTGTATTAACTTGTCTTATCTGTGTCTAATATTAAAATGAGTTTGATCATCTGAAACATGTAAGTGTGATAAATATGCAAACCACTAGGAAATCAGGAAGGGGGCAAACACCTTTTCACATCACTGTAGACGTGATTACAGAATACCTTTTACATCCTGGATTACAATAGGATATCCATCAACGGCAGATACTGGTCTCCATGACACACAGATACTGGAGTGGTCTGACCTGACCACACTCGCACTGCTTACCCACAAAGTGTCTAGAGAGACAGAAAAAAGCCAGAAAACAAACAAAAAACACAAAGCCAAAGAATGTCATCTGCACACTAGCATGGACAATAAACGCAGACACAGTGCACCCAGTCATTTTTGAACTTCCAACCAAGTATCAAGAGCAGTACTGTCATTGTACCGGTACTGGCTGCTGTCTCATTGTTCAGAGAGCCCATCATTATGCAGAGAAAGGAATCTGTGTCTCTGGACCAAAATGACTGTACGTGTAGTGCTGTAGAAACAATACTGCCCAAAAACCTTGATGTTTCTATATGTGGAAACCTTCAAGTATGCATGTCCTCCTGTAAGGGTAAAGTAATGGGACATTTGCACTTTTTGCATGTAAGCCTGTTGGTCTTAACTGGAAGTTGCACTTGAGCTGTCTTGGCATCTTTCCTTGTTTGACTCACCAGTTTTGCCCTGAGCTGAATCGCTGCCTCCTTCTCTGTTGTGGTACTCAGCGGTGACCAACATGTTGTAACGTGTATCTGGCTGCAATGACTCCAGCATCACCTGCTTCTCTCCACCAGGGACCAGCACCTGCAGACAACAAACAACACTATCATCCCAACACAGTCAGAACTCATTTAAAGTTTTGGGACTTATGGAATTTCTGGAATTCTGACACATGACAGCCGGCTGAAGCCCAGAAGAGGTGAAGATGTAATGACTACGACCCACTCACAGTGTGATCCTGGCTATCAGCTCCAGTTAAAGCCATGTAGGACATGTGATACTGGAGGACATGAGCATTGGGAGGTACCCAGCTGATCACCATGCTGACGGCAGTCTCATCAGAAACCGTGAGGCTGGTTGGGCCTCCACCAGACACTGCAGCAACATCATAGAAGAGATAAAGTACCACAGCTAATGACACTTAACCCTCACTTTGTTCCTTTAAAGAAGGAAATTATTTTGGCAGCAGAGCAAAGTGTTTTTATAGAAAATAAATGTAAAGTATAACAGAGAATTTGATACTTTGATTTGATACTTTAACCTCACTACATTTATTTCATAGCTCAGAGTTCTAGTTATTCAAAGATGAGAATTTAGATGTGAAATTTAACCTTTAAGTGACTAGTACTTTGACAACTGCCATCAATTACGCAATCAAGTTCATTTATGTACAGGTTATTGTATTAGTAATGCTATATTGTACATAGAGACAGAATATGACATGAAGGGCTACTGACCACAGAAAAGTAAAAGCTAACTGGGCCTAAAGACTAACAGGAGACAAACAAGCTTTCTGTGATTCTATTTGTGTTTTTGTGGTAATCTTGGATATCTTAGGTTGTCTCATTACTGTCATATATGTCCTATCATTAAAACACTGGCTTCTAACAACTAACAGTGTCTCAAAAATAATTTAATAAATAAACAAATAATATGGATGCATGACTCAAATGCATGACTTTTAACTTGTGTATTTTTTAGGCTGAACACTGCTGCTAATGTGACTTAGCACATTAGCATTGACTGTCTGAGAAATTACTTACCCTAAGGTCAGAAGGAGGAGGCACCTTCACTAGAAGAAAAGAATAATGTGTACGGGAATTTTTTAAAAATGACAAAGCTACATTTTGACATCTTTCATTATTAATAACATTTACAGTACTGTGCAAAAGTCGTGAGCCACACGCTAAAGTATTTCTTTGGACATTATCTGGTTTTTCCACTCCTTTTTAGTCCAGTTCTTGTACCTGACCATTTTCTGAGTAATGTTTTTGTTTGTTTGTTTTTTGTTTGTGTAAACACTTTGCACTGACCATTATTGGACAACTAAAAAGCACCTAAGTCGAGGAATGTGTGTGCACATAACAGAAAACTTGGGAAAGAACCAATTTTAAATCTTTAAGCACTTTGTTACTAGCAGCAAAAACACATTTTGTACAGTGTTTTTTTTTTTATCTTGTGAATAAAATGTATACAAATGTGTGTGATTAATCACAATGTGTTAGTGTGTAATCACCCTGAGACATGCATGCCTGTCTGCTAGCATCAGATCTAAAGCCATTTCTGATTTGGAGATGCAGCCTGCAGATTCTGTCCAGATTATCCCAGCTCTCGTCACTAAACATCCAGTCTTCACTTATCAAATGTGTAAAATTCAAGGCTGGTCCTTAAAAGCTCCCAACAACGCAAAAACTGCATAGCCACACAAGTCCCAGCGTTTCCCACCGCAGCAGCTGTGAAAAGAAAGTGGAGAAAGGATGAATGAGTCTGTGCTTATCGCTCTCCGCTCTCCCCCAAGCTGGCGTTGTTCTTGGTAGCCATGACAACGGAGATAGTCCCAGCTTTATAAATAAAGGCCCCAACACCCCAAAAAAGAAAAAAACATCGGGATTCCCTGCGCAGACCAGGAATCCCCCTAGCTGATTGAGTGAGAATCGAACTGGCGCCTGTTTGTGCTTCAACCTGCCAGGGGCCGACAAGTGCTCTGCGCCACCTGCCGGGCTGTAGAATTAGTGCAAATTTGATATATTTGACTTCTCTGTTTTTTTCTCTCTGAATTACTTTTGAAAAGGAAAAATAATAATTTTAATGTAAGGCAAAACATGTATGGTGCTCGGTAAAGATGACACGCCGACCCACTTCTTCTTTTTTTTTTTTTGTTTGAGAAAGTTTGTTTTCATATTAAACCAGTGTCAGTGACGTCATTCTAAACGACTACCACAGGTAAAGAAAAGCCTGAATCTGTAGATCTTTTTCTTTTCTTTTTGTTGTCTAAAACACAAGAGATAAAAAAAAAAAAAAAAAAACGCAGGGAAACATAGGAAATAATGTTTTGTGAGGCAATGACTTGTTGGCACAAGAAGAGTGGTCCTTGGTAGCCATGACAACAAGGAGGTCTGTTTGTTTGTGGCAGGTAAAAGAAAAAAAAGAAAGAAAAGAAAAAAGTCAGGGGAAGCCCAGGCTGAACAAGGTTCATCCCTTAGAGTTTTCACTCCAAGATCACCTGCCTGGACCTCCCTCTAGCAGGTGAACATACAGAGCCAGGTGAACCGAGGGCTCGAACCCGGGCCTGTATGTTACTAACCTGCTAGCCCGCCACATGTCGCCACATGACGGGCTATGAAAACGGGAAAAGTTCTTCTATTTAAAGAACACTACGTGCACATCCCGTGACCAGCCTTTTCCATTAGTTGGAGACCACACATTTTTGCACTCAAATACTCACCAAATTTTACACACTCACACCTGGTTTTTTTTTTGCCTGCACACCACTTATTTCTCAACAACCACTCCTTTTTCATCTCTGTTATCTTGCCTTTATTACATATTTATTACATCCTCTTAGCTAGCATCAATGACTGGACAAAAGAGCAACACAGTGCTTTTCTCATCATTTCTTTAGTCACGCTCAAGTCATTCGCCTCTACGGATTAGCGAAACCAACTTTTCAAAACAAGTTTCCCCGAAGAGCCCACTTCTCATCTTAGCTGCCTAGATTTCAGGACCTAGCTAAGGACAGTGGCCACAAACACATTTAACTTACCGAAAAATAGCTGCGGGGCCTCAGTCTGTCTGTGGGGCATAGCTGGACTGGCCATCGGGCATACTGGGTATTTGCCGGGTGGGCCGATGGTAATTTTTCGTTTTAAATGGGCCGATGTTTTGTTGTTGTTGTCTTTTTTTCTTAACCGTGTAAACAGTGAAAGGTGGCGGATTGGACAGATGCTGGCAGACGTGTAAAAATAACTCAATTGTTTGGTAGTGGCTGTGGTGGAGCTTTCACAGCTTCAGTAAAATTAGCAAGTGGTGGAAGCCAGCAGGTGGATGGGGGAAAGGGGAGGCGGAGGTGGAGAGACCCAAGGCGGCCGCGGGTCCGACTGTCAGGTGAAATGAGCTTCAGGTAAGAAGTTATGACCTGCAGTCTATCTGGGTCAAACCAAGTTTAGGTGTAGTTTATTTTCGTTGTGCTAACTTTTTACAGTCAGTTACAATAACTCGTACTGTGTACTAGCTAGCATGATGGAGTTTCTATACAGTTGGGTGGGTGCTATATGTTACTGGTGAACTTTATTTTATTCATATGGTTAGTTAGTAGAGTTGCCTACCATCCTGTAAAAAACGGAATCCTCTGGTATTCAGAGTTAATATTACATGTTTCGTATTGAGCTGAAAATACACGGATTTGTCCCATACTTCAGCTACAATTAAAAAAAAGACAAAAAGCTGGAGTTATTCTGTGTCTTTACGCTGTCAGCTGCCTCTTCTGCTCTCATTCTCCCCCCTCCCTCTCCTGCTGCTACTTCAATCATGAAACTGATCAATGATCAGCTGATCAGCGTTTCTGCCGCAAGTCCCGTCTTTCTTGCTTGTTTATCTCCCGCTTTGCGCCAGAAAGAGGAAACTAGCGGAGGTCGTGTTAAACAGCAGAAGCGCCTTTAAACTTGATAAGCTGTTGTTAGAATTGATTTAATATTACTTTCTAGTATCAGCTGATGTTTGTTGGAGCCATAAAAGCTGCTGGTTATCTGGTGAGAGGGAAACATAAAAAGGCCAGGTAGAGCATTAACAGGGAAAGGGGGGCACAAAGAAATACTTTTCTTTCTTATTCTCATTTAAAATTTCTAGCTTTTAATAAATAATTATCCAAATCTTACAACCAAAGTTTTCATCTGATGTCAAATGTATAGAAATCCATTATTGTACATAGTAAGTTTTTTTCAGGGTCCCAACATAATTTCTTCAGAAGAAAGTACTGTACATGATGCCAGTATTTTCCCACATTTTCTAGATACTGTACTAGTACTTTGTGTAAAATGCCATCAAAAAGTCAGTTAAGTTTTATTCTTTCTCACCTGTCTTTCTGTCTCCTTTCACTTTTAAAAGGTTGCCATCCATTCATTCACTTCCGCTTATCCTTTCCAGGGTCGCTGGAGCCTATCCCAGCTATCATAGGGCGAGAGGCAGGGTACACCCTGGACAGGTCGCCAGTCTGTCGCAGGGCCAACACACAGGAACAAACAATCATTCGCACTCACACCTAGTGACAATTTGGATTATCCAATTAACCTATCCCCACAAGCTGCATGTCTTTGGACGGTGGGAGGAAGCCGGAGTACCCGGAGGGAACCCACGCAAACACGGGGAGAACATGCAAACTCCACACAGAAAGACCCCGGCCTGATGTTGGAATTGAACTCAGGAGCTTCTTGCTGTGCGGCAACAGTGCTAACCACCGTGCTGCCACGGTGCCAAAGGTTGCCATGTTAGAAAAACATATTTTGCCCTGCCATGCTGTTTATTGATGTGGTAAATAAATAGTTTATGAAAATATCACTAAATCTGTCATTTATTATTTTTAATATTCAGTAATGGTCATGTCTCACCTCTAGTCTTCTCTGTCTTAATTTCAGGTTTCCACCATATGTTGTAGATCGTTCAGGAAGTTAACTCAAGCAGTCTTTGGGTTTCGGCTAAGTACTGTTTAGAATACCAGAATAGGGAGGATGGTGTAGGTTTAAGTTTATTAGATTGATACATATGTACCAACAAGACAGTGTACATCACTGTCACAACGACGTTTGTTTTCATTCAAAGGCTTTATGGAACTTTGACAGGAGGGCCACGCCCGATTTCCTCTGTCATCCACGTCATACTTAGATCCTCCTCAATCTGTGTACATACGCCGCCTCTAAACCCCCGATAGTGCCAGTGTCAGTTAGTGAGTCAGTAAAATACTGACTCACTAACAGGGTTAGTCTGTTCTGGGATGAGTGTGGTAGTTAAACCTCATTTAACACATCCCTCTCTGCTCCTCTAGCTCGCTCTATCTCACTGAGAATCAGAAAGCCTTGACATTTACTGCTATTAACTTTACACTCTTGTTGTAAAGACGCAAAGAAAACACAGTGAAAAGGTTAGAAGGACGTAAGGAAAAAGAATGAATGAATGGTTTAATAGAAGGAAAGAAGTTAAAGGGACTACATATTCAAAGGTCTTATTTCTGATACTACCCCATGAAAATATTTGCTCTGTGTGCCGTGCTGCAGCTGCTACATTTGGCTTCGGATTCACTTTTTGGCGCCTACGCCTCTCGAGATGTGTTAATGCAGAAAGGTATTGAAAAACTCTGGTCAACCAACCAGCAGTCTGTCTGCTGTGTCGTATGAAATGCGTGGTAGGAGAGGTACCAACTGTCTGTTACATATAGATGAAAAATAAAGCTCTGACGTGACCTCGGGTCAGCCAGCCTGACGGTCAGAGAAACAGAAACGTGTTGGATTGTGGATCTCTGAGCTGCACATCAAAGATGCACCTATGCACAGATCAAGTCTCAAATCTACCTCATATACATCTGTGTGTGTTTTTCTGTTGATGCCTTTCAAACAAAACTAGCCATGATATTTTCCACCTCAGACAATTAATATCAGTTAACCCCGCCCCCTTTCAGATTTGTTCACCAAAAGAAAAGAAAAAAAAAAACGTCATTAACGCTGTTTATTATTTGTCAGACCGGTTTCATTTTCATACTTTGTAAATATCTATGTTGTATGGAGCTTGAACTAAAATGTAAATATGTTTACTGTATTTGTAATAATTATAATCCATTCGCTGTACAGCATAGATGTGTCATGCAGATATCCTAATTCTGTGTATGGTAATCTTGCACCATTGAACTGTTAGTGAATGAGGCAACAATAAAAGTGGGAAACGTGCATTAGCAGATCAAGTGCTGCCTGCTTATTTCCTGCTTTATTTGAGCTTCTGCTGTAGTTTATTATGTGCTTTTAGCCCCAAGAAACCACCCTTTTACTGTGGCGCACAATAAGATCGTCTGATGTTTGGTGTCATCTTCCTGTGATCTCCTGTGAACAGGTGGATTAATTCATTTCAAGTTTATGTATGTAGCACCAAATCACAGCAGTCGCTGAACATTGTAAAGACTCTAGAATAATTATGGAGGCACAACATTTAAAGCTCCCATCCTTCCATCCCACAGACCTAAAAGTTAGTTATATGATAAACAGCCCCGTGTTTGTTTACTTGATTTGTAAAATACAAAGTGGTGACTTTTTCTCTTCAAGTACGTCCTCATATGGAGACAGTTTTTTTAATAGGCCAAAACAAGTCATTGTTTACAAAAATGTACATTTTATTGGGCAAAATGAGGTAAACAGTGAAGAAAAGTATAAGAAAACAGAGCATAGGATCTCCGGAGACTGTGGCAACTAGAATTATTGTATACATGTGTGTGTATTAAGGACTGACACAGACAAAGAATGAATCAGACAATGAAGCAATGTCCTTTTTAAATGTTTATTTATAAACAGGATAAAACCATTCAAGTATTGAGTCATGAATAAAACATCAACCTCTGATCTGCTAATTGGGAAACAGAAGATGTCAGTGTATTTTTCAGTGCTAGTCCACATTGAGTGAGATGACTTTACATTTGAATAGATTGGATTACAAGTTATATTTGGTTTTAATTGAATGAGTTCAATTTGATTTAAATCAAGCCAATTCACAACATATAAACTTGAAATATATGGTAAGATAAAGGTTGTGCAATAATACAGAGAAAGCCCCAACAATCAAATGACCCCCTATGAGCAAGAACTTGGCAACAGTGGGAAGGAAAAACTCCATTTTCGGCAGAACCAGAATCAGGGAGGGGCCATCTGCCTCCACCGGTTGGGGTAAGAAAATGAAACTAAACTATAGGAAGACAAAGAGGAAAGATGTTCATGATATATATGAAACTTTCCGCTAGCCTTGACTAAAATATTGTTTTTGACAGGAAAGTATTGTTTCATTCATGTTTATTCCACGAGGTGGACAGCAGGAATAAAACAAACCAGATACTAAGAAATAAAGTATACAATGAAACTTTCTCGATATGCTAAAATTCCCACTGAGACTGGATAAGATTATTCTAAAACTGGTCAAAATACAATTCTCTTCATGCACAGAAATTCCACCCAGTCACCCAGTGAACAACAGTGAGACGCTGCTGACAAATGCAGGCAGTGGTATACATCTGCCCTGATGTCAATCACACACTCCTACTGTCGCCGTTCCTGCTGTCGGGACTGGGTCACCACATCACGCTGACCGGTCTCCAGACGAGGCGTCGCACCCCCCACGATCACGCAGCGGCTCCCTCTTTTCCACCTGGACTTCATGCGTTCCTCTTCCAATCTAGGGCCTCTCTCCTTCCAGTGCTCAGCTTGCTTCCTTTTAATACGACCTATAAAACAGCTGAAAGGACACCTCTGGACACACCCATACCTCAACATGTGATCACTATCAGCTAATTTTTCCAATGCCCAGCTAATCCACAGTGGATTAAAACAACGTAGAATGACACACTAAAAACATGCGATACAAACAGAATAAAATCATGCAAATAAAAACTACACTCACAAATAGATACTAAAATCAGAAGAAAACCAAGATAAACGATGAATACAAAATTTCTACTGTGTGCAACTCTTTCAGTCTTTGAATATTTTTCATTTCTTACAATCAGAATTCTCCAATAGATTTGTAGAAGAAAATTATTTTCTTTCATGCATCACCAACTGAACCTTTTATGTTAACGTCTCAAGCTCCAGCCTGACCTCATTGAATTTTGCTTAGCAAAGTACTTTTCAGCTCTAATAATTAGTAAGATTATATTTCTTATCATCTGTTGGTCGTCTGACCTGATAAACTTCAATGAACATTATAACACAGGAGTGATTGTTTTTAAAAATGGGCTCCTGCACGCTTGCAGACATTTTTCCATCACAACTTATGGATGATGAAGGATTTGATTAAAGCTGTGAAACATTATTGATAAACTTCATGTGATGTTACATTAAAGCCAATTTTCTATTAAAATCAGGGACTTTTCTAACTGACCTCTGACCTTTGAGCAGTAGTCTGTACTGTATGCTTGTATGTAACTGTATCTGACCTGGATTTTATCACCAGTTTCAAATAAGAATCTTCTTTAAAGTCTGTCTTTCAATACAAATGAAGTTAAACTTTATCAAGTTTGATGGTAAACTGTCCCTAACAAGTCCACTTTATTGCGTGCTCATTGACTTTCTCCTATCAGACTGTTTAACAAGCCCACTTTATACATGCTTATTAATCTATCATGCTTATCAGTGGCTCATGGTTGCTTAAAGCCTATGTCTGAACTTGACCACAGAGGCAGAGCATCATTCAATCTTGGCAGCAGCTCCAGGATGACAAACTCCACTTTCTCTGCATCAAGACAGCTCATAACTTTTTAACAGTCTCTCCTGATAGTCTCATATCATCTGCTCTAATCAATAACCATACACTATCATTACAATGTAGACTACAGCTCAAAAGTCTGAGGTGAATTAGAAATGTCTTGTTTTTAGAATAGACTCAAATTTGGTTTCAGATTGAATCACAGCAATTTATCAAAATAATCATATAAATGCTTAATATTAACACTAGAATTACTGACCCCTTTTTTTCCTGGTGCAAGTCCCTACTACTAGATTTACTGACCCTGCGCAAATTTGCGTAAATTCCCCTGAACCTAACACCTCCTAGCACCCCGCTGAGAGGCCTTCAGCTCCATTGTTCTCCTGCTTTTGTTGTGCAAATATACCCTTCCCCAACCCCCAACCAGGAGAGATTCAGGAGACAAGAGAGAACCAGGAGAAGGTCTGTCCTTCCAATCGTTGTCAGACTCACAACAAAGTACCTGCAGCCTACAATACACCATATTAGTAGTAGCTTTTATGTGCACTATTATGCAATATTACTTCTTGTCAATCCTTGTCACTACATTGCATGCCTGTCCATAAACATATATACACAGAGTTGTACATATATTTATATATCCACACCTTACATAATATACATAAAGTCTAGTTTCATATATACAGTGGGGCAAAAAAGTATTTAGTCAGCCACCGATTGTACAAGTTCCCCCACTTAAAATGATGACAGAGGTCAGTAATTTGCACCAGAGGTACACTTCAACTGTGAGAGACAGAATGTGAAAAAAAAATCCATGAATTCACATGGTAGGATTTGTAAAGAATTTATTCGTAAATCAGGGTGGAAAATAAGTATTTGGTCACCTCAAACAAGGAAAATCCCTGGCTCTCACAGACCTGAAACGTCTTCTGTAAGAAGCTTTTCTGTCCCCCACTCGTTACCTGTATGAATGGCACCTGTTTGACCTCATCATCTGTATAAAAGACACCTGTCCACAGCCTCAACCAGTCAGACTCCAAACTCCGCCATGGCCAAGACCAAAGAGCTTTCGAAGGACACCAGGAAAAGAATTGTAGACCTGCACCAGACTGGGAAGAGTGAATCTACAATAGGCAAGCAGCTTGGTGTGAAAAAATCAACTGTGGGAGCAATCATCAGAAAATGGAAGACATACAAGACCACTGATAATCTCCCTCGATCTGGGGCTCCACGCAAGATCTCATCCCGTGGGGTCAAAATGATCATGAGAACGGTGAGCAAAGATCCCAGAACCACACGGGGGGACCTGGTGAATGACCTGCAGAGAGCTGGGACCAAAGTAACAAAGGTCACCATCAGTAACACACTACAACGGCAGGGAATCAAATCCCGCAGTGCCAGACGTGTTCCGCTGCTGAAGCCAGTGCATGTCCAGGCCCGTCTGAAGTTTGCCAGAGAGCACATGGATGATACAGCAGAGGATTGGGAGAATGTCATGTGGTCAGATGAAACCAAAGTAGAACTTTTTGGTATAAACTCAACTCGTCGTGTTTGGAGGAAGAAGAATACTGAGTTGCATCCCAAGAACACCATACCTACTGTGAAGCATGGGGGTGGAAACATCATGCTATGGGGCTGTTTTTCTGCCAAGGGGACAGGACGACTGATCCGTGTTAAGGACAGAATGAATGGGGCCAAGTATCGTGAGATTTTGAGCCAAAACCTCCTTCCATCAGTGAGAACTTTGAAGATGAAACGAGGCTGGGTCTTCCAACATGACAATGATCCAAAACACACCGCCCGGGCAACAAAGGAGTGGCTCCGTAAGAAGCATTTGAAAGTCCTGGAGTGGCCTAGCCAGTCTCCAGACCTCAACCCCATAGAAAATCTGTGGCGGGAGTTGAAAGTCCGTGTTGCTCGGCGACAGCCCCAAAACATCACTGCTCTTGAGAAGATCTGCATGGAGGAATGGGCCAAAATACCAGCTACTGTGTGTGCAAACCTGGTAAAGACCTATAGTAAACGTTTGACCTCTGTTATTGCCAACAAAGGTTATGTTACAAAGTATTGAGTTGTATTTTTGTTATTGACCAAATACTTATTTTCCACCCTGATTTACGAATAAATTCTTTACAAATCCTACCATGTGAATTCATGGATTTTTTTTCACATTCTGTCTCTCACAGTTGAAGTGTACCTCTGGTGCAAATTACTGACCTCTGTCATCATTTTAAGTGGGGGAACTTGCACAATCGGTGGCTGACTAAATACTTTTTTGCCCCACTGTATATATATATATATATATGTATATATGTCATGAGTTTCTTCTCTGAAGTTGCTCTATTTCTCTTCAGGTTTCTCTCAGACCAAGATTGAATGTGATGACAAGGGTGATGGATGGTGTGACATGTGCTGCTGGCCCACAGAACCAGGTGAGTATGCTGTCCATGTGCTCTGCAACAATGAGGACATCCAACACTCTCAGTTAAGATCAGTTTTCACGATTGTTGCCTCAAGATCATGGTGGTGGGCTTGTGATGGACACACTTTTCATGGCTGAAAGCTCTCCTGTAGAGGCTAAGCCTAGGCTTGAAGTCACTGGGGTGTTCGTTGGCGGGGGTGACGCGATGTCACTGGTATGCATGAACTTATTAAACTTGATACAGTCCAATAACTCCAGCCTTACTCATCTTGTCCTTCAGATTCTTTATTTCCAGGATTGAACATAGCAGCACAGCGGTCACAAACTGTTTGCTTCCTCCCGATCAACAACACACCTGCCGCTAATTACGCGTGTCTACCTGAAATATCTTCACAAACTCAAAATGTGACCCCTAGCACCAAACGCTTGCTGCAGTTCTTGGTGTCAGAGGTGACACACAAGGTATCGGGTTTTCGGTGCAATTACTTTTTCATATAGGACCAAGTATGTTTGGATAGCTTTTTCCCCTTGAAAACTGCCGTTTAATATTAGACATTCTTGTCTAATATTAAAAATGGATTGATCTGAAACGTGTAAGTGTGACAAATATGGAATAAGATACGAAATCAGAAAGGAGGCAAATATTTTTTCACAGCGCTATAGTCTGTAAATGATCTTTTGGCTATAGTAGATCTTTGACTTGTTCCTTTTTTAATTGTTTGTTTAAAATAGTTTTCTCTAGGTTAAGGCGTACGGTCCAGGCCTTCAGAGCAGTGGTCTGGCCGTTGGAAAACCCACTGAATTCACAGTTGATGCCAAGCAAGGAGGAAAAGCTCCTCTGAAAATTATAGCCCAGGTATATCTGGCTTTGTATATGATCACAAATATGTTAAATATATTCAATTCAATTCAATTTTATTTATATAGCGCCAAATCACAACAAAAGTCGCCTCAAGGCGCTTCATAGATACAGAGAAAAACCCAACAATCATATGACCCCCTATGAGCAAGCACTTTGGCGACAGTGGGAAGGAAAAACTCCCTTTTAACAGGAAGAAACCTCCGGCAGAACCAGGCTCAGGGAGGGGCTGCCATCTGCTGCGACCGGTTGGGGTGAGAGAAGGAAGACAGGATAAAAGACATGCTGTGGAAGAGAGACAGAGGTTAATAACAGATATGATTCAACACAGAGAGGTCTGTAAATACATAGAGAGCGAGAAAGGTGACTGGAAAGGAAAAACTCAATGCATCATGGGAATCCCCCGGCAGCCTACATCTATTGCAGCATAACTAAGGGAGGATTCAGGGTCACCTGGTCCAGCCCTAACTATATGCTTTAGCAAAAAGGAAAGTTTTAAGCCTAATCTTAAAAGTAGAGATAGTGTCTGTCTCCCGAATCCAAACTGGAAGCTGGTTCCACAGAAGAGGGGCCTGAAAACTGAAGGCTCTCCCTCCCATTCTACTTTTAAATACTCTAGGAACAACAAGTAGGCCTGCAGAGCGGGAGCGAAGTGCTCTAATAGGGTGATATGGTACTACAAGGTCATTAAGATAAGATGGGGCCTGATTATTTAAGACCTTGTATGTGAGGAGCAGGATTTTGAATTCAATTCTGGATTTAACAGGAAGCCAATGAAGGGAAGCCAAAACAGGAGAAATATGCTCTCTCTTTCTAGTCCCTGTCAGTACTCTTGCTGCAGCATTTTGGATTAGCTGAAGGCTTTTCAGTGAGTTTTTTGGACATCCTGATAATAATGAATTGCAGTAGTCCAGCCTGGAAGTAATAAATGCATGAACTAGTTTTTCAGCGTCACTCTGAGACAGGATATTTCTAATTTTAGAGATGTTGCGCAAATGGAAGAACGCAGTCTTACATATTTGTTTAATATGTGCGTTGAAGGACATATCCTGGTCAAAAATGACTCCAAGGTTCCTCACAGTGTTACTGGAGGCCAAGGTAATGCCATCCAGAGTAAGAATCTGGTTAGATACCATATTTCTAAGCTTTTCAGCGCCGAGTACAATGACCTCAGTTTTATCTGAATTAAGAAGCAGAAAGTTAGTGTCCATCCAAGTCTTTATGTCTTTAAGACATTCCTGCAGTTTAACTAATTGGTGTGTGTTATCTGGCTTCATGGACAGATAGAGCTGGGTGTCATCTGCATAGCAGTGAAAATGTATGCTATGTCTTCTAATGATGCTGCCTAGGGGAAGCATGTATAATGTAAACAGAATTGGTCCTAGCACTGAACCCTGTGGAACTCCATAATTAACCTCAGTGTGTGAAGAGGACTCTCCATTTACATGCACAAATTGGAGTCTATTAGATAGATATGATACAAACCACTGCAGTGCAGTACCTGTAATACCTACAGCATGTTCTAATCGCTCTAATAGGATATTATGGTCAACAGTATCGAATGCTGCACTAAGGTCAAGAAGGACAAGCACAGAGATGAGTCCACTGTCAGAGGCCATAAGAAGATCATTTGTAACCTTCACTAAAGCTGTTTCTGTGCTGTGATGAACTCTGAAACCTGACTGAAACTCTTCAAATAAACCATTCCTCTGCAGATGATCTGTTAGCTGTTTGACAACTACTCTTTCAAGGATTTTTGATATGAAAGGAAGGTTGGAGATTGGCCTATAATTAGCTAAGACTGCTGGGTCTAGAGATGGCTTTTTGAGTAAAGGTTTAACTGCAGCCACCTTGAAAGCCTGTGGTACATAGCCGATTATTAGAGATAGGTTGATCATATATAAGATCGAAGAATTAATCAATGGCAGGACTTCTTTGAGCAGTTTTGTAGGAATGGGGTCTAAAAGACACATTGATGGTTTGGAGGAAGTAATTATTGAAGTTAACTCAGAAAGATCAATTGGAGAAAAAGAGTCCAACTTAACATCAATGGTACTAAGAGTAGCTGTAGATAATATTACATCTGTGGGATGATTATTTGTAATTTTTTCTCTAATGATAAAAATTTTATTTGTGAAGAAGTTCATGAAGTCATCACTAGTTAACGTTAAAGGGATGGTTGGCTCAAAAGAGCTCTGACTTTTTGTTAGCCTGGCTACAGTGCTGAAGAGAAACCTGGGGTTGTTCTTATTTTCTTCAATCAGTGATGAGTAGTAAGCTGTTCTGGCTTTGCGGAGGGCTTTCTTATAAAGCAACAAACTATTTCTCCAGGCTAAATGATGATCCTCTAAATTTGTGACACGCCATTTCCTCTCCAGATTACGAGTCATCTGCTTTAGGGTACGTGTTTGAGAATTATACCACGGAGTCAGGTACTTCTGATTAGAGACCTTAGTTTTCACTGGAGCTACAGTATCCAGAGTCGTACGTAGTGAGGAGGTGAAATTATTAACAAGATAATCGACCTCTGTTGGGGTAGCGTTTAGATAGCTGCTCTGCTCTGTGTTGGTACAGGGCATTGACGATGATAACAGTGGCTGGATTATATTCTTAAACTTAGTTACAGCGCTTTCAGAAAGACATCTACTTTGATAAAGTCCACTCTCCACTGCTGCGTAATCAATTATTGTAAATGTAAATGTTATCAAGAAATGATCAGACAGGAGAGGGTTTTCAGGAAACACTGTTAAATGATCAGTTTCTATGCCATATGTTAAAACAAGATCTAGAGTGTGATTAAAGTGGTGGGTGGGTTCTTTTACATTTTGAGAGAAACCAATTGAGTCTAACAACAGATTAAATGCCATGTTGAGGATGTCATTTTTAGCATCAACATGGATGTTAAAATCACCCACAATAATTATTTTATCTGAGCTCAGAACTAAATTAGATATAAAGTCTGAGAAATCAGACAGAAACTCTGTGTAAGGCCCAGGTGGACGATAGATGATAACAAGTAAGACTGGTTTCTGAGTTTCACAGCTGGGGTGGACAATGTTAAGCATCAGGCTTTCAAATGAATTAACAGTCTGTCTTGGTCTTTCATTAATTAATAGACTGGTGTGAAAAATTGCTGCCACACCGCCCCCTCAACCTGTGCTTCGAGATTTCTGGTAGTTAGAATGACTCGGGGGTGTTGATTCATTTAAACTAACATAATCATCCTGCTGCAACCAGGTTTCTGTAAGACAGAGTAAATCAATTTGTTGATCAATTATTAAGTCATGTACTAACAGAGACTTGGAGGAGAGAGACCTAATATTTAATAATCCACATTTCACTGTTTTACTCTTTGGTTCAGATGTGGATACTGTATTGTTCTTTCTTTGTAAATGTTTAAGTTGTTTGTTGCTGGTTTTTAGTTTGTTTTTTGTCTTTTTGGAAGCAGACACAGTCTCTATGGAGATGGGTTTTTGGGGGGGTAGCAGGAGGAGGGAAGCTGCAGAGAGGCGTGTAAGACTGCAACTCTGCTTCCTGGTCCCAACTCTGGATAGTCATATTTTGAGGGGTTTAATAAATTTGTCCATATTTCTAGAAATGAGAGCTGCTCCATCCAAAGTGGGATGGATGCCATCTCTCCTAACAAGACCAGGTTTCCTCCAGAAGGTTTGCCAATTATCTATGAAGCCCACATCATTTCTGGGACACCACTCAGACAGCCAGCAATTTAAGGAGAACATGCGGCTAAACATGTCACTCCTGGTCTGATTGGGGAGGGGACCAGAGAAAACTACAGAGTCCGACATTGTTTTGGCAAAGTTGCACACCGATTCAATATTGATTTTAGTGACCTCCGATTGGCGTAACCGGGTGTCATTACTGCCGACGTGAATTATGATTTTACTGAATTTATGTTTACCCTTAGCCAGCAGTTTTAAATTTCCTTCAATGACGCCTGCTCTGGCCCCTGGAAGACAATTGACTATGGTTGCCGGTGTCTCTAGCTTCACATGTCTGAGAACAGAATCACCAATTACCAGAGTTTGACCCCCAGCGGGTGTGTTATCGAGTGGGGAAAAACGGTTAGACAAATGAACGGGTTGGTGGTGTACCTGGGGCTTCTGTTTAGGACTATGCTTCCTCCTCACCGTTACCCAGCCGCCCTCTTTCCGCAGCTGCTTGGGATCTGCCGGGGAACAGCTAGCGGGGCCTACGCTATCTTCGGCTGCACCAGCTACAGGGGCCTGGCTAGCTAAGGGTGAGTGAAGGGTGCGAAGCCGAGTCTCCAGATCAGTAATCCTGGCCTCCAGAGCTGCAAATATGCTACATTTGTTACAGATATCATTACTGCTAAAGGAGGCCGAGGAGTAACTAAACATCTGACACAATGAGCAAGAAAGTGCAGAAGGGACAGGTGAAGTAGCCATGGTGCTAACGAGTCGGCTACGAGCTAAGCTAACGAAACAGTAAAGAGACAGTGAGTGAATACTTTGGCTATAAATTAGGTAGTGAGTACACAGAAAGTGTGCTTCGGATGAAGCACGTGAAGATTATACTATGAAAAAAAAGAATGTATTTAAAAGTTGTTAATTAAACTGCTAAGCAAATAAGCTACTCAGAAACACCACTGTGTTTGAGCAGGAACAGGAAGTGATACTATACCACAGAGCGAGCGAACACCAAGTGACAGCGCCACCGACCAACATCAAGAAGAACGGCCGTCAAGTTCCCAGCAGCCCAATTGCTGTTATGATCAAGCAGTCAGGGATTGGTGATGTGAGCCGTGTGAGTGGACCGTGGCTGACCGAGGCCAGGACTTTTCAGCCTTGAGAGTTCATCATTGATGCAGGTATATGCTCAGTGAAAGCTTAGATACTGTGATATTTTTCTTTTTAAACATTCAAATAGAATATTTGTCAGTCTCATCTTGTTATATTAGGCTTCATCTGCTTGAGCCTTTCCACTGAAGGACCCAGTTAAGTGGGCATTAAAACTGAGGACCAGGAGGATGGCTGGTGACACAATGTGTTGCTTTTTGAGGTCTTTTAGCCTGTTTCACTTTGTCAGACAGCTTCTATTTAACTGATTTCTTGATTCACAAGTCTGCAATTAATCAGGCCTGAGTGTGTTTAGTAACACTGAACTGAGGTTTCCAAAATTGGTTAATCACAGTTAACTCGTGATTTAACAAGAGGGGCAATTTGTTTTTACACAGGACCAGGGAGGTTTGGATCATCTTTCTCCCTAATCTATGAAATCATCATTTAAAAACTGCATTTTGTATTAACTTGTCTTATCTGTGTCTAATATTAAAATGAGTTTGATCATCTGAAACATGTAAGTGTGATAAATATGCAAACCACTAGGAAATCAGGAAGGGGGCAAACACCTTTTCACATCACTGTAGACGTGATTACAGAATACCTTTTACATCCTGGATTACAATAGGATATCCATCAACGGCAGATACTGGTCTCCATGACACACAGATACTGGAGTGGTCTGACCTGACCACACTCGCACTGCTTACCCACAAAGTGTCTAGAGAGACAGAAAAAAGCCAGAAAACAAACAAAAAACACAAAGCCAAAGAATGTCATCTGCACACTAGCATGGACAATAAACGCAGACACAGTGCACCCAGTAATTTTTGAACTTCCAACCAAGTATCAAGAGCAGTACTGTCATTGTACCGGTACTGGCTGCTGTCTCATTGTTCAGAGAGCCCATCATTATGCAGAGAAAGGAATCTGTGTCTCTGGACCAAAATGACTGTACGTGTAGTGCTGTAGAAACAATACTGCCCAAAAACCTTGATGTTTCTATATGTGGAAACCTTCAAGTATGCATGTCCTCCTGTAAGGGTAAAGTAATGGGACATTTGCACTTTTTGCATGTAAGCCTGTTGGTCTTAACTGGAAGTTGCACTTGAGCTGTCTTGGCATCTTTCCTTCTTTGACTCACCAGTTTTGCCCTGAGCTGAATCGCTGCCTCCTTCTCTGTTGTGGTACTCAGCGGTGACTAACATGTTGTAACGTGTATCTGGCTGCAATGACTCCAGCATCACCTGCTTCTCTCCACCAGGGACCAGCACCTGCAGACAACAAACAACACTATCATCCCAACACAGTCAGAACTCATTTAAAGTTTTGGGACTTATGGAATTTCTGGAATTCTGACACATGACAGCCGGCTGAAGCCCAGAAGAGGTGAAGATGTAATGACTACGACCCACTCACAGTGTGATCCTGGCTATCAGCTCCAGTTAAAGCCATGTAGGACATGTGATACTGGAGGACATGAGCATTGGGAGGTACCCAGCTGATCACCATGCTGACGGCAGTCTCATCAGAAACCGTGAGGCTGGTTGGGCCTCCACCAGACACTGCAGCAACATCATAGAAGAGATAAAGTACCACAGCTAATGACACTTAACCCTCACTTTGTTCCTTTAAAGGAGGAAATTATTTTGGCAGCAGAGCAAAGTGTTTTTATAGAAAATAAATGTAAAGTATAACAGAGAATTTGATACTTTGATTTGATACTTTAACCTCACTACATTTATTTCATAGCTCAGAGTTCTAGTTATTCAAAGATGAGAATTTAGATGTGAAATTTAACCTTTAAGTGACTAGTACTTTGACAACTGCCATCAATTACACAATGAAGTTCATTTACGTACAGGTTATTGTATTAGTAATGCTATATTGTACATAGAGACAGAATATGACATGAAGGGCTACTGACCACAGAAAAGTAAAAGCTAACTGGGCCTAAAGACTAACGGGAGACAAACAAGCTTTCTGTGATTCTATTTGTGTTTTTGTGGTAATCTTGGATATCTTAGGTTGTCTCATTACTGTCATATATGTCCTATCATTAAAACACTGGCTTCTAACAACTAACAGTGTCTCAAAAATAATTTAATAAATAAACAAATAATATGGATGCATGACTCAAATGCATGACTTTTAACTTGTGTATTTTTTAGGCTGAACACTGCTGCTAATGTGACTTAGCACATTAGCATTGACTGGAGGAGGAGGCACCTTCACTAGAAGAAAAGAATAATGTGTACGGGAATTTTTTCAAAATGACAAAGCTATATTTTGACATCTTTCATTATTAATAACATTTACAGTACTGTGCAAAATTCGTGAGCCACACGATGAAGTATTTCTTTGGACATTATCTGGTTTTTCCACTCCTTTTTAGTCCAGTTCTTGTACCTGACCATTTTCTGAGTAATGTTTTTGTTTCTTTGTTTTTTGTTTGTGTAAACACTTTGCACTGACCATTATTGGAGAACTAAAAAGCACCTAAGTCGAGGAATGTGTGTGCACATAACAGAAAACTTGGGAAAGAACCAATTTTAAATTTTGTATAGTGGTTTTTTTTTATCTTGTGAATAAAATGTATACAAATGTGTGTGATTAATCACAATGTGTTAGTGTGTAATCACCCTGAGACATGCATGCCTGTCTGCTAGCATCAGATCTAAAGCCATTTCTGATTTGGAGATGCAGCCTGCAGATTCTGTCCAGATTATCCCAGCTCTCGTCACTAAACATCCAGTCTTCACTTATCAAATGTGTAAAATTCAAGGCTGGTCCTTAAAAGCTCCCAACAACGCAAAAAGAAAGTGGAAAAAGGATGAATGAGTCTGTGCTTATCGCTCTCCGCTCTCCCCCAAGCTGGCGTTGTTCTTGGTAGCCATGACAACGGAGATAGTCCCAGCTTTATAAATAAAGGCCCCAACACCCCAAAAAAGAAAAAAACATCGGGATTCCCTGCGCAGACCAGGAATCCCCCTAGCAGACCGAAGCTACAGGGAGGATTTGGAGTGTGTGAGTGATTGAGTGAGTATCGAACTGGCGCCTGTCTGTGCTTCAACCTGCCAGGGGCCGGCAAGTGCTCTGCGCCACCTGCCGGGCTGTAGAATTAGTGCAAATTTGATATATTTGACTTCTCTGTTTTTTTCTCTCTGAATTACTTTTGAAAAGGAAAAATAATCATTTTAATGTGAGGCAAAACATGTATGGTGCTCGGTAAAGATGACACGCCGACCCACTTCTTCTTTTTTTTTTTTTGTTTGAGAAAGTTTGTTTTCATATTAAACCAGTGTCAGTGACGTCATTCTACGCGACTACCACAGGTAAAGAAAAGCCTGAATCTGTAGATCTTTTTCTTTTCTTTTTGTTGTCTAAAACACAAGAGATAAAAAAAAAAAAAACACAGGGAAACATAGGAAATAATGTTTTGTGAGGCAATGACTTGTTGGCACAAGAAGAGTGGTCCTTGGTAGCCATGACAACAAGGAGGTCTGTTTGTTTGTGGCAGGTAAAAGAAAAAAAAGAAAGAAAAGAAAAAAGTCAGGGGAAGCCCAGGCTGAACAAGGTTCATCCCTTAGAGTTTTCACTCCAAGATCACCTGCCTGGACCTCCCCCTAGCAGGTGAACATACAGAGCCAGGTGAACCGAGGGCTCGAACCCGGGCCTGTATGTTACTAACCTGCTAGCCCGCCACATGTCGCCACATGACGGGCTATGAGAATGGGGAAAATTCTTCTATTTAAAGAACACTACGTGCACATCGCGTGACCAGCCTTTTCCATTAGTTGGAGACCACACATTTTTGCACTCAAATACTCACCAAATTTTACACACTCACACCTGTTTTTTTTTGCCTGCACACCACTTATTTCTCAACAACCACTCCTTTTTCATCTCTGTTATCTTGCCTTTATTACATATTTATTACATCCTCTTAGCTAGCATCAATGACTGGACAAAAGAGCAACACAGTGCTTTTCTCATCATTTCTTTAGTCACGCTCAAGTCATTCGCCTCTACGGATTAGCTAAACCAACTTTACAAAACATGTTTCCCCGAAGAGCCCACTTCTCATCTTAGCTGCCTAGATTTCAGGACCTAGCTAAGGACAGTGGCCACAAACACATTTAACTTACCGAAAAATAGCTGCGGGGCCTCAGTCTGTCTGTGGGGCATAGCTGGACTGGCCATCGGGCATACTGGGTATTTGCCGGGTGGGCCGATGGTAATTTTTCGTTTTAAATGGGCCGATGTTTTGTTGTTGTTGTTGTCTTTTTTTCTTAACCGTGTAAACAGTGAAAGGTGGCGGATTGGACAGATGCTGGCAGACGTGTAAAAATAACTCAATTGTTTGGTAGTGGCTGTGGTGGAGCTTTCACAGCTTCAGTAAAATTAGCAAGTGGTGGAAGCCAGCAGGTGGATGGGGGAAAGGGGAGGCGGAGGTGGAGAGACCCAAGGCGGCCGCGGGTCCGACTGTCAGGTGAAATGAGCTTCAGGTAAGAAGTTATGACCTGCAGTCTATCTGGGTCAAACCAAGTTTAGGTGTAGTTTATTTTCGTTGTGCTAACTTTTTACAGTCAGTTACAATAACTCGTACTGTGTACTAGCTAGCATGATGGAGTTTCTATACAGTTGGGTGGGTGCTATATGTTACTGGTGAACTTTATTTTATTCATATGGTTAGTTAGTAGAGTTGCCTACCATCCTGTAAAAAACGGAATCCTCTGGTATTCAGAGTTAATATTACATGTTTCGTATTGAGCTGAAAATACACGGATTTGTCCCATACTTCAGCTACAATTTAAGAAAAGACAAAAAGCTGGAGTTATTCTGTGTCTTTACGCTGTCAGCTGCCTCTTCTTCTCTCATTCTCCTCCCTCCCTCTCCTGCTGCTACTTCAATCATGAAACTGATCAATGATCAGCTGATCAGCGTTTCTGCCGCAAGTCCCGTCTTTCTTGCTTGTTTATCTCCCGCTTTGCGCCAGAAAGAGGAAACTAGCGGAGGTCGTGTTAAACAGCAGAAGCGCCTTTAAACTTGATAAGCTGTTGTTAGAATTGATTTAATATTACTTTCTAGTATCAGCTGATGTTTGTTGGAGCCATAAAAGCTGCTGGTTATCTGGTGAGAGGGAAACATAAAAAGGCCAGGTAGAGCATTAACAGGGAAAGGGGGGCACAAAGAAATACTTTTCTTTCTTATTCTCATTTAAAATTTCTAGCTTTTAATAAATAATTATCCAAATCTTACAACCAAAGTTTTCATCTGATGTCAAATGTATAGAAATCCATTATTGTACATAGTAAGTTTTTTTCAGGGTCCCAACATAATTTCTTCAGAAGAAAGTACTGTACATGATGCCAGTATTTTCCCACATTTTCTAGATACTGTACTAGTACTTTGTGTAAAATGCCATCAAAAAGTCAGTTAAGTTTTATTCTTTCTCACCTGTCTTTCTGTCTCCTTTCACTTTTAAAAGGTTGCCATCCATTCATTCACTTCCGCTTATCCTTTCCAGGGGCGCTGGAGCCTATCCCAGCTATCATAGGGCGAGAGGCAGGGTACACCCTGGACAGGTCGCCAGTCTGTCGCAGGGCCAACACACAGGAACAAACAACCATTCGCACTCACACCTAGTGACAATTTGGATTATCCAATTAACCTATCCCCACAAGCTGCATGTCTTTGGACGGTGGGAGGAAGCCGGAGTACCCGGAGGGAACCCACGCAAACACGGGGAGAACATGCAAATTATAATTCTGTGTATGGTAATCTTGCACCATTGAACTGTTAGTGAATGAGGCAACAATAAAAGTGGGAAACGTGCATTAGCAGATCAAGTGCTGCCTGCTTATTTCCTACTTTATTTGAGCTTCTGCTGTAGTTTATTATGTGCTTTTAGCCCCAAGAAACCACCCTTTTACTGTGGCGCACAATAAGATCTTCTGATGTTTGGTGTCATCTTCCTGTGATCTCCTGTGAACAGGTGGATTAATTCATTCCAAGTTTATGTATGTAGCACCAAATCACAGCAGGGGCTGAACATTGTAAAGACTCTAGAATAATTATGGAGGCACAACATTTAAAGCTCCCATCCTTCCATCCCACAGACCTAAAAGTTAGTTATATGATAAACAGCCCCGTGTTTGTTTACTTGATTTGTAAAATGCAAAGTGGTGACTTTTTCTCTTCAAGTACGTCCTCATATGGAGACAGTTTTTTTAATGGCCCAAAACAAGTCATTGTTTACAAAAATGTACATTTTATTGGGCAAAATGAGGTAAACAGTGAAGAAAAGTATAAGAAAACAGAGCATAGGATCTCCGGAGACTGTGGCAACTAGAATTATTGTATACATGTGTGTGTATTAAGGACTGACACAGACAAAGAATGAATCAGACAATGAAGCAATGTCCTTTTTAAATGTTTA
Source organism: Neolamprologus brichardi (assembly GCF_056152115.1). Lineage (NCBI taxonomy): Eukaryota > Metazoa > Chordata > Actinopteri > Cichliformes > Cichlidae > Neolamprologus > Neolamprologus brichardi. Next base: position 20,507,741 of record NC_142116.1, read on the forward strand.
TTTATAAACAAGATAAAACCATTCAAGTATTGAGTCATGAATAAAACATCAACCTCTGATCTGCTAATTGGGAAACAGAGGATGTCAGTGTATTTTTCAGTGCTAGTCCAAATTGAGTGAGATGACTTTACATTTGAATAGATTGGATTACAAGTTATATTTGGTTTTAATTGAATGAGTTCAATTTGATTTAAATCAAGCCAATTCACAACATATAAACTTGAAATATATGGTAAGATTGTGAAAAGATTTTACCTTATTACCTTTATGTTCAGCTTTATTTGAATTGCACAGTAATGCCTGCATATAGCGTGTCAGCAAAAACAAAGTGTCTGCTCAAGTTTAGACAAACACCCACATGTATTGTTTTAACCCACTACAAGATCGTTAATCAACTTGTTCCTCTTCGTCTTGCAAGCTTACATCCTGTGCAGCCTCATATGCAAGCAGCAGATAAGAAGTTGTTTTTTCCTAACTTGTACTCCACCCATGAGTGTTACGTGAGAGGGCAGTATATAATAAACTCTGAGTGAATGCCTGGCGCGCTTTCCTGCATAGGATTCGCCCATGTACATGAATTAACTCTGGGCCCGTGATTCTTTGCTTTCCAGAGGTTTTTCTCCTTTCATTTCTTGGTCCTCCGAGTCGGAGTTGGAAAAAGCAACTCGATTGTTGTGACTCCAAACCAGAGATCTACGCTGTATCCTGTCGTCATTGGGACCCCGCACTGAGGTTTTTTTGACACCCTCCTCTATGGAAGGAGTGGCCGGTGTTCTTATCAGTGGTCCATGACGCTGGGATCCAGTGAAAGACCTCAAGCATAGACGGAGAGATCTTGGAAGGTAAAGAATCCACTCAATCACACTCGCGTAAAATGAAAGGGTTGACAGTCTAATCCACTGTACGGATTTCTAAAAATACGTGTAATAAGGAGCTCATAGGACTAATCCGCCGAAAGGATTGTAAAGTAAAACACGTTAAAGGTCTCACCCGCCGTAAGGGTTTAGGAGTGATCCGCCGTAAGGATCTGCGCGACTGTGTATAAATGTTTGTGTGTCGGAAGTAAGTTAACTTTTTTGACAGCACATTAAGTTGCTGAACTACTTCCTTTGTTACTGTCTTTTTATTTAATCAGCCCACCAAACTCACTGCTGACGAGCAGTGGCTAGAGAAAAAATGTCCAGGCGCCGGAAAAATTAGTGTTTATACATGGAGATCAAAGTAGTTTAAAGTAGTTTAAAAAGGGTTGGAAACAGACCCGACTGAATAATGAAAAATAAACGAACGGCAAAATTAAATTACAACTTATCTTTAATGTATTCATACTAATAATAGCAAGGATAATAACCTGTAAACTGGAGTTAATGATGAAATAATATTAATATGAAGAGGTACCTCAGTCAGTCATGATGCGAGGTAGATAATTGTTGAAAGTAATCTGCATTAAGCTTAGGGTTGCTCAAATTCAGTACAATGACATATGAAGTAAAATAGGTAAATATTTGAACTAATTAAGTGCATAGAGGCACTTGACCTGCTTGAAAACTTGTCATCCTGGATGAGACTTTGCTGAGATATAGAGCAGACCTATAATAACAACTAATATGCTGAACCCTGTATGAAACAGCTGAAAACTACATGATGGAGAAGCTGAATTGAATATGAAAGTGCAAGTCTTTGCCACTGTGGGGCAAAGCACGCAACCACTGTGTGAGGTTACGTTTTGGTTTTTTCTGAGCTGATGAGCAAGCTACACATTATTAGATCAGAAGCTGGCTGAGAACTCTTCAAAGAGAGGGAAATAGAACTATGATAACTGTGATAACTGGAATGTGCAGAGTTTCCTGAGCAGTTTTCCTGCATCTTGACTCGTGTGTAGAGCGTTCATAGCATCATGTTTTTGTTTATTTGTTTTGGAGGGTTGAAAAATAGTTAAATAAACTTGTGATCATATTTATGGATCACGATAGCACATGCCATTGGCCAAAAGATTTATTTACGCAGATGAAAAAAGTGAGTGTTAATGTGTCTGACGTCACAGTGTTTTTGTGCGCTGTGTAAAAATAATTGCCTCTGATTGTGAGAGCGGTGATTCTGCAGGTCACCAGCTATTAAAAAAAAAAAAAAAAAAAAAAAGAGTAAAAAAGAGACAAAGTTTACATTGTAGATGAAAAATAATCATAGGAAAAAGGTTTTGTGTTGATCAGCCAAGAACAACTACAATCTCATTTTCTGCTTTTAAGAAAGGACAGTTCACAAAAACAGAGAGAGAGAGTTGTGTGTGTTGGTTAAGCAGTGATAATAATAATGAACATGTTTTAGTTTGTCACTTTCAGGTGACAAGCAGACCTGAATCAATTTTCCACATGCAGCGGTCGGAAGAAAGTTATAGTTTAACATCATTAGAAACATTCAGGCCAAGTTTCTGGCTAACTTATTTACAGCACCATGTGTCTCTTAAACTCACAAGTGAGCTCTCACTCCTCCCTGAAGACAAGGAATGCAGCTCCAAAGAGCAATGACATGGCAGATAAAGAGACAGCAGCAAAGTCCTGGGCAAAGAGTCCCAGCAAGCAGCAGCAGTGTGGACAAACAGCATCAGAGAAGAAGAGCAAACCCATCATCCTGCCTGATTGGATGAATGGCACTGTGTTCCCAACAAGCTGCAAATTCACTGTGCATGTGAAAAGAACGTTTGAGGAGAACTGAGGAGACTGTTGGAGTTTGACATTTGCCACCTTTGGAGAAAATGGCAAGAAGAGACAGTGAAACACAGGACGAAGCTGAAGGAGAACTGCCTGCTATTGGACTGTTGAAGTGGGAGAGGACAACAGAGTGAGAGGAGTGGTGAGAACACATAGGAATTTTGTTGTTTAATCTGGGAAATCAAAATTTGGGTTAGCAAACCTGGGAAAAGAAAACTGACTGCTTAAGTTGGAAAATTGTGAAGGAGTCTGAAACACTGCAAAAAGAAACATACAAAATCACACACACACAAGCAGAACATGCATTAACCCTACTAACACTTCCAAATACAAGAGAACTCATGAAGATTAGACAACATCTTAAGCATGTGAGTCTGTTTACCATCTTGTCCAAGTCACTTAGTGTGATGCAAAGATCAATGGACTCATAGCACATTAGTTACAAAATGATTAAATAATAGCAGAGAAATGTGTAGGACAGGCAGCTTTAAGAACATGTTCTGCTGGATATGCAGCTCCACAGACATGCATTAAACCTGCCTAATAACACAAACACCCATGCAATGAAGATCAGCTTGTTATCTCTCATCAGTGTTAAAATAGGATAAATTTAACAGACACTTGTTATCAAATGCTGAATTTATCCAAAAATAAAAAAAATTGACTCTCTAGGTTGCAGGACAACAGTTTAACTTTTGTGGGAAAAAAGATTCTGGTTTGACCAACCAGTAATCAGACAATAAATTTAGTTGTTAATACAGTAAATTGGGAGATGTTTTCTGCTTGTTTGATGCAGCACAAGTAATTTACTGTATGAGGGAAATTCTATTTTTGTGATTACATTTTGAACATGCATTTCTGTTGTCCTGTCATCTTAGTGGGTTAATAGCTGATATGCAAATTAGTTGATCGTTCTTAGATTGAGGAAAGGTGACTGAATCTTAGCACGAGTGAATGAGATGTGTTGGAGTTTGTTAGAGTGGAGACTCTAAAACACTGAGTTTCCTGTTTTGATGTGTGAGTGTATCCTGTACTTAGATACACAACTCTGAATACGTCAGAATAAACTTCTTTTGTGAAGTGCATGACAACATGTCACATGTTTTATGATGACAGGAAAAAAGGAAAACTGAATAAAATGGGTGTGTGGCCTAAATGAGTGAGAAGCACAGATCTGGGGATTAAACTCATAGCTAATACGACGTTAGGCTTATGTTGTGTGTTGTGCAGCTGATGGTTGGTTCGGAGTGAATCTAGCTGATGATTTTTCTTTTGTTGTGAAGTTGAGCCTGCCAATTAGTATGATAGTATGATAAACCATGCTAATGGTATGATTTACCCTCCTGAGATGAGGAGCTTGTGTCATGACGTAACAAGGCCCTTTTATTTTGATACTTTTACAGTGCACTGAAAGTTTTGTTCGATAATCTCTCTCAGCAGATCTGCACGATTAGAAGCGCTATATGATACGTCGTCAAGAAAATTGTTACAAGTGAGTTTCTCCACATTAAAATGGGCTCAGGAGAAAGCCACTTATTTGGGACGATTAGAAAATGAGAGTCCCTGCCTAAAAAGGATTCAGCGAGGTAATCCGATCTAAAATTCTTCTTTTTTCTTTTGAAATGACGTCATTTTGCTGAGGGTGGAAATCAAATGCGGCGATAGTTTCCACTATCAGCAAAGAAAGAATGGATGAATGAATGAATAAATGGAAATAAAAACAAACTGACTGACTGATAAAAGCTGACAAGACTTGACCACGACTCAAAGTTAACCTCCACCTAGACAGGCCAAAAGGGTGGATGAATTTATGTGTTTCTTTTTACAGGAGCAGAAAGATCCGAGGTTGCATACCGATTTAACTTTTAAATGCCACTTTCTGTGTTTGTGAATCTACCAGGGGTGTGTTATTCATGGGTTTGTGTTGTTCACAGAGATTACTGTGAGAAAGAGTGTATACACCTGCGCAGCGCTAACATTTATATTTCTTTTCTACAGCATTACAATTCTTCTTGTGATTTGATCATGTGATTTATACCAGAACAACTAGTTAATGTTTTTCTACTACAAGATTTCTGGGTTTATGTGTGAAGAAACTGTGTTTATAGGTTATGAGTGGTGATGCTGTTACACTGTGTTTTGGGGAAAATGTGAAGGTTATTTTGATTTCACTTCCAGATCTTGTTTTTCAGGCCATGATGGTGTGTATGCAGGCTCCTGGCGGAGCCAGTTTTTAAGCAAACTTAATATGCAAACACACTAACATCTTTTACTGCAGGATTATAGGTCCGAAGTGGTGCTGCTCCAGAGGGGGAGATGCCCTGATGTTGCCTGGGACATGATCTAGCTAACCTTTTTCTTTAAGACAGGAATCTGGTTTTGATGAGTTGACTCATGGGAGTGTCCATGCGTCAAGAGGAGGGGCCCAGGATTAACATGAAACAATGAATTAACATTAAACTATATTTTATATGATTTTTGCAGCGATTTGTGTGATTAACAGTTCATTCAACGGGCATCAAACCTATGCAAGTGGTGCAACCATGTTCAGATGAGGCTTTGATGGCCTATAAGTGAAGTTCACTGAACTAAAGAATGTGGTTTGATGATTGCTGACATGCTCTCCAAATAGAAGTTTTTCCTCTTAGCAAGGAAATATAGGTGCAGCAGTCATCTCCTGAGAAATCTTCAGAGGCCTGGTGAGAAGCAAGAACCATTCCAGGCATAGCTGATAGCCCAGGCAGTGGTTGAGGTCAAAGGTCGAGCTGATTGGGGCCCATCATGAGATTGGACTTTGGAGCCACAGCAAGGACCACGAAGCTGCGTTGGAATGAGAACTGTGCCAAGGGGGATTTCCAGAGGCCAACAGAGGAGATTTTGGACAACAGACGGGCACCTGAAGGATGAGGGGAGCGTGCCAAGCTCCATCGACAGCGCAGGGGGAGTCCGAGGATGACATCATGATTCTGTGAAAAGCACAGGAACCAGAAGCTATGGTGGTGATGACAGCAGTTTCCTATGAACATCACCTAATGCTGTGTCACTGTACTGTGCATACGATGACACTCTGAAGACTGCTGGGATCATAACAGCAGTAAGATAACTGGACCCACCACCCTTTCCACAGAGGGTTTTTTTCTGCAGTAGAAGAGTCATAAGTATTCCTATCACAGGACAGAAAGTTCTCCACGCCCTTTTCCCATGGATAGGGACTGGAAAACATGCTCTCGGAAGTGAGACACTGGACTATAGATTCGGCTTGTTCCTCAATGCATCCTGCAAGGTCAACGAGGGACATAACCAAGAAATGGACGCTCTCTGAATTGCTGTAATGCAATATCGTGTAGCACTGGACATGATCCTGGCTGAGAAAGGAGGATTGTGTGTCTTATTCAACACCATGTGCTGCACCTACATACCAGATAATGTACATTCTTTAAACATGGCTTCAGATTCTAAAGAGACTGTTGATCGGCGTTGGAGTTTTCCTGGTTTTATTTTACTTTATTATATTTTATTTTATTTTGCTTTTCTTTACTTGTGTTATACCTTGTTTAAAGGCTGTAATTTCACAGATGATAAGTTTATCACTCACAACATACGCAGATGTACCACAAACTGATGAAGATTATGAAGACTTCTTTCCCTATTTGTTAAATGAAGATGAAGTGCAACTAATTATGTAGTAACTGAAAATGTGAAAGACAAGTAGTTACTTACTGATGACTATGATGTAGACTCTGATACAAGTGTCTAAGTTGCCCATAAAAACCAGCAAATGCATTTTATGATAAACTAACTGAAAATACATGTTGTAAGAATTTATGTCCTGATAAATGATATGCGTTTTGCCGTACAATTCAAATTGCTAAACACAGGCTGGAATGTGAAAAGATTTTACCTTATTACCTTTATGTTCAGCTTTATTTGAATTGCACAGTAATGCCTGTATATAGCGTGTCAGCAAAAACAAAGTGTCTGCTCAAGTTTAGACAAACACCCACATGTATTGTTCTAACCCACTACAAGATCGTTAATCAACTTGTTCCTCTTCGTCTTGCAAGCTTACATCCTGTGCAGCCTCGTATGCAAGCAGCAGATAAGAAGTTGTTTTTTCCTAACTTGTACTCCACCCATGAGTGTTACGTGAGAGGGCAGTATATAATAAACTCTGAGTGAATGCCTGGCGCGCTTTCCTGCATAGGATTCGCCCATGTACATGAATTAACTCTGGGCCCGTGATTCTTTGCTTTCCAGAGGTTTTTCTCCTTTCAAAGATAAAGGCTGTGCAATAATACAGAGAAAGCCCCAACAATCAAATGACCCCCTATGAGTAAGAACTTGGCAACAGTGGGAAGGAAAAACTCCATTTTCGGCAGAACCAGAATCAGGGAGGGGCCATCTGCCTCCACCGGTTGGGGTAAGAAAATGAAACTAAACTATAGGAAGACAAAGAGGAAAGATGTTCATGATATATATGAAACTTTCTGCTAGCCTTGACTAAAATATTGTTTTTGACAGGAAAGTATTGTTTCATTCATGTTTATTCCACGAGGTGGACAGCAGGAATAAAACAAACCAGATACTAAGAAATAAAGTATACAATGAAACTTTCTCGATATGCTAAAATTCCCACTGAGACTGGATAAGATTATTCAAAAACTGGTCAAAATACAATTCTCTTCATGCACAGAAATCCCACCCAGTCCCACAACCCAGGACGAATATTCCTTGTGTGTTCTTGAGCTGGACAGAAATTCCTCTTGCTGAGCGGGGTCCACGCCAGCCTCGTGTCAGGCAGACGAGGAGCCTCCTGTCCCAGTCTCGTCCGTCCACTGGGCCCATCACATCCCAGCCCAGTTCGCATTCTGCATTGGAGTCCGTCACTCGATTCCAGCGCGGCTCCCCTCACGTCATCACCTGTAAGTAAAAACAAATAGGAGCCAGAACCATCATCCCGGAAGCTGCCCTGGCTTATAGCCATGGCGACCCTCTCCCAACACGGCTGCACCCAGTGAACAACAGTGAGACGCTGCTGACAAATGCAGGCAGTGGTATACATCTGCCCTGATGTCAATCACACACGTTGTCTCCTACTGTCGCCGTTCCTGCTGTCGGGACTGGGTCACCACATCACGCTGACCGGTCTCCAGACGAGGCGTCGCACCCCCCACGATCACGCAGCGGCTCCCTCTTTTCCACCTGGCCTTCATGCGTTGCTCTTCCAATCTAGGGCCTCTCTCCTTCCAGTGCTCAGCTTGCTTCCTTTTAATACGACCTATAAAACAGCTGAAAGGACACCTCTGGACACACCCATGCCTCAACATGTGATCACTATCAGCTAATTTTTCCAATGCCCAGCTAATCCACAGTGGATTAAAACAACGTAGAATGACACACTAAAAACATGCGATACAAACAGAATAAAATCATGCAAATAAAAACTACACTCACAAATAGATACTAAAATCAGAAGAAAACCAAGATAAACGATGAATACAAAATTTCTACTGTGTGCAACTCTTTCAGTCTTTGAATATTTTTCATTTCTTACAATCAGAATTCTCCAATAGATTTGTAGAAGAAAATTATTTTCTTTCATGCATCACCAACTGAACCTTTTATGTTAACGTCTCAATCTCCAGCCTGACCTCATTGAATTTTGCTTAGCAAAGTACTTTTCAACTCTAATAATTAGTAAGATTATATTTCTTATCATCTGTTGGTCGTCTGACCTGATAAACTTCAATGAACATTATAACACAGGAGTGATTGTCTCTAAAAATGGGCTCCTGCACGCTTGCAGACATTTTTCCATCACAACTTATGGATGATGAAGGATTTGATTAAAGCTGTGAAACATTACTGATAAACTTCATGTGATGTTACATTAAAGCCAATTTTCTATTAAAATCAGGGACTTTTCTAACTGACCTCTGACCTTTGAGCAGTAGTGTGTACTGTATGCTTGTATGTAACTGTATCTGACCTGGATTTTATCACCAGTTTCAAATAAGAATCTTCTTTAAAGTCTGTCTTTCAATACAAATGAAGTTAAACTTTATCAAGGCTGATGGTAAACTGTCCCTAACAAGTCCACTTTATTGCGTGCTCATTGACTTTCTCCTATCAGACTGTTTAACAAGCCCACTTTATACATGCTTATTAATCTATCACGCTTATCAGTGGCTCATGGTTGCTTAAAGCCTGTGTCTGATAGACTAGATTTACTGACCCTGCGCAAATTTGCGTAAATTCCCCTGAACCTAACACCTCCTAGCACCCCGCTGAGAGGCCTTCAGCTCCATTGTTCTCCTGCTTTTGTTGTGCAAATATACCCTTCCCCAACCCCCAACCAGGAGAGATTCAGGAGACAAGAGAGAACCAGGAGAAGGTCTGTCCTTCCAATCGTTGTCAGACTCACAACAAAGTACCTGCAGCCTACAATACACCATATTAGTAGTAGCTTTTATGTGCACTATTATGCAAAATTAGTTCTTGTCAATCCTTGTCACTACATTGCATGCCTGTCCATAAACATATATACACAGAGTTGTACATATATTTATATATCCACATACATATATATGTCATGAGTTTCTTCTCTGAAGTTGCTCTATTTCTCTTCAGGTTTCTCTCAGACCAAGATTGAATGTGATGACAAGGGTGATGGATGGTGTGACATGTGCTGCTGGCCCACAGAACCAGGTGAGTATGCTGTCCATGTGCTCTGCAACAATGAGGACATCCAACACTCTCAGTTAAGATCAGTTTTCACGATTGTTGCCTCAAGATCATGGTGGTGGGCTTGTGATGGACACACTTTTCATGGCTGAAAGCTCTCCTGTAGAGGCTAAGCCTAGGCTTGAAGCCACTGGGGTGTTCGTTGGCGGGGTGACGCGATGTCACTGGTATGCATGAACTTATTAAACTTGATACAGTCCAATAACTCCAGCCTTACTCATCTTGTCCTTCAGATTCTTTATTTCCAGGATTGAACATAGCAGCACAGCGGTCACAAACTGTTTGCTTCCTCCCGATCAAAAACACACCTGCCGCTTATTACGCGTGTCTACCTTAAATATCTTCACAAACTCAAAATGTGACCCCTAGCACCAAACGCTTGCTGCAGTTCTTGGTGTCAGAGGTGACACACAAGGTATCGGGTTTTCGGTGCAATTACTTTTTCATATAGGACCAAGTATGTTTGGATAGCTTTTTCCCCTTGAAAACTGCCGTTTAATATTAGACATTCTTGTCTAATATTAAAAATGGATTGATCTGAAACGTGTAAGTGTGACAAATATGGAATAAGATACGAAATCAGAAAGGAGGCAAATATTTTTTCACAGCGCTATAGTCTGTAAATGATCTTTTGGCTATAGTAGATCTTTGACTTGTTCCTTTTTTAATTGTTTGTTTAAAATAGTTTTCTCTAGGTTAAGGCGTACGGTCCAGGCCTTCAGAGCAGTGGTCTGGCCGTTGGAAAACCCACTGAATTCACAGTTGATGCCAAGCAAGGAGGAAAAGCTCCTCTGAAAATTATAGCCCAGGTATATCTGGCTTTGTATATGATCACAAATATGTTAAATATATTGTATGTACCGTATTTTTCGGATTATGAGTCGCACTTAAAATTCAATTCAATTCAATTCAATTCAATTTTATTTATATAGCGCCAAATCACAACAAAAGTCGCCTCAAGGCGCTTCATAGATACAGAGAAAAACCCAACAATCATATGACCCCCTATGAGCAAGCACTTTGGCGACAGTGGGAAGGAAAAACTCCCTTTTAACAGGAAGAAACCTCCGGCAGAACCAGGCTCAGGGAGGGGCGGCCATCTGCTGCGACCGGTTGGGGTGAGAGAAGGAAGACAGGATAAAAGACATGCTGTGGAAGAGAGACAGAGGTTAATAACAGATATGATTCAACACAGAGAGGTCTGTTAATACATAGTGAGCGAGAAAGGTGACTGGAAAGGAAAAACTCAATGCATCATGGGAATCCCCCGGCAGCCTACATCTATTGCAGCATAACTAAGGGAGGATTCAGGGTCACCTGGTCCAGCCCTAACTATATGCTTTAGCAAAAAGGAAAGTTTTAAGCCTAATCTTAAAAGTAGAGATAGTGTCTGTCTCCCGAATCCAAACTGGAAGCTGGTTCCACAGAAGAGGGGCCTGAAAACTGAAGGCTCTCCCTCCCATTCCACTTTTAAATACTCTAGGAACAACAAGTAGGCCTGCAGAGCGAGAGCGAAGTGCTCTAATAGGGTGATATGGTACTACAAGGTCATTAAGATAAGATGGGGCCTGATTATTTACGACCTTGTATGTGAGGAGCAGGATTTTGAATTCAATTCTGGATTTAACAGGAAGCCAATGAAGGGAAGCCAAAACAGGAGAAATATGCTCTCTCTTTCTAGTCCCTGTCAGTACTCTTGCTGCAGCATTTTGGATTAGCTGAAGGCTTTTCAGTGAGTTTTTTGGACATCCTGATAATAATGAATTGCAGTAGTCCAGCCTGGAAGTAATAAATGCATGAACTAGTTTTTCAGCGTCACTCTGAGACAGGATATTTCTAATTTTAGAGATGTTGTGCAAATGGAAGAATGCAGTCTTACATATTTGTTTAATATGTGCGTTGAAGGACATATCCTGGTCAAAAATGACTCCAAGGTTCCTCACAGTGTTACTGGAAGCCAAGGTAATGCCATCCAGAGTAAGAATCTGCTTAGATACCATATTTCTAAGCTTTTCAGCGCCGAGTACAATGACCTCAGTTTTATCTGAGTTAAGAAGCAAAAAGTTAGCGGCCATCCAAGTCTTTATGTCTTTAAGACATTCCTGCAGTTTAACTAATTGGTGTGTGTTATCTGGCTTCATGGACAGATAGAGCTGGGTGTCATCTGCATAGCAGTGAAAATGTATGCTATGTCTTCTAATGATGCTGCCTAAGGGAAGCATGTATAATGTAAACAGAATTGGTCCTAGCACTGAACCCTGTGGAACTCCATAATTAACCTCAGTGTGTGAAGAGGACTCTCCATTTACATGCACAAATTGGAGTCTATTAGATAGATATGATACAAACCACTGCAGTGCAATACCTGTAATACCTACAGCATGTTCTAATCGCTCTAATAGGATATTATGGTCAACAGTATCGAATGCTGCACTAAGGTCAAGAAGGACAAGCACAGAGATGAGTCCACTGTCAGAGGCCATAAGAAGATCATTTGTAACCTTCACTAAAGCTGTTTCTGTGCTGTGATGAACTCTGAAACCTGACTGAAACTCTTCAAATGAACCATTCCTCTGCAGATGATCTGTTAGCTGTTTGACAACTACTCTTTCAAGGATTTTTGATATGAAAGGAAGGTTGGAGATTGGCCTATAATTAGCTAAGACTGCTGGGTCTAGAGATGGCTTTTTGAGTAAAGGTTTAACTGCAGCCACCTTGAAGGACTGTGGTACATAGCCGATTATTAGAGATAGGTTGATCATATATAAGATCGAAGAATTAATCAATGGCAGGACTTCTTTGAGCAGTTTTGTAGGAATGGGGTCTAAAAGACACGTTGATGGTTTGGAGGAAGTAATTATTGAAGTTAACTCAGAAAGATCGATTGGAGAAAAAGAGTCTAACTTAACATCAATGGTACTAAGAGTAGCTGTAGATAATATTACATCTGTGGGATGATTATTGGTAATTTTTTCTCTAATGATAAAAATTTTATTTGTGAAGAAGTTCATGAAGTCATCACTAGTTAACGTTAAAGGGATGGTTGGCTCAAAAGCACTCTGACTTTTTGTCAGCCTGGCTACAGTGCTGAAGAGAAACCTGGGGTTGTTCTTCTTTTCTTCAATCAGTGATGAGTAGTAAGCTGTTCTGGCTTTGCGGAGGGCTTTCTTATAAAGCAACAAACTATTTCTCCAGGCTAAATGATGATCCTCTAAATTTGTGACACGCCATTTCCTCTCCAGATTACGAGATTACAAAATCCTTTAATTATCTCAAAAATCGACAGTGCGCCTTATGTATGAATTCTGGTTGTGCTTACTGACCATGAACCGATTTTATGTAATACACGGCGCTCAAAAATCTGTCAAAAAATGTTTTAGTACGACTTTGGTAAGCCACGAAGTCGCACCGCTTGATGGCTTGTCGGAGCATTACGGCTACGTAGTCAGGAGCCTCGCGGATACGTACTGTGCTTCAACATAATATTACTGTATTGTGTGTGGATAATGACCCCAAAATGCCACCTGTTAAGAGACATGCTGACGAAGCGGATTTCAAAGTCAAGGCTGTCGGTCACGCAGTAGAACATGAGAATAGAGCAGCTGCGAGAGATTTCAACATCAATGAATCAATGGTACGGAAGTGGAGGAAGCTGAAGAAAGAGTTGAGTAAAGTTTGACTTATCTTATCTGGCTGTTTTCTTTCGCTTAATGCGTTTTATAGTCCAGTGCGCCTGGTGTATGAAACCAGACCTGTTCATCAACAGTGCGCCTTATGGTCCGAAAAATACGCTGTGTTAAATCTGATTGAACTATAATCCCTCGTCTTCTGCACAGGATGGTGAAGTCAATTCTGTGGATGTCCAGGTTAAGGATAATAGCAACAGCACATACACCTGCACCCACACCCCACGTAAGCCTGTGAAGCACATTGTGATGGTCTCCAGGGGAGACGTTAACATCCCTGAGAGTCCATTCAGGGTGAGTATGCACTCACACACTCTCTCACTTTCACTCTGGCATGCAAGGTTTGCCTTTTCTTCTCACTGAAAAGTCTCTTGAGTTTTGGTGTGCCCACAGATGAATATCGGAGCAGGCTGTCATCCAAACAAGGTGAAGGTCTCTGACCCTGCAGTGGCAAAGACGGGCCTCAAAGCCTTCCAGCCAACATACTTCACTGAAGGTGGGCTCTGCTGCAGATCTTCCACTGGACATAGGACAGCTTGACCTCAGCCAGCTGACAGCCCCTCTTACAACACCCTCAGGCCCAGAGGAGCCCTGCCTGCTGAAGATGCTGCGTAACGCTCACATTGGTGAGCGTCCGTCTGATAAGTGAGAAGCTTGCTAAACAGTGAGACTCATCAGAATCCAAATACTTTATTAACCCCTAAGTAAAAGACAGAGGGGGAAAGTAATAAAAGTTCAAGCGTGGAGAAAGAAGCAGGAGCAACTGAAACGGGCTGCATGCACACACAAGAATAAGCGTTGTTAACATCTGTTTTGTCTGTCTTAGGAATCTTGTTTGTTCCCAGAGAGATTGGTGAGAACCTTCTTAACATCAAGAAGAACGGCCGTCATGTTCCCAGCAGCCCAATTGCTGTTATGATCAAGCAGTCAGGGATTGGTGATGTGAGCCGTGTGAGTGGACCGTGGCTGACCGAGGCCAGGACTTTTCAGCCTTGAGAGTTCATCATTGATGCAGGTATATGCTCAGTGAAAGCTTAGATACTGTGATATTTTTCTTTTTAAACATTCAAATAGAATATTTGTCAGTCTCATCTTCTTATATTAGGCTTCATCTGCTTGAGCCTTTCCACTGAAGGACCCAGTTAAGTGGGCATTAACACTGAGGACCAGGAGGATGGCTGGTGACACGATGTGTTGCTTTTTGAGGTCTTTTAGCCTGTTTCACTTTGTCAGACAGGTTCTATTTAACTGATTTCTTGATTCACAAGTCTGCAATTAATCAGGCCTGAGTGTGTTTAGTAACACTGAACTGAGGTTTCCAAAATTGGTTAATCACAGTTAACTCGTGATTTAACAAGAGGGGCAATTTGTTTTTACACAGGACCAGGGAGGTTTGGATCATCTTTCTCCCTAATCTATGAAATCATCATTTAAAAACTGCATTTTGTATTAACTTGTCTTATCTGTGTCTAATATTAAAATGAGTTTGATGATCTGAAACATGTAAGTGTGATAAATATGTGTAGCCCGTCTGGCCTTAAACTCTTATTGCCGTTAGCTCTCTGCGTTGTGTTGTGCGAATGACCAGAGGAGTCAGCTCTCACTTTGCCAGCTGGATGGATTTATTCTCCCAGAACTGTTTAAAATAAAAACAAAACAGTACAGCGACTTCACTTCACTACTGGACTTCTGCATGAACACCTCTCCTCAGCGGGGCCTCTAGGCGACTGAGGTGCAACATCACAATAAATCCAATTAACAAACAATACTGCTAAAATGTATTTATAATCATATATAACAAACGAAAATGCACTGCATCATGAACATATAATGACAATTACCTCATCAACAAAATTATACTTTAGGGAGACTTCATTTACCAGTGGCAATTTTACATATTTTTTTAGTTACATGCATCTAACAGCAAGTTGAAACAGTGAACATGAATCACAAACAAAAGATATAACCAATTCACATGACACAAAAATAAAAGAGGGAGCTCACATACCTGTTTAAAATAAAAACAAAACAGTACAGCGACTTCACTTCACTACTGGACTTCTGCATGAACACCTTCAAGGGAGAGAGAAGGATAGCGGACCACATGTGAAGCCACGTGCATGCTCCTATGCTCTCATCTGAGATTGGCTAACTAGCATGTTACAATAAAGTGCTGTACTCGACAGAAAAACTAATTTACACTAAAACATCAAACAGAACTGTGAGACAAAATGCACAAAGGGAACGAGCAGTGTTTGAATTACTTTTAGTTACTTTAACCGTGTTTATTCACTCTGTAACTGAGAACACTAGCGTACGCTCACCTCTCCTCAGCGGGGCCTCTAGGCGACTGAGGAAAATAGCGCGCAGCTACAGGAAGTGACTTCGCGGGAAGTCAAAGGTCACACAAACAAAATAAAAGCTCCCAAAATATAAATACAGAAAATAAACATATATAAATAAACACATATACATAACCAATACTGACAAAGCAAGATAACACTGCAGAATGGATCTTTGGTGAAATATAAATTATTTTCTAATACACCCGTTACATCCACCCCTCCTAGATTTCACCAAAATCCAGAACAGTCAGGTGAACAATCTAATCGGAACACAGCGACAAATCTACAGAATTTATGGCTCCTGGGCACGGGTTTAAACCTCCGAGCTATAAGCTCTAGTCTCAGCTGTATAAGCCACCTACCAGATAGGTTCAGAAAGAGCATGAGGGTGATCAGGCCTCAGCCTTTCTTAGATCAGTGTGATGCCATTTACACCACACACACATTCCCGGCCATCCACACACATCAATACCTTAAAAACACACTATTTAATTGTGCCATAATGATACTGTCCCCTAGAATCAAAATACAGAAAGATCTCTAAACACCTGGGTTTACTTAAAACAGCGTAAGAAGAGACTGAGACCTTCTGCTAACTGAATTTGCCAAACGCTTAAAGCCAAAAGGCTTCTGAACCATGGACTCAATGAGTCGATTAACTCTTTTACTGACTCGGCCGGCTCGCGTCATGACAACATTGTCCGGGCCTGCCCGTGGCTGTCCTCGTGGACCCACATCATGACACACATCTGTTGGAGGCATCTGCGCGTCAGCGACATGCACTGGGGCTACTGGTAGGGGCTTGGTGTGTGCATCACGATCTGTGTCTGATGGATGCGAGTGAGTGAGTGCAGTTTCTGAAAATGCCTCTAACACAGACGGGGAGTCTAAGTCAGGTTCTGCTACCAAACTGTCCAAGTCTGTGTCTCTGTCTGGGCAGTCCTCTCCTACAAGGGAACACTGAGTTGAATCCCCTGCAACCACCTCTGGAGCTTGTTGACTTGTCTTGCCCAATCCTGATAGTCCCTCACTCAGGGTCTCCTGACTCTCATCATCATCTGAGTTGATCCAAGCACTGGTCCTCTCCTCTGCAGTCTCCTCATCCAAGGAATCTAACTGGTCTGACGCACATGACCCTCCCTCTGATCCAGTGTCACACAGTTCAGCGGTCACTACTGGCAGGAAGCTGATATTTAAAACCAGGTTGCGATGTACCACCTTTATGTTGCCTCTGCCATCTTCCAACTTGTATGTGTGAGTCTGCAGATTTCTGTCTCTGACTGTGTACACTGTTGCATCCCACTTGTCAGCAAGTTTCTTCTTTCCTCTTTCACCCTTATTTGCAATGAGTACTCTGTCTCCTATTTTCAGATGAGTGCCCTTTACTTTTCTGTTATATCCTTTTGCCTGTTTGTCTTGTTCCTTGATGGCATGAGTCTGGGCAATCTTAGCTGCCTCATGAAGATGTGACATGAGTGTTTTCACATAACTTTTTTGATCCACAACTACAGGATCACAGAGCACCTGTTTAAACATCACATCAACGGGGAGCCTCGGGATGCGGCCAAACATGAGCTGAAATGGGGCAAAACCCGTGGTCTCATGTACAGTTGCATTGTATGCAAATGTCAGACTCTGTATTTGTTGAGGCCACTTGTTCTTTTCTCTGAGGGGCAAGGACCTAAGCATGTTGCCAAGTGTCCTATTAAACCTCTCAGTCCCTCCATTTCCCATGGGATGGTATGCCGTAGTATGGGATTTGGAGACCCCCGAGAACTTGAGCAGTTCTGCCAAGAGCTCACTTTCAAAATTTGCCCCCTGATCGGAGTGAATCCGCTCAGGAAACCCATACACACAGAAAACATGGTCCCATAGTTTCTTAGCCACCTGCTTTGCAGTCTGGTTTGTGCAAGGGAAGGCATGGGCTAGCTTAGTGAAATGATCCGTAAGGACAAGAACATCTACTGAGCGTTGCTTACTATCCTCCGCACTCCAAAAATCCAAACACACCAGCTCCATAGGGGCGGAGGTTCTGATGCTCTCAAGTGGGGCTCGAGCAGAGGGTTCTGGTGTTTTGGCCAGGATGCATCTTTGACAACATTTGACATACTCTTTTATATCAGACTCCATCTTCGGCCAAAAGAACCGTTGTCTTGCCAGATATAAAGTCTTCGCTTGCCCCTGATGTCCTGCAATATCATGGACACCATTCAATGCCTTTGCTCTGAGACTGTCAGGCAAAACAAACTGATGTCTCCTTTGTTTACTCAGGGGGTCCTTTGTGATCCGATAGAGAACTCCATTTTGGATCCTAAGCCTTTCCCACTGTTTAAATAACACCATGGTTTTCGCATCAAATCCTGCCCTTTCACGCCTGGAAGGTCGCCTTCTCCTTGTGACAAATGGTAAGATCTTTGAAATACTGGGATCAAGTTCCTGGCTATGCTGGAGTTCCTCTAGTGTGGACACAGGAAATGACTCCTGTCCTGGCAACACTAGGTCCTGAACTGACTGGAACAGTTCCACAGCCCTTGTTTCAGCAGCCAGATCCCACTCACTGTGAAAATCCAGGATTGCCTTAACATCCATAGCATCACACCCAGGCTGAGACGAGGGCGGCTGCAGTCCTGTGGTGCGGAAAGGTGGTGTGTCCACGCGTTGACCTTGGACCTTCAACCGGAATGCATTTTGTATTCCCTCAGAACTGACACTCTCAGATTCAGCAAGGAGGTGACTGTACTGCTCTGTGATCAGCCTATGGCTGACTGTTGTTGCAAAGGGGTCTCTGCTGAGAGCATCAGCTACAACGTTCTTGGTACCAGGTATGTGCTTCAGATCAAATGTGTAAGGAGCAAGCTTGGACACCCAACGCTGCTCACAAGCATCAAGCTTTGGTTTTGTCATGATGTAGGTGAGAGGGTTGTTATCTGTCCACACTGTAAAGGGATGACCTCTTAGCCAGTGACTGAACTTCTCACACACACTCCATTTCAATGCCAAAAACTCTAGCCTGTGGGCCGGGTACTTTTTCTGTGAATTGCTCAGGGTCTTACTTGCAAAAGCAATTGGACGAGCTTTCTGCTGTCCAGCTGGTATTTGTGACAATACAGCACCGAGCCCATCTAATGAAGCATCAATGGACAATATCAAAGGCAAAGAAAAGTCTGGATGTGTAAGGACTACACAATTCAACAGCTTCTCTTTCAGATTAGACAGAGCTGCGTCACATTCATCTGTCCAGTCAGAGGGCTTCAGCTTTCTGTATACACCAGCATTGGTGCCTGTTTTAACTCTCCCTCTCCTCTTTTGTCCAGCAGTGAGGGCAAACAAAGGCTTGGCCATAGAGGAGCAGCTAGGGATGAAATGCTGATAGTAGAATATCATCCCCAGGAATGACTTAATCCTCTTAACTGACGGGGTGCAGCCATCATCCTCCATCAATTCAGCCTTTGTCATCTTTGCTATGACCTCAACCTTTGCTGGGTCCACAGCCACTCCATTGCCATCTATAATGTGGCCCAAAAACTTGACTGATGACCTCATTAAGTGGCATTTCTTAGGACTTAGTTTGAGGTTATGGATGCGCAAGCGCTGAAACACAGTCTCTAGCCGCTCCAAGGCCTCCTCTTCTGTCCGAGCAAATACAAGCAGATCGTCGAGATAGCACAGCAGACTACTGAAGTTCAGATCCCCAAAAATACTGAGCATCATTCGCATAAATGAGGCGGGGCTGTTACAGAGTCCTTGGGGCATTCTGTTGTACTCAAACAATCCCATTGGGGTTGTAAATGCTGTGTATTTCTTGTCTTCCTCTGCCATAGGGATGTTATAAAATCCCGAGGTCAGATCCATGGTGCTGAAGTAGGTATTTCCACCCAATGCAGCAAGGCAGTCAGACTGGTGTGGCAGTGGGTGTGCATCTTTGAGGGTCCTTGCATTCAGCCATCTGAAGTCAGTGCAGATTCTTAAACTACCATCCTTTTTCCACACTAACACCAGTGGAGAGGCATACTCGCTCACGGACCTTCTGATGATTTCCTGTTCTTCCATTTCAGACAAAACTTGTCGCAGCTTTTGGTAATGTGCTGGAGGGACTCGGCGGTAAGGAAGGCGAAATGGCCTCTCATCAGTGAGCCTGATGCGGTGTACAAAGCCTTCGGCCTTGCCACAGTCATGTGTATGCTTGGAGAAAATGTCATTGTACTTCTCAAGCATTTTAACCAATTTCTCCTTCCCCCCTTGACCAACATGGCACAGGTCAATATCAATTTCACTGAGCCCAACCTGTTTTAGTCTCTGTTTAAGATCAGTGAGGTGGCCATCATCCTTCTCCTCCTCCTGCACAGATTTCTGGGGTCGACAGGTGCCCTGGAAAACTTCAAAATCCTCAACAGCAACACAAGGGGACACATCAGCCAACTTACTGTTTCTTTTCAGGGTGACTGGTTTATCCAACAGGTTAGTGACCTTCATGGGAACCCACCTATCACCCCACAATGGCGTTATGATGCGGCCAACCATGATGTTACGTGGCATGGACTTTGATGAAGTGGCTTCAACAATCACTGTGCTCCCTGGTGACATAGAAACATTACTCGGCAGCTTGCCCCAGACTAGATGCTCTTGTCTTGCTAACAAGGTGACTGACTGCTGAAGCTTGACTGTGCCGATCTTGTCTGGGAGTTCTTCACCTCTCCATCGGGATGAATTAGCCATGAGGTCAAGAAATTGCTCACACTCTGGAGGACAACCGCCACCTGATACGAGGCGCCAATAGTCATTGGTTATTTTCAACTGATGCATGAGAAACCGGATGACATTTGTGCCAATGATTATATCATCACGTTGACCTGGCACTACAAGGATGGGAACAATACAGGTCTCTCCATACAGTTTCATTTCAACTTCATACATGCATTTGGGCTTGGTAAGTGTGCCACCGCAGCCTACTAGCACTATTTCTTGAGGCAGGGGAGTGGGTTCTGGCAGTATATTCTTACTCAGCATACTCTGTTCTGCTTGCTCACTGAGTGTGCACGCCATGGAACCAGAGTCAAGCATACCCTGCATGTGGTGTCTGTTATTAATGCTGACAGGAGTGTAAAACAGTTTGTCAAACGGGCCAACTCTCAGTGTGTTTTGTACTACCACCTTAACACCATCTGGTGCGGCTGCACATGCTTTAATGTAATGCTTTTCAACATCATCACTGCCGAGGGTTTCAACATCTGTGCCCACACATTCCCTCACCAAATGCGGGCCAGCTAGTTTAAAGGCTGGGTGTCATGAGGTTGGGAGGCAGGGTGCCTTTGAATAGGTGAGCGACGAGGGCAGTTTCTCTTAATATGGTTTGGCTCAAAGCATGCAAGGCATAGGTGTTTCTGCCTACAATGCGCAAGGGTAGAATGTTCAGGGGACTGGCATACTCTACAACATCTGGGTCGGGCCTGACCTGGAGGAAGCTGCTTGTCTGCAACCTGGTTATTCTGCGACAAAGCATGGTCAAAAAGGCTGATTAGTAATTTCAGGCAACTGTCGTTACAAGGGGCCTTTACTGTCTCATTTGATCCCACCTGCACCTGTGTTTCTCCCGGGTGCATTGATGTCGCTAGACCATCAGCTGCAGGGGTCTGGATGTTAGCTTTAACTGGTGTGAGACACTTAGACCTGGGGAGCATACGCTCTTTCATCTCAAGCTGGTACCGATTCACATGCTCCTGAATCTCACTGGCTGTCCACTTATCTGGTGCCTTGAACTTGAAAACAGCAGCAAGGGTGGGATCAGGGCAGTACTTCACAAACATCATAGCTGCCTCCTGGCAGGGATCCTCCATGTGCCGTCCGAGCCTCTTCAGGCTTTCTTCTGCTGCATCAACTGCCTTATTCAGTCTGACCCAATATTCTACAGGAGTTTCTCCTGGCACTGGAACTGTGCTGTAGAAATCGGCCATAGGCATACACGAATATGTCATGTCACTGAAATGTTGCCTCAGTATGTCATATACAACATTTGGATTCTCACAAGGTTTTAACGATGGGGTGCTTCTCAGAGTTATCCTTACAATGTCCTTAGCTTTGCCCATCAACTTGAACATTATTTCTTGGTACTGTTCCTGAAGGGGTGTTGCTCGCTTCTTGACATACATTCTCATCAGCTCCTCCCACTCACAGACTGTATGTTTATCCGACCCATCTCCTCTGAAGACTGGAGGCTCTCTCACATCTGACTGCAGGACTAGCTTCGCCCCAGTCAGGTTAAGGTAAGTGGGCTCGCTGGGTGGCTGGCTTACACTGCTCTGAGCTTGTGCGGCCCCGTCATCCCTTTCCCCACATTCCTTTTTCAACTGTTCCCTAATGGTCTGCCCCACCTGTTGAGCTATGTGTGTTATCAGGTCATTTAATGCTGGGTCTGCTGTGGCTGAAGGGTCTGAGAATGATTTACCTTTACCACTACTGGAAGATGTGCAACCAAGTATGCGAGTGGAACAGAAAGCTGGGGAGCCTGCACTACGAACTGGTGTACTAGGCAACCCCTCAATTACCCTCCCTCTCCCCATGGCAAAGCTGAACCCGTCACTTGAAACTTTTTCATCATCCATTGTTCTAACATATGTACAATGCAAACAGCAGAATTAATTTTACCTTGTAAACAACAGTCCAAAAAAAAAGGTGCAAGTGTTTCCTAGAACGCTTGGGATTTGTGTTCAAAGCTTACATTACATTGTCCATTACAGCAACCTCTGGTGACCAAACTGATGTTGATCGCGTCTCCACGAACCACGATGAGCAAGTCTGAAGTGGTGTGGATCCGGGTCACGGCACCACTGTAGCCCGTCTGGCCTTAAACTCTTATTGCCGTTAGCTCTCTGCGTTGTGTTGTGCGAATGACCAGAGGAGTCAGCTCTCACTTTGCCAGCTGGATGGATTTATTCTCCCAGAACTGTTTAAAATAAAAACAAAACAGTACAGCGACTTCACTTCACTACTGGACTTCTGCATGAACACCTCTCCTCAGCGGGGCCTCTAGGCGACTGAGGTGCAACATCACAATAAATCCAATTAACAAACAATACTGCTAAAATGTATTTATAATCATATATAACAAACGAAAATGCACTGCATCATGAACATATAATGACAATTACCTCATCAACAAAATTATACTTTAGGGAGACTTCATTTACCAGTGGCAATTTTACATATTTTTTTAGTTACATGCATCTAACAGCAAGTTGAAACAGTGAACATGAATCACAAACAAAAGATATAACCAATTCACATGACACAAAAATAAAAGAGGGAGCTCACATACCTGTTTAAAATAAAAACAAAACAGTACAGCGACTTCACTTCACTACTGGACTTCTGCATGAACACCTTCAAGGGAGAGAGAAGGATAGCGGACCACATGTGAAGCCACGTGCATGCTCCTATGCTCTCATCTGAGATTGGCTAACTAGCATGTTACAATAAAGTGCTGTACTCGACAGAAAAACTAATTTACACTAAAACATCAAACAGAACTGTGAGACAAAATGCACAAAGGGAACGAGCAGTGTTTGAATTACTTTTAGTTACTTTAACCGTGTTTATTCACTCTGTAACTGAGAACACTAGCGTACGCTCACCTCTCCTCAGCGGGGCCTCTAGGCGACTGAGGAAAATAGCGCGCAGCTACAGGAAGTGACTTCGCGGGAAGTCAAAGGTCACACAAACAAAATAAAAGCTCCCAAAATATAAATACAGAAAATAAACATATATAAATAAACACATATACATAACCAATACTGACAAAGCAAGATAACACTGCAGAATGGATCTTTGGTGAAATATAAATTATTTTCTAATACACCCGTTACATATGCAAACCACTAGGAAATCAGGAAGGGGGCAAACACCTTTTCACATCACTGTAGACGTGATTACAGAATACCTTTTACATCCTGGATTACAATAGGATATCCATCAACGGCAGATACTGGTCTCCATGACACACAGATACTGGAGTGGTCTGACCTGACCACACTCGCACTGCTTACCCACAAAGTGTCTAGAGAGACAGAAAAAAGCCAGAAAACAAACAAAAAACACAAAGCCTA
Source organism: Neolamprologus brichardi (assembly GCF_056152115.1). Lineage (NCBI taxonomy): Eukaryota > Metazoa > Chordata > Actinopteri > Cichliformes > Cichlidae > Neolamprologus > Neolamprologus brichardi. The sequence continues at coordinate 20,531,320 of NC_142116.1, forward strand.
AGAATGTCATCTGCACACTAGCATGGACAATAAACGCAGACACAGTGCACCCAGTAATTTTTGAACTTCCAACCAAGTATCAAGAGCAGTACTGTCATTGTACCGGTACTGGCTGCTGTCTCATTGTTCAGAGAGCCCATCATTATGCAGAGAAAGGAATCTGTGTCTCTGGACCAAAATGACTGTACGTGTAGTGCTGTAGAAACAATACTGCCCAAAAACCTTGATGTTTCTATATGTGGAAACCTTCAAGTATGCATGTCCTCCTGTAAGGGTAAAGTAATGGGACATTTGCACTTTTTGCATGTAAGCCTGTTGGTCTTAACTGGAAGTTGCACTTGAGCTGTCTTGGCATCTTTCCTTGTTTGACTCACCAGTTTTGCCCTGAGCTGAATCGCTGCCTCCTTCTCTGTTGTGGTACTCAGCGGTGACTAACATGTTGTAACGTGTATCTGGCTGCAATGACTCCAGCATCACCTGCTTCTCTCCACCAGGGACCAGCACCTGCAGACAACAAACAACACTATCATCCCAACACAGTCAGAACTCATTTAAAGTTTTGGGACTTATGGAATTTCTGGAATTCTGACACATGACAGCCGGCTGAAGGCCAGAAGAGGTGAAGATGGAATGACTACGACCCACTCACAGTGTGATCCTGGCTATCAGCTCCAGTTAAAGCCATGTAGGACATGTGATACTGGAGGACATGAGCATTGGGAGGTACCCAGCTGATCACCATGCTGACGGCAGTCTCATCAGAAACCGTGAGGCTGGTTGGGCCTCCACCAGACACTGCAGCAACATCATAGAAGAGATAAAGTACCACAGCTAATGACACTTAACCCTCACTTTGTTCCTTTAAAGGAGGAAATTATTTTGGCAGCAGAGCAAAGTGTTTTTATAGAAAATAAATGTAAAGTATAACAGAGAATTTGATACTTTGATTTGATACTTTAACCTCACTACATTTATTTCATAGCTCAGAGTTCTAGTTATTCAAAGATGAGAATTTAGATGTGAAATTTAACCTTTAAGTGACTAGTACTTTGACAACTGCCATCAATTACACAATGAAGTTCATTTACGTACAGGTTATTGTATTAGTAATGCTATATTGTACATAGAGACAGAATATGACATGAAGGGCTACTGACCACAGAAAAGTAAAAGCTAACTGGGCCTAAAGACTAACGGGAGACAAACAAGCTTTCTGTGATTCTATTTGTGTTTTTGTGGTAATATTGGATATCTTAGGTTGTCTCATTACTGTCATATATGTCCTATCATTAAAACACTGGCTTCTAACAACTAACAGTGTCTCAAAAATAATTTAATAAATAAACAAATAATATGGATGCATGACTCAAATGCATGACTTTTAACTTGTGTATTTTTTAGGCTGAACACTGCTGCTAATGTGACTTAGCACATTAGCATTGACTGTCTGAGAAATTAGTTACCCTAAGGTCAGAAGGAGGAGGCACCTTCACTAGAAGAAAAGAATAATGTGTACGGGAATTTTTTAAAAATGACAAAGCTACATTTTGACATCTTTCATTATTAATAACATTTACAGTACTGTGCAAAAGTCGTGAGCCACACGCTGAAGTATTTCTTTGGACATTATCTGGTTTTTCCACTCCTTTTTACTCCAGTTCTTGTACCTGACCATTTTCTGAGTAATGTTTTTGTTTGTTTGTTTTTTGTTTGTGTAAACACTTTGCACTGACCATTATTGGAGAACTAAAAAGCACCTAAGTCGAGGAATGTGTGTGCACATAACAGAAAACTTGGGAAAGAACCAATTTTAAATCTTTAAGCACTTTGTTACTAGCAGCCTGTCACAAAAACACATTTTGTATAGTGGTTTGTTTTTTTTTTATCTTGTGAATAAAATGTATACAAATGTGTGTGATTAATCACAATGTGTTAGTGTGTAATCACCCTGAGACATGCATGCCTGTCTGCTAGCATCAGATCTAAAGCCATTTCTGATTTGGAGATGCAGCCTGCAGATTCTGTCCAGATTATCCCAGCTCTCGTCACTAAACATCCAGTCTTCACTTATCAAATGTGTAAAATTCAAGGCTGGTCCTTAAAAGCTCCCAACAACGCAAAAACTGCATAGCCACACAAGTCCCAGCGTTTCCCACCGCAGCAGCTGTGAAAAGAAAGTGGAGAAAGGATGAATGAGTCTGTGCTTATTGCTCTCCGCTCTCCCCCAAGCTGGCGTTGTTCTTGGTAGCCATGACAACGGAGATAGTCCCAGCTTTATAAATAAAGGCCCCAACACCCCAAAAAAGAAAAACACATCGGGATTCCCTGCGCAGACCAGGAATCCCCCTAGCAGACCGAAGCTACAGAGAGGACTTGGAGTGAGTGAGTGAGAATCGAACTGGCGCCTGTCTGTGCTTCAACCTACCAGGGACCGGCAAGTGCTCTGCGCCACCTGCCGGGCTGTAGAATTAGTGAAAAATAAAAAGAAAAAAAACCACAGGGAAACATAGGAAATAATGTTTTGTGAGGCAATGACTTGTTGGCACAAGAAGAGTGGTCCTTGGTAGCCATGACAACAAGGAGGTCTGTTTGTTTGTGGCAGGTAAAAGAAAAAAAAGAAACAAAACCAAAAAGTCAGGGGAAGCCCAGGCTGAACAAGGTTCATCCCTTAGAGTTTTCACTCCAAGATCACCTGCCTGGACCTCCCCCTAGCAGGTGAACATACAGAGCCAGGTGAGCCGAGGGCTCGAACCCGGGCCTGTATGTTACTAACCTGCTAGCCCGCCACATGTCGCCACATGACGGGCTGTGAGAACGGGAAAAATTCTTCTATTTAAAGAACACTACGTGCACATCGCGTGACCAGCCTTTTCCATTAGTTGGAGACCACACATTTTTGCACTCAAATACTCACCAAATTTTACACACTCACACCTGGTTTTTTTTGCCTGCACACCACTTATTTCTCAACAACCACTCCTTTTTCATCTCTGTTATCTTGCCTTTATTACATATTTATTACATCCTCTTAGCTAGCATCAATGACTGGACAAAAGAGCAGTGTTGCCAACTTATCGACTTTGTCGCTATATTTAGTGAGTTTTCAGACCCCCTAGCGACTTTTTTTCTAAAAAAAAGTCGCTAAAAAAGACGTGAAAGCTCATATCGCTTTTACTCTCAACAAGCAGCAGATGCTGTAACGCAGTCAGTTCTTCTTTTACTCTTTTACTCTTATGCTGTTTTGTGGATCACAAGGTTTAAAACTACTTATAAACACACACACACAAAGTAACTCCACCAGAGTGCCTATTTCGGGTCACTTTTGCCGGTCCAAGCCCGGGTAAAGGAGCAAGGTTGGAATTGTGACATTAAAAAAACAATAATTGCTAAAATAAATTTAATTTGTAGTTCTAAATAAATTCTAAATGCATTTAGGATGTTTTTTACTCACTTTATGTCTCTTCCACGATGTTATTTCTCTCTCCAACAACATAGATTACAATTACATTAGCATGACCAATTATGCAAATTAGGTGATGACGTCATTTAGCGACTTCTAGCGACTTTTAGGACAGCCAATAGCGATTTTCCTTACTGAGGAGTTGGCAACACTGCAAAAGAGCAACACAGTGCTTTTCTCATCATTTCTTTAGTCACGCTCAAGTCATTCGCCTCTACGGATTAGCTAAACCAACTTTACAAAACAAGTTTCCCCGAAGAGCCCACTTCTCATCTTAGCTGCCTAGATTTCAGGACCTAGCTAAGGACAGTGGCCACAAACACATTTAACTTACCGAAAAATAGCTGCGGGGCCTCAGTCTGTCTGTGGGGCATAGCTGGACTGGCCATCGGGCATACTGGGTATTTGCCGGGTGGGCCGATGGTAATTTTTCGTTTTAAATGGGCCGATGTTTTGTTGTTGTTGTCTTTTTTTCTTAACCGTGTAAACAGTGAAAGGTGGCGGATTGGACAGATGCTGGCAGACGTGTAAAAATAACTCAATTGTTTGGTAGTGGCTGTGGTGGAGCTTTCACAGCTTCAGTAAAATTAGCAAGTGGTGGAAGCCAGCAGGTGGATGGGGGAAAGGGGAGGCGGAGGTGGAGAGACCCAAGGCGGCCGCGGGTCCGACTGTCAGGTGAAATGAGCTTCAGGTAAGAAGTTATGACCTGCAGTCTATCTGGGTCAAACCAAGTTTAGGTGTAGTTTATTTTCGTTGTGCTAACTTTTTACAGTCAGTTACAATAACTCGTACTGTGTACTAGCTAGCATGATGGAGTTTCTATACAGTTGGGTGGGTGCTATATGTTACTGGTGAACTTTATTTTATTCATATGGTTAGTTAGTAGAGTTGCCTACCATCCTGTAAAAAACGGAGTCCTCTGGTATTCAGAGTTAATATTACATGTTTCGTATTGAGCTGAAAATACACGGATTTGTCCCATACTTCAGCTACAATTAAAAAAAAGACAAAAAGCTGGAGTTATTCTGTGTCTTTACGCTGTCAGCTGCCTCTTCTTCTCTCATTCTCCCCCCTCCCTCTCCTGCTGCTACTTCAATCATGAAACTGATCAATGATCAGCTGATCAGCGTTTCTGCCGCAAGTCCCGTCTTTCTTGCTTGTTTATCTCCCGCTTTGCCCCAGAAAGAGGAAACTAGCAGAGGTCGTGTTAAACAGCAGAAGCGCCTTTAAACTTGATAAGCTGTTGTTAGAATTGATTTAATATTACTTTCTAGTATCAGCTGATGTTTGTTGGAGCCATAAAAGCTGCTGGTTATCTGGTGAGAGGGAAACATAAAAAGGCCAGGTAGAGCATTAACAGGGAAAGGGGGGCACAAAGAAATACTTTTCTTTCTTATTCTCATTTAAAATTTCTAGCTTTTAATAAATAATTATCCAAATCTTACAACCAAAGTTTTCATCTGATGTCAAATGTATAGAAATCCATTATTGTACATAGTAAGTTTTTTTCAGGGTCCCAACATAATTTCTTCAGAAGAAAGTACTGTACATGATGCCAGTATTTTCCCACATTTTCTAGATACTGTACTAGTACTTTGTGTAAAATGCCATCAAAAAGTCAGTTAAGTTTTATTCTTTCTCACCTGTCTTTCTGTCTCCTTTCACTTTTAAAAGGTTGCCATCCATTCATTCACTTGCGCTTATCCTTTCCAGGGTCGCGGGGGGCGCTGGAGCCTATCCCAGCTATGATAGGGCGAGAGGCAGGGTACACCCTGGACAGGTCGCCAGTCTGTCGCAGGGCCAACACACAGGAACAAACAACCATTCGCACTCACACCTAGTGACAATTTGGATTATCCAGTTAACCTATCCCCACAAGCTGCATGTCTTTGGACGGTGGGAGGAAGCCGGAGTACCCGGAGGGAACCCACGCAAACACGGGGAGAACATGCAAACTCCACACAGAAAGACCCCGGCCTGATGTTGGAATTGAAGTCAGGAGCTTCTTGCTGTGCGGCAACAGTGCTAAGCACCGTGCTGCCACGGTGGCAAAGGTTGCCATGTTAGAAAAAATATTTTGCCCTGCCATGCTGTTTAGTGATGTGGTAAATAAATAGTTTATGAAAATATCACTAAATCTGTCATTTATTATTTTTAATATTCAGTAATGGTCATGTCTCACCTCTAGTCTTCTCTGTCTTAATTTCAGGTTTCCACCATATGTTGTAGATCGTTCAGGAAGTTAACTCAAGCAGTCTTTGGGTTTCGGCTAAGTACTGTTTAGAATACCAGAATAGGGAGGATGGTGTAGGTTTAAGTTTATTAGATTGATACATATGTACCAACAAGACAGTGTACATCACTGTCACAACGACGTTTGTTTTCATTCAAAGGCTTTATGGAACTTTGACAGGAGGGCCACGCCCGATTTCCTCTGTCATCCACGTCATACTTAGATCCTCCTCAATCTGTGTACATACGCCGCCTCTAAACCCCCGATAGTGCCAGTGTCAGTTAGTGAGTCAGTAAAATACTGACTCACTAACAGGGTTAGTCTGTTCTGGGATGAGTGTGGTAGTTAACCCTCATTTAACACATCCCTCTCTGCTCCTCTAGCTCGCTCTATCTCACTGAGAATCAGAAAGCCTTGACATTTACTGCTATTAACTTTACACTCTTGTTGTAAAGACGCAAAGAAAACACAGTGAAAAGGTTAGAAGGACGTAAGGAAAAAGAATGAATGAATGGTTTAATAGAAGGAAAGAAGTTAAAGGGACTACATATTCACAGGTCTTATTTCTGATACTACCCCATGAAAATATTTGCTCTGTGTGCCGTGCTGCAGCTACTACATTTGGCTTCGGATTCACTTTTTGGCGCCTACGCCTCTCGAGATGTGTTAATGCAGAAAGGTATTGAAAAAGTCTGGTCAACCAACCAGCAGTCTGTCTGCTGTGTCGTATGAAATGCGTGGAAGGAGAGGTACCAACTGTCTGTTACATATAGATGAAAAATAAAGCTCTGACGTGACCTCGGGTCAGCCAGCCTGACGGTCAGAGAAACAGAAACGTGTTGGATTGTGGATCTCTGAGCTGCACATCAAAGATGCACCTATGCACAGATCAAGTCTCAAATCTACCTCATATACATCTGTGTGTGTTTTTCTGTTGATGCCTTTCAAACAAAACTAGCCATGATATTTTCCACCTCAGACAATTAATATCAGTTAACCACGCCCCCTTTCAGATTTGTTCACCAAAAGAAAAGAAAAAAAGAAACGTCATTAACGCTGTTTATTATTTGTCAGACCGGTTTCATTTTCATACTTTGTAAATATCTATGTTGTATGGAGCTTGAACTAAAATGTAAATATGTTTACTGTATTTGTAATAATTATAATCCATTCGCTGTACAGCATAGATGTGTCAAGCAGATATCCTAATTCTGTGTATGGTAATCTTGCACCATTGAACTGTTAGTGAATGAGGCAACAATAAAAGTGGGAAACGTGCATTAGCAGATCAAGTGCTGCCTGCTTATTTCCTGCTTTATTTGAGCTTCTGCTGTAGTTTATTATGTGCTTTTAGCCCCAAGAAACCACCCTTTTACTGTGGCGCACAACAAGATCTTCTGATGTTTGGTGTCATCTTCCTGTGATCTCCTGTGAACAGGTGGATTAATTCATTCCAAGTTTATGTATGTTGCACCAAATCACAGCAGGGGCTGAACATTGTAAAGACTTTAGAATAATTATGGAGGCACAACATTTAAAGCTCCCATCCTTCCATCCCACAGACCTAAAAGTTAGTTATATGATAAACAGCCCCGTGTTTGTTTACTTGATTTGTAAAATGCAAAGTGGTGACTTTTTCTCTTCAAGTACGTCCTCATATGGAGACAGTTTTTGTAATGGCCCAAAACAAGTCATTGTTTACAAAAATGTACATTTTATTGGGCAAAATGAGGTAAACAGTGAAGAAAAGTATAAGAAAACAGAGCATAGGATCTCCGGAGACTGTGGCAACTAGAATTATTGTATACACGTGTGTGTATTAAGGACTGACACAGACAAAGAATGAATCAGACAATGAAGCAATGTCCTTTTTAAATGTTTATTTATAAACAGGATAAAACCATTCAAGTATTGAGTCATGAATAAAACATCAACCTCTGATCTGTTAATTGGGAAACAGAGGATGTCAGTGTATTTTTCAGTGCTAGTCCAAATTGAGTGAGATGACTTTACATTTGAATAGACTGGATTACAAGTTATATTTGGTTTTAATTGAATGAGTTCAATTTGATTTAAATCAAGCCAATTCACAACATATAAACTTGAAATATATGGTAAGATAAAGGTTGTGCAATAATACAGAGAAAGCCCCAACAATCAAATGACCCCCTATGAGCAAGAACTTGGCAACAGTGGGAAGGAAAAACTCCATTTTCGGCAGAACCAGAATCAGGGAGGGGCCATCTGCCTCCACCGGTTGGGGTAAGAAAATGAAACTAAACTACAGGAAGACAAAGAGGAAAGATGTTCATGATATATATGAAACTTTCCGCTAGCCTTGACTAAAATATTGTTTTTGACAGGAAAGTATTGTTTCATTCATGTTTATTCCACGAGGTGGACAGCAGGAATAAAACAAACCAGATACTGAGAAATAAAGTATACAATCAAACTTTCTTGATATGCTAAAATTCCCACTGAGACTGGATAAGATTATTCTAAAACTGGTCAACATACAATTCTCTTCATGCACAGAAATCCCACCCAGTCCCACAACCCAGGACGAATATTCCTTGTGTGTTCTTGAGCTGGACAGAAATTCCTCTTGCTGAGCGGGGTCCACGCCAGCCTCGTGTCAGGCAGACGAGGAGCCTCCTGTCCCAGTCTCGTCCGTCCACTGGGCCCATCACATCCCAGCCCAGTTCGCATTCTGCATTGGAGTCCGTCACTCGATACCACCGCGGCTCCCCTCACGTCATCACCTGTAAGTAAAAACAAATAGGAGCCAGAACCATCATCCCGGAAGCTGCCCTGGCTTATAGCCATGGCGACCCTCTCCCAACACGGCTGCACCCAGTGAACAACAGTGAGACGCTGCTGACAAATGCAGGCAGTGGTATACATCTGCCCTGATGTCAATCACACACGTTGTCTCCTACTGTCGCCGTTCCTGCTGTCGGGACTGGGTCACCACATCACGCTGACCGGTCTCCAGACGAGGCGTCGCACCCCCCACGATCACGCAGCGGCTCCCTCTTTTCCACCTGGCCTTCATGCGTTCCTCTTCCAATCTAGGGCCTCTCTCCTTCCAGTGCTCAGCTTGCTTCCTTTTAATACGACCTATAAAACAGCTGAAAGGACACCTCTGGACACACCTATGCCTCAACATGTGATCACTTTCAGCTAATTTTTCCAATGCCCAGCTAATCCACAGTGGATTAAAACAACGTAGAATGACACACTAAAAACATGCGATACAAACAGAATAAAATCATGCAAATAAAAACTACACTCACAAATAGATACTAAAATCAGAAGAAAACCAAGATAAACGATGAATACAAAATTTCTACTGTGTGCAACTCTTTCAGTCTTTGAATATTTTTCATTTCTTACAATCAGAATTCTCCAATAGATTTGTAGAAGAAAATTATTTTCTTTCATGCATCACCAACTGAACCTTTTATATTAATGTCTCAAGCTCCAGCCTAACCTCATTGAATTTTGCTTAGCAAAGTACTTTTCAACTCTAATAATTAGTAAGATTATATTTCTTATCATCTGTTGGTCGTCTGACCTGATAAACTTCAATGAACATTATAACACAGGAGTGATTGTCTCTAAAAATGGGCTCCTGCACGCTTGCAGACATTTTTCCATCACAACTTATGGATGATGAAGGATTTGATTAAAGCTGTGAAACATTACTGATAACCTTCATGTGATGTTACATTAAAGCCAATTTTCTATTAAAATCAGGGACTTTTCTAACTGACCTCTGACCTTTGAGCAGTAGTGTGTACTGTATGCTTGTATGTAACTGTATCTGACCTGGATTTTATCACCAGTTTCAAATAAGAATCTTCTTTAAAGTCTGTCTTTCAATACAAATGAAGTTAAACTTTATCAAGGCTGATGGTAAACTGTCCCTAACAAGTCCACTTTATTGCGTGCTCATTGACTTTCTCCTATCAGAGCTGTTTAACAAGCCCACTTTATACATGCTTATTAATCTATCACGCTTATCAGTGGCTCATGGTTGCTTAAAGCCTATGTCTGAACTTGACCACAGAGGCAGAGCATCATTCAATCTTGGCAGCAGCTCCAGGATGACAAACTCCACTTTCTCTGCATCAAGACAGCTCATAGCTTTTTAACAGTCTCTCCTGATAGTCTCATATCATCTGCTCTAATCAATAACCATACACTATCATTACAATGTAGACTACAGCTCAAAAGTCTGCGGTCAATTAGAAATGTCTTGTTTTCAGAATAGACTCAAATTTGGTTTCAGATTGAATCACAGCAATTTATCAAAATAATCATATAAATGCTTAATATTAACACTAGAATTACTGACCCCTTTTTTTCCTGGTGCAAGTCCCTACTACTAGATTTACTGACCCTGCGCAAATTTGCGTAAATTCCCCTGAACCTAACACCTCCTAGCACCCCGCTGAGAGGCCTTCAGCTCCATTGTTCTCCTGCTTTTGTTGTGCAAATATACCCTTCCCCAACCCCCAACCAGGAGAGATTCAGGAGACAAGAGAGAACCAGGAGAAGGTCTGTCCTTCCAATCGTTGTCAGACTCACAACAAAGTACCTGCAGCCTACAATACACCATATTAGTATTAGCTTTTATGTGCACTATTATGCAATATTAGTTCTTGTCAATCCTTGTCACTACATTGCATGCCTGTCCATAAACATATATACACAGAGTTGTACATATATTTATATATCCACACCTTACATAATATACATAAAGTGTAGTTATATATATATATATACACATATATACATATATATGTATATATATATATACATATATATGTATATATATATATATATATACATATATATGTCATGAGTTTCTTCTCTGAAGTTGCTCTATTTCTCTTCAGGTTTCTCTCAGACCAAGATTGAATGTGATGACAAGGGTGATGGATGGTGTGACATGTGCTGCTGGCCCACAGAACCAGGTGAGTATGCTGTCCATGTGCTCTGCAACAATGAGGACATCCAACACTCTCAGTTAAGATCAGTTTTCACGATTGTTGCCTCAAGATCATGGTGGTGGGCTTGTGATGGACACACTTTTTGATAGGTTTGTAGCATGAACCTATTCGCTGGAACGTTAAGGACAATTTGCTACACAGCAAAAAGCAAGACACAAGGCACCAAAGTTCTTTGTGTTACTCATGCATGAGGGAGACCTGCCTGGAGCCAAGTGTCGTTCCACCACTTGACCTCCGTCAGTCTCTCAGCCAGGTTCCCCATAGCACTCCTTTTATTGTGGTTACATGAATATGCATAGGGTCATTAACATATAACATCTTACATAGGTAAACATGTGAACAAAGAATACTGTGTGTGTGTGTGTGTGTGTGGGGGGTGGGGGGGTGGGGGGGTCAGAGTGTGACCCCATAAATGACTTCCCTAAACCTACTGGTCTGGAAAGTCCAGCAGTTCATCTAAACAAAAGGCACTCAGACGAAAACAGATATAGCTACGTTTATCCTACCGTAAAACAATAAAACAAGGTACGACCTCTTCCCATGCTCCCAGGATGTAGGTGTGGATTCCAGAACAATCTGGAATGCACACCAAGCCTTTGCAGCCTGCTAAAGATCACACATCCTATCACTACACAATTGATTATACATCTCTAAGCATATATGGTTAAATATTTCCTAATACAAATGACAATAATAAAATCTAAACCCATCATCACCACCCTGTATTGTCATTTTTTAAGGCTATACGGCGTATATATATCTTCAGCTCTACACCACTTGTCAACATTTTCAGTGCAGGCTTCATTTCATACAAACATATTAGCCTTAACATCCACGTCACTCTGCTGCAACAGTATGTAATTGGTAAAGGTGTTAGCAATCATTTTATTCACCATTGATCTTACACATGGCAAAATGCAACCTGTAAACAAGCAAAGCAACGCCAATAATGTAAGAATGGGAGTCAAAAACTTTAAGAACATATTCCACCATGGTCCAGATGTCAACCAGGCTATCCAACCTCGTGACGCGTCTCCTCCTGATGTGTGGTCCGCCACATATTTCTGCAGAGCAGTTAAGTTCTGCAGTGCCTCATAGATGTCTCCTCCAGTCGTATATCCATCTGGGATAAACGTACAACACGTCTCTCCAATCAGCTTACACACTCCTCCTTGTGATGCTGTTATCAAGTCCAGGGTCAGCCTGTTCTGCAGTACCATCGTTCTGATGGCCTTTTGCTCCTCCGCTAAGACTGTTCCCAGTGTCTTAGTGAGATTAATGTGTCGCAGTAAGGCATACCGGTTGATCTCCACATGATCCCGCACCTCTGCAACTCCTATGTTTGGGATCAGACTTTGGAAGAATTTAGCTCCTCCACTCCAAATGCGGAATTCTCGCGGCACTCCAGTGTCTACTGTCACTCCAAAAAAGTTCGGTGAGGCTATATCCACCTCACGCTTCCGTCGGTTGCTAGGGTGATGTTCAACTCTGTCCATGAAGAAGACATGATCCGATAACTTCACTAAAGCACACAATCCTCCCCATCCCTCAGGGAGTGATAGATAGGCTTTATGTCCACACAGGAAATACCAATCAGCCAAAACTCTTGTTCCTTTACTGCTCGGCACCGTCCTTGCACAGCCTGTCCACTTCTGACTTTTTGCTTTTACTGGTATTCTGTAAGCCAGGTTGAACTTGCATTCAGTCCTCCTTAATGTCAAGTTCTCAGCACACTTTGCACTGGTCAAGCATTTCATACACCTGCTCTCATTCTCTGGAGGGCAGTAGGTGTATATGTATCCACATAAGCGAAGCGGCAGCTCCCCCACTGACAGTGATCCATTGTTCATCACACACAACGGCAATTGAGCTGTGTTCAGCTTGTTCAGCAATATTATGTCTGGCAGTGGGTCTGACACTTGAGGCCAGGCCAATAAGTCAGTTTGCCCAGAACAATTCACGTTTAGAAGTGGCGACTTACTCCAGGTGATGTTCAGAGGTGTACTATAATTGGCCTTGGACCAGAGGACTCTGTTGCCAGGATGAGTTGCTAAGCCCAACAGACACCAACTCCTGTCCTCTGGTATGCTGTACGGCCACAGTCCAGATGTATATGCCGATAACGGCATATGAGCACACACATAGCAGTCTGTCCTATTGTTCAAGTGAGCAGTTGTATTCATAAACTGCCACCAAAAGTTTGTAGAATAGCCATGAGGGTATTGGGTGTGGTTTCCTTGGACATACAGGGTCTCCACAGCTGACCATGAAGACATCAAAGCCATTACACTCAGCAGGGTAGACAACACTTTACCAGCCATTCTGATGAGTACCTGTGGCTCAGTTGGTTTCTTCACCGGATTGAGACGAAGGGCCCTGGAGGCTTTCCCCCCCCTTTGTACCCGGTCTTCCTGCCACTTACTCCGAGCTGGCCTGGATGTGTGTCACCTTTTTGCAGTGGCTTTGGTGTATCCAGGTGGGTCATTCTGCGATTTTCACAGCTGTTGGTGTTGTCAGCAGAGCCTGGTATGGTCCGTCCCACCGTGGCTTCGACCAGCACTTCCTCTTTATGACCTTTATCAGCACCCAGTCCCCTGGCTTCAGACGTTCTTCCTGTACAGAAACAGAATCATCTGGCAGATTATTTGCACTCATGACTTCTTTGCTTTTAAGCATTTTAAGCATCCAGTCTGCTAGTGTGTTTTCTTCTGCTGCTTTATCATTATCATTACAGAACACTGGAACTCTAAATGGCCTGCCATATATTATTTCAAAAGGCGTAAGGCCATTATCAGTTGGCGTGATCCTCATATACATTTTCACTAGCTCAATGCAGTCTACCCATGTTCTGCCTGTTTCCTCCATTGTTTTCCTGAGTCTCAGCTTTACTGTGCCATTAGTCCTTTCAACCAGCCCTGCACTTTGTGGGTGGTATGAGCAGTGGTTTTTCAGCGTTATCCCCAGATGTTGTGACATTTTCTCAATTACTTCATTCACAAAATGAGGACCATTGTCACTGTAAATAGTTTGGGGGATCCCATGCTCTGGGATCACATTTTTGCATATCGCTTTAGCCACTGAAATAGCATCTGCTTTCTTAGTGGGGACAATTTGAGAACGGGCACACAATTACCAGGCAGTACCTGTAGGTGTTACAGTTAGACAACTCAATGAAATCCATATGGATTACTTCAAATGGGTAGCTGGGTCTGGGAAACCTTCCTCTTTTAGGTCTGAGGTTCCCCTGAGCATTATGTTTACAACATATCAAACATGCTTTACAAAAATGTTTTGAATAAGCATTGAATCCCAGTGTGAAAAACTGCCGTTCGACAGCTGCTAACATCCCGGCTGTTGAGACGTGGCAAAGCCCATGGCTCAAAATTGCAGCAGTCCTATATAAGTTTTTAGGCAATATAGGTTTATCACAAAGATAGTAGACATCACCTCGCAGGCTTGCTCCTTTAGTGAGCCACAGCTGCTTCTCAGCTGGAGGTGAGTGTGACTGCATGTCTGCTAGCACATCATGTGTGATGGGCATAGTTTGCTCCTGAGACACCAGAATATGAACCCCATGTGTTCCAAGGGCCGCTTCCTTTGCAATTTTATCTGCAAAGGCGTTGCCTAGTACAATGGGGTCAGTGCCACGTGTGTGTGCTGCACATTTACAAACCGCAACTTTACTAGGCAGTAAGACTGCTTTCAACAGGGCCTGCAAAAGTGTCGCATGCTCCACAGGTTTCCCTGTTGATGTTGTCATGCCTCGTCTTGACCACTGAGTGGCAAAGAAATGAAGTGTAGCATATGCATACTGACTGTCTGTATATATAGTCACTACCTGCCCCTCAGCTGCTTTGCAGGCTTCCGTCAGAGCCACTATCTCAGCTGCTTGGGCAGACATGGAATGTGATAACTGCCCAGCACAGATGACCTGCACATCATCCACAACAGCAAAGCCCGTTTTAGTCTTTCCCTCTGCTGTTTTAAAACTGGAACCATCAACAAACCAAACCTTGCCCTCAGTGAGTGGTATGTCCGTTAAATCACTTCTAGGTTTACACTGTGTTTCTACATGCTCACTACACACATGTGGTGTACCCTCCTCTTCTGTGGGCAACAGTGTAGAGGGATTCAAAGTTGTACACCGCTTAATAGTTATGTGTGGCTGGGAGAGCAACAGTGACATTAAAGATAAGTGTCTTGCAGGTGACAAGAATGTCATTTTAGTCTGCAGCAATAAAACATCCACCTCATGTGGAACTAGCAGGGTCAAAGGGTGAAACAAAACAATTTCACCAGAACACTTTACGGCTTCAGCGGCTGCACACACAGATCGCACACAGTGAGGTAAGGCACAAGCCACTGGATCCAGCCTCTTAGAATAATAAGCTACTGGCTTCATTCCACCTCCACATTCTTGTGCTAACATGGATGTCATAAAATGCCCTTTACAGTCAACAGTTTGAACAAAAGGCTTGTTATAATCTGGAAGTCCTAGAACCGATGCTCCTGTCAGCATCTGTTTCAGCATGCACAGAGCTTGCTCCCCCTCAGGGGTCCAACTTAAACTTTCTGACATAGCTAAAGGTTTACTGTACATCATATCTAATAATGGCTGCGCAATTTCAGAGTAATGGGGCATCCACGATCGACAGAAATTTAGCAACCCTAGGAATTGCATCATGTGTTTCTTTGTCACTGGCCTAGGTGCTGCCAAGATAGCTGTTTTCCTCTCTGGGTGTATGCTTTTCCCTGCTGCACTAAGCAGATGTCCTAAAAATTTCACTTCTGTCTTCACCCACTGTAGCTTTGAAAGTGAGGCCTTGTTACCTGTCTCGGCTAAGTGAGTCAGCAATGCCAATGATATGTCTTTACAGTTCTTCTCTGAATTGGATGCAATTAAAATGTCATCGACATATACCAACATCTGTGAATGTGATGGAATCACAAAATCAGACAGACAATTTGTAATATTCTGTGTGAAAATTGTAGGACTGTCACAAAAACCTTGCGGCAATCTGGTGTATGTGTATTTTTTGCCTTGATACGTGAAACCAAACCAGCCTTGTGAATTCTCATGTACTGGTATGGAAAAGAAAGCATTACTTAAATCTACCACAGTGAAGTGTGTCTTGTCTGGCTTAAGCTGATTTAACAAGGTGTGGGGGTCGGGGACGCATGGAGCTATACTCTCCACTGCCTGATTTACAGCTCTTAAATCTTGAATCATGTGCCACGACTGTGAATCAGCCTTTCTAACTGGGAAGATGGGTGTGTTACACACTGCTTGTGGAGCTTCAACTAGTATCCCTGCTTTAATCATATCCTCTATTACTGGTTTAATGCCTTCCACTGCATCAGGCTTCAAGGGATATTGTTTCACTCTTGGCCTAAAAGACGTTTTGGGCTTTATTACTACTGGACTCGCTGTTGTTATTAGCCCCACATCAGTCTTCCCAGTAGACCAGAGCTTCTCTGGGACCTGTTTAAGCTCCGGGTGATCTTTGACATCTACAACATATCATTCTGCTGTGTCATTCTCACTCCCCTTTAAATGTGTTTGTGGTGTAGCATGTGTCACCCATCCCAGCTTTTTACGAAAGATGCTGTGCTGCATGTCTGTCTCCCAACCCCCTCCAGCTTGCTGCCACATTCCAACACTCTCCCCCTGTCTCACCAAAGATGTTAAGTCTGTCCACTCAGTTGTGCCACTCTTTGTCAGTGAAATATGTGGTGTTTGCCCTGTAAAAAGTTGTTGTGCAGCTTCAGAAAGGATCACACTACATCCAGCCATGGTTTCACCATCAGTATATATTGCCTTTATGGTGATTCTCTGTGGCCCTAATTTCAGCACTTTATCTGTGTAGGCCTCATCAGGCCCAGGCATGGTCTTAAATCTCAGTGTGACATGCAAGTCTTCTGGTGGCTGTATGTCATGGTTAGTTGTCAACATTTCCTCAGCTGCAGCTAACAGTTTACAGTTTATTTGATCAGGTCTGGAGGCCGACAGGTCAAGTGTCCAGTAACAATGCAAATCCCCACTGTCCTGATGAACCATTGTCTCAGCAGTTTCACCTTTTCCTGCAGCTATCATCCCAATGGATGTTGGAATTATTGAAATTCCAAGTTTCATCATCATATCTCTTCCCAAGAGGTTCACAGGACAAGTTGGGCACATTACAACTGAACCCTGAGCTGCCTCTCCTGTGGTAGAATCTCTAATCCACACTGGTTTAGAGATTCTATGCTGATTTAACTGACCATTTGCAGACTTCACATAAATTGTGCCATTTGAAGGATCAACTCCTGACACATGATCTTTTAAAACAGTCTTATCTGCACCTGAATCACACAGAAATTGAACAGTTTTGCCTTGCACAGTTAACATGCGAACTGGTTTTACTTCTTTTCCTGACAGATTTAACAATACTTCAGTCAAATCTAGAGTCTGAAACACAGGCTGTTGTAGATTCTGGCAAGCTAAGGGATCGTTTGTACATGTATGTGTGTTAGCAGTGTCAACAGGTGCTAGTCATTTATTATATGATGGATTTTGTGAATACGGCTGTCTATACTCCTCAGGTTTGTTCTCGGGGCATTCTCTGGCAAAGTGGCCCCTCTCCCCGCATTGATAACACCTCTCATCTCTTCTACGGTTATCCTGGGGTCGCCATGGGCCTCTACCTCTCCTACTCCTGCCTCTGTTTTGCCCTCTTCCAGCCTGTCCCTGAAACAAAATTTCACCTGCTAAAAAAGCAGCGGCCTCAGAGCTTTGTGACTTCTTTTTTTTATTTTTAATGACTTCCTGTGCATGGCGGGCCCAGTTCATGCATTCAACGGACCCGTCAGTGTTATGACTAACATTTTGTTTTCTGATGAAATCAGCAATGGGTGAATGAAAGCCATTCATCAAAGCATGTTTTAACTGTTGCTGATATGGGCTGGCCTTCTCTGCACTCTCTTCAAGGCCGCTATGTTCTTTGAAAACTTCCTCTAATCTCGCCCTGAACTCATGAACATCCTCTCCTGCTTTCTGAATGCATTGGGCGATTTTGTTGTAATCTACAGAAGCTTTAAAGGTATTTCTAAGACGCTCATAAACCCCATCAACTTGGCCTCTTAAATTTGCATGGCCATAGGGTAGGACGGTATTACCATCCCTCCCTGTGTAGGTGCCTCGCACCCGAGCCCAGTTATATGTGAGACACTTTCTAAAATAGAGGGGGAGGAGGTGGAGGTGGTCAACAAGTACAAGTACCTCGGGCTGTGGGTGGACAATAAACTGGACAATAAACTGGACTGGTCATGCAACACAGAGCACCTGTACAAAAAAGCCCAAAGCCGACTGTACTTCCTCAGGAGGCTGAGGTCTTTTAACATCTGCAGGAAGCTCCTGAGGATGTTTTACCAGTCGGTGGTTGCTGGAGTACTTTTCTATGCTGTGGTGTGCTGGGGGAGCAGCACAGCAAAGAAGGACTCATCCAGGCTGGAAAAACTGATCAGGAAGGCTGGCTCTGTGGTTGGCATGAAGCTGGACACTCTGGTGACAGTGGCAGAGAAAAGGACACTAAAGAAACTGCTGGATATTATGGACAATGCTGGGCATCCTCTGCACACGGCCATAAACAACCAGAAGAGTCTGTTCAGTGACAGGTTGCTTCTCCCAAAGACAAGAACCAACAGACTTAAAAACTCCTTTGTCCCACACGCCATCAGACTGTTTAACTCCTCTCTGGAGGGGAGAGGGAGGGGAAACAGGAGGACAAAGGAGGGGGGAACAACTAAGCTGTAGTGTCTCTCCACTTCACTGTGTAATACCTTTGTGCAATACTTTTTGTTAACAATCATACTTGAAATGTGCAATTCACTTGTATTTTTATTTTTATTTTTATTCCTATTTATTCTATTTATCCCCTTTGTATATTTTATCTATATATGTCTTTGTATTTATATATGTGTGTGTGTGTGTGTGTGTGTGTGTGTGTGTGTATGTATATATATATGTATATGTATATATATATATATATATATATATATATATATATATATATATATATATATATATATATATATATATAAAATATTCTTGACTCTGTAACTTCTGTCGGTGCTGTGCTTTTTGGAAAACAAATTTCCCAGAGGAACCTACCCGAGGGATTAATAAAGTTCTATAAAAGTGGCTTCTGTTTCCTGACCATTTAAGCGGTACGAGGAGCAGAGTTGCTTGTGTCGGGCGATAAATTCATTAACATTAGTCAACGGGTTTCCTAAATCTTTACATGCCTCTGAACATTCAGATTCAGTCCATGGCCTGTAAACACAAATAACACGGCTTTGGTCATTTTCAACACCAAAATGAGGATTCGCAACCTCTACCATGGGAAAGGTATCATGGATAGGGTAGACAGGCATACCAGCTGCACTCGCCTCATCCCTCTTAGTTTTGGATCTAGTTCCATAAGGGCTTAAATATTTTGCTGCGGCATCCCCAAACTCCTGCCGTACTCTATCCTCCTCCTCTCTCTCTCTCTTCTCCTGCTCCTGCTTTTCTTCCTCCTCTCTGGCCTCTCTCTCCCTCTCTAATGCTGCTCTACGCTGTTGGTCCCTTAACGTCAGTACCACTGAAGTAGACCGCACCGTCTCATCTTCAGGTTTCACAGCTAATGCCTGCAAAGCTGCTCTCTTCACGTTCGCTGCCTCCTGTCTTTTCTGCGCCTGCTCTAACCACAGTTTAGCGGACGCCAGTTGTAACTCTCTCTCCTGTTTCAATTTCCCTTTTGCACAAGCTGCCTTTACTGTCAACTGGTCTACTAACATTTGACATTGTCCTACAACCAATTTACCTTCAAAATCATATTTTTTGCGCCAATGTCCTAAATACTTTGCGCTGCCGGGAGCGAATTTCATCATAAACTTCTCGTCACGCTCTGACACACTCTTGGTTGCTTGGGAACCCATAATAACAACAGCTGGTGGCGTCACAGACCACGTGTTCTGCTCCGCACGCACTCACACAAACACACTCACACAACAACAACAACGACAACACAAAATAGGCCTACTCCGGACTTGCACCGGACTGCTCGGGACACCAACCCAATCTTTCGGGACCCTAACCCAGTTCTGGGACCCTCACCCAATTCTGGGACCCTCACCCAGTTCTGGGACTCTCACCCAGTTCTGGGACCCTCACCCAGTTCTGGGACTCTCACCCAGTTCTGGGACCCTAACCCAGTCGCGCGACAAAGCCCAATAAAGGGACGCTCGGGACACAAACCCAGGGCGATTTCTCGGGACAAAAACCCAATTCCGCGGTTATAAAATCACTCTCCAACTTACTTGATGTTGCTCATTGCGTGTAGCATCAGTCCCGAATCCCGTCAATCGTCATCCATCGAGGAGAAAAAAACAGACGGCTAATCCACCGGCCCGATGACGAATTCTCACGCCCCGGGACTTTGCTGCAGGACCTCTATAAGTCCTGGCTGACGTCAGTCTGTCGGCGTGTCTCTTTTCCCTTCGGTGAATGTCGACTCCAGGGATCCGGCTCTCGAAGGACCAATTAATGATAGGTTTGTAGCATGAACCTATTCGCTGGAACGTTAAGGACAATTTGCTACACAGCAAAAAGCAAGACACAAGGCACCAAAGTTCTTTGTGTTACTCATGCATGAGGGAGACCTGCCTGGAGCCAAGTGTCGTTCCACCACTTGACCTCCGTCAGACTCTCAGCCAGGTTCCCCATAGCACTCCTTTTATTGTGGTTACATGAATATGCATAGGGTCATTAACATATAACATCTTACATAGGTAAACATGTGAACAAAGAATACTGTGTGTGTGTGTGTGTGTGTGTGTGTGTGGGGGGGGGGGGGGGGGGGGGGGGGGGGGGGGGGAGTCATAAATGACTTCCCTAAACCTACTGGTCTGGAAAGTCCAGCAGTTCATCTAAACAAAAGGCACTCAGACGAAAACAGACATAGCTACGTTTATCCTACCGTAAAACAATAAAACAAGGTACGACCTCTTCCCATGCTCCCAGGATGTAGGTGTGGATTCCAGAACAATCTGGAATGCACACCAAGCCTTTGCAGCCTGCTAAAGATCCCACATCCTATCACTACACAATTGATTATACATCTCTAAGCATATATGGTTAAATATTTCCTAATACAAATGACAATAATAAAATCTAAACCCATCACTTTTCATGGCTGAAAGCTCTCCTGTAGAGGCTAAGCCTAGGCTTGAAGCCACTGGGGTGTTCGTTGGCGGGGGTGACGCGATGTCACTGGTATGCATGAACTTGTTAAACTTGATACAGTCCAATAACTCCAGCCTTACTCATCTTGTCCTTCAGATTCTTTATTTCCAGGATTGAACATAGCAGCACAGCGGTCACAAACTGTTTGCTTCCTCCCGATCAACAACACACCTGCCGCTAATTACGCGTGCCTACCTTAAATATCTTCACAAACTCAAAATGTGACCCCTAGCACCAAACGCTTGCTGCAGTTCTTGGTGTCAGAGGTGACACACAAGGTATCGGGTTTTCGGTGCAATTACTTTTTCATATAGGACCAAGTATGTTTGGATAGCTTTTTCCCCTTGAAAACTGCCGTTTAATATTAGACATTCTTGTCTAATATTAAAAATGGATTGATCTGAAACGTGTAAGTGTGACAAATATGGAATAAGATACGAAATCAGAAAGGAGGCAAATATTTTTTCACAGCGCTATAGTCTGTAAATGATCTTTTGGCTATAGTAGATCTTTGACTTGTTCCTTTGTTAATTGTTTGTTTAAAATAGTTTTCTCTAGGTTAAGGCGTACGGTCCAGGCCTTCAGAGCAGTGGTCTGGCCGTTGGAAAACCCACTGAATTCACAGTTGATGCCAAGCAAGGAGGAAAAGCTCCTCTGAAAATTATAGCCCAGGTATATCTGGCTTTGTATATGATCACAAATATGTTAAATATATTGTATGTACCGTATTTTTCGGATTATGAGTCGCACTTAAAATCCTTTAATTATCTCAAAAATCGACAGTGCGCCTTATGTATGAATTCTGGTTGTGCTTACTGACCATGAACCGATTTTATGTAATACACGGCGCTCAAAAATCTGTCAAAAAAGGTTTTAGTACGACTTTGGTAAGCCACGAAGTCGCACCGCTTGATGGATTGTCGGAGCATTACGGCTACGTAGTCAGGAGCCTCGCGGATACGTACTGTGCTTCAACATAATATTACTGTATTGTGTGTGGATAATGACCCCAAAATGCCACCTGTTAAGAGACATGCTGACGAAGCAGATTTCAAAGTCAAGGCTGTCGGTCACGCAGTAGAACATGAGAATAGAGCAGCTGCGAGAGATTTCAACATCAATGAATCAATGGTACGGAAGTGGAGGAAGCAAGAAGAAAGAGTTGAGTAAAGTTTGACTTATCTTATCTGGCTGTTTTGTTTCGCTTAATGCGTTTTATAGTCCAGTGCGCCTCGTGTATGAAACCAGACCTGTTCATCAACAGTGCGCCTTATGGTCCGAAAAATACGCTGTGTTAAATCTGATTGAACTATAATCCCTCGTCTTCTGCACAGGATGGTGAAGTCAATTCTGTGGATGTCCAGGTTAAGGATAATAGCAACAGCACATACACCTGCACCCACACCCCACGTAAGCCTGTGAAGCACATTGTGATGGTCTCCAGGGGAGACGTTAACATCCCTGAGAGTCCATTCAGGGTGAGTATGCACTCACACACTCTCTCACTTTCACTCTGGCATGCAAGGTTTGCCTTTTCTTCTCACTGAAAAGTCTCTTGAGTTTTGGTGTTTGTGCCCACAGATGAATATCGGAGCAGGCTGTCATCCAAACAAGGTGAAGGTCTCTGACCCTGCAGTGGCAAAGACGGGCCTCAAAGCCTTCCAGCCAACATACTTCACTGAAGGTGGGCTCTGCTGCAGATCTTCCACTGGACATAGGAGAGCTTGACCTCAGCCAGCTGACAGCCCCTCTTACAACACCCTCAGGCCCAGAGGAGCCCTGCCTGCTGAAGATGCTGCGTAACGCTCACATTGGTGAGCGTCCGTCTGATAAGTGAGAAGCTTGCTAAACAGTGAGACTCATCAGAATCCAAATACTTTATTAACCCCTAAGTAAAAGACAGAGGGGGAAAGTAATAAAAGTTCAAGCGTGGAGAAAGAAGCAGGAGCAACTGAAACGGGCTGCATGCACACACAAGAATAAGCGTTGTTAACATCTGTTTTGTCTGTCTTAGGAATCTCGTTTGTTCCCAGAGAGATTGGTGAGAACCTTCTTAACATCAAGAAGAACGGCCGTCATGTTCCCAGCAGCCCAATTGCTGTTATGAGCAAGCAGTCAGGGATTGGTGATGTGAGCCGTGTGAGTGGACCGTGGCTGACCGAGGCCAGGACTTTTCAGCCTTGAGAGTTCATCATTGATGCAGGTATATGCTCAGTGAAAGCTTAGATACTGTGATATTTTTCTTTTTAAACATTCAAATAGAATATTTGTCAGTCTCATCTTGTTATATTAGGCTTCATCTGCTTGAGCCTTTCCACTGAAGGACCCAGTTAAGTGGGCATTAACACTGAGGACCAGGAGGATGGCTGGTGACACAATGTGTTGCTTTTTGAGGTCTTTTAGCCTGTTTCACTTTGTCAGACAGGTTCTATTTCACTGATTTCTTGATTCACAAGTCTGCAATTAATCAGGCCTGAGTGTGTTTAGTAACACTGAACTGAGGTTTCCAAAATTGGTTAATCACAGTTAACTCGTGATTTAACAAGAGGGGCAATTTGTTTTTACACAGGACCAGGGAGGTTTGGATCATCTTTCTCCCTAATCTATGAAATCATCATTTAAAAACTGCATTTTGTATTAACTTGTCTTATCTGTGTCTAATATTAAAATGAGTTTGATGATCTGAAACATGTAAGTGTGATAAATATGCAAACCACTAGGAAATCAGGAAGGGGGCAAACACCTTTTCACATCACTGTAGACGTGATTACAGAATACCTTTTACATCCTGGATTACAATAGGATATCCATCAACGGCAGATACTGGTCTCCATGACACACAGATACTGGAGTGGTCTGACCTGACCACACTCGCACTGCTTACCCACAAAGTGTCTAGAGAGACAGAAAAAAGCCAGAAAACAAACAAAAAACACAAAGCCAAAGAATGTCATCTGCACACTAGCATGGACAATAAACACAGACACAGTGCACCCAGTAATTTTTGAACTTCCAACCAAGTATCAAGAGCAGTACTGTCATTGTACCGGTACTGGCTGCTGTCTCATTGTTCAGAGAGCCCATCATTATGCAGAGAAAGGAATCTGTGTCTCTGGACCAAAATGACTGTACGTGTAGTGCTGTAGAAACAATACTGCCCAAAAACCTTGATGTTTCTATATGTGGAAACCTTCAAGTATGCATGTCCTCCTGTAAGGGTAAAGTAATGGGACATTTGCACTTTTTGCATGTAAGCCTGTTGGTCTTAACTGGAAGTTGCACTTGAGCTGTCTTGGCATCTTTCCTTGTTTGACTCACCAGTTTTGCCCTGAGCTGAATCGCTGCCTCCTTCTCTGTTGTGGTACTCAGCGGTGACTAACATGTTGTAACGTGTATCTGGCTGCAATGACTCCAGCATCACCTGCTTCTCTCCACCAGGGACCAGCACCTGCAGACAACAAACAACACTATCATCCCAACACAGTCAGAACTCATTTAAAGTTTTGGGACTTATGGAATTTCTGGAATTCTGACACATGACAGCCGGCTGAAGGCCAGAAGAGGTGAAGATGTAATGACTACGACCCACTCACAGTGTGATCCTGGCTATCAGCTCCAGTTAAAGCCATGTAGGACATGTGATACTGGAGGACATGAGCATTGGGAGGTACCCAGCTGATCACCATGCTGACGGCAGTCTCATCAGAAACCGTGAGGCTGGTTGGGCCTCCACCAGACACTGCAGCAACATCATAGAAGAGATAAAGTACCACAGCTAATGACACTTAACCCTCACTTTGTTCCTTTAAAGGAGGAAATTATTTTGGCAGCAGAGCAAAGTGTTTTTATAGAAAATAAATGTAAAGTATAACAGAGAATTTGATACTTTGATTTGATACTTTAACCTCACTACATTTATTTCATAGCTCAGAGTTCTAGTTATTCAAAGATGAGAATTTAGATGTGAAATTTAACCTTTAAGTGACTAGTACTTTGACAACTGCCATCAATTACACAATGAAGTTCATTTACGTACAGGTTATTGTATTAGTAATGCTATATTGTACATAGAGACAAAATATGACATGAAGGGCTACTGACCACAGAAAAGTAAAAGCTAACTGGGCCTAAAGACTAACGGGAGACAAACAAGCTTTCTGTGATTCTATATGTGTTTTTGTGGTAATCTTGGATATCTTAGGTTGTCTCATTACTGTCATATATGTCCTATCATTAAAACACTGGCTTCTAACAACTAACAGTGTCTCAAAAATAATTTCATAAATAAACAAATAATATGGATGCATGACTCAAATGCATGACTTTTAACTTGTGTATTTTTTAGGCTGAACACTGCTGCTAATGTGACTTAGCACATTAGCATTGACTGTCTGAGAAATTAGTTACCCTAAGGTCAGAAGGAGGAGGCACCTTCACTAGAAGAAAAGAATAATGTGTACGGGAATTTTTTAAAAATGACAAAGCTACATTTTGACATCTTTCATTATTAATAACATTTACAGTACTGTGCAAAAGTCGTGAGCCACACGATGAAGTATTTCTTTGGACATTATCTGGTTTTTCCACTCCTTTTTAGTCCAGTTCTTGTACCTGACCATTTTCTGAGTAATGTTTTTGTTTGTTTGTTTTTTGTTTGTGTAAACACTTTGCACTGACCATTATTGGAGAACTAAAAAGCACCTAAGTCGAGGAATGTGTGTGCACATAACAGAAAACTTGGGAAAGAACCAATTTTAAATCTTTAAGCACTTTGTTACTAGCAGCCTGTCACAAAAACACATTTTGTATAGTGTTTTTTTTTTTTTTATCTTGTGAATAAAATGTATACAAATGTGTGTGATTAATCACAATGTGTTAGTGTGTAATCACCCTGAGACATGCATGCCTGTCTGCTAGCATCAGATCTAAAGCCATTTCTGATTTGGAGATGCAGCCTGCAGATTCTGTCCAGATTATCCCAGCTCTCGTCACTAAACATCCAGTCTTCACTTATCAAATGTGTAAAATTCAAGGCTGGTCCTTAAAAGCTCCCAACAACGCAAAAACTGCATAGCCACACAAGTCCCAGCGTTTCCCACCGCAGCAGCTGTGAAAAGAAAGTGGAGAAAGGATGAATGAGTCTGTGCTTATCGCTCTCCCCCAAGCTGGCGTTGTTCTTGGTAGCCATGACAACGGAGATAGTCCCAGCTTTATAAATAAAGGCCCCAACACCCCAAAAAAGAAAAATACATCGGGATTCCCTGCGCAGACCAGGAATCCCACTAGCAGACCGAAGCTACAGAGAGGATTTGGAGTGAGTGAGAATCGAACTGGTGCCTGTCTGTGCTTCAACCTGCCAGGGGCCGGAAAGTGCTCTGCGCCATCTGCCGGGCTGTAGAATTAGTGCAAATTTGATATATTTGACTTCTCTGTTTTGTTCTCTCTGAATTACTTTTGAAAAGGAAAAATAATAATTTTAATGTGAGGCAAAACATGTATGGTGCTCGGTAAAGATGACACGCCGACCCACTTCTTCTTTTTTTTTTTTTTTTGAGAAAGTTTGTTTTCATATTAAACCAGTGTCAGTGACGTCATTCTACGCGACTACCACAGGTAAAGAAAAGCCTGAATCTGTAGATCTTTTTCTTTTATTTTTTGTTGTCTAAAACACAAGAGATAAAAAAAAAAAACCCACAGGGAAACATAGGAAATAATGTTTTGTGAGGCAATGACTTGTTGGCACAAGAAGAGTGGTCCTTGGTAGCCATGACAACAAGGAGGTCTGTTTGTTTGTGGCAGGTAAAAGAAAAAAAAGAAAGAAAAGAAAAAAGTCAGGGGAAGCCCAGGCTGAACAAGGTTCATCCCTTAGAATTTTCACTCCAAGATCACCTGCCTGGACCTCCCCCTAGCAGGTGAACATACAGAGCCAGGTGAACCGAGGGCTCGAACCCGGGCCTGTATGTTACTAACCTGCTAGCCCGCCACATGTCGCCACATGACGGGCTATGAGAATGGGAAAAATTCTTCTATTTAAAGAACACTACGTGCACATCCCGTGACCAGCCTTTTCCATTAGTTGGAGACCACACATTTTTGCACTCAAATACTCACCAAATTTTACACACTCACACCTGGTTTTTTTTGCCTGCACACCATTTATTTCTCAACAACCACTCCTTTTTCATCTCTGTTACCTTGCCTTTATTACATATTTATTACATCCTCTTAGCTAGCATCAATGACTGGACAAAAGAGCAACACAGTGCTTTTCTCATCATTTCTTTAGTCACGCTCAAGTCATTCACCTCTACGGATTAGCTAAACCAACTTTACAAAACAAGTTTCCCCGAAGAGCCCACTTCTCATCTTAGCTGCCTAGATTTCAGGACCTAGCTAAGGACAGTGGCCACAAACACATTTAACTTACCGAAAAATAGCTGCGGGGCCTCAGTCTGTCTGTGGGGCATAGCTAGACTGGCCATCGGGCATACTGGGTATTTGCCGGGTGGGCCGATGGTAATTTTTCGTTTTAAATGGGCCGATGTTTTGTTGTTGTTGTCTTTTTTTTCTTAACCGTGTAAACAGTGAAAGGTGGCGGATTGGACAGATGCTGGCAGACGTGTAAAAATAACTCAATTGTTTGGTAGTGGCTGTGGTGGAGCTTTCACAGCTTCAGTAAAATTAGCAAGTGGTGGAAGCCAGCAGGTGGATGGGGGAAAGGGGAGGCGGAGGTGGAGAGACCCAAGGCGGCCGCGGGTCCGACTGTCAGGTGAAATGAGCTTCAGGTAAGAAGTTATGACCTGCAGTCTATCTGGGTCAAACCAAGTTTAGGTGTAGTTTATTTTCGTTGTGCTAACTTTTTACAGTCAGTTACAATAACTCGTACTGTGTACTAGCTAGCATGATGGAGTTTCTATACAGTTGGGTGGGTGCTATATGTTACTGGTGAACTTTATTTTATTCATATGGTTAGTTAGTAGAGTTGCCTACCATCCTGTAAAAAACGGAATCCTCTGGTATTCAGAGTTAATATTACATGTTTCGTATTGAGCTGAAAATACACGGATTTGTCCCATACTTCAGCTACAATTTAAAAAAAGACAAAAAGCTGGAGTTATTCTGTGTCTTTACGCTGTCAGCTGCCTCTTCTTCTCTCATTCTCCCCCCTCCCTCTCCTGCTGCTACTTCAATCATGAAACTGATCAATGATCAGCTGATCAGCGTTTCTGCCGCAAGTCCCGTCTTTCTTGCTTGTTTATCTCCCGCTTTGCGCCAGAAAGAGGAAACTAGCGGAGGTCGTGTTAAACAGCAGAAGCGCCTTTAAACTTGATAAGCTGTTGTTAGAATTGATTTAATATTACTTTCTAGTATCAGCTGATGTTTGTTGGAGCCATAAAAGCTGCTGGTTTTCTGGTGAGAGGGAAACATAAAAAGGCCAGGTAGAGCATTAACAGGGAAAGGGGGGCACAAAGAAATACTTTTCTTTCTTATTCTCATTTAAAATTTCTAGCTTTTAATAAATAATTATCCAAATCTTACAACCAAAGTTTTCATCTGATGTCAAATGTATAGAAATCCATTATTGTACATAGTAAGTTTTTTTCAGGGTCCCAACATAATTTCTTCAGAAGAAAGTACTGTACATGATGCCAGTATTTTCCCACATTTTCTAGATACTGTACTAGTACTTTGTGTAAAATGCCATCAAAAAGTCAGTTAAGTTTTATTCTTTCTCACCTGTCTTTCTGTCTCCTTTCACTTTTAAAAGGTTGCCATCCATTCATTAACTTCCGCTTATCCTTTCCAGGGTCGCGGGGGGCGCTGGAGCCTATCCCAGCTATCACAGGGCGAGAGGCAGGGTACACCCTGGACAGGTCGCCAGTCTGTCGCAGGGCCAACACACAGGAACAAACAACCATTCGCACTCACACCTAGTGACAATTTGGATTATCCAATTAACCTATCCCCACAAGCTGCATGTCTTTGGACGGTGGGAGGAAGCCGGAGTACCCGGAGGGAACCCACGCAAACACGGGGAGAACATGCAAACTCCACACAGAAAGACCCCGGCCTGATGTTGGAATTGAACTCAGGAGCTTCTTGCTGTGCGGCAACAGTGCTAACCACCGTGCTGCCACGGTGGCAAAGGTTGCCATGTTAGAAAAACATATTTTGCCCTGCCATGCTGTTTATTGATGTGGTAAATAAATAGTTTATGAAAATATCACTAAATCTGTCATTTATTATTTTTAATATTCAGTAATGGTCATGTCTCACCTCTAGTCTTCTCTGTCTTAATTTCAGGTTTCCACCATATGTTGTAGATCGTTCAGGAAGTTAACTCAACCAGTCTTTGGGTTTCGGCTAAGTACTGTTTAGAATAGCAGAATAGGGAGGATGGTGTAGGTTTAAGTTTATTAGATTGATACATATGTACCAACAAGACAGTGTACATCACTGTCACAACGACGTTTGTTTTCATTCAAAGGCTTTATGGAACTTTGACAGGAGGGCCACGCCCGATTTCCTCTGTCATCCACGTCATACTTAGATCCTCCTCAATCTGTGTACATACGCCGCCTCTAAACCCCCGATAGTGCCAGTGTCAGTTAGTGAGTCAGTAAAATACTGACTCACTAACAGGGTTAGTCTGTTCTGGGATGAGTGTGGTAGTTAACCCTCATTTAACACATCCCTCTCTGCTCCTCTAGCTCGCTCTATCTCACTGAGAATCAGAAAGCCTTGACATTTACTGCTATTAACTTTACACTCTTGTTGTAAAGACGCAAAGAAAACACAGTGAAAAGGTTAGAAGGACGTAAGGAAAAAGAATGAATGAATGGTTTAATAGAAGGAAAGAAGTTAAAGGGACTACATATTCAAAGGTCTTATTTCTGATACTACCCCATGAAAATATTTGCTCTGTGTGCCGTGCTGCAGCTGCTACATTTGGCTTCGGATTCACTTTTTGGCGCCTACGCCTCTCGAGATGTGTTAATGCAGAAAGGTATTGAAAAAGTCTGGTCAACCAACCAGCAGTCTGTCTGCTGTGTCGTATGAAATGCGTGGAAGGAGAGGTACCAACTGTCTGTTACATATAGATGAAAAATAAAGCTCTGACGTGACCTCGGGTCAGCCAGCCTGACGGTCAGAGAAACAGAAACGTGTTGGATTGTGGATCTCTGAGCTGCACATCAAAGATGCACCTATGCACAGATCAAGTCTCAAATCTACCTCATATACATCTGTGTGTGTTTTTCTGTTGATGCCTTTCAAACAAAACTAGCCATGATATTTTCCACCTCAGACAATTAATATCAGTTAACCACGCCCCCTTTCAGATTTGTTCACCAAAAGAAAAGAAAAAAAAAAACGTCATTAACGCTGTTTATTATTTGTCAGACCAGTTTCATTTTCATACTTTGTAAATATCTATGTTGTATGGAGCTTGAACTAAAATGTAAATATGTTTACTGTATTTGTAATAATTATAATCCATTCGCTGTACAGCATAGATGTGTCAAGCAGATATCCTAATTCTGTGTATGGTAATCTTGCACCATTGAACTGTTAGTGAATGAGGCAACAATAAAAGTGGGAAACGTGCATTAGCAGATCAAGTGCTGCCTGCTTATTTCCTGCTTTATTTGAGCTTCTGCTGTAGTTTATTATGTGCTTTTAGCCCCAAGAAACCACCCTTTTACTGTGGCGCACAACAAGATCTTCTGATGTTTGGTGTCATCTTCCTGTGATCTCCTGTGAACAGGTGGATTAATTCATTTCAAGTTTATGTATGTAGCACCAAATCACAGCAGTCGCTGAATATTGTAAAGACTCTAGAATAATTATGGAGGCACAACATTTAAAGCTCCCATCCTTCCATCCCACAGACCTAAAAGTTAGTTATATGATGAACAGCCCCGTGTTTGTTTACTTGATTTGTAAAATGCAAAGTGGTGACTTTTTCTCTTCAAGTACGTCCTCATATGGAGACAGTTTTTTTAATGGCCCAAAACAAGTCATTGTTTACAAAAATGCACATTTTATTGGGCAAAATGAGGTAAACAGTGAAGAAAAGTATAAGAAAACAGAGCATAGGATCTCCGGAGACTGTGGCAACTAGAATTATTGTATACATGTGTGTGTATTAAGGACTGACACAGACAAAGAATGAATCAGACAATGAAGCAATGTCCTTTTTAAATGTTTATTTATAAACAGGATAAAACCATTCAAGTATTGAGTCATGAATAAAACATCAACCTCTGATCTGCTAATTGGGAAACAGAGGATGTCAGTGTATTTTTCAATGCTAGTCCAAATTGGGTGAGATGACTTTACATTTGAATAGATTGGATTACAAGTTATATTTGGTTTTAATTGAATGAGTTCAATTTGATTTAAATCAAGCCAATTCACAACATATAAACTTGAAATATATGGTAAGATAAAGGTTGTGCAATAATACAGAGAAAGCCCCAACAATCAAATGACCCCCTATGAGCAAGAACTTGGCAACAGTGGGAAGGAAAAACTCCATTTTCGGCAGAACCAGAATCAGGGAGGGGCCATCTGCCTCCACCGGTTGGGGTAAGAAAATGAAACTAAACTATAGGAAGACAAAGAGGAAAGATGTTCATGATATATATCAAACTTTCCGCTAGCCTTGACTAAAATATTGTTTTTGACAGGAAAGTATTGTTTCATTCATGTTTATTCCACGAGGTGGACAGCAGGAATAAAACAAACCAGATACTAAGAAATAAAGTAAACAATGAAACTTTCTTGATATGCTAAAATTCCCACTGAGACTGGATAAGATTATTCTAAAACTGGTCAAAATACAATTCTCTTCATGCACAGAAATCCCACCCAGTCCCACAACCCAGGACGAATATTCCTTGTGTGTTCTTGAGCTGGACAGAAATTCCTCTTGCTGAGCGGGGTCCACGCCAGCCTCGTGTCAGGCAGACGAGGAGCCTCCTGTCCCAGTCTCGTCCGTCCACTGGGCCCATCACATCCCAGCCCAGTTCGCATTCTGCATTGGAGTCCGTCACTCGATACCACCGCGGCTCCCCTCACGTCATCACCTGTAAGTAAAAACAAATAGGAGCCAGAACCATCATCCCGGAATCTGCCCTGGCTTATAGCCATGGCGACCCTCTCCCAACACGGCTGCACCCAGTGAACAACAGTGAGACGCTGCTGACAAATGCAGGCAGTGGTATACATCTGCCCTGATGTCAATCACACACGTTGTCTCCTACTGTCGCCGTTCCTGCTGTCGGGACTGGGTCACCACATCACGCTGACCGGTCTCCAGACGAGGCGTCGCACCCCCCACGATCACGCAGCGGCTCCCTCTTTTCCACCTGGCCTTCATGCGTTCCTCTTCCAATCTAGGGCCTCTCTCCTTCCAGTGCTCAGCTTGCTTCCTTTTAATACGACCTATAAAACAGCTGAAAGGACACCTCTGGACACACCTATGCCTCAACATGTGATCACTATCAGCTAATTTTTCCAATGCCCAGCTAATCCACAGTGGATTAAAACAACGTAGAATGACACACTAAAAACATGCGATACAAACAGAATAAAATCATGCAAATAAAAACTACACTCACAAATAGATACTAAAATCAGAAGAAAACCAAGATAAACAATGAATACAAAATTTCTACTGTGTGCAACTCTTTCAGTCTTTGAATATTTTTCATTTCTTACAATCAGAATTCTCCAATAGATTTGTAGAAGAAAATTATTTTCTTTCATGCATCACCAACTGAACCTTTTATGTTAACGTCTCAAGCTCCAGCCTAACCTCATTGAATTTTGCTTAGCAAAGTACTTTTCAGCTCTAATAATTAGTAAGATTATATTTCTTATCATCTGTTGGTCGTCTGACCTGATAAACTTCAATGAACATTATAACACAGGAGTGATTGTCTCTAAAAATGGGCTCCTGCACGCTTGCAGACATTTTTCCATCACAACTTATGGATGATGAAGGATTTGATTAAAGCCGTGAAACATTACTGATAACCTTCATGTGATGTTACATTAAAGCCAATTTTTATTAAAATCAGGGACTTTTCTAACTGACCTCTGACCTTTGAGCAGTAGTGTGTACTGTATGCTTGTATGTAACTGTATCTGACCTGGATTTTATCACCAGTTTCAAATAAGAATCTTCTTTAAAGTCTGTCTTTCAATACAAATGAAGTTAAACTTTATCAAGGCTGATGGTAAACTGTCCCTAACAAGTCCACTTTATTGCGTGCTCATTGACTTTCTCCTATCAGACTGTTTAACAAGCCCACTTTATACATGCTTATTAATCTATCACGCTTATCAGTGGCTCATGGTTGCTTAAAGCCTGTGTCTGATAGACTAGATTTACTGACCCTGCGTAAATTTGCGTAAATTCCCCTGAACCTAACACCTCCTAGCACCCCGCTGAGAGGCCTTCAGCTCCATTGTTCTCCTGCTTTTGTTGTGCAAATATACCCTTCCCCAACCCCCAACCATGAGAGATTCAGGAGACAAGAGAGAACCAGGAGAAGGTCTGTCCTTCCAATCGTTGTCAGACTCACAACAAAGTACCTGCAGCCTACAATACACCATATTAGTAGTAGCTTTTATGTGCACTATTATGCAAAATTAGTTCTTGTCAATCCTTGTCACTACATTGCATGCCTGTCCATAAACATATATACACAGAGTTGTACATATATTTATATATCCACATACATATATATGTCATGAGTTTCTTCTCTGAAGTTGCTCTATTTCTCTTCAGGTTTCTCTCAGACCAAGATTGAATGTGATGACAAGGGTGATGGATGGTGTGACATGTGCTGCTGGCCCACAGAACCAGGTGAGTATGCTGTCCATGTGCTCTGCAACAATGAGGACATCCAACACTCTCAGTTAAGATCAGTTTTCACGATTGTTGCCTCAAGATCATGGTGGTGGGCTTGTGATGGACACACTTTTCATGGCTGAAAGCTCTCCTGTAGAGGCTAAGCCTAGGCTTGAAGCCACTGGGGTGTTCGTTGGCGGGGTGACGCGATGTCACTGGTATGCATGAACTTATTAAAGTTGATACAGTCCAATAACTCCAGCCTTACTCATCTTGTCCTTCAGATTCTTTATTTCCAGGATTGAACATAGCAGCACAGCGGTCACAAACTGTTTGCTTCCTCCCGATCAAAAACACACCTGCCGCTTATTACGCGTGTCTACCTTAAATATCTTCACAAACTCAAAATGTGACCCCTAGCACCAAACGCTTGCTGCAGTTCTTGGTGTCAGAGGTGACACACAAGGTATCGGGTTTTCGGTGCAATTACTTTTTCATATAGGACCAAGTATGTTTGGATAGCTTTTTCCCCTTGAAAACTGCCGTTTAATATTAGACATTCTTGTCTAATATTAAAAATGGATTGATCTGAAACTGTCAGCCGGTGATCAGCTGATCGCCAGCTAATCACGGGGCCGGGTTTAAAAGGGAGACGCCACCCACCTGTTCGCCGCTCAGACATCGTTCTCCTCATGTCAGAAGCTCCAACTCTTTGCCGACGTCAGTGTCCTTCTGATTCAGCAACCGTGAGTGTTTTCCCTCTCGATTCTTTTTCTGTAACGCCAGTCCGAAGCCACGCTTCGTGCACTGACCGTTACTAGATTAACTGCGTGTCTGTTCCTACCCATCGCTAGCCTTCCCCGCGTTTGGGTCTAACCAGCACGCCACACGGGCACGCCGAATTACCGTGCGTAGTCCGCCCGTTCGTGACAGAAACGTGTAAGTGTGACAAATATGGAATAAGATACGAAATCAGAAAGGAGGCAAATATTTTTTCACAGCGCTATAGTCTGTAAATGATCTTTTGGCTATAGTAGATCTTTGACTTGTTCCTTTTTTAATTGTTTGTTTAAAATAGTTTTCTCTAGGTTAAGGCGTACGGTCCAGGCCTTCAGAGCAGTGGTCTGGCCGTTGGAAAACCCACTGAATTCACAGTTGATGCCAAGCAAGGAGGAAAATCTCCTCTGAAAATTATAGCCCAGGTATATCTGGCTTTGTATATGATCACAAATATGTTAAATATATTGTATGTACCGTATTTTTCGGATTATGAGTCGCACTTAAAATTCAATTCAATTCAATTCAATTTTATTTATATAGCGCCAAATCACAACAAAAGTCGCCTCAAGGCGCTTCATAGATACAGAGAAAAACCCAACAATCATATGACCCCCTATGAGCAAGCACTTTGGCGACAGTGGGAAGGAAAAACTCCCTTTTAACAGGAAGAAACCTCCGGCAGAACCAGGCTCAGGGAGGGGCGGCCATCTGCTGCGACCGGTTGGGGTGAGAGAAGGAAGACAGGATAAAAGACATGCTGTGGAAGAGAGACAGAGGTTAATAGCAGATATGATTCAACACAGAGAGGTCTGTTAATACATAGTGAGCGAGAAAGGTGACTGGAAAGGAAAAACTCAATGCATCATGGGAATCCCCCGGCAGCCTACATCTATTGCAGCATAACTAAGGGAGGATTCAGGGTCACCTGGTCCAGCCCTAACTATATGCTTTAGCAAAAAGGAAAGTTTTAAGCCTAATCTTAAAAGTAGAGATAGTGTCTGTCTCCCGAATCCAAACTGGAAGCTGGTTCCACAGAAGAGGGGCCTGAAAACTGAAGGCTCTCCCTCCCATTCTACTTTTAAATACTCTAGGAACAACAAGTAGGCCTGCAGAGCGAGAGCGAAGTGCTCTAATAGGGTGATATGGTACTACAAGGTCATTAAGATAAGATGGGGCCTGATTATTTACGACCTTGTATGTGAGGAGCAGGATTTTGAATTCAATTCTGGATTTAACAGGAAGCCAATGAAGGGAAGCCAAAACAGGAGAAATATGCTCTCTCTTTCTAGTCCCTGTCAGTACTCTTGCTGCAGCATTTTGGATTAGCTGAAGGCTTTTCAGTGAGTTTTTTGGACATCCTGATAATAATGAATTGCAGTTGTCCAGCCTGGAAGTAATAAATGCATGAACTAGTTTTTCAGCGTCACTCTGAGACAGGATATTTCTAATTTTAGAGATGTTGCGCAGATGGAAGAACGCAGTCTTACATATTTGTTTAATATGTGCGTTGAAGGACATATCCTGGTCAAAAATGACTCCAAGGTTCCTCACAGTGTTACTGGAGGCCAAGGTAATGCCATCCAGAGTAAGAATCTGGTTAGATACCATATTTCTAAGCTTTTCAGCGCCGAGTACAATGACCTCAGTTTTATCTGAGTTAAGAAGCAGAAAGTTAGCGGCCATCCAGGTCTTTATGTCTTTAAGACATTCCTGCAGTTTAACTAATTGGTGTGTGTTATCTGGCTTCATGGACAGATAGAGCTGGGTGTCATCTGCATAGCAGTGAAAATGTATGCTATGTCTTCTAATGATGCTGCCTAAGGGAAGCATGTATAATGTAAACAGGATTGGTCCTAGCACTGAACCCTGTGGAACTCCATAATTAACCTCAGTGTGTGAAGAGGACTCTCCATTTACATGCACAAATTGGAGTCTATTAGATAGATATGATACAAACCACTGCAGTGCAATACCTGTAATACCTACAGCATGTTCTAATCGCTCTAATAGGATATTATGGTCAACAGTATCGAATGCTGCACTAAGGTCAAGAAGGACAAGCACAGAGATGAGTCCACTGTCAGAGGCCATAAGAAGATCATTTGTAACCTTCACTAAAGCTGTTTCTGTGCTGTGATGAACTCTGAAACCTGACTGAAACTCTTCAAATAAACCATTCCTCTGCAGATGATCTGTTAGCTGTTTGACAACTACTCTTTCAAGGATTTTTGATATGAAAGGAAGGTTGGAGATTGGCCTATAATTAGCTAAGACTGCTGGGTCTAGAGATGGCTTTTTGAGTAAAGGTTTAACTGCAGCCACCTTGAAGGCCTGTGGTACATAGCCGATTATTAGAGATAGGTTGATCATATATAAGATCGAAGAATTAATCAATGGCAGGACTTCTTTGAGCAGTTTTGTAGGAATGGGGTCTAAAAGACACGTTGATGGTTTGGAGGAAGTAATTGTTGAAGTTAACTCAGAAAGATCAATTGGAGAAAAAGAGTCTAACTTAACATCAATGGTACTAAGAGTAGCTGTAGATAATATTACATCTGTGGGATGATTATTGGTAATTTTTTCTCTAATGATAAAAATTTTATTTGTGAAGAAGTTCATGAAGTCATCACTAGTTAACGTTAAAGGGATGGTTGGCTCAAAAGAGCTCTGACTTTTTGTCAGCCTGGCTACAGTGCTGAAGAGAAACCTGGGGTTGTTCTTATTTTCTTCAATCAGTGATGAGTAGTAAGCTGTTCTGGCTTTGCGGAGGGCTTTCTTATAAAGCAACAAACTATTTCTCCAGGCTAAATAATGATCCTCTAAATTTGTGACACGCCATTTCCTCTCCAGATTACGAGTCATCTGCTTTAGGGTACGTGTTTGAGAATTATACCACGGGGTCAGGTACTTCTGATTAGAGACCTTAGTTTTCACTGGAGCTACAGTATCCAGAGTCATACGTAGTGAGGAGGTGAAATTATTAACAAGATAATCGACCTCTGTTGGGGTAGCGTTTAGATAGCTGCTCTGCTCAGTGTTGGTACAGGGCATTGACGATGATAACAGTGGCTGGATTATATTCTTAAACTTAGTTACAGCGCTTTCAGAAAGACATCTACTTTGATAAAGTCTACTCTCCACTGCTGCGTAATCAATTATTGTAAATGTAAATGTTATCAAGAAATGATCAGACAGGAGAGGGTTTTCAGGAAACACTGTTAAATGTTCAGTTTCTATGCCATATGTTAAAACAAGATCTAGAGTGTGATTAAAGTGGTGGGTGGGTTCTTTTACATTTTGAGAGAAACCAATTGAGTCTAACAACAGATTAAATGCCATGTTGAGGATGTC
The DNA here is from genome assembly GCF_056152115.1 of Neolamprologus brichardi. Lineage (NCBI taxonomy): Eukaryota > Metazoa > Chordata > Actinopteri > Cichliformes > Cichlidae > Neolamprologus > Neolamprologus brichardi. The sequence goes on from NC_142116.1 coordinate 20,569,288, forward strand.
ATTTTTAGCATCAACATGGATGTTAAAATCACCCACAATAATTATTTTATCTGAGCTCAGAACTAAATTAGATATAAAGTCTGAGAAATCAGACAGAAACTCTGTGTAAGGCCCAGGTGGACGATAGATGATAACAAGTAAGACTGGTTTCTGAGTTTCACAGCTGGGGTGGACAATGTTAAGCATCAGGCTTTCAAATGAATTAAAAGTCTGTCTTGGTCTTTCATTAATTAATAGACTGGTGTGAAAAATTGCTGCTACACCGCCCCCTCGACCTGTGCTTCGAGACTTCTGGTAGTTAGAATGACTCGGGGGTGTTGATTCATTTAAACTAACATAATCATCCTGCTGCAACCAGGTTTCTGTAAGACAGAGTAAATCAATTTGTTGATCAATTATTAAGTCATGTACTAACAGAGACTTGGAGGAGAGAGACCTAATATTTAATAATCCACATTTCACTGTTTTACTCTTTGGTTCAGATGTGGATACTGTATTGTTCTTTCTTTGTAAATGTTTAAGTTGTTTGTTGCTGGTTTTTAGTTTGTTTTTTGTCTTTTTGGAAGCAGACACAGTCTCTATGGAGATGGGTTTTTGGGGGGGTAGCAGGAGGAGGGAAGCTGCAGAGAGGCGTGTAAGACTGCAACTCTGCTTCCTGGTCCCAACTCTGGATAGTCATATTTTGAGGGGTTTAATAAATTTGTCCATATTTCTAGAAATGAGAGCTGCTCCATCCAAAGTGGGATGGATGCCATCTCTCCTAACAAGACCAGGTTTCCTCCAGAAGGTTTGCCAATTATCTATGAAGCCCACATCATTTCTGGGACACCACTCAGACAGCCAGCAATTTAAGGAGAACATGCAGCTAAACATGTCACTCCTGGTCTGATTGGGGAGGGGACCAGAGAAAACTACAGAGTCCGACATTGTTTTGGCAAAGTTGCACACCGATTCAATATTGATTTTAGTGACCTCCGATTGGCGTAACCGGGTGTCATTACTGCCGACGTGAATTATGATTTTACTGAATTTACGTTTACCCTTAGCCAGCAGTTTTAAATTTCCTTCAATGTCGCCTGCTCTGGCCCCTGGAAGACAATTGACTATGGTTGCCGGTGTCTCTAGCTTCACATGTCTGAGAACAGAATCACCAATTACCAGAGTTTGACCCCCAGCGGGTGTGTCACCGAGTGGGGAAAAACGGTTAGACACATGAACGGGTTGGTGGTGTACCTGGGGCTTCTGTTTAGGACTATGCTTCCTCCTCACCGTTACCCAGCCGCCCTCTTTCCGCAGCTGCTTGGGATCTGCCGGGGAACAGCTAGCGGGGCCTACGCTATCTTCGGCTGCACCAGCTACAGGGGCCTGGCTAGCTAAGGGTGAGTGAAGGGTGCGAAGCCGAGTCTCCAGATCAGTAATCCTGGCCTCCAGAGCTGCAAATATGCTACATTTGTTACAGATATCATTACTGCTAAAGGAGGCCGAGGAGTAACTAAACATCTGACACAATGAGCAAGAAAGTGCAGAAGGGACAGGTGAAGTAGCCATGGTGCTAACGAGTCGGCTACGAGCTAAGCTAACGAAACAGTAAAGAGACAGTGAGTGAATACTTTGGCTATAAATTAGGTAGTGAGTACACAGAAAGTGTGCTTCGGATGAAGCACGTGAAGATTATACTATGAAAAAAAAGAATGTATTTAAAAGTTGTTAATTAAACTGCTAAGCACATAAGCTACTCAGAAACACCACTGTGTTTGAGCAGGAACAGGAAGTGATACTATACCACAGAGCGAGCGAACACCAAGTGACAGCGCCACCGACCAACATCAAGAAGAACGGCCGTCATGTTCCCAGCAGCCCAATTGCTGTTATGATCAAGCAGTCAGGGATTGGTGATGTGAGCCGTGTGAGTGGACCGTGGCTGACCGAGGCCAGGACTTTTCAGCCTTGAGAGTTCATCATTGATGCAGGTATATGCTCAGTGAAAGCTTAGATACTGTCATATTTTTCTTTTTAAACATTCAAATAGAATATTTGTCAGTCTCATCTTGTTATATTAGGCTTCATCTGCTTGAGCCTTTCCACTGAAGGACCCAGTTAAGTGGGCATTAACACTGAGGACCAGGAGGATGGCTGGTGACACGATGTGTTGCTTTTTGAGGTCTTTTAGCCTGTTTCACTTTGTCAGACAGGTTCTATTTAACTGATTTCTTGATTCACAAGTCTGCAATTAATCAGGCCTGAGTGTGTTTAGTAACACTGAACTGAGGTTTCCAAAATTGGTTAATCACAGTTAACTCGTGATTTAACAAGAGGGGCAATTTGTTTTTACACAGGACCAGGGAGGTTTGGATCATCTTTCTCCCTAATCTATGAAATCATCATTTAAAAACTGCATTTTGTATTAACTTGTCTTGTCTGTGTCTAATATTAAAATGAGTTTGATGATCTGAAACATGTAAGTGTGATAAATATGCAAACCACTAGGAAATCGGGAAGGGGGCAAACACCTTTTCACATCACTGTAGACGTGATTACAGAATACCTTTTAGTGATTACAGAATACCTTTTACATCCTGGATTACAATAGGATATCCATCAACGGCAGATACTGGTCTCCATGACACACAGATACTGGAGTGGTCTGACCTGACCACACTCGCACTGCTTACCCACAAAGTGTCTAGAGAGACAGAAAAAAGCCAGAAAACAAACAAAAAACACAAAGCCAAAGAATGTCATCTGCACACTAGCATGGACAATAAACGCAGACACAGTGCACCCAGTAATTTTTGAACTTCCAACCAAGTATCAAGAGCAGTACTGTCATTGTACCGGTACTGGCTGCTGTCTCATTGTTCAGAGAGCCCATCATTATGCAGAGAAAGGAATCTGTGTCTCTGGACCAAAATGACTGTACGTGTAGTGCTGTAGAAACAATACTGCCCAAAAACCTTGATGTTTCTATATGTGGAAACCTTCAAGTATGCATGTCCTCCTGTAAGGGTAAAGTAATGGGACATTTGCACTTTTTGCATGTAAGCCTGTTGGTCTTAACTGGAAGTTGCACTTGAGCTGTCTTGGCATCTTTCCTTCTTTGACTCACCAGTTTTGCCCTGAGCTGAATCGCTGCCTCCTTCTCTGTTGTGGTACTCAGCGGTGACTAACATGCTGTAACGTGTATCTGGCTGCAGTGACTCCAGCATCACCTGCTTCTCTCCACCAGGGACCAGCACCTGCAGACAACAAACAACACTATCATCCCAACACAGTCAGAACTCATTTAAAGTTTTGGGACTTATGGAATTTCTGGAATTCTGACACATGACAGCCGGCTGAAGGCCAGAAGAGGTGAAGATGTAATGACTACGACCCACTCACAGTGTGATCCTGGCTATCAGCTCCAGTTAAAGCCATGTAGGACATGTGATACTGGAGGACATGAGCATTGGGAGGTACCCAGCTGATCACCATGCTGACGGCAGTCTCATCAGAAACCGTGAGGCTGGTTGGGCCTCCACCAGACACTGCAGCAACATCATAGAAGAGATAAAGTACCACAGCTAATGACACTTAACCCTCACTTTGTTCCTTTAAAGGAGGAAATTATTTTGGCAGCAGAGCAAAGTGTTTTTATAGAAAATAAATGTAAAGTATAACAGAGAATTTGATACTTTGATTTGATACTTTAACCTCACTACATTTATTTCATAGCTCAGAGTTCTAGTTATTCAAAGATGAGAATTTAGATGTGAAATTTAACCTTTAAGTGACTAGTACTTTGAGAACTGCCATCAATTTCACAATGAAGTTCATTTACGTACAGGTTATTGTATTAGTAATGCTATATTGTACATAGAGACAGAATATGACATGAAGGGCTACTGACCACAGAAAAGTAAAAGCTAACTGGGCCTAAAGACTAACGGGAGACAAACAAGCTTTCTGTGATTCTATTTGTGTTTTTGTGGTAATCTTGGATATCTTAGGTTGTCTCATTACTGTCATATATGTCCTATCATTAAAACACTGGCTTCTAACAACTAACAGTGTCTCAAAAATAATTTCATAAATAAACAAATAATATGGATGCATGACTCAAATGCATGACTTTTAACTTGTGTATTTTTTAGGCTGAACACTGCTGCTAATGTGACTTAGCACATTAGCATTGACTGTCTGAGAAATTAGTTACCCTAAGGTCAGAAGGAGGAGGCACCTTCACTAGAAGAAAAGAATAATGTGTACGGGAATTTTTTAAAAATGACAAAGCTACATTTTGACATCTTTCATTATTAATAACATTTACAGTACTGTGCAAAAGTCGTGAGCCACACGCTGAAGTATTTCTTTGGACATTATCTGGTTTTTCCACTCCTTTTTAGTCCAGTTCTTGTACCTGACCATTTTCTGAGTAATTGTTTTTGTTTGTTTGTTTTTTGTTTGTGTAAACACTTTGCACTGACCATTATTGGAGAACTAAAAAGCACCTAAGTCGAGAAATGTGTGTGCACATAACAGAAAACTTGGGAAAGAATCAATTTTAAATCTTTAAGCACTTTGTTACTAGCAGCCTGTCACAAAAACACATTTTGTATAGTGTTTTTTTTTTATCTTGTGAATAAAATGTATACAAATGTGTGTGATTAATCACAATGTGTTAATGTGTAATCACCCTGAGACATGCATGCCTGTCTGCTAGCATCAGATCTAAAGCCATTTCTGATTTGGAGATGCAGCCTGCAGATTCTGTCCAGATTATCCCAGCTCTCGTCACTAAACATCCAGTCTTCACTTATCAAATGTGTAAAATTCAAGGCTGGTCCTTAAAAGCTCCCAACAACGCAAAAACTGCATAGCCACACAAGTCCCAGCGTTTCCCACCGCAGCAGCTGTGAAAAGAAAGTGGAGAAAGGATGAATGAGTCTGTGCTTATCGCTCTCCGCTCTCCCCCAAGCTGGCGTTGTTCTTGGTAGCCATGACAACGGAGATAGTCCCAGCTTTATAAATAAAGGCCCCAACACCCCAAAAAAGAAAAAAACATCGGGATTCCCTGCGCAGACCAGGAATCCCCCTAGCAGACCGAAGCTACAGAGAGGATTTGGAGTGATTGAGTGAGAATCGAACTGGCGCCTGTCTGTGCTTCAACCTGCCAGGGGCCGTCAAGTGCTCTGCGCCACCTGCCGGCAAATATGATATATTTGACTTCTCTGTTTTTTTCTCTCTGAATTACTTTTGAAAAGGAAAAATAATAATTTTAATGTGAGGCAAAACATGTATGGTGCTCGGTAAAGATGACACGCCGACCCACTTCTTCTTTTTTTTTTTTTGTTTGAGAAAGTTTGTTTTCATATTAAACCAGTGTCAGTGACGTTATTCTACGCGACTACCACAGGTAAAGAAAAGCCTGAATCTGTAGATCTTTTTCTTTTATTTTTATTGTCTAAAACACAAGAGATTAAAAAAAAACCACAGGGAAACATAGGAAATAATGTTTTGTGAGGCAATGACTTGTTGGCACAAGAAGAGTGGTCCTTGGTAGCCATGACAACAAGGAGGTCTGTTTGTTTGTGGCAGGTAAAAGAAAAAAAAGAAAGAAAAGAAAAAAGTCAGGGGAAGCCCAGGCTGAACAAGGTTCATCCCTTAGAATTTTCACTCCAAGATCACCTGCCTGGACCTCCCCCTAGCAGGTGAACATACAGAGCCAGGTGAACCGAGGGCTCGAACCCGGGCCTGTATGTTACTAACCTGCTAGCCCGCCACATGTCGCCACATGACGGGCTGCGAGAATGGGAAAAATTCTTCTATTTAAAGAACACTACGTGCACATCGCGTGACCAGCCTTTTCCATTAGTTGGAGACCACACATTTTTGCACTCAAATACTCACCAAATTTTACACACTCACACCTGGTTTTTTTGCCTGCACACCACTTATTTCTCAACAACCACTCCTTTTTCATCTCTGTTACCTTGCCTTTATTACATATTTATTACATCCTCTTAGCTAGCATCAATGACTGGACAAAAGAGCAACACAGTGCTTTTCTCATCATTTCTTTAGTCACGCTCAAGTCATTCACCTCTACGGATTAGCTAAACCAACTTTACAAAACAAGTTTCCCCGAAGAGCCCACTTCTCATCTTAGCTGCCTAGATTTCAGGACCTAGCTAAGGACAGTGGCCACAAACACATTTAACTTACCGAAAAATAGCTGCGGGGCCTCAGTCTGTCTGTGGGGCATAGCTAGACTGGCCATCGGGCATACTGGGTATTTGCCGGGTGGGCCGATGGTAATTTTTCGTTTTAAATGGGCCGATGTTTTGTTGTTGTTGTCTTTTTTTTCTTAACCGTGTAAACAGTGAAAGGTGGCGGATTGGACAGATGCTGGCAGACGTGTAAAAATAACTCAATTGTTTGGTAGTGGCTGTGGTGGAGCTTTCACAGCTTCAGTAAAATTAGCAAGTGGTGGAAGCCAGCAGGTGGATGGGGGAAAGGGGAGGCGGAGGTGGAGAGACCCAAGGCGGCCGCGGGTCCGACTGTCAGGTGAAATGAGCTTCAGGTAAGAAGTTATGACCTGCAGTCTATCTGGGTCAAACCAAGTTTAGGTGTAGTTTATTTTCGTTGTGCTAACTTTTTACAGTCAGTTACAATAACTCGTACTGTGTACTAGCTAGCATGATGGAGTTTCTATACAGTTGGGTGGGTGCTATATGTTACTGGTGAACTTTATTTTATTCATATGGTTAGTTAGTAGAGTTGCCTACCATCCTGTAAAAAACGGAATCCTCTGGTATTCAGAGTTAATATTACATGTTTCCTATTGAGCTGAAAATACACGGATTTGTCCCATACTTCAGCTACAATTAAAAAAAAGACAAAAAGCTGGAGTTATTCTGTGTCTTTACGCTGTCAGCTGCCTCTTCTTCTCTCATTCTCCCCCCTCCCTCTCCTGCTGCTACTGCAATCATGAAACTGATCAATGATCAGCTGATCAGCGTTTCTGCCGCAAGTCCCGTCTTTCTTGCTTGTTTATCTCCCGCTTTGCGCCAGAAAGAGGAAACTAGCGGAGGTCGTGTTAAACAGCAGAAGCGCCTTTAAACTTGATAAGCTGTTGTTAGAATTGATTTAATATTACTTTCTAGTATCAGCTGATGTTTGTTGGAGCCATAAAAGCTGCTGGTTATCTGGTGAGAGGGAAACATAAAAAGGCCAGGTAGAGCATTAACAGGGAAAGGGGGGCACAAAGAAATACTTTTCTTTCTTATTCTCATTTAAAATTTCTAGCTTTTAATAAATAATTATCCAAATCTTACAACCAAAGTTTTCATCTGATGTCAAATGTATAGAAATCCATTATTGTACATAGTAAGTTTTTTTCAGGGTCCCAACATAATTTCATAATAAACATAATAAACAACATTTAAAGCTCCCATCCTTCCATCCCACAGACCTAAAAGTTAGTTATATGATAAACAGCCCCGTGTTTGTTTACTTGATTTGTAAAATGCAAAGTGGTGACTTTTTCTCTTCAAGTACGTCCTCATATGGAGACAGTTTTTTTAATGGCCCAAAACAAGTCATTGTTTACAAAAATGTACATTTTATTGGGCAAAATGAGGTAAACAGTGAAGAAAAGTATAAGAAAACAGAGCATAGGATCTCCGGAGACTGTGGCAACTAGAATTATTGTATACATGTGTGTGTATTAAGGACTGACACAGACAAAGAATGAATCAGACAATGAAGCAATGTCCTTTTTAAATGTTTATTTATAAACAGGATAAAACCATTCAAGTATTGAGTCATGAATAAAACATCAACCTCTGATCTGTTAATTGGGAAACAGAGGATGTCAGTGTATTTTTCAGTGCTAGTCCAAATTGAGTGAGATGACTTTACATTTGAATAGACTGGATTACAAGTTATATTTGGTTTTAATTGAATGAGTTCAATTTGATTTAAATCAAGCCAATTCACAACATATAAACTTGAAATATATGGTAAGATAAAGGTTGTGCAATAATACAGAGAAAGCCCCAACAATCAAATGACCCCCTATGAGCAAGAACTTGGCAACAGTGGGAAGGAAAAACTCCATTTTCGGCAGAACCAGAATCAGGGAGGGGCCATCTGCCTCCACCGGTTGGGGTAAGAAAATGAAACTAAACTATAGGAAGACAAAGAGGAAAGATGTTCATGATATATATGAAACTTTCCGCTAGCCTTGACTAAAATATTGTTTTTGACAGGAAAGTATTGTTTCATTCATGTTTATTCCACGAGGTGGACAGCAGGAATAAAACAAACCAGATACTAAGAAATAAAGTATACAATGAAACTTTCTCGATATGCTAAAATTCCCACTGAGACTGGATAAGATTATTCTAAAACTGGTCAAAATACAATTCTCTTCATGCACAGAAATCCCACCCAGTCCCACAACCCAGGACGAATATTCCTTGTGTGTTCTTGAGCTGGACAGAAATTCTTCTTGCTGAGCGGGGTCCACGCCAGCCTCGTGTCAGGCAGACGAGGAGCCTCCTTTCCCAGTCTCGTCCGTCCACTGGGCCCATCACATCCCAGCCCAGTTCGCATTCTGCATTGGAGTCCGTCACTCGATACCACCGCGGCTCCCCTCACGTCATCACCTGTAAGTAAAAACAAATAGGAGCCAGAACCATCATCCCGGAAGCTGCCCTGGCTTATAGCCATGGCGACCCTCTCCCAACACGGCTGCACCCAGTGAACAACAGTGAGACGCTGCTGACAAATGCAGGCAGTGGTATACATCTGCCCTGATGTCAATCACACACGTTGTCTCCTACTGTCGCCGTTCCTGCTGTCGGGACTGGGTCACCACATCACGCTGACCGGTCTCCAGACGAGGCGTGGCACCCCCCACGATCACGCAGCGGCTCCCTGTTTTCCACCTGGCCTTCATGCGTTCCTCTTCCAATCTAGGGCCTCTCTCCTTCCAGTGCTCAGCTTGCTTCCTTTTAATACGACCTATAAAACAGCTGAAAGGACACCTCTGGACACACCTATGCCTCAACATGTGATCACTATCAGCTAATTTTTCCAATGCCCAGCTAATCCACAGTGGATAAAAACACGTAGAATGACACACCAAAAACATGCGATACAAAAAGAATAAAATCATGCAAATAAAAACTACACTCACAAATAGATACTAAAATCAGAAGAAAACCAAGATAAACGATGAATACAAAATTTCTACTGTGTGCAACTCTTTCAGTCTTTGAATATTTTTCATTTCTTACAATCAGAATTCTCCAATAGATTTGTAGAAGAAAATGATTTTCTTTCATGCATCACCAACTGAACCTTTTATGTTAACGTCTCAAGCTCCAGCCTGACCTCATTGAATTTTGCTTAGCAAAGTACTTTTCAACTCTAATAATTAGTAAGATTATATTTCTTATCATCTGTTGGTCGTCTGACCTGATAAACTTCAATGAACATTATAACACAGGAGTGATTGTCTCTAAAAATGGGCTCCTGCACGCTTGCAGACATTTTTCCATCACAACTTATGGATGATGAAGGATTTGATTAAAGCTGTGAAACATTACTGATAAACTTCATGTGATGTTACATTAAAGCCAATTTTCTATTAAAATCAGGGACTTTTCTAACTGACCTCTGACCTTTGAGCAGTAGTGTGTACTGTATGCTTGTATGTAACTGTATCTGACCTGGATTTTATCACCAGTTTCAAATAAGAATCTTCTTTAAAGTCTGTCTTTCAATACAAATGAAGTTAAACTTTATCAAGGCTGATGGTAAACTGTCCCTAACAAGTCCACTTTATTGCGTGCTCATTGACTTTCTCCTATCAGACTGTTTAACAAGCCCACTTTATACATGCTTATTAATCTATCACGCTTATCAGTGGCTCATGGTTGCTTAAAGCCTGTGTCTGATAGACTAGATTTACTGACCCTACGCAAATTTGCGTAAATTCCCCTGAACCTAACACCTCCTAGCACCCCGCTGAGAGGCCTTCAGCTCCATTGTTCTCCTGCTTTTGTTGTGCAAATATACCCTTCCCCAACCCCCAACCAGGAGAGATTCAGGAGACAAGAGAGAACCAGGAGAAGGTCTGTCCTTCCAATCGTTGTCAGACTCACAACAAAGTACCTGCAGCCTACAATACACCATATTAGTAGTAGCTTTTAGGTGCACTATTATGCAATATTAGTTCTTGTCAATCCTTGTCACTACATTGCATGCCTATCCATAAACATATATACACAGAGTTGTACATATATTTATATATCCACACCTTACATAATATACATAAAGTCTAGTTTTATATATATATAGTTTTATATATATATATATATATATATATATATATATATATATATATATATATATATATATAAAAACACCCAGCACGCCCCTGCGGGCGGTTTTATCCTTCAAGCTCGGGTCCTCTACCAGAGGCCTGGGAGCTTGAGGGTCCTGCGCAGTATCTTAGCTGTTCCCAGGACTGCGCTCTTCTGGACAGAGATCTCCGATGTTATTCCCGGGATCTGCTGGAGCCACTCTCCTAGCTTGGGAGTCACCGCACCTAGTGCTCCGATTACCACGGGGACCACCGATACCTTCACCCTCCACATCCTCTCGAGCTCTTCTCTGAGCCCTTGGTATTTCTCCAGCTTCTCGTGTTCCTTCTTCCTGATATTGCTGTCATTCGGAACCGCTACATCGATCACTACGGCCGTCTTCTTCTGTTTGTCTACCACCACTATGTCCGGTTGGTTAGCCACCACCATTTTGTCCGTCTGTATCTGGAAGTCCCACAGGATCTTAGCTCGGTCATTCTTCACCACCCTTGGGGGCATTTCCCATTTTGACCTCGGGACTTCCAGGTTATACTCGGCACAGATGTTCCTGTACACTATGCCGGCCACTTGGTTATGGCGTTCCATGTATGCCTTGCCTGCTAGCATCTTGCACCCTGCTGTTATGTGCTGGATTGTCTCTGGGGCATCTTTACACAGCCTGCACCTGGGGTCTTGCCTGGTGTGATAGACCCCAGCCTCTATGGATCTTGTACTCAGAGCTTGTTCTTGTGCTGCCATGATTAGTGCCTCTGTGCTATCTTTCAGTCCAGCTTTGTCCAGCCACTGGTAGGATTTCTGGATATCAGCCACCTCCTCTATCTGCCGGTGGTACATACCGTGCAGGGGCCTGTCCTTCCATGATGGTTCCTTGTCTCCCTCCTCTTTCTTGGGTTTCTGCTGCCTGAGGTATTCACTGAGCACGCTGTCAGTTGGGGCCATCTTCGTGATGTATTCTTGGATGTTCGTTGTCTCATCCTGGACTGTGGTGCTGACACTCACCAGTCCCCGACCCCCTTCCTTCCGCTTAGCGTACAGCTTTAGGGTGCTGGACTTGGGGTGAAACACTCCATGCATGGTAAGGAGCTTTCTTGTCTTTATGTCAGTGGCTTCTATCTCCTCCTTTGGCCAGCCTATTACCCCAGCAGGGTACCTGATCACGGGCAGGGCGTACGTGTTGATGGCCCGGATCTTGTTCTTACCGTTCAACTGACTCCTCAGGACTTGCCTGACCCTCTGCAGGTACTTGGTGGTTGCAGCTTTCCTAGCGGCCTCTTCATGGTTCCCATTCGCCTGCAGGATCCCCAGGTACTTGTAACTGTCCTCTATGTCTGCAATGTTGCCTTCTGGTAGTTCAATCCCCTCAGTTCTGACTACCTTCCTTCTCTTTGTTACCATCCGACTACACTTCTCCAGCCCGAACGACATTCCAATGTCATTGCTGTATAGCCTGGTGGTGTGGATCAGTGAATCGATGTCTCGTTCACTCTTGGCATACAGCTTGATGTCATCCATGTACAGGAGGTGGCTGACAACTGCTCCGTTCCGTAGTCGGTATCCGTAGCCAGTCTTGTTAATGATCTCACTGAGGGGGTTCAGGCCTATGCAGAACAGCAGTGGGGACAGAGCATCTCCTTGGTAGATCCCGCACTTGATGGTGACTTGTGCTATGGGCTTGGAGTTGGCCTCTAGTGTTGTACGCCACATCCCCATTGAGTTCCTGATGAAGGCTCTTAGGGTCCCATTGATCTTGTACAAATCTAGGCATTCCAGTATCCAGCTGTGGGGCATTAAGTCATAGGCCTTCTTGTAATCAATCCAGGCAGTGCACAGGTTGGTTAGTCTGGTCTTGCTTTCTCGGCTGACTGTTCTGTCTACCCGTAGCTGGTGTTTTGCGCCTCTGGTATTCTTGCCAATTCCTTTCTGTGTCCCGCTCATGTGTTGACCCATGTGCCTGTTCATCTTAGCCGATATGATGCCTGACAGGAGCTTCCATGTAGTACTGAGGCAGGTTATTGGTCGGTGGTTGGAGGGGACTGGTCCCTTCTTGGGGTCCTTGGGGATCAGGACCGTCCGACCTTCGGTTAGCCATTCCGGGTGTCCCTCGTTAACTAGCAGCTGGTTCATTTGTGCTGCCAGACGCTCGTGGAGTGCAGTCAGCTTCTTTAGCCAGTAGGCGTGAACCATGTCGGGCCCTGGTGCTGTCCAACTCTTCATACTGGAGACCCTTTCTTGGATATCTGCCACTGTGATGGTTACTGGACCCTGTTCAGGGAGGTCGCTATGGTCTGCCCTCAGATCCACTAGCCACTGAGCATTGCCGTTATGGGTATATATATATATATATATACATATATATATATATATACACACACGTGTATATATATATATACATATATATGTGTGTGTATATATATATATATACATATATATGTCATGAGTTTCTTCTCTGAAGTTGCTCTATTTCTCTTCAGGTTTCTCTCACACCAAGATTGAATGTGATGACAAGGGTGATGGATGGTGTGACATGTGCTGCTGGCCCACAGAACCAGGTGAGTATGCTGTCCATGTGCTCTGCAACAATGAGGAAATCCAACACTCTCAGTTAAGATCAGTTTTCACGATTGTTGCCTCAAGATCATGGTGGTGGGCTTGTGATGGACACACTTTTCATGGCTGAAAGCTCTCCTGTAGAGGCTAAGCCTAGGCTTGAAGCCACTGGGGTGTTCGTTGGCGGGGGTGACGCGATGTCACTGGTATGCATGAACTTATTAAACTTGATACAGTCCAATAACTCCAGCCTTACTCATCTTGTCCTTCAGATTCTTTATTTCCAGGATTGAACATAGCAGCACAGCGGTCACAAACTGTTTGCTTCCTCCCGATCAACAACACACCTGCCGCTAATTACGCGTGTCTACCTTAAATATCTTCACAAACTCAAAATGTGACCCCTAGCACCAAACGCTTGCTGCAGTTCTTGGTGTCAGAGGTGACACACAAGGTATCGGGTTTTCGCTGCAATTACTTTTTCATATAGGACCAAGTATGTTTGGATAGCTTTTTCCCCTTGAAAACTGCCGTTTAATATTAGACATTCTTGTCTAATATTAAAAATGGATTGATCTGAAACGTGTAAGTGTGACAAATATGGAATAAGATACGAAATCAGAAAGGAGGCAAATATTTTTTCACAGCGCTATAGTCTGTAAATGATCTTTTGGCTATAGTAGATCTTTGACTTGTTCCTTTTTTAATTGTTTGTTTAAAATAGTTTTCTCTAGGTTAAGGCGTACGGTCCAGGCCTTCAGAGCAGTGGTCTGGCCGTTGGAAAACCCACTGAATTCACAGTTGATGCCAAGCAAGGAGGAAAAGCTCCTCTGAAAATTATAGCCCAGGTATATCTGACTTTATATATGATCACAAATATGTTAAATATATTGTATGTACCGTATTTTTTGGATTACGTGTCTCAAAAATCGACAGTGCGCCTTATGTATGAATTCTGGTTGTGCTTACTGACCATGAACCGATTTTATGTAATACACGGCGCTCAAAAATCTGTCAAAAAAGGTTTTAGTACGACTTTGGTAAGCCACCAAGTCGCACCGCTTGATGGATTGTCGGAGCATTACGGCTACGTAGTCAGGAGCCTCGCGGATACGTACTGTGCTTCAACATAATATTACTGTATTGTGTGTGGATAATGACCCCAAAATGCCACCTGTTAAGAGACATGCTGACGAAGCGGATTTCAAAGTCAAGGCTGTCGGTCACGCAGTAGAACATGAGAATAGAGCAGCTGCGAGAGATTTCAACATCAATGAATCAATGGTACGGAAGTGGAGGAAGCAAGAAGAAAGAGTTGAGTAAAGTTTGACTTATCTTATCTGGCTGTTTTCTTTCGTTTAATGCGTTTTATAGTCCAGTGCGCCTCGTGTATGAAACCAGACCTGTTCATCAACAGTGCGCCTTATGGTCCGAAAAATACGGTGTGTTAAATCTGATTGAACTATAATCCCTCGTCTTCTGCACAGGATGGTGAAGTCAATTCTGTGGATGTCCAGGTTAAGGATAATAGCAACAGCACATACACCTGCACCCACACCCCACGTAAGCCTGTGAAGCACATTGTGATGGTCTCCAGGGGAGACGTTAACATCCCTGAGAGTCCATTCAGGGTGAGTATGCACTCACACACTCTCTCACTTTCACTCTGGCATGCAAGGTTTGCCTTTTCTTCTCACTGAAAAGTCTCTTGAGTTTTGGTGTTTGTGCCCACAGATGAATATCGGAGCAGGCTGTCATCCAAACAAGGTGAAGGTCTCTGACCCTGCAGTGGCAAAGACGGGCCTCAAAGCCTTCCAGCCAACATACTTCACTGAAGGTGGGCTCTGCTGCAGATCTTCCACTGGACATAGGAGAGCTTGACCTCAGCCAGCTGACAGCCCCTCTTACAACACCCTCAGGCCCAGAGGAGCCCTGCCTGCTGAAGATGCTGCGTAACGCTCACATTGGTGAGCGTCCGTCTGATAAGTGAGAAGCTTGCTAAACAGTGAGACTCATCAGAATCCAAATACTTTATTAACCCCTAAGTAAAAGACAGAGGGGGAAAGTAATAAAAGTTCAAGCGTGGAGAAAGAAGCAGGAGCAACTGAAACGGGCTGCATGCACACACAAGAATAAGCGTTGTTAACATCTGTTTTGTCTGTCTTAGGAATCTTGTTTGTTCCCAGAGAGATTGGTGAGAACCTTCTTAACATCAAGAAGAACGGCCGTCATGTTCCCAGCAGCCCAATTGCTATGATCAAGCAGTCAGGGATTGGTGATGTGAGCCGTGTGAGTGGACCGTGGCTGACCGAGGCCAGGACTTTTCAGCCTTGAGAGTTCATCATTGATGCAGGTATATGCTCAGTGAAAGCTTAGATACTGTGATATTTTTCTTTTTAAACATTCAAATAGAATATTTGTCAGTCTCATCTTGTTATATTAGGCTTCATCTGCTTGAGCCTTTCCACTGAAGGACCCAGTTAAGTGGGCATTAACACTGAGGACCAGGAGGATGGCTGGTGACACAATGTGTTGCTTTTTGAGGTCTTTTAGCCTGTTTCACTTTGTCAGACAGGTTCTATTTAACTGATTTCTTGATTCACAAGTCTGCAATTAATCAGGTCTGAGTGTGTTTAGTAACACTGAACTGAGGTTTCCAACATTGGTTAATCACAGTTAACTCGTGATTTAACAAGAGGGGCAATTTGTTTTTACACAGGACCAGGGAGGTTTGGATCATCTTTCTCCCTAATCTATGAAATCATCATTTAAAAACTGCATTTTGTATTAACTTGTCTTATCTGTGTCTAATATTAAAATGAGTTTGATGATCTGAAACATGTAAGTGTGATAAATATGCAAACCACTAGGAAATCAGGAAGGGGGCAAACACCTTTTCACATCACTGTAGACGTGATTACAGAATACCTTTTACATCCTGGATTACAATAGGATATCCATCAACGGCAGATACTGGTCTCCATGACACACAGATACTGGAGTGGTCTGACCTGACCACACTCGCACTGCTTACCCACAAAGTGTCTAGAGAGACAGAAAAAAGCCAGAAAACAAAAAACACAAAGCCAAAGAATGTCATCTGCACACTAGCATGGACAATAAACGCAGACACAGTGCACCCAGTAATTTTTGAACTTCCAACCAAGTATCAAGAGCAGTACTGTCATTGTACCGGTACTGGCTGCTGTCTCATTGTTCAGAGAGCCCATCATTATGCAGAGAAAGGAATCTGTGTCTCTGGACCAAAATGACTGTACGTGTAGTGCTGTAGAAACAATACTGCCCAAAAACCTTGATGTTTCTATATGTGGAAACCTTAAAGTATGTGTCATCCAGGGGAAGACGGATGTTATTTTACTTTGCTGTGTTTTAATGTGAAGTGTGCTTATTTATTTTTTTATATTGCATGTTTTGTATCTTGTGGAGTGTTTTTATTTATGCCGCATGTTTTGCTTGCATCAGTCAACTCGTCCTGGAGAGACTCCGCACTTTTCCCCCTTTTTATTAATTTGACACACCTGAGAGGAACGGCAGTAGTAATTTACAGAGTGCGCAGGGACACATAAGGCTGGAGCTTGGCGTCAAGAGAGAGGAGGATCCAGCGCCGGCAACGATAGACGCAGAGCGAGCGGGTCGATTGCTGCAGCAACACGAGGCCAGAGTACGCGTCTGTAGAGAATTGGAGGCGACGAGACGGGCCGGTGCCGAGTGACAGCTACAAAGAAGCGGCGGGCGGAGTTGAGAGCTCTGCCCACCCGGGGTAAGTCTCTGGACTTTCCCCTTTTAACGATTGAAAGCTGCCTGGAAGAATAGTAACTGCTGCTGCCTCCCTCTTTTAGCGCACCGGGGCGCAGAACGTGGGAAGGAAGGCGAGGACGCCGCCGGGTTCCCCTCCTGCACCACTCCGCTGGATTTTTAACTTTTTAGTGACTCTTATATCGTGGCGGACGCCACCGGATTTTTAATGTTGTGTTTTATTGATTTTTTATTTTGTTGTCCCCTGGCCAGGGTTGTTTTAATTCATTTTACACTTTTAACTATTTAAATATAATAAATTATATTTCAATTATACAGTTTTAAAGTTGTGTGCTTTCCCTTGGCGGCTCCACTGCTCTATCCGTTTTGGAGGAAGGTTTCCCCTCCTTTAAACGAACACTGAAAAACATCACCTTCCCTCCGTTACATATGCATGTCCTCCTGTAAGGGTAAAGTAATGGGACATTTGCACTTTTTGCATGTAAGCCTGTTGGTCTTAACTGGAAGTTGCACTTGAGCTGTCTTGGCATCTTTCCTTGTTTGACTCACCAGTTTTGCCCTGAGCTGAATCGCTGCCTCCTTCTCTGTTGTGGTACTCAGCGGTGACTAACATGCTGTAACGTGTATCTGGCTGCAATGACTCCAGCATCACCTGCTTCTCTCCACCAGGGACCAGCACCTGCAGACAACAAACAACACTATCATCCCAACACAGTCAGAACTCATTTAAAGTTTTGGGACTTATGGAATTTCTGGAATTCTGACACATGACAGCCGGCTGAAGGCCAGAAGAGGTGAAGATGTAATGACTACGACCCACTCACAGTGTGATCCTGGCTATCAGCTCCAGTTAAAGCCATGTAGGACATGTGATACTGGAGGACATGAGCATTGGGAGGTACCCAGCTGATCACCATGCTGACGGCAGTCTCATCAGAAACCGTGAGGCTGGTTGGGCCTCCACCAGACACTGCAGCAACACCATAGAAGAGATAAAGTACCACAGCTAATGACACTTAACCCTCACTTTGTTCCTTTAAAGGAGGAAATTATTTTGGCAGCAGAGCAAAGTGTTTTTATAGAAAATAAATGTAAAGTATAACAGAGAATTTGATACTTTGATTTGATACTTTAACCTCACTACATTTATTTCATAGCTCAGAGTTCTAGTTATTCAAAGATGAGAATTTAGATGTGAAATTTAGCCTTTAAGTGACTAGTACTTTGACAACTGCCATCAATTACACAATCAAGTTCATTTACGTACAGGTTATTGTATTAGTAATGCTATATTGTACATAGAGACAGAATATGACATGAAGGGCTACTGACCACAGAAAAGTAAAAGCTAACTGGGCCTAAAGACTAACGGGAGACAAACAAGCTTTCTGTGATTCTATTTGTGTTTTTGTGGTAATCTTGGATATCTTAGGTTGTCTCATTACTGTCATATATGTCCTATCATTAAAACACTGGCTTCTAACAACTAACAGTGTCTCAAAAATAATTTAATAAATAAACAAATAATATGGATGCATGACTCAAATGCATGACTTTTAACTTGTGTATTTTTTGGGCTGAACACTGCTGCTAATGTGACTTAGCACATTAGCATTGACTGTCTGAGAAATTAGTTACCCTAAGGTCAGAAGGAGGAGGCACCTTCACTAGAAGAAAAGAATAATGTGTACGGGAATTTTTTAAAAATGACAAAGCTACATTTTGACATCTTTCATTATTAATAACATTTACAGTACTGTGCAAAAGTCGTGAGCCACACGCTGAAGTATTTCTTTGGACATTATCTGGTTTTTCCACTCCTTTTTACTGCAGTTCTTGTACCTGACCATTTTCTGAGTAATGTTTTTGTTTGTTTGTTTTTTGTTTGTGTAAACACTTTGCACTGACCATTATTGGACAACTAAAAAGCACCTAAGTCGAGGAATGTGTGTGCACATAACAGAAAACTTGGGAAAGAACCAATTTTAAATCTTTAAGCACTTTGTTACTAGCAGCCTGTCACAAAAACACATTTTGTATAGTGTTTTTTTTTTTTTTATCTTGTGAATAAAATGTATACAAATGTGTGTGATTAATCACAATGTGTTAGTGTGTAATCACCCTGAGACATGCATGCCTGTCTGCTAGCATCAGATCTAAAGCCATTTCTGATTTGGAGATGCAGCCTGCAGATTCTGTCCAGATTATCCCAGCTCTCGTCACTAAACATCCAGTCTTCACTTATCAAATGTGTAAAATTCAAGGCTGGTCCTTAAAAGCTCCCAACAACGCAAAAACTGCATAGCCACACAAGTCCCAGCGTTTCCCACCGCAGCAGCTGTGAAAAGAAAGTGGAGAAAGGATGAATGAGTCTGTGCTTATCGCTCTCCGCTCTCCCCCAAGCTGGCGTTGTTCTTGGTAGCCATGACAACGGAGATAGTCCCAGCTTTATAAATAAAGGCCCCAACAAAGAAAAAAACATCGGGATTCCCTGCGCAGACCAGGAATCCCCCTAGCAGACCGAAGCTACAGAGAGGATTTGGAGTGTGTGAGTGAGAACCGAACTGGCGCCTGTCTGTGCTTCAACCTGCCAAGGGGCCGGCAAGTGCTCTGCGCCACCTGCCGGGCTGTAGAATTAGTGCAAATTTGATACATTTGACTTCTCTCTTTTTTTTCTCTCTGAATTACTTTTGAAAAGGAAAAATAATAATTTTAATGTGAGGCAAAACATGTATGGTGCTCGGTAAAGATGACACGCCGACCCACTTCTTCTTGTTTTTCTTTTTTTGTTTGAGAAAGTTTGTTTTCATATTAAACCAGTGTCAGTGACGTCATTCTACGCGACTACCACAGGTAAAGAAAAGCCTGAATCTGTAGATCTTTTTCTTTTATTTTTGTTGTCTAAAACACAAGAGATAAAAAAAAAAAAAAAAAACACAGGGAAACATAGGAAATAATGTTTTGTGAGGCAATGACTTGTTGGCACAAGAAGAGTGGTCCTTGGTAGCCATGACAACAAGGAGGTCTGTTTGTTTGTGGCAGGTAAAAGAAAAAAAAGAAAAAAGTCAGGGTAAGCCCAGGCTGAACAAGGTTCATCCCTTAGAATTTTCACTCCAAGATCACCTGCCTGGACCTCCCCCTAGCAGGTGAACATACAGAGCCAGGTGAACCGAGGGCTCGAACCCGGGCCTGTATGTTACTAACCTGCTAGCCCGCCACATGTCGCCACATGACGGGCTATGAGAACGGGAAAAATTCTTCTATTTAAAGAACACTACGTGCACATCGCGTGACCAACCTTTTCCATTAGTTGGAGACCACACATTTTTGCACTCAATTACTCACCAAATTTTACACACTTACACCTGGTTTTTTTGCCTGCACACCACTTATTTCTCAACAACCACTCCTTTTTCATCTCTGTTATCTTGCCTTTATTACATATTTATTACATCCTCTTAGCTAGCATCAATGACTGGACAAAAGAGCAACACAGTGCTTTTCTCATCATTTCTTTAGTCACGCTCAAGTCATTGGCCTCTACGGATTAGCTAAACCAACTTTACAAAACAAGTTTCCCCGAAGAGCCCACTTCTCATCTTAGCTGCCTAGATTTCAGGACCTAGCTAAGGACAGTGGCCACAAACACATTTAACTTACCGAAAAATAGCTGCGGGGCCTCAGTCTGTCTGTGGGGCATAGCTGGACTGGCCATCGGGCATACTGGGTATTTGCTGGGTGGGCCGATGGTAATTTTTCCTTTTAAATGGGCCGATGTTTTGTTGTTGTTGTTGTGTTTTTTTCTTAACCGTGTAAACAGTGAAAGGTGGCGGATTGGACAGATGCTGGCAGACGTGTAAAAATAACTCAATTATTTGGTAGTGGCTGTGGTGGAGCTTTCACAGCTTCAGTAAAATTGGCAAGTGGTGGAAGCCAGCAGGTGGATGGGGGAAAGGGGAGGCGGAGGTGGAGAGACCCAAGGCGGCCTCGGGTCCGACTGTCAGGTGAAATGAGCTTCAGGTAAGAAGTTATGACCTGCAGTCTATCTGGGTCAAACCAAGTTTAGGTGTAGTTTATTTTCGTTGTGCTAACTTTTTACAGTCAGTTACAATAACTCGTACTGTGTACTAGCTAGCATGATGGAGTTTCTATACAGTTGGGTGGGTGCTATATGTTACTGGTGAACTTTATTTTATTCATATGGTTAGTTAGTAGAGTTGCCTACCATCCTGTAAAAAACGGAATCCTCTGGTATTCAGAGTTAATATTACATGTTTCGTATTGAGCTGAAAATACACGGATTTGTCCCATACTTCAGCTACAATTTAAAAAAAGACAAAAAGCTGGAGTTATTCTGTGTCTTTACGCTGTCAGCTGCCTCTTCTTCTCTCATTCTCCCCCCTCCCTCTCCTGCTGCTACTTCAATCATGAAACTGATCAATGATCAGCTGATCAGCGTTTCTGCCGCAAGTCCCGTCTTTCTTGCTTGTTTATCTCCCGCTTTGCGCCAGAAAGAGGAAACTAGCGGAGGTCGTGTTAAACAGCAGAAGCGCCTTTAAACTTGATAAGCTGTTGTTAGAATTGATTTAATATTATTTTCTAGTATCAGCTGATGTTTGTTGGAGCCATAAAAGCTGCTGGTTATCTGGTGAGAGGGAAACATAAAAAGGCCAGGTAGAGCATTAACAGGGAAAGGGGGGCACAAAGAAATACTTTTCTTTCTTATTCTCATTTAAAAATTTCTAGCTTTTAATAAATAATTATCCAAATCTTACAACCAAAGTTTTCATCTGATGTTAAATGTATAGAAATCCATTATTGTACATAGTAAATTTTTTTCAGGGTCCCAACATAATTTCTTCAGAAGAAAGTACTGTACATGATGCCAGTATTTTCCCACATTTTCTAGATACTGTACTAGTACTTTGTGTAAAATGCCATCAAAAAGTCAGTTAAGTTTTATTCTTTCTCACCTGTCTTTCTGTCTCCTTTCACTTTTAAAAGGTTGCCATCCATTCATTAACTTCCGCTTATCCTTTCCAGGGTCGCGGGGGGCGCTGGAGCCTATCCCAGCTATCATAGGGCGAGAGGCAGGGTACACCCTGGACAGGTCGCCAGTCTGTCGCAGGGCCAACACACAGGAACAAACAACCATTCGCACTCACACCTAGTGACAATTTGGATTATCCAATTAACCTATCCCCACAAGCTGCATGTCTTTGGACGGTGGGAGGAAGCCGGAGTACCCGGAGACAACCCACGCAAACACGGGGAGAACATGCAAACTCCACACAGAAAGACCCCGGCCTGATGTTGGAATTGAAGTCAGGAGCTTCTTGCTGTGCGGCAACAGTGCTAACCACCGTGCTGCCACGGTGGCAAAGGTTGCCATGTTAGAAAAAATATTTTGCCCTGCCATGCTGTTTATTGATGTGGTAAATAAATAGTTTATGAAAATATCACTAAATCTGTCATTTATTATTTTTAATATTCAGTAATGGTCATGTCTCACCTCTAGTCTTCTCTGTCTTAATTTCAGGTTTCCACCATATGTTGTAAATCGTTCAGGAAGTTAACTCAACCAGTCTTTGGGTTTCGGCTAAGTACTGTTTAGAATATCAGAATAGGGAGGATGGTGTAGGTTTAAGTTTATTAGATTGATACATATGTACCAACAAGACAGTGTACATCACTGTCACAACGACATTTGTTTTCATTCAAAGGCTTTATGGAACTTTGACAGGAGGGCCACGCCCGATTTCCTCTGTCATCCACGTCATACTTAGATCCTCCTCAATCTGTGTACATACGCCGCCTCTAAACCCCCGATAGTGCCAGTGTCAGTTAGTGAGTCAGTAAAATACTGACTCACTAACAGGGTTAGTCTGTTCTGGGATGAGTGTGGTAGTTAACCCTCATTTAACACATCCCTCTCTGCTCCTCTAGCTCGCTCTATCTCACTGAGAATCAGAAAGCCTTGACATTTACTGCTATTAACTTTACACTCTTGTTGTAAAGACACAAAGAAAACACAGTGAAAAGGTTAGAAGGACGTAAGGAAAAAGAATGAATGAATGGTTTAATAGAAGGAAAGAAGTTAAAGGGACTACATATTCAAAGGTCTTATTTCTGATACTACCCCATGAAAATATTTGCTCTGTGTGCCGTGCTGCAGCTGCTACATTTGGCTTCGGATTCACTTTTTGGCGCCTACGCCTCTCGAGATGTGTTAATGCAGAAAGGTATTGAAAAAGTCTGGTCAACCAACCAGCAGTCTGTCTGCTGTGTCGTATGAAATGCGTGGAAGGAGAGGTACCAACTGTCTGTTACATATAGATGAAAAATAAAGCTCTGACGTGACCTCGGGTCAGCCAGCCTGACGGTCAGAGAAACAGAAACGTGCTGGATTGTGGATCTCTGAGCTGCACATCAAAGATGCACCTATGCACAGATCAAGTCTCAAATCTACCTCATATACATCTGTGTGTGTTTTTCTGTTGATGCCTTTCAAACAAAACTAGCCATGATATTTTCCACCTCAGACAATTAATATCAGTTAACTACGCCCCCTTTCAGATTTGTTCACCAAAAGAAAAGAAAAAAAAAAACGTCATTAACGCTGTTTATTATTTGTCAGACCGGTTTCATTTTCATACTTTGTAAATATCTATGTTGTATGGAGCTTGAACTAAAATGTAAATATGTTTACTGTATTTGTAATAATTATAATCCATTTGCTGTACAGCATAGATGTGTCAAGCAGATATCCTAATTCTGTGTATGGTAATCTTGCACCATTGAACTGTTAGTGAATGAGGCAACAATAAAAGTGGGAAACGTGCATTAGCAGATCAAGTGCTGCCTGCTTATTTCCTGCTTTATTTGAGCTTCTGCTGTAGTTTATTATGTGCTTTTAGCCCCATGAAACCACCCTTTTACTGTGGCGCACAATAAGATCTTCTGATGTTTGGTGTCATCTTCCTGTGATCTCCTGTGAACAGGTGGATTAATTCATTCCAAGTTTATGTATGTAGCACCAAATCACAGCAGGGGCTGAACATTGTAAAGACTTTAGAATAATTATGGAGGCACAACATTTAAAGCTCCCATCCTTCCATCCCACAGACCTAAAAGTTAGTTATATGATAAACAGCCCCGTGTTTGTTTACTTGATTTGTAAAATGCAAAGTGGTGACTTTTTCTCTTCAAGTACGTCCTCATATGGAGACAGTTTTTTTAATGGCCCAAAACAAGTCATTGTTTACAAAAATGTACATTTTATTGGGCAAAATGAGGTAAACAGTGAAGAAAAGTATAAGAAAACAGAGCATAGGATCTCCGGAGACTGTGGCAACTAGAATTATTGTATACATGTGTGTGTATTAAGGACTGACACAGACAAAGAATGAATCAGACAATGAAGCAATGTCCTTTTTAAATGTTTATTTATAAACAGGATAAAACCATTCAAGTATTGAGTCATGAATAAAACATCAACCTCTGATCTGTTAATTGGGAAACAGAGGATGTCAGTGTATTTTTCAGTGCTAGTCCAAATTGAGTGAGATGACTTTACATTTGAATAGATTGGATTACAAGTTATATTTGGTTTTAATTGAATGAGTTCAATTTGATTTAAATCAAGCCAATTCACAACATATAAACTTGAAATATATGGTAAGATAAAGGTTGTGCAATAATACAGAGAAAGCCCCAACAATCAAATGACCCCCTATGAGCAAGAACTTGGCAACAGTGGGAAGGAAAAACTCCATTTTCGGCAGAACCAGAATCAGGGAGGGGCCATCTGCCTCCACCGGTTGGGGGAAGAAAATGAAACTAAACTACAGGAAGACAAAGAGGAAAGATGTTCATGATATATATGAAACTTTCCGCTAGCCTTGACTAAAATATTGTTTTTGACAGGAAAGTATTGTTTCATTCATGTTTATTCCACGAGGTGGACAGCAGGAATAAAACAAACCAGATACTGAGAAATAAAGTATACAATGAAACTTTCTTGATATGCTAAAATTCCCACTGAGACTGGATAAGATTATTCTAAAACTGGTCAACATACAATTCTCTTCATGCACAGAAATCCCACCCAGTCCCACAACCCAGGACGAATATTCCTTGTGTGTTCTTGAGCTGGACAGAAATTCCTCTTGCTGAGCGGGGTCCACGCCAGCCTCGTGTCAGGCAGACGAGGAGCCTCCTGTCCCAGTCTCGTCCGTCCACTGGGCCCATCACATCCCAGCCCAGTTCGCATTCTGCATTGGAGTCCGTCACTCGATACCACCGCGGCTCCCCTCACGTCATCACCTGTAAGTAAAAACAAATAGGAGCCAGAACCATCATCCCGGAAGCTGCCCTGGCTTATAGCCATGGCGACCCTCTCCCAACACGGCTGCACCCAGTGAACAACAGTGAGACGCTGCTGACAAATGCAGGCAGTGGTATACATCTGCCCTGATGTCAATCACACACGTTGTCTCCTACTGTCGCCGTTCCTGCTGTCGGGACTGGGTCACCACATCACGCTGACCGGTCTCCAGACGAAGCGTCGCACCCCCCACGATCACGCAGCGGCTCCCTCTTTTCCACCTGGCCTTCATGCGTTCCTCTTCCAATCTAGGGCCTCTCTCCTTCCAGTGCTCAGCTTGCTTCCTTTTAATACAACCTATAAAACAGCTGAAAGGACACCTCTGGACACACCTATGCCTCAACATGTGATCACTATCAGCTAATTTTTCCAATGCCCAGCTAATCCACAGTGGATTAAAACAACGTAGAATGACACACTAAAAACATGCGATACAAACAGAATAAAATCATGCAAATAAAAACTACACTCACAAATAGATACTAAAATCAGAAGAAAACCAAGATAAACGATGAATATAAAATTTCTACTGTGTGCAACTCTTTCAGTCTTTGAATATTTTTCATTTCTTACAATCAGAATTCTCCAATAGATTTGTAGAAGAAAATTATTTTCTTTCATGCATCACCAACTGAACCTTTTATGTTAACGTCTCAAGCTCCAGCCTAACCTCATTGAATTTTGCTTAGCAAAGTACTTGTAACTCTAATAATTAGTAAGATTATATTTCTTATCATCTGTTGGTCGTCTGACCTGATAAACTTCAATGAACATTATAACACAGGAGTGATTGTCTCTAAAAATGGGCTCCTGCACGCTTGCAGACATTTTTCCATCACAACTTATGGATGATGAAGGATTTGATTAAAGCTGTGAAACATTACTGATAACCTTCATGTGATGTTACATTAAAGCCAATTTTCTATTAAAATCAGGGACTTTTCTAACTGACCTCTGACCTTTGAGCAGTAGTGTGTACTATATGCTTGTATGTAACTGTATCTGACCTGGATTTTATCACCAGTTTCAAATAAGAATCTTCTTTAAAGTCTGTCTTTCAATACAAATGAAGTTAAACTTTATCAAGGCTGATGGTAAACTGTCCCTAACAAGTCCACTTTATTGCGTGCTCATTGACTTTCTCCTATCAGACTGTTTAACAAGCCCACTTTATACATGCTTATTAATCTATCACGCTTATCAGTGGCTCATGGTTGCTTAAAGCCTATGTCTGAACTTGACCACAGAGGCAGAGCATCATTCAATCTTGGCAGCAGCTCCAGGATGACAAACTCCACTTTCTCTGCATCAAGACAGCTCATAGCTTTTTAACAGTCTCTCCTGATAGTCTCATATCATCTGCTCTAATCAATAACCATACACTATCATTACAATGTAGACTACAGCTCAAAAGTCTGCGGTCAATTAGAAATGTCTTGTTTTCAGAATAGACTCAAATTTGGTTTCAGATTGAATCACAGCAATTTATCAAAATAATCATATAAATGCTTAATATTAACACTAGAATTACTGACCCCTTTTTTTCCTGGTGCAAGTCCCTACTACTAGATTTACTGACCCTGCGCAAATCTGCGTAAATTCCCCTGAACCTAACACCTCCTAGCACCCCGCTGAGAGGCCTTCAGCTCCATTGTTCTCCTGCTTTTGTTGTGCAAATATACCCTTCCCCAACCCCCAACCAGGAGAGATTCAGGAGACAAGAGAGAACCAGGAGAAGGTCTGTCCTTCCAATCGTTGTCAGACTCACAACAAAGTACCTGCAGCCTACAATACACCATATTAGTAGTAGCTTTTATGTGCACTATTATGCAATATTAGTTCTTGTCAATCCTTGTCACTACATTGCATGCCTGTCCATAAACATATATACACAGAGTTGTACATATATATATATATATATATATATATGTATATACATATATATGTATATATATATATATGTATATATATATATATGTAGATGTATATATATATATATATATATATATATACATATATATGTCATGAGTTTCTTCTCTGAAGTTGCTCTATTTCTCTTCAGGTTTCTCTCAGACCAAGATTGAATGTGATGACAAGGGTGATGGATGGTGTGACATGTGCTACTGGCCCACAGAACCAGGTGAGTATGCTGTCCATGTGCTCTGCAACAATGAGGACATCCAACACTCTCAGTTAAGATCAGTTTTCACGATTGTTGCCTCAAGATCATGGTGGTGGGCTTGTGATGGACACACTTTTTGATAGGTTTGTAGCATAAACCTATTCGCTGGAACGTTAAGGACAATTTGCTACACAGCAAAAAGCAAGACACAAGGCACCAAAGTTCTTTGTGTTACTCATGCATGAGGGAGACCTGCCTGGAGCCAAGTGTCGTTCCACCACTTGACCTCCGTCAGTCTCTCAGCCAGGTTCCCCATAGCACTCCTTTTATTGTGGTTACATGAATATGCATAGGGTCATTAACATATAACATCTTACATAGGTAAACATGTGAACAAAGAATACTGTGTGTGTGTGTGTGTGTGGGGGGTGGGGGGGGGGGGGGGGTGGGGGGGTCAGAGTGTGACCCCATAAATGACTTCCCTAAACCTACTGGTCTGGAAAGTCCAGCAGTTCATCTAAACAAAAGGCACTCAGACGAAAACAGATATAGCTACGTTTATCCTACCGTAAAACAATAAAACAAGGTACGACCTCTTCCCATGCTCCCAGGATGTAGGTGTGGATTCCAGAACAATCTGGAATGCACACCAAGCCTTTGCAGCCTGCTAAAGATCACACATCCTATCACTACACAATTGATTATACATCTCTAAGCATATATGGTTAAATATTTCCTAATACAAATGACAATAATAAAATCTAAACCCATCATCACCACCCTGTATTGTCATTTTTTAAGGCTATACGGCGTATATATATCTTCAGCTCTACACCACTTGTCAACATTTTCAGTGCAGGCTTCATTTCATACAAACATATTAGCCTTAACATCCACGTCACTCTGCTGCAACAGTATGTAATTGGTAAAGGTGTTAGCAATCATTTTATTCACCATTGATCTTACACATGGCAAAATGCAACCTGTAAACAAGCAAAGCAACGCCAATAATGTAAGAATGGGAGTCAAAAACTTTAAGAACATATTCCACCATGGTCCAGATGTCAACCAGGCTATCCAACCTCGTGACGCGTCTCCTCCTGATGTGTGGTCCGCCACATATTTCTGCAGAGCAGTTAAGTTCTGCAGTGCCTCATAGATGTCTCCTCCAGTCGTATATCCATCTGGGATAAACGTACAACACGTCTCTCCAATCAGCTTACACACTCCTCCTTGTGATGCTGTTATCAAGTCCAGGGTCAGCCTGTTCTGCAGTACCATCGTTCTGATGGCCTTTTGCTCCTCCGCTAAGACTGTTCCCAGTGTCTTAGTGAGATTAATGTGTCGCAGTAAGGCATACCGGTTGATCTCCACATGATCCCGCACCTCTGCAACTCCTATGTTTGGGATCAGACTTTGGAAGAATTTAGCTCCTCCACTCCAAATGCGGAATTCTCGCGGCACTCCAGTGTCTACTGTCACTCCAAAAAAGTTCGGTGAGGCTATATCCACCTCACGCTTCCGTCGGTTGCTAGGGTGATGTTCAACTCTGTCCATGAAGAAGACATGATCCGATAACTTCACTAAAGCACACAATCCTCCCCATCCCTCAGGGAGTGATAGATAGGCTTTATGTCCACACAGGAAATACCAATCAGCCAAAACTCTTGTTCCTTTACTGCTCGGCACCGTCCTTGCACAGCCTGTCCACTTCTGACTTTTTGCTTTTACTGGTATTCTGTAAGCCAGGTTGAACTTGCATTCAGTCCTCCTTAATGTCAAGTTCTCAGCACACTTTGCACTGGTCAAGCATTTCATACACCTGCTCTCATTCTCTGGAGGGCAGTAGGTGTATATGTATCCACATAAGCGAAGCAGCAGCTCCCCCACTGACAGTGATCCATTGTTCATCACACACAACGGCAATTGAGCTGTGTTCAGCTTGTTCAGCAATATTATGTCTGGCAGTGGGTCTGACACTTGAGGCCAGGCCAATAAGTCAGTTTGCCCAGAACAATTCACGTTTAGAAGTGGCGACTTACTCCAGGTGATGTTCAGAGGTGTGCTATAATTGGCCTTGGACCAGAGGACTCTGTTGCCAGGATGAGTTGCTAAGCCCAACAGACACCAACTCCTGTCCTCTGGTATGCTGTACGGCCACAGTCCAGATGTATATGCCGATAACGGCATATGAGCACACACATAGCAGTCTGTCCTATTGTTCAAGTGAGCAGTTGTATTCATAAACTGCCACCAAAAGTTTGTAGAATAGCCATGAGGGTATTGGGTGTGGTTTCCTTGGACATACAGGGTCTCCACAGCTGACCATGAAGACATCAAAGCCATTACACTCAGCAGGGTAGACAACACTTTACCAGCCATTCTGATGAGTACCTGTGGCTCAGTTGGTTTCTTCACCGGATTGAGACGAAGGGCCCTGGAGGCTTTCCCCCCCCTTTGTACCCGGTCTTCCTGCCACTTACTCCGAGCTGGCCTGGATGTGTGTCACCTTTTTGCAGTGGCTTTGGTGTATCCAGGTGGGTCATTCTGCGATTTTCACAGCTGTTGGTGTTGTCAGCAGAGCCTGGTATGGTCCGTCCCACCGTGGCTTCGACCAGCACTTCCTCTTTATGACCTTTATCAGCACCCAGTCCCCTGGCTTCAGACGTTCTTCCTGTACAGAAACAGAATCATCTGGCAGATTATTTGCACTCATGACTTCTTTGCTTTTAAGCATTTTAAGCATCCAGTCTGCTAGTGTGTTTTCTTCTGCTGCTTTATCATTATCATTACAGAACACTGGAACTCTAAATGGCCTGCCATATATTATTTCAAAAGGCGTAAGGCCATTATCAGTTGGCGTGATCCTCATATACATTTTCACTAGCTCAATGCAGTCTACCCATGTTCTGCCTGTTTCCTCCATTGTTTTCCTGAGTCTCAGCTTTACTGTGCCATTAGTCCTTTCAACCAGCCCTGCACTTTGTGGGTGGTATGAGCAGTGGTTTTTCAGCGTTATCCCCAGATGTTGTGACATTTTCTCAATTACTTCATTCACAAAATGAGGACCATTGTCACTGTAAATAGTTTGGGGGATCCCATGCTCTGGGATCACATTTTTGCATATCGCTTTAGCCACTGAAATAGCATCTGCTTTCTTAGTGGGGACAATTTGAGAACGGGCACACAATTACCAGGCAGTACCTGTAGGTGTTACAGTTAGACAACTCAATGAAATCCATATGGATTACTTCAAATGGGTAGCTGGGTCTGGGAAACCTTCCTCTTTTAGGTCTGAGGTTCCCCTGAGCATTATGTTTACAACATATCAAACATGCTTTACAAAAATGTTTTGAATAAGCATTGAATCCCAGTGTGAAAAACTGCCGTTCGACAGCTGCTAACATCCCGGCTGTTGAGACGTGGCAAAGCCCATGGCTCAAAATTGCAGCAGTCCTATATAAGTTTTTAGGCAATATAGGTTTATCACAAAGATAGTAGACATCACCTCGCAGGCTTGCTCCTTTAGTGAGCCACAGCTGCTTCTCAGCTGGAGGTGAGTGTGACTGCATGTCTGCTAGCACATCATGTGTGATGGGCATAGTTTGCTCCTGAGACACCAGAATATGAACCCCATGTGTTCCAAGGGCCGCTTCCTTTGCAATTTTATCTGCAAAGGCGTTGCCTAGTACAATGGGGTCAGTGCCACGTGTGTGTGCTGCACATTTACAAACCGCAACTTTACTAGGCAGTAAGACTGCTTTCAACAGGGCCTGCAAAAGTGTCGCATGCTCCACAGGTTTCCCTGTTGATGTTGTCATGCCTTGTCTTGACCACTGAGTGGCAAAGAAATGAAGTGTAGCATATGCATACTGACTGTCTGTATATATAGTCACTACCTGCCCCTCAGCTGCTTTGCAGGCTTCCGTCAGAGCCACTATCTCAGCTGCTTGGGCAGACATGGAATGTGATAACCGCCCAGCACGGATGACCTGCACATCATCCACAACAGCAAAGCCCGTTTTAGTCTTTCCCTCTGCTGTTTTAAAACTGGAACCATCAACAAACCAAACCTTGCCCTCAGTGAGTGGTATGTCCGTTAAATCACTTCTAGGTTTACACTGTGTTTCTACATGCTCACTACACACATGTGGTGTACCCTCCTCTTCTGTGGGCAACAGTGTAGAGGGATTCAAAGTTGTACACCGCTTAATAGTTATGTGTGGCTGGGAGAGCAACAGTGACATTAAAGATAAGTGTCTTGCAGGTGACAAGAATGTCATTTTAGTCTGCAGCAATAAAACATCCACCTCATGTGGAACTAGCAGGGTCAAAGGGTGAAACAAAACAATTTCACCAGAACACTTTACGGCTTCAGCGGCTGCACACACAGATCGCACACAGTGAGGTAAGGCACAAGCCACTGGATCCAGCCTCTTAGAATAATAAGCTACTGGCTTCATTCCACCTCCACATTCTTGTGCTAACATGGATGTCATAAAATGCCCTTTACAGTCAACAGTTTGAACAAAAGGCTTGTTATAATCTGGAAGTCCTAGAACCGATGCTCCTGTCAGCATCTGTTTCAGCATGCACAGAGCTTGCTCCCCCTCAGGGGTCCAACTTAAACTTTCTGACATAGCTAAAGGTTTACTGTACATCATATCTAATAATGGCTGCGCAATTTCAGAGTAATGGGGCATCCACGATCGACAGAAATTTAGCAACCCTAGGAATTGCATCATGTGTTTCTTTGTCACTGGCCTAGGTGCTGCCAAGATAGCTGTTTTCCTCTCTGGGTGTATGCTTTTCCCTGCTGCACTAAGCAGATGTCCTAAAAATTTCACTTCTGTCTTCACCCACTGTAGCTTTGAAAGTGAGGCCTTGTTACCTGTCTCGGCTAAGTGAGTCAGCAATGCCAATGATATGTCTTTACAGTTCTTCTCTGAATTGGATGCAATTAAAATGTCATCGACATATACCAACATCTGTGAATGTGATGGAATCACAAAATCAGACAGACAATTTGTAATATTCTGTGTGAAAATTGTAGGACTGTCACAAAAACCTTGCGGCAATCTGGTGTATGTGTATTTTTTGCCTTGATACGTGAAACCAAACCAGCCTTGTGAATTCTCATGTACTGGTATGGAAAAGAAAGCATTACTTAAATCTACCACAGTGAAGTGTGTCTTGTCTGGCTTAAGCTGATTTAACAAGGTGTGGGGGTCGGGGACGCATGGAGCTATACTCTCCACTGCCTGATTTACAGCTCTTAAATCTTGAATCATGTGCCACGACTGTGAATCAGCCTTTCTAACTGGGAAGATGGGTGTGTTACACACTGCTTGTGGAGCTTCAACTAGTATCCCTGCTTTAATCATATCCTCTATTACTGGTTTAATGCCTTCCACTGCATCAGGCTTCAAGGGATATTGTTTCACTCTTGGCCTAAAAGACGTTTTGGGCTTTATTACTACTGGACTCGCTGTTGTTATTAGCCCCACATCAGTCTTCCCAGTAGACCAGAGCTTCTCTGGGACCTGTTTAAGCTCCGGGTGATCTTTGACATCTACAACATATCATTCTGCTGTGTCATTCTCACTCCCCTTTAAATGTGTTTGTGGTGTAGCATGTGTCACCCATCCCAGCTTTTTACGAAAGATGCTGTGCTGCATGTCTGTCTCCCAACCCCCTCCAGCTTGCTGCCACATTCCAACACTCTCCCCCTGTCTCACCAAAGATGTTAAGTCTGTCCACTCAGTTGTGCCACTCTTTGTCAGTGAAATATGTGGTGTTTGCCCTGTAAAAAGTTGTTGTGCAGCTTCAGAAAGGATCACACTACATCCAGCCATGGTTTCACCATCAGTATATATTGCCTTTATGGTGATTCTCTGTGGCCCTAATTTCAGCACTTTATCTGTGTAGGCCTCATCAGGCCCAGGCATGGTCTTAAATCTCAGTGTGACATGCAAGTCTTCTGGTGGCTGTATGTCATGGTTAGTTGTCAACATTTCCTCAGCTGCAGCTAACAGTTTACAGTTTATTTGATCAGGTCTGGAGGCCGACAGGTCAAGTGTCCAGTAACAATGCAAATCCCCACTGTCCTGATGAACCATTGTCTCAGCAGTTTCACCTTTTCCTGCAGCTATCATCCCAATGGATGTTGGAATTATTGAAATTCCAAGTTTCATCATCATATCTCTTCCCAAGAGGTTCACCGGACAAGTTGGGCACATTACAACTGAACCCTGAGCTGCCTCTCCTGTGGTAGAATCTCTAATCCACACTGGTTTAGAGATTCTATGCTGATTTAACTGACCATTTGCAGACTTCACATAAATTGTGCCATTTGAAGGATCAACTCCTGACACATGATCTTTTAAAACAGTCTTATCTGCACCTGAATCACACAGAAATTGAACAGTTTTGCCTTGCACAGTTAACATGCGAACTGGTTTTACTTCTTTTCCTGACAGATTTAACAATACTTCAGTCAAATCTAGAGTCTGAAACACAGGCTGTTGTAGATTCTGGCAAGCTAAGGGATCGTTTGTACATGTATGTGTGTTAGCAGTGTCAACAGGTGCTAGTCATTTATTATATGATGGATTTTGTGAATACGGCTGTCTATACTCCTCAGGTTTGTTCTCGGGGCATTCTCTGGCAAAGTGGCCCCTCTCCCCGCATTGATAACACCTCTCATCTCTTCTACGGTTATCCTGGGGTCGCCATGGGCCTCTACCTCTCCTACTCCTGCCTCTGTTTTGCCCTCTTCCAGCCTGTCCCTGAAACAAAATTTCACCTGCTAAAAAAGCAGCGGCCTCAGAGCTTTGTGACTTCTTTTTTTTATTTTTAATGACTTCCTGTGCATGGCGGGCCCAGTTCATGCATTCAACGGACCCGTCAGTGTTATGGCTAACATTTTGTTTTCTGATGAAATCAGCAATGGGTGAATGAAAGCCATTCATCAAAGCATGTTTTAACTGTTGCTGATATGGGCTGGCCTTCTCTGCACTCTCTTCAAGGCCGCTATGTTCTTTGAAAACTTCCTCTAATCTCGCCCTGAACTCATGAACATCCTCTCCTGCTTTCTGAATGCATTGGGCGATTTTGTTGTAATCTACAGAAGCTTTAAAGGTATTTCTAAGACGCTCATAAACCCCATCAACTTGGCCTCTTAAATTTGCATGGCCATAGGGTAGGACGGTATTACCATCCCTCCCTGTGTAGGTGCCTCGCACCCGAGCCCAGTTATATGTGAGACACTTTCTAAAAGTGGCTTCTGTTTCCTGACCATTTAAGCGGTACGAGGAGCAGAGTTGCTTGTGTCGGGCGATAAATTCATTAACATTAGTCAACGGGTTTCCTAAATCTTTACATGCCTCTGAACATTCAGATTCAGTCCATGGCCTGTAAACACAAATAACACGGCTTTGGTCATTTTCAACACCAAAATGAGGATTCGCAACCTCTACCATGGGAAAGGTATCATGGATAGGGTAGACAGGCATACCAGCTGCACTCGCCTCATCCCTCTTAGTTTTGGATCTAGTTCCATAAGGGCTTAAATATTTTGCTGCGGCATCCCCAAACTCCTGCCGTACTCTATCCTCCTCCTCTCTCTCTCTCTTCTCCTGCTCCTGCTTTTCTTCCTCCTCTCTGGCCTCTCTCTCCCTCTCTAATGCTGCTCTACGCTGTTGGTCCCTTAACGTCAGTACCACTGAAGTAGACCGCACCGTCTCATCTTCAGGTTTCACAGCTAATGCCTGCAAAGCTGCTCTCTTCACGTTCGCTGCCTCCTGTCTTTTCTGCGCCTGCTCTAACCACAGTTTAGCGGACGCCAGTTGTAACTCTCTCTCCTGTTTCAATTTCCCTTTTGCACAAGCTGCCTTTACTGTCAACTGGTCTACTAACATTTGACATTGTCCTACAACCAATTTACCTTCAAAATCATATTTTTTGCGCCAATGTCCTAAATACTTTGCGCTGCCGGGAGCGAATTTCATCATAAACTTCTCGTCACGCTCTGACACACTCTTGGTTGCTTGGGAACCCATAATAACAACAGCTGGTGGCGTCACAGACCACGTGTTCTGCTCCGCACGCACTCACACAAACACACTCACACAACAACAACAACGACAACACAAAATAGGCCTACTCCGGACTTGCACCGGACTGCTCGGGACACCAACCCAATCTTTCGGGACCCTAACCCAGTTCTGGGACCCTCACCCAGTTCTGGGACTCTCACCCAGTTCTGGGACCCTCACCCAGTTCTGGGACCCTCACCCAGTTCTGGGACTCTCACCCAGTTCTGGGACCCTCACCCAGTTCTGGGACTCTCACCCAGTTCTGGGACCCTAACCCAGTCGCGCGACAAAGCCCAATAAAGGGACGCTCGGGACACAAACCCAGGGCGATTTCTCGGGACAAAAACCCAATTCCGCGGTTATAAAATCACTCTCCAACTTACTTGATGTTGCTCATTGCGTGTAGCATCAGTCCCGAATCCCGTCAATCGTCATCCATCGAGGAGAAAAAAACAGACGGCTAATCCACCGGCCCGATGACGAATTCTCACGCCCCGGGACTTTGCTGCAGGACCTCTATAAGTCCTGGCTGACGTCAGTCTGTCGGCGTGTCTCTTTTCCCTTCGGTGAATGTCGACTCCAGGGATCCGGCTCTCGAAGGACCAATTAATGATAGGTTTGTAGCATGAACCTATTCGCTGGAACGTTAAGGACAATTTGCTACACAGCAAAAAGCAAGACACAAGGCACCAAAGTTCTTTGTGTTACTCATCCATGAGGGAGACCTGCCTGGAGCCAAGTGTCGTTCCACCACTTGACCTCCGTCAGTCTCTCAGCCAGGTTCCCCATAGCACTCCTTTTATTGTGGTTACATGAATATGCATAGGGTCATTAACATATAACATCTTACATAGGTAAACATGTGAACAAAGAATACTGTGTGTGTGTGTGTGGGGGGGGGGGGGGAGGGGGGGGGGGTCAGAGTGTGACCCCATAAATGACTTCCCTAAACCTACTGGTCTGGAAAGTCCAGCAGTTCATCTAAACAAAAGGCACTCAGACGAAAACAGATATAGCTACGTTTATCCTACCGTAAAACAATAAAACAAGGTACGACCTCTTCCCATGCTCCCAGGATGTAGGTGTGGATTCCAGAACAATCTGGAATGCACACCAAGCCTTTGCAGCCTGCTAAAGATCCCACATCCTATCACTACACAATTGATTATACATCTCTAAGCATATATGGTTAAATATTTCCTAATACAAATGACAATAAAAAAATCTAAACCCATCACTTTTCATGGCTGAAAGCTCTCCTGTAGAGGCTAAGCCTAGGCTTGAAGCCACTGGGGTGTTCGTTGGCGGGGGTGACGCGATGTCACTGGTATGCATGAACTTATTAAACTTGATACAGTCCAATAACTCCAGCCTTACTCATCTTGTCCTTCAGATTCTTTATTTCCAGGATTGAACATAGCAGCACAGCGGTCACAAACTGTTTGCTTCCTCCCGATCAACAACACACCTGCCGCTAATTACGCGTGCCTACCTTAAATATCTTCACAAACTCAAAATGTGACCCCTAGCACCAAACGCTTGCTGCAGTTCTTGGTGTCAGAGGTGACACACAAGGTATCGGGTTTTCGCTGCAATTACTTTTTCATATAGGACCAAGTATGTTTGGATAGCTTTTTCCCCTTGAAAACTGCCGTTTAATATTAGACATTCTTGTCTAATATTAAAAATGGATTGATCTGAAACGTGTAAGTGTGACAAATATGGAATAAGATACGAAATCAGAAAGGAGGCAAATATTTTTTCACAGCGCTATAGTCTGTAAATGATCTTTTGGCTATAGTAGATCTTTGACTTGTTCCTTTGTTAATTGTTTGTTTAAAATAGTTTTCTCTAGGTTAAGGCGTACGGTCCAGGCCTTCAGAGCAGTGGTCTGGCCGTTGGAAAACCCACTGAATTCACAGTTGATGCCAAGCAAGGAGGAAAAGCTCCTCTGAAAATTATAGCCCAGGTATATCTGGCTTTGTATATGATCACAAATATGTTAAATATATTGTATGTACCGTATTTTTCGGATTATGAGTCGCACTTAAAATCCTTTAATTATCTCAAAAATCGACAGTGCGCCTTATGTATGAATTCTGGTTGTGCTTACTGACCATGAACCGATTTTATGTAATACACGGCGCTCAAAAATCTGTCAAAAAATGTTTTAGTACGACTTTGGTAAGCCACCAAGTCGCACCGCTTGATGGATTGTCGGAGCATTACGGCTACGTAGTCAGGAGCCTCGCGGATACGTACTGTGCTTCAACATAATATTACTGTATTGTGTGTGGATAATGACCCCAAAATGCCACCTGTTAAGAGACATGCTGACGAAGCGGATTTCAAACTCAAGGCTGTCGGTCACGCAGTAGAACATGAGAATAGAGCAGCTGCGAGAGATTTCAACATCAATGAATCAATGGTACGGAAGTGGAGGAAGCAAGAAGAAAGAGTTGAGTAAAGTTTGACTTATCTTATCTGGCTGTTTTCTTTCGCTTAATGCGTTTTATAGTCCAGTGCGCCTGGTGTATGAAACCAGACCTGTTCATCAACAGTGCGCCTTATGGTCCGAAAAATACGGTGTGTTAAATCTGATTGAACTATAATCCCTCGTCTTCTGCACAGGATGGTGAAGTCAATTCTGTGGATGTCCAGGTTAAGGATAATAGCAACAGCACATACACCTGCACCCACACCCCACGTAAGCCTGTGAAGCACATTGTGATGGTCTCCAGGGGAGACGTTAACATCCCTGAGAGTCCATTCAGGGTGAGTATGCACTCACACACTCTCTCACTTTCACTCTGGCATGCAAGGTTTGCCTTTTCTTCTCACTGAAAAGTCTCTTGAGTTTTGGTGTTTGTGCCCACAGATGAATATCGGAGCAGGCTGTCATCCAAACAAGGTGAAGGTCTCTGACCCTGCAGTGGCAAAGACGGGCCTCAAAGCCTTCCAGCCAACATACTTCACTGAAGGTGGGCTCTGCTGCAGATCTTCCACTGGACATAGGAGAGCTTGACCTCAGCCAGCTGACAGCCCCTCTTACAACACCCTCAGGCCCAGAGGAGTCCTGCCTGCTGAAGATGCTGCGTAACGCTCACATTGGTGAGCGTCCGTCTGATAAGTGAGAAGCTTGCTAAACAGTGAGACTCATCAGAATCCAAATACTTTATTAACCCCTAAGTAAAAGACAGAGGGGGAAAGTAATAAAAGTTCAAGCGTGGAGAAAGAAGCAGGAGCAACTGAAACGGGCTGCATGCACACACAAGAATAAGCGTTGTTAACATCTGTTTTGTCTGTCTTAGGAATCTTGTTTGTTCCCAGAGAGATTGGTGAGAACCTTGTTAACATCAAGAAGAACGGCCGTCATGTTCCCAGCAGCCCAATTGCTGTTATGATCAAGCAGTCAGGGATTGGTGATGTGAGCCGTGTGAGTGGACCGTGGCTGACCGAGGCCAGGACTTTTCAGCCTTGAGAGTTCATCATTGATGCAGGTATATGCTCAGTGAAAGCTTAGATACTGTGATATTTTTCTTTTTAAACATTCAAATAGAATATTTGTCAGTCTCATCTTGTTATATTAGGCTTCATCTGCTTGAGCCTTTCCACTGAAGGACCAAGTTAAGTGGGCATTAACACTGAGGACCAGGAGGATGGCTGGTGACACAATGTGTTGCTTTTTGAGGTCTTTTAGCCTGTTTCACTTTGTCAGACAGCTTCTATTTAACTGATTTCTTGATTCACAAGTCTGCAATTAATCAGGCCTGAGTGTGTTTAGTAACACTGAACTGAGGTTTCCAAAATTGGTTAATCACAGTTAACTCGTGATTTAACAAGAGGGGCAATTTGTTTTTACACAGGACCAGGGAGGTTTGGATCATCTTTCTCCCTAATCTATGAAATCATCATTTAAAAACTGCATTTTGTATTAACTTGTCTTATCTGTGTCTAATATTAAAATGAGTTTGATGATCTGAAACATGTAAGTGTGATAAATATGCAAACCACTAGGAAATCAGGAAGGGGGCAAACACCTTTTCACATCACTGTAGACGTGATTACAGAATACCTTTTAGTGATTACAGAATACCTTTTAGTGATTACAGAATACCTTTTAGTGATTACAGAATACCTTTTACATCCTGGATTACAATAGGATATCCATCAACGGCAGATACTGGTCTCCATGACACACAGATACTGGAGTGGTCTGACCTGACCACACTCGCACTGCTTACCCACAAAGTGTCTAGAGAGACAGAAAAAAGACAGAAAACAAACAAAAAACACAAAGCCAAAGAATGTCATCTGCACACTAGCATGGACAATAAACGCAGACACAGTGCACCCAGTAATTTTTGAACATCCAACCAAGTATCAAGAGCAGTACTGTCATTGTACCGGTACTGGCTGCTGTCTCATTGTTCAGAGAGCCCATCATTATGCAGAGAAAGGAATCTGTGTCTCTGGACCAAAATGACTGTACGTGTAGTGCTGTAGAAACAATACTGCCCAAAAACCTTGATGTTTCTATATGTGGAAACCTTCAAGTATGTGTCATCCAGGGGAAGACGGATGTTATTTTACTTTGCTGTGTTTTAATGTGAAGTGTGCTTATTTATTTTTTTATATTGCATGTTTTGTATCTTGTGGAGTGTTTTTATTTATGCCGCATGTTTTGCTTGCATCAGTCAACTCGTCCTGGAGAGACTCCGCACTTTTCCCCCTTTTTATTAATTTGACACACCTGAGAGGAACGGCAGTAGTAATTTACAGAGTGCGCAGGGACACATAAGGCTGGAGCTTGGCGTCAAGAGAGAGGAGGATCCAGCGCCGGCAACGATAGACGCAGAGCGAGCGGGTCGATTGCTGCAGCAACACGAGGCCAGAGTACGCGTCTGTAGAGAATTGGAGGCGACGAGACGGGCCGGTGCCGAGTGACAGCTACAAAGAAGCGGCGGGCGGAGTTGAGAGCTCTGCCCACCCGGGGTAAGTCTCTGGACTTTCCCCTTTTAACGATTGAAAGCTGCCTGGAAGAATAGTAACTGCCGCTGCCTCCCTCCTTTAGCGCACCGGGGCGCAGAACGTGGGAAGGAAGGCGAGGACGCCGCCGGGTTCCCCTCCTGCACCACTCCGCTGGATTTTTAACTTTTTAGTGACTCTTATATCGTGGCGGACGCCACCGGATTTTTAATGTTGTGTTTTATTGATTTTTATTGTGTTGTCCCCTGGCCAGGGTTGTTTTAATTCATTTTACACTTTTAACTATTTAAATATAATAAATTATATTTTAATTTTATAGTTTTAAAGTTGTGTGCTTTCCCTTGGCGGCTCCACTGCTCTATCCGTTTTGGAGGAAGGTTTCCCCTCCTTTAAACGAACACTGAAAAACATCACCTTCCCTCCGTTAGATAATTGGCGTTGTCGACGTAGGATACGGAGTCAAGAGCAGTTGGGTTAGTCAGGGGAATAGCAAAGATGATGATGCCTGTATATCCCGGAGCCCCGTGGCTGCCGAAATTTAAAGGGCCTGATTAGGATGTGCAATATCAGGATTGGAAGGAGCAGATGCGGGGGCTGCTGGGATCACAGGATTTGCCTGAAGCGAGGAAAGTTGCTATTGTGTTGGGAGCACTAGCAGGTGAGGCTAAACGTCAGGTCAGTGTTCTTGAAACCAGTGAAAGAGACAAAGTACAAAAAATCTTTTCCTATTTAGACTCTTTATATGGTGATCGTGTCCCCACCCTAGTTCTTAGGTCACAGTGTTTTAGTTGCACTCAGAACCCAAGTGAAACCGTATCTTCATTTATTTTGCGGTTGAGAGAATTATACTGTAGGTTGCGAAAGCATGACCCAGATAATGTCCCCTCTGATGCAGCCCTGCGAGATCAATTGTTGCTAGGATTGCGGAAGGGCCCTGTAAGTCAGGCACTGAAGGTCTATGTGCGGCGTAACCCAGATCAAGATTTTGCTGCCATACGCCAGGAGGCACTGTTGCTAGACTCAGAACATGTACAGCCCCAGTCTGAGGTAACCTGCCTGTCTGTAAATAAGTCTCCTGCTCCTTTTAAGGTTGAACAGAAAGAAGATTGGAGAGAGGTGTTAAAGCAGGAGATACTGGAGGATGTCAAGGCACAAATGAAGGGATTGGCACAAGAGC
This sequence comes from Neolamprologus brichardi, assembly GCF_056152115.1. Classification (NCBI taxonomy): domain Eukaryota; kingdom Metazoa; phylum Chordata; class Actinopteri; order Cichliformes; family Cichlidae; genus Neolamprologus; species Neolamprologus brichardi. Next base: position 20,610,758 of record NC_142116.1, read on the forward strand.
TAGTAAGAGAAATTAGAGGCTCCACTCAGCCAGCTGTAGCTACTCTTCCGCCTGCACCTCAGTTTAGGAGAAGGCTGCGACAATCAAATGCTAGCTGGGATGCGCAAGGTCGGCCTATCTGTCGGAGGTGTAACCAAGCAGGACATATAGCTAGGTTTTGCCAGACCTCCATGTCTTCCCAGCCAAGTTTAAACTAGATGACCCTGCTGCTGAGGTCCGAGGGGCGGGGGCTTTTGGTTCACCTAAGGAATTAAGGGCCACAGAAACATTTATTGGGCAGTGTCCAACAGTGAAGATAGTGATCGAGGGGGTGGAGCTTCAAGGCTTGTTGGATACAGGATCACAAGTGACTTTGATCCAGGAGAGCTTGTTTAATGAGCATTTTTCCCAGGCTAAGCTTGAGAAGACTCCAACCGCCTTTAAGCTGAGAGCCGCCAATGGTCTGGAAATTCCCTATACCACCTATGCTGTCCTGGACATGGAAATAGAAGGTTTTAAGGTTCCTGGACGCGGGGTTGTGGTGGTAAAGGATGACCATTGCACGCACCCACTGATTGTTGGTATGAATGTTGTGGATGCAGTTATGGATTGGCCGGTCCCTGATGCCATCAGACAAGTCAGATCCTTTTTGGGCCTGGCTGGCTACTACAGACGTTTTGTGTCCGGCTTTGCTAAAATCGCACGCCCTTTAAATGCATTATTGACAGGGGTCCCTGTGAACAAGAAAACAGACCGTCGCAAAGTGCAGTGGTCCCCAGAATGTCAAACAGCATTTGAGGCCCTCAAAGCAGCTTTAACGCAAGCACCTGTTTTAGCATACGCAGATTACTCTCTTCCATTTATTGTGTATACTGATGCCAGTGGTCGTGGGCTGGGAGCTGTTCTGGCCCAGGTTCAAGAGGGCCAAGAAAGGGTAATAGCGTACGCCAGCAGAAGCTTACACCACACGGAACGGAATGACGCCAACTATAGTTCCTTCAAGTTGGAGCTGTTAGCCCTTAAGTGGGCAGTTACCGAAAAGTTTAAAGACTATCTGACTGGTGCACGATTCGTTGTGTACACTGATAATAACCCTGTGGCCCATTTACAGACTGCAGTAGAACAACGTTGGGTTGCCCAGCTGGCCTCTTTCGACTACGAGATCAAGTATCGTTCGGGTAAGAGCAATATTAATGCTGATGCCCTGTCTCGATTCCCCACTGTCCCAGCAGAGCACCTGGAGGGGGCTGGATCAGAGCGTGGAGTCACTTCAGCAGCCATTGAACTGACTTGTGAGGTAGAGGGGAGTGACTGGGCAGAAGCACAATCTCGTGATCCAGATATTCAAGTGGTAAAGCAACTTCTGGAAGCCCAGGTCGCACCCACAAAGCTAGAACGTCAGACATTGTCACATGGTGTGCGACGACTCCTACAGCAACAAAAAAGACTTTTTATTAAAGACGGGATACTGTGCCGTAAAGTGTTGGACGAATATACCCAGGAGACTCGTTATCAAGTTGTGTGTCCTAGTTCCAGGTGCCATGAGGTGTGGCGGAAGATCCATGAGGCTGCTGCCCATGCGGGGGTAGATCGAACCCTCTCTCGGATACGGCAGCGGTTCTACTGGGTTAACATGGAAGCGCAGGTACGTCAGTTTCATCTGGGTTGTGTCCCCTGTAGTCTACAAAAGGAGAGGGTAGAACCTAGGGCTCCACTGCACCCTATTTCAGTTTCATACCCTTTGGAGGTTGTAAGCATGGATTTCCTGTCCTTAGGCCGGCCCACTGACACTTATCAAAACATACTTGTGGTTACTGATCTGTTTACACGGTTCGCTTGGGCTATCCCTACAATAAACCAAAGCAGAGACTACAGTAAAGGCTTTGTGGAAGTATGTGATACAGCCGTTCGGTTGCCCAGGCCGACTCCACTCTGACCGTGGGTCTAATTTCGAATCTGCATTAATGAAACAGCTCTGTGATACCTATGGTATAACTAAAAGCCGCACGACACCTTACCACCCTGCAGGGAATGGTAGTGTAGAACGTTTCAATCAGACCCTATTGAACATGCTTCGCTCACTAGAATCAGTAAGACAGAGTCAGTGGGTAGGAAATCTGCCAGAACTCGTCCATGCTTATAACAATACTATTCATAGTTCCACAGGTTATGCGCCTGCCTATTTGATGTTTGGTCGACACTTGAGACTTCCCGTGGACGTGGCATTAGGCGTGGCCCCCCAGCAGGCGAGGCAGGATGTAAGTGAGTGGGTGTGTTCTCATCAACAGAAACTCTCCCTAGCTTACCGTTTGGCTGGGCAGAGGATGTATAGTGCGGCCTCCCAACAAAAAAAACAGTATGAGAAGAGAGGTTGTACCCTCCCATTGTTGCCCGGGGAGAGAGTCTGGGTACGGGATCGAAACAGACAGGGCAGAGGAAAACTGTGTTCCTGGTGGTCTCCTGAGCCGTATGTGGTGCTGGAACAGGTGGGAGATACCGGCTTAGTGTATAAGGTCAAACCAGAAAAGGGGGGTAATATACAAACTTTACATAGGAATGCCTTAAAAGTGTGCATTGCTCCTCAACCAGACTTTACCCCTCCTACGGAGGAGCCGACCACAGGCCCTTCGGATTTCCCAGTGCCAGTGTTTTATGGGTTTTTACCCCCTACTGACTGTGTGTCATCTCACCAGCGTGACTCAGGGATGTCCTTTAGGCGGTCCACTAGGACCACGCGTGGGATTCCACCAGAGCGTTATAGGGAGATGGAGCATTAGCAGGGACTGCTAATATTTCAGTGTGGGGGGATGTCATCCAGGGGAAGACGGATGTTATTTTACTTTGCTGTGTTTTAATGTGAAGTGTGCTTATTTATTTTTTTATATTGCATGTTTTGTATCTTGTGGAGTGTTTTTATTTATGCCGCATGTTTTGCTTGCATCAGTCAACTCGTCCTGGAGAGACTCCGCACTTTTCCCCCTTTTTATTAATTTGACACACCTGAGAGGAACGGCAGTAGTAATTTACAGAGTGCGCAGTGACACATAAGGCTGGAGCTTGGCGTCAAGAGAGAGGAGGATCCAGCGCCGGCAACGATAGACGCAGAGCGAGCGGGTCGATTGCTGCAGCAACACGAGGCCAGAGTACGCGTCTGTAGAGAATTGGAGGCGACGAGACGGGCCGGTGCCGAGTGACAGCTACAAAGAAGCGGCGGGCGGAGTTGAGAGCTCTGCCCACCCGGGGTAAGTCTCTGGACTTTCCCCTTTTAACGATTGAAAGCTGCCTGGAAGAATAGTAATTGCCGCTGCCTCCCTCTTTTAGCGCACCGGGGCGCAGAACGTGGGAAGGAAGGCGAGGACGCCGCCGGGTTCCCCTCCTGCACCACTCCGCTGGATTTTTAACTTTTTAGTGACTCTTATATTGTGGCGGACGCCACCGGATTTTTAATGTTGTGTTTTATTGATTTTTATTGTGTTGTCCCCTGGCCAGGGTTGTTTTAATTCATTTTACACTTTTAACTATTTAAATATAATAAATTATATTTTAATTATACAGTTTTAAAGTTGTGTGCTTTCCCTTGGCGGCTCCACTGCTCTGTCCGTTTTGGAGGAAGGTTTCCCCTCCTTTAAACGAACACTGAAAAACATCACCTTCCCTCCGTTACATATGCATGTCCTCCTGTAAGGGTAAAGTAATGGGACATTTGCACTTTTTGCATGTAAGCCTGTTGGTCTTAACTGGAAGTTGCACTTGAGCTGTCTTGGCATCTTTCCTTGTTTGACTCACCAGTTTTGCCCTGAGCTGAATCGCTGCCTCCTTCTCTGTTGTGGTACTCAGCGGTGACTAACATGTTGTAACGTGTATCTGGCTGCAGTGACTCCAGCATCACCTGCTTCTCTCCACCAGGGACCAGCACCTGTAGACAACAAACAACACTATCATCCCAACACAGTCAGAACTCATTTAAAGTTTTGGGACTTATGGAATTTCTGGAATTCTGACACATGACAGCCGGCTGAAGGCCAGAAGAGGTGAAGATGTAATGACTACGACCCACTCACAGTGTGATCCTGGCTATCAGCTCCAGTTAAAGCCATGTAGGACATGTGATACTGGAGGACATGAGCATTGGGAGGTACCCAGCTGATCACCATGCTGACGGCAGTCTCATCAGAAACCGTGAGGCTGGTTGGGCCTCCACCAGACACTGCAGCAACACCATAGAAGAGATAAAGTACCACAGCTAATGACACTTAACCCTCACTTTGTTCCTTTAAAGGAGGAAATTATTTTGGCAGCAGAGCAAAGTGTTTTTATAGAAAATAAATGTAAAGTATAACAGAGAATTTGATACTTTGATTTGATACTTTAACCTCACTACATTTATTTCATAGCTCAGAGTTCTAGTTATTCAAAGATGAGAATTTAGATGTGAAATTTAACCTTTAAGTGACTAGTACTTTGACAACTGCCATCAATTACACAATGAAGTTCATTTACGTACAGGTTGTTGTATTAGTAATGCTATATTGTACATAGAGACAGAATATGACATGAAGGGCTACTGACCACAGAAAAGTAAAAGGTAACTGGGCCTAAAGACTAACGGGAGACAAACAAGCTTTCTGTGATTCTATTTGTGTTTTTGTGGTAATCTTGGATATCTTAGGTTGTCTCATTACTGTCATATATGTCCTATCATTAAAACACTGGCTTCTAACAACTAACAGTGTCTCAAAAATAATTTAATAAATAAACAAATAATATGGATGCATGACTCAAATGCATGACTTTTAACTTGTGTATTTTTTAGGCTGAACACTGCTGCTAATGTGACTTAACACATTAGCATTGACTGTCTGAGAAATTAGTTACCCTAAGGTCAGAAGGAGGAGGCACCTTCACTAGAAGAAAAGAATAATGTGTACGGGAATTTTTTAAAAATGACAAAGCTACATTTTGACATCTTTCATTATTAATAACATTTACAGTACTGTGCAAAAGTCGTGAGCCACACGATGAAGTATTTCTTTGGACATTATCTGGTTTTTCCACTCCTTTTTAGTCCAGTTCTTGTACCTGACCATTTTCTGAGTAATGTTTTTTGTTTGTTTGTTTTTTGTTTGTGTAAACACTTTGCACTGACCATTATTGGAGAACTAAAAAGCACCTAAGTCGAGGAATGTGTGTGCACATAACAGAAAACTTGGGAAAGAACCAATTTTAAATCTTTAAGCACTTTGTTACTAGCAGCCTGTCACAAAAACACATTTTGTATAGTGGGTTTTTTTTTTTTTATCTTGTGAATAAAATGTATACAAGTGTGTGTGATTAATCACAATGTGTTAGTGTGTAATCACCCTGAGACATGCATGCCTGTCTGCTAGCATCAGATCTAAAGCCATTTCTGATTTGGAGATGCAGCCTGCAGATTCTCTCCAGATTATCCCAGCTCTCGTCACTAAACATCCAGTCTTCACTTATCAAATGTGTAAAATTCAAGGCTGGTCCTTAAAAGCTCCCAACAACGCAAAAACTGCATAGCCACACAAATCCCAGCGTTTCCCACCGCAGCAGCTGTGAAAAGAAAGTGGAGAAAGGATGAATGAGTCTGTGCTTATCGCTCTCCGCTCTCCCCCAAGCTGGCGTTGTTCTTGGTAGCCATGACAACGGAGATAGTCCCAGCTTTTTAAATAAAGGCCCCAACACCCCAAAAAAGAAAAAAACATCGGGATTCCCTGCGCAGACCAGGAATCCCCCTAGCAGACCGAAGCTACAGAGAGGATTTGGAGTGAGTGAGTGTGTGAGCGATTGAGTGAGAATCGAACTGGCACCTGTCTGTGCTTCAACCTGCCAGGCGCCGGCAAGTGCTTTGCGCCACCTGCCGGGCTGTAGAATTAGTGCAAATTTGATATATTTGACTTCTCTGTTTTTTTCTCTCTGAATTACTGTTGAAAAGGAAAAATAATAATTTTAATGTGAGGCAAAACATGTATGGTGCTCGGTAAAGATGACACGCCGACCCACTTCTTCTTTTTTTTCTTTTTGTTTGAGAAAGTTTGTTCTCATATTAAACCAGTGTCAGTGACGTCATTCTACGCGACTACCACAGGTAAAGAAAAGCCTGAATCTGTAGATCTTTTTCTTTTATTTTTGTTGTCTAAAACACAAGAGATAAAAAAAAAAAAACCCACAGGGAAACATAGGAAATAATGTTTTGTGAAGCAATGACTTGTTGGCACAAGAAGAGTGGTCCTTGGTAGCCATGACAACAAGGAGGTCTGTTTGTTTGTGGCAGGTAAAAGAAAAAAAAGAAAGAAAGAAAACTAAAAAGTCAGGGGAAGCCCAGGCTGAACAAGGTTCATCCCTTAGAATTTTCACTCCAAGATCACCTGCCTGGACCTCCCCCTAGCAGGTGAACATACAGAACCAGGTGAACCGAGGGCTCGAACCCGGGCCTGTATGTTACTAACCTGCTAGCCCGCCACATGTCGCCACATGACGGGATATGAGAATGGGAAAAATTCTTCTATTTAAAGAACACTACGTGCACATCGCGTGACCAGCCTTTTCCATTAGTTGGAGACCACACATTTTTGCACTCAAATACTCACCAAATTTTACCCACTCACACCTGTTTTTTTTGCCTGCACACCACTTATTTCTCAACAACCACTCCTTTTTCATCTCTGTTATCTTGCCTTTATTACATATTTATTACATCCTCTTAGCTAGCATCAATGACTGGACAAAAGAGCAACACAGTGCTTTTCTCATCATTTCTTTAGTCACGCTCAAGTCATTCGCCTCTACGGATTAGCTAAACCAACTTTACAAAACAAGTTTCCCCGAAGAGCCCACTTCTCATCTTAGCTGCCTAGATTTCAGGACCTAGCTAAGGACAGTGGCCACAAACACATTTAACTTACCGAAAAATAGCTGCGGGGCCTCAGTCTGTCTGTGGGGCATAGCTGGACTGGCCATCGGGCATACTGGGTATTTGCTGGGTGGGCCGATGGTAATTTTTCGTTTTAAATGGGCCGATGTTTTGTTGTTGTTGTCTTTTTTTCTTAACCGTGTAAACAGTGAAAGGTGGCGGATTGGACAGATGCTGGCAGACGTGTAAAAATAACTCAATTGTTTGGTAGTGGCTGTGGTGGAGCTTTCACAGCTTCAGTAAAATTAGCAAGTGGTGGAAGCCAGCAGGTGGATGGGGGAAAGGGGAGGCGGAGGTGGAGAGACCCAAGGCGGCCGCGGGTCCGACTGTCAGGTGAAATGAGCTTCAGGTAAGAAGTTATGACCTGCAGTCTATCTGGGTCAAACCAAGTTTAGGTGTAGTTTATTTTCGTTGTGCTAACTTTTTACAGTCAGTTACAATAACTCGTACTGTGTACTAGCTAGCATGATGGAGTTTCTATACAGTTGGGTGGGTGCTATATGTTACTGGTGAACTTTATTTTATTCATATGGTTAGTTAGTAGAGTTGCCTACCATCCTGTAAAAAACGGAATCCTCTGGTATTCAGAGTTAATATTACATGTTTCGTATTGAGCTGAAAATACACGGATTTGTCCCATACTTCAGCTACAATTAAAAAAAAGACAAAAAGCTGGAGTTATTCTGTGTCTTTACGCTGTCAGCTGCCTCTTCTGCTCTCATTCTCCCCCCTCCCTCTCCTGCTGCTACTTCAATCATGAAACTGATCAATGATCAGCTGATCAGCGTTTCTGCCGCAAGTCCCGTCTTTCTTGCTTGTTTATCTCCCGCTTTGCGTCAGAAAGAGGAAACTAGCGGAGGTCGTGTTAAACAGCAGAAGCGCCTTTAAACTTGATAAGCTGTTGTTAGAATTGATTTAATATTACTTTCTAGTATCAGCTGATGTTTGTTGGAGCCATAAAAGCTGCTGGTTATCTGGTGAGAGGGAAACATAAAAAGGCCAGGTAGAGCATTAACAGGGAAAGGGGGGCACAAAGAAATACTTTTCTTTCTTATTCTCATTTAAAATTTCTAGCTTTTAATAAATAATTATCCAAATCTTACAACCAAAGTTTTCATCTGATGTCAAATGTATAGAAATCCATTATTGTACATAGTAAGTTTTTTTCAGGGTCCCAACATAATTTCTTCAGAAGAAAGTACTGTACATGATGCCAGTATTTTCCCACATTTTCTAGATACTGTACTAGTACTTTGTGTAAAATGCCATCAAAAAGTCAGTTAAGTTTTATTCTTTCTCACCTGTCTTTCTGTCTCCTTTCTCTTTTAAAAGGTTGCCATCCATTCATTCACTTCCGCTTATCCTTTCCAGGGTCGCGGGGGGCGCTGGAGCCTATCCCAGCTATCATAGGGCGAGAGGCAGGGTACACCCTGGACAGGTCGCCAGTCTGTCGCAGGGCCAACACACAGGAACAAACAACCATTCGCACTCACACCTAGTGACAATTTGGATTATCCAATTAACCTATCCCCACAAGCTGCATGTCTTTGGACGGTGGGAGGAAGCCGGAGTACCCGGAGGGAACCCACGCAAACACGGGGAGAACATGCAAACTCCACACAGAAAGACCCCGGCCTGATGTTGGAATTGAAGTCAGGAGCTTCTTGCTGTGCGGCAACAGTGCTAACCACCGTGCTGCCACGGTGGCAAAGGTTGCCATGTTAGAAAAAATATTTTGCCCTGCCATGCTGTTTATTGATGTGGTAAATAAATAGTTTATGAAAATATCAGTAAATCTGTCATTTATTATTTTTAATATTCAGTAATGGTCATGTCTCACCTCTAGTCTTCTCTGTCTTAATTTCAGGTTTCCACCATATGTTGTAGATCGTTCAGGAAGTTAACTCAACCAGTCTTTGGGTTTCGGCTAAGTACTGTTTAGAATAGCAGAATAGGGAGGATGGTGTAGGTTTAAGTTTATTAGATTGATACATATGTACCAACAAGACAGTGTACATCACTGTCACAACGACGTTTGTTTTCATTCAAAGGCTTTATGGAACTTTGACAGGAGGGCCACGCCCGATTTCCTCTGTCATCCACGTCATACTTAGATCCTCCTCAATCTGTGTACATACGCCGCCTCTAAACCCCCGATAGTGCCAGTGTCAGTTAGTGAGTCAGTAAAATACTGACTCACTAACAGGGTTAGTCTGTTCTGGGATGAGTGTGGTAGTTAACCCTCATTTAACACATCCCTCTCTGCTCCTCTAGCTCGCTCTATCTCACTGAGAATCAGAAAGCCTTGACATTTACTGCTATTAACTTTACACTCTTGTTGTAAAGACGCAAAGAAAACACAGTGAAAAGGTTAGAAGGACGTAAGGAAAAAGAATGAATGAATGGTTTAATAGAAGGAAAGAAGTTAAAGGGACTACATATTCAAAGGTCTTATTTCTGATACTACCCCATGAAAATATTTGCTCTGTGTGCCGTGCTGCAGCTGCTACATTTGGCTTCGGATTCACTTTTTGGCGCCTACGCCTCTCGAGATGTGTTAATGCAGAAAGGTATTGAAAAACTCTGGTCAACCAACCAGCAGTCTGTCTGCTGTGTCGTATGAAATGCGTGGAAGGAGAGGTACCAACTGTCTGTTACATATAGATGAAAAATAAAGCTCTGACGTGACCTCGGGTCAGCCAGCCTGACGGTCAGAGAAACAGAAACGTGTTGGATTGTGGATCTCTGAGCTGCACATCAAAGATGCACCTATGCACAGATCAAGTCTCAAATCTACCTCATATACATCTGTGTGTGTTTTTCTGTTGATGCCTTTCAAACAAAACTAGCCATGATATTTTCCACCTCAGACAATTAATATCAGTTAACCACGCCCCCTTTCAGATTTGTTCACCAAAAGAAAAGAAAAAAAAAAACGTCATTAACGCTGTTTATTATTTGTCAGACCGGTTTCATTTTCATACTTTGTAAATATCTATGTTGTATGGAGCTTGAACTAAAATGTAAATATGTTTACTGTATTTGTAATAATTATAATCCATTCGCTGTACAGCATAGATGTGTCATGCAGATATCCTAATTCTGTGTATGGTAATCTTGCACCATTGAACTGTTAGTGAATGAGGCAACAATAAAAGTGGGAAACGTGCATTAGCAGATCAAGTGCTGCCTGCTTATTTCCTGCTTTATTTGAGCTTCTGCTGTAGTTTATTATGTGCTTTTAGCCCCAAGAAACCACCCTTTTACTGTGGCGCACAACAAGATCTTCTGATGTTTGGTGTCATCTTCCTGTGATCTCCTGTGAACAGGTGGATTAATTCATTTCAAGTTTATGTATGTAGCACCAAATCACAGCAGGGGCTGAACATTGTAAAGACTCTAGAATAATTATGGAGGCACAACATTTAAAGCTCCCATCCTTCCATCCCACAGACCTAAAAGTTAGTTATATGATAAACAGCCCCGTGTTTGTTTACTTGATTTGTAAAATGCAAAGTGGTGACTTTTTCTCTTCAAGTACGTCCTCATATGGAGACAGTTTTTTTAATGGCCCAAAACAAGTCATTGTTTACAAAAATGTACATTTTATTGGGCAAAATGAGGTAAACAGTGAAGAAAAGTATAAGAAAACAGAGCATAGGATCTCCAGAGACTGTGGCAACTAGAATTATTGTATACATGTGTGTGTATTAAGGACTGACACAGACAAAGAATGAATCAGACAATGAAGCAATGTCCTTTTTAAATGTTTATTTATAAACAGGATAAAACCATTCAAGTATTGAGTCATGAATAAAACATCAACCTCTGATCTGTTAATTGGGAAACAGAGGATGTCAGTGTATTTTTCAGTGCTAGTCCAAATTGAGTGAGATGACTTTACATTTGAATAGACTGGATTACAAGTTATATTTGGTTTTAATTGAATGAGTTCAATTTGATTTAAATCAAGCCAATTCACAACATATAAACTTGAAATATATGGTAAGATAAAGGTTGTGCAATAATACAGAGAAAGCCCCAACAATCAAATGACCCCCTATGAGCAAGAACTTGGCAACAGTGGGAAGGAAAAACTCCATTTTCGGCAGAACCAGAATCAGGGAGGGGCCATCTGCCTCCACCGGTTGGGGTAATAAAATGAAACTAAACTATAGGAAGACAAAGAGGAAAGATGTTCATGATATATATCAAACTTTCCGCTAGCCTTGACTAAAATATTGTTTTTGACAGGAAAGTATTGTTTCATTCATGTTTATTCCACGAGGTGGACAGCAGGAATAAAACAAACCAGATACTAAGAAATAAAGTATACAATCAAACTTTCTCGATATGCTAAAATTCCCACTGAGACTGGATAAGATTATTCTAAAACTGGTCAAAATACAATTCTCTTCATGCACAGAAATCCCACCCAGTCCCACAACCCAGGACGAATATTCCTTGTGTGTTCTTGAGCTGGACAGAAATTCCTCTTGCTGAGCGGGGTCCACGCCAGCCTCGTGTCAGGCAGACGAGGAGCCTCCTGTCCCAGTCTCGTCCGTCCACTGGGCCCATCACATCCCAGCCCAGTTCGCATTCTGCATTGGAGTCCGTCACTCGATACCACCGCGGCTCCCCTCACGTCATCACCTGTAAGTAAAAACAAATAGGAGCCAGAACCATCATCCCGGAAGCTGCCCTGGCTTATAGCCATGGCGACCCTCTCCCAACACGGCTGCACCCAGTGAACAACAGTGAGACGCTGCTGACAAATGCAGGCAGTGGTATACATCTGCCCTGATGTCAATCACACACGTTGTCTCCTACTGTCGCCGTTCCTGCTGTCGGGACTGGGTCACCACATCACGCTGACCGGTCTCCAGACGAGGCGTCGCACCCCCCACGATCACGCAGCGGCTCCCTCTTTTCCACCTGGCCTTCATGCGTTCCTCTTCCAATCTAGGGCCTCTCTCCTTCCAGTGCTCAGCTTGCTTCCTTTTAATACGACCTATAAAACAGCTGAAAGGACACCTCTGGACACACCTATGCCTCAACATGTGATCACTATCAGCTAATTTTTCCAATGCCCAGCTAATCCACAGTGGATTAAAACAACGTAGAATGACACACTAAAAACATGCGATACAAACAGAATAAAATCATGCAAATAAAAACTACACTCACAAATAGATACTAAAATCAGAAGAAAACCAAGATAAACGATGAATACAAAATTTCTACTGTGTGCAACTCTTTCAGTCTTTGAATATTTTTCATTTCTTACAATCAGAATTCTCCAATAGATTTGTAGAAGAAAATTATTTTCTTTCATGCATCACCAACTGAACCTGTTATGTTAACGTCTCAAGCTCCAGCCTAACCTCATTGAATTTTGCTTAGCAAAGTACTTTTCAACTCTAATAATTAGTAAGATTATATTTCTTATCATCTGTTGGTCGTCTGACCTGATAAACTTCAATGAACATTATAACACAGGAGTGATTGTCTCTAAAAATGGGCTCCTGCACACTTGCAGACATTTTTCCATCACAACTTATGGATGATGAAGGATTTGATTAAAGCTGTGAAACATTACTGATAACCTTCATGTGATGTTACATTAAAGCCAATTTTCTATTAAAATCAGGGACTTTTCTAACTGACCTCTGACCTTTGAGCAGTAGTGTGTACTGTATGCTTGTATGTAACTGTATCTGACCTGGATTTTATCACCAGTTTCAAATAAGAATCTTCTTTAAAGTCTGTCTTTCAATACAAATGAAGTTAAACTTTATCAAGGCTGATGGTAAACTGTCCCTAACAAGTCCACTTTATTGCGTGCTCATTGACTTTCTCCTATCAGAGCTGTTTAACAAGCCCACTTTATACATGCTTATTAATCTATCACGCTTATCAGTGGCTCATGGTTGCTTAAAGCCTATGTCTGAACTTGACCACAGAGGCAGAGCATCATTCAATCTTGGCAGCAGCTCCAGGATGACAAACTCCACTTTCTCTGCATCAAGACAGCTCATAACTTTTTAACAGTCTCTCCTGATAGTCTCATATCATCTGCTCTAATCAATAACCATACACTATCATTACAATGTAGACTACAGCTCAAAAGTCTGAGGTGAATTAGAAATGTCTTGTTTTCAGAATAGACTCAAATTAGGTTTCAGATTGAATCACAGCAATTTTTAAAAAATAATCATATAAATGCTTAATATTAACACTGATCACAAATCATGAATGATTTTTAATAGAATATCTACAGAGGTGTTCAGAGACCCATTTTCAGCAATAATCCCTCCTGTGTTCAGTGGTACATTGTCTTATCTAATGCAAGCTTAACACATTAAAGCCTAACTTATCACTCAAAACTGCTTTTTAAAGATTTTTGCACAAACTGAAACTATTGTGGTGATTAAAGAAACAATAAATGTGTCTGGATCATCCCAGTGTTTGTTTTTAACCTCATGAAGCCAAGTTTCCATTTTCCTCTAAAGGGGCTGCAACACCCAGCTGCACAAAACCTTCACTTTTTTTAACAGTTTCACTCTTTTAATATTTTTCATTTCTTACAATCAGAATTCTCCAATAGATTTGTAGAAGAAAATTATTTTCTTTCACGCATCACCAACTGAACCCTTTATGTTAACGTCTCAAGCTCAAGCCTGACCTCATTGAATTTTGCTTAGCAAAGTAGGGGAGACCGGGGATAGTTGTAACATTTTTGACATTTCTGTCTGTAAATTAGAGCTCTTTTAAGGTAGTGGATTCAAAATGTAATGCAAAGTATTTACATGTCTCGGCTATTAAATAGTCCAGCTATTTTCTCTGCAGCACAATTACCCATTGCATGATATGGCCTCAAACACAAAGAGTGAAATGTTACAATTAACCCAATAGTCTGGGTTAGTTGTAACATATCCTGGGGTGAAATGTAACACAATGAAATAAGGGTACTAACAAAACATTAACATGTAATCTTTGTTTATTCAACACATGAATGCACTTAGAGCCATTTATGTAGCTATGTGTGTGTGTGTGACAGAATGCAGAAATCTAGCTTTTGAACATATTCCAACCCCCCAAAAAAGAAAAAATTATGGAATTTTCTGCAACTGAATATTTCATTAACTTTGGTTGGTCTTCCTTGAGTTTGGCCTCATTGGCTCAGTGGGCATTATAGCCTACAACTCTTGCACCAATTTTGAACATAACAATGAAGCTGAAAAAATGTAGTTGTTCACCAGCATCGCAATTCCATTACTTTTTATCATGGCTTTCCTTGGTGTGGTTTGCAAAGTGCTTCAGAAAGATGAGGAAATCTCTTTCTTGCACCCATCCTAATTTATTTCCACTACCAGTACTTCCTACTGGTCCATCTCTTACACAGTGGTCTGCATAATGTATGTGTGGGAACACAAACAGTGGAGGAATTGTGTTGCCAATGGCATTAACCGCATATACAAAAGCGACCAGTGAACCTCTCTCTGCTGATGTCTTTGCCCCAACTTGTTTAATATAAGTTAAAGTAATAGTGTGGTAAGTTGTAACATCTGCATTATTGTTACAACTAACCCAGACTGTTGCTGTTACAACTGACCCAGACTCCTATAGCCATGAACTAGCTAACATTACAGCCAACGGCTAAAACATTAGCACTAAAGACCTACACAGAATATATCCCCATAGGCATACAAATAACATAGTTTAAGTTTGATTAGTTTAACTGCAAAGCAGATAATGCTATTAGAAATTGAAATCAAGTAGAAAAACTTACTTTTTGGCATACAAATTACTTTTTTTTGTGTTAAATTGTCTGTGTTTGACAAAATTGCTGATTTTTCACATGTGATAGCAGAACTGAGTTGGGCATGCACAGAATGAGTCACATCATTTGAAACTTAGCCCTGATTGGAGAAATTGGAAGTGTTAAAACTGACCCACGTTACAACTATCCCCGGTCTCCCCTACTTTTCAACTCTAATAATTAGTAAGCTTATATTTCTTATCATCTGTTGGTCGTCTGACCTGATAAACTTCAATGAACATTATAACACAGGAGTGATTGTCTCTAAAAATGGGCTCCTGCACGCTTGCAGACATTTTTCCATCACAACTTATGGATGATGAAGGATTTGATTAAAGCTGTGAAACATTACTGATAAACTTCATGTGATGTTACATTAAAGCCAATTATCTATTAAAATCTAACTGACCTCTGACCTTTGAGCAGTAGTGTGTACTGTATGTTTGTATGTAACTGTATCTGACCTGGATTTTATCACCAGTTTCAAATAATCTTCTTTAAAGTCTGTCTTTCAATACAAATGAAGTTAAACTTTATCAAGGCTGATGGTAAACTGTCCCTAACAAGTCCACTTTATTGCGTGCTCATTGACTTTCTCCTATCAGACTGTTTAACAAGCCCACTTTATACATGCTTATTAATCTATCACGCTTATCAGTGGCTCATGGTTGCTTAAAGCCTGTGTCTGAACTTGACCACAGAGGCAGAGCATCATTCAATCTTGGCAGCAGCTCCAGGATGACAAACTCCACTTTCTCTGCATCAAGACAGCTCATAACTTTTTAACAGTCTCTCCTGATAGTCTCATATCATCTGCTCTAATCAATAACCATACACTATCATTACAATGTAGACTACAGCTCAAAAGTCTGAGGTGAATTAGAAATGTCTTGTTTTCTGAATAGACTCAAATTAGGTTTCAGATTGAATCACAGCAATTGATCAAAAATAATCATATAAATGCTTAATATTAACACTGATCACAAATCATGAATGATTTTTAATAGAATATCTACAGAGGTGTTCAGAGACCCATTTTCAGCAATAATCCCTCCTGTGTTCAGTGGTACATTGTCTTATCTAATGCAAGCTTAACACATTAAAGCCTAACTTATCACTCAAAACAGCTTTTTAAGAGATTTTTGCACAAACTGAAACTATTGTGGTGATTAAAGAAACAATAAATGTGTCTGGATCATCCCAGTGTTTGTTTTTAACCTCATGAAGCCAAGTTTCCATTTTCCTCTAAAGGGGCTGCAACACCCAGCTGCACAAAACCTTCACTTTTTTTAACAGTTTCACTCTTTGAATATTTTTCATTTCTTACAATCAGAATTCTCCAATAGATTTGTAGAAGAAAATTATTTTCTTTCATGCATCACCAACTGAACCTGTTATGTTAACGTCTCAATCTCCAGCCTAACCTCATTGAATTTTGCTTAGCAAAGTACTTTTCAACTCTAATAATTAGTAAGATTATATTTCTTATCATCTGTTGGTCGTCTGACCTGATAAACTTCAATGAACATTATAACACAGGAGTGATTGTCTCTAAAAATGGGCTCCTGCACGCTTGCAGACATTTTTCCATCACAACTTATGGATGATGAAGGATTTGATTAAAGCTGTGAAACATTACTGATAACCTTCATGTGATGTTACATTAAAGCCAATTTTCTATTGAAATCAGGGACTTTTCTAACTGACCTCTGACCTTTGAGCAGTAGTGTGTACTGTATGTTTGTATGTAACTGTATCTGACCTGGATTTTATCACCAGTTTCAAATAATCTTCTTTAAAGTCTGTCTTTCAATACAAATGAAGTTAAACTTTATCAAGGCTGATGGTAAACTGTCCCTAACAAGTCCACTTTATTGCGTGCTCATTGACTTTCTCCTATCAGACTGTTTAACAAGCCCACTTTATACATGCTTATTAATCTATCACGCTTATCAGTGGCTCATGGTTGCTTAAAGCCTATGTCTGAACTTGAACACAGAGGCAGAGCATCATTCAATCTTGGCAGCAGCTCCAGGATGACAAACTCCACTTTCTCTGCATCAAGACAGCTCATAACTTTTTAACAGTCTCTCCTGATAGTCTCATATCATCTGCTCTAATCAATAACCATACACTATCATTACAATGTAGACTAGAGCTCAAAAGTCTGAGGTGAAATAGAAATGTCTTGTTTTCAGAATAGACTCAAATTAGGTTTCAGATTGAATCACAGCAATTGATCAAAATAATCATATAAATGCTTAATATTAACACTGATCACAAATCATGAATGATTTTTAATAGAATATCTACAGAGGTGTTCAGAGACCCATTTTCAGCAATAATCCCTCCTGTGTTCAGTGGTACATTGTCTTATCTAATGCAAGCTTAACACATTAAAGCCTAACTTATCACTCAAAACAGCTTTTTAAAGATTTTTGCACAAACTGAAACTATTGTGGTGATTAAAGAAACAATAAATGTGTCTGGATCATCCCAGTGTTTGTTTTTAACCTCATGAAACCAAGTTTCCATTTTCCTCTAAAGGGGCTGCAACACCCAGCTGCACAAAACCTTCACTTTTTTTTTTAACAATTTCACTCTTTGAATATTTTTCATTTCTTACAATCAGAATTCTCCAATAGATTTGTAGAAGAAAATTATTTTCTTTCATGCATCACCAACTGAACCTTTTATGTTAACGTCTCAATCTCCAGCCTAACCTCATTGAATTTTGCTTAGCAAAGTACTTTTCACCTCTATTAATTAGTAAGATTATATTTCTTATCATCTGTTGGTCGTCTGACCTGATAAACTTCAATGAACATTATAACACAGGAGTGATTGTCTCTAAAAATGGGCTCCTGCACGCTTGCAGACATTTTTCCATCACAACTTATGGATGATGAATGATTTGATTAAAGCTGTGAAACATTACTGATAAATTTCATGTGATGTTACATTAAAGCCAATTTTCTATTAAAATCAGGGACTTTTCTAACTGACCTCTGACCTTTGAGCAGTAGTGTGTACTGTATGCTTGTATGTAACTGTATCTGACCTGGATTTTATCACCAGTTTCAAATAAGAATCTTCTTTAAAGTCTGTCTTTCAATACAAATGAAGTTAAACTTTATCAAGGCTGATGGTAAACTGTCCCTAACAAGTCCACTTTATTGCGTGCTCATTGACTTTCTCCTATCAGAGCTGTTTAACAAGCCCACTTTATACATGCTTATTAATCTATCACGCTTATCAGTGGCTCATGGTTGCTTAAAGCCTATGTCTGAACTTGACCACAGAGGCAGAGCATCATTCAATCTTGGCAGCAGCTCCAGGATGACAAACTCCACTTTCTCTGCATCAAGACAGCTCATAACTTTTTAACAGTCTCTCCTGATAGTCTCATATCATCTGCTCTAATCAATAACCATACACTATCATTACAATGTAGACTACAGCTCAAAAGTCTGAGGTGAAATAGAAATGTCTTGTTTTCAGAATAGACTCAAATTAGGTTTCAGATTGAATCACAGCAATTGATCAAAATAATCATATAAATGCTTAATATTAACACTGATCACAAATCATGAATGATTTTTAATAGAATATCTACAGAGGTGTTCAGAGACCCATTTTCAGCTATAATCCCTCCTGTGTTCAGTGGTACATTATCTTATCTAATGCAAGCTTAACACATTAAAGCCTAACTTATCACTCAAAACAGCTTTTTAAAGATTTTTGCACAAACTGAAACTATTGTGGTGATTAAAGAAACAATAAATGTGTCTGGATCATCCCAGTGTTTGTTTTTAACCTCATGAAGCCAAGTTTCCATTTTCCTCTAAAGGGGCTGCAACACCCAGCTGCATAAAACCTTCACTTTTTTTAATAGTTTCACTCTTTGAATATTTTTCATTTCTTACAATCAGAATTCTCCAATAGATTTGTAGAAGAAAATTATTTTCTTTCATGCATCACCAACTGAACCCTTTATGTTAACGTCTCAAGCTCAAGCCTGACCTCATTGAATTTTGCTTAGCAAAGTAGGGGAGACCGGGGATAGTTGTAACATTTTTGACATTTCTGTCTGTAAATTAGAGCTCTTTTAAGGTAGTGGATTCAAAATGTAATGCAAAGTATTTACATGTCTCGGCTATTAAATAGTCCAGCTATTTTCTCTGCAGCACAATTACCCATTGCATGATATGGCCTCAAACACAAAGAGTGAAATGTTACAATTAACCCAATAGTCTGGGTTAGTTGTAACATATCCTGGGGTGAAATGTAACACAATGAAATAAGGGTACTAACAAAACATTAACATGTAATCTTTGTTTATTCAACACATGAATGCACTTAGAGCCATTTATGTGACTATGTGTGTGTGTGTGAAAGAATGCAGAAATCTAGCTTTTGAACATATTCCAACCCCCCAAAAAAGACAAATTATGGAATTTTCTGCAACTGAATATTTCATTAACTTTGGTTGGTCTTCCTTGAGTTTGGCCTCATTGGCTCAGTGGGCATTATAACCTACAACTCTTGCACCAATTTTGAACATAACAATGAAGCTGAAAAAATGTAGTTGTTCACCAGCATCGCAATTCCATTACTTTTTATCATGGCTTTCCTTGGTGTGGTTTGCAAAGTGCTTCAGAAAGATGAGGAAATCTCTTTCTTGCACCCATCCTAATTTATTTCCACTACCAGTACTTCCTACTGGTCCATCTCTTACACAGTGGTCTGCATAATGTATGTGTGGGAACACAAACAGTGGAGGAATTGTGTTGCCAATGGCATTAACCGCATATACAAAAGCGACCAGTGAACCTCTCTCTGCTGATGTCTTTGCCCCAACTTGTTTAATATAAGTTAAAGTAATAGTGTGGTAAGTTGTAACATCTGCATTATTGTTACAACTAACCCAGACTGTTGCTGTTACAACTGACCCAGACTCCTATAGCCATGAACTAGCTAACATTACAGCCAACGGCTAAAACATTAGCACTAAAGACCTACACAGAATATATCCCCATAGGCATACAAATGACATAGTTTAAGTTTGATTAGTTTAACTGCAAAGCAGATAATGCTATTAGAAATTGAAATCAAGTAGAAAAACTTACTTTTTGGCATACAAATTACTTTTTTTTGTGTTAAATTGTCTGTGTTTGACAAAATTGCTGATTTTTCACATGTGATAGCAGAACTGAGTTGGGCATGCACAGAATGAGTCACATCATTTGAAACTTAGCCCTGATTGGAGAAATTGGAAGTGTTACAACTGACCCACGTTACAACTATCCCCGGTCTCCCCTACTTTTCAACTCTAATAATTAGTAAGATTATATTTCTTATCATCTGTTGGTCGTCTGACCTGATAAACTTCAATGAACATTATAACACAGGAGTGATTGTCTCTAAAAATGGGCTCCTGCACACTTGCAGACATTTTTCCATCACAACTTATGGATGATGAAGGATTTGATTAAAGCTGTGAAACATTACTGATAAACTTCATGTGATGTTACATTAAAGCCAATTTTCTATTAAAATCTAACTGACCTCTGACCTTTGAGCAGTAGTGTGTACTGTATGTTTGTATGTAACTGTATCTGACCTGGATTTTATCACCAGTTTCAAATAAGAATCTTCTTTAAAGTCTGTCTTTCAATACAAATGAAGTTAAACTTTATCAAGGCTGATGGTAAACTGTCCCTAACAAGTCCACTTTATTGCGTGCTCATTGACTTTCTCCTATCAGAGCTGTTTAACAAGTCCACTTTATACATGCTTATTAATCTATCACGCTTATCAGTGGCTCATGGTTGCTTAAAGCCTATGTCTGAACTTGACCACAGAGGCAGAGCATCATTCAATCTTGGCAGCAGCTCCAGGATGACAAACTCCACTTTCTCTGCATCAAGACAGCTCATAACTTTTTAACAGTCTCTCCTGATAGTCTCATATCATCTGCTCTAATCAATAACCATACACTATCATTACAATGTAGACTACAGCTCAAAAGTCTGACGTGAATTAGAAATGTCTTGTTTTCAGAATAGACTCCAATTTGGTTTCAGATTGAATCACAGCAATTTATCAAAATAATCATATAAATGCTTAATATTAACACTGATCACAAATCATGAATGATTTTTAATAGAATATCTACAGAGGTGTTCAGAGACCTCATAACTCATAGCTCATAACTTTTAACAGTTTCTCTCTGTCCTCATACTTCTATACATTCTTCTGTAATAGATAACTATACTCTATCATTGTAATCAATCTACACTACAGCTCAAAAGTTTGAAGTCAATTTTCACCTGGTTTATAATCATGTGATTGGTCCACACATCAGTGTCTAAAAAAACGCTCATTTTTATCTGTGTCTATCATCAAAATTTGAGTTGATTGCAATCTCTCCCTAACAAGTTCACTTTATTGCGTCCTCATCAATCTCAGCTACAGCTCAGCTAACTGAAGTCAGTTAGAAACGTCTTTTTATCTAAAAAAAAAAAAAAACAAGATTCTTTTTTATATTTTGTAAATTGGTTTTGAATGCAAATAAATATAATTGCTTAAAATTTGCATTGATCACCAATTATGATTAATGTTTGATAAAATATTTGCTGGTGTGTGGATTACAACAATAATAGCGAGTGTGCAGATTATATTACCTTCCCTCAGTTTATCACATTAAATCTCATCTTACTAGTGACCCAGCAGTTTTTCCAAATACAGCTGCACTAACCAACATCATTTTTTCAAGTAATATAAAAATCCTTTTTATATATTACCTTTTTAAACACCCCATTTTTTCTTTCTAATGTCATTAAATCAAGTTTGCACATTTGTATAACAACATTTGGACCTCCAGATCTTTTTAGCTTTCAGTTTTTTCTCAGTGTCACACATGGATTAGTTTTCGTCTCTTTCAATAGGAAAGTCAAATCTTCAGACCTTAAAGCAATCTTTGTTTCTTTCAATCATCCTAATATTTTTAATCTCCTGTAATATAATTGCAGTTAACCAGAGCTTAGCTACTCTGATCTACAGTGATTTTGGGGGTTTGGATTTGTTTTTCACAGGTGCAGAGCCTTTTTCTACAAAATTCCGAATAAACTGCATTTTTTAAAAGTACCATTAACCATGTAGACTGACAAGTAACTAAACATGTAACACAGTGATCAGTAGAGAAGAAAGAAAATAACCCATTTCAACATTTCTAGTTCAGATCAAAATTATTGATCTGATTAAGGAAACAGTAAATTTGGCCACATTATTGTCCTGATCCTCCAGTTTTCCCTTTCCAATGTGACTAAATAAAATTCAACTTTTTTTTTTAAATAAAAACAGATGCACACCCAGATATTTCTTACGGTAAGAATCCTCCAACAACCTTTCAAAAGAAACATTTTTTGTCTTTCCTCAATTTTGAGAGCAGCTGAAGCCACAAACCTGAAGCTCGAGACCCCAAACTAACCAAATTTAATGTTTCCTTAATCAGCACAGTAATTTTTAACTCTTTGTGTGTTATGTTTACTCACAGTTTTGATGCTTGCTTCTTCGACTTGATCCACGATTAGCTCTTAACCATCGCTCTACTGTTTTCTCTCTCCTCATGCTTCTCCTTCATGCGTCCTGTCCTCAAATATAATCCAACCTGCCTCCTTGTTTCCTCCTTGACTTGTATTAGCAAAATTTCCAGTTAAATTAAGAGAAATCCAGAAAAGTTTTCCTGCTTCAAAAACCCTTCCAGTTGCCTGTCTTCTTGTCCTCCTTTAAATGTGCATTTTTCTACATTTGTATTTATTTGACTTCATATTGCCATGACAACATAGCACAGAGCATCATGGTGGATTAAGGCAGGAGGTTCTGTCCTCTGCAGAAATGCTGGTGTTCCATAGTGATGTAAAAGTATGTTAATAATCTTTAAACAGACACTCACTGATCCTGTAAGAGCAGGAATTTAACTGCAAACCCTCACAGTCCCCATCAGCATAGCTGGACTGGCCATCGGGCATACCGGGCATTGGCCTGGTGGCCCGATGGTAATTTTTTGTTTTAAATGGGCTTTGTTGTTTTGTTGTTGTTGTTGTCTTTTTTTTCTTAACCGTGTAAACAGTGAAAGGTGGCGGATTGGACAGATGCTGGCAGACGTGTAAAAATAACTCTAATTGTTTGGTAGTGGCTGTGGTGGAGCTTTCACAGCTTCAGTAAAATTAGCAAGTGGTGGAAGCCAGCAGGTGGATGGGGGAAAGGGGAGGCGGAGGTGGAGAGACCCAAGGCGGCCGCGGGTCCGACTGTCAGGTGAAATGAGCTTCAGGTAAGAAGTTATGACCTGCAGTCTATCTGGGTCAAACCAAGTTTAGGTGTAGTTTATTTTCGTTGTGCTAACTTTTTACAGTCAGTTACAATAACTCGTACTGTGTACTAGCTAGCATGATGGAGTTTCTATACAGTTGGGTGGGTGCTATATGTTACTGGTGAACTTTATTTTATTCATATGGTTAGTTAGTAGAGTTGCCTACCATCCTGTAAAAAACGGAATCCTCTGGTATTCAGAGTTAATATTACATGTTTCGTATTGAGCTGAAAATACACGGATTTGTCCCATACTTCAGCTACAATTAAAAAAAAGACAAAAAGCTGGAGTTATTCTGTGTCTTTACGCTGTCAGCTGCCTCTTCTTCTCTCATTCTCCCCCCTCCCTCTCCTGCTGCTACTTCAATCATGAAACTGGTCAATGATCAGCTGATCAGCGTTTCTGCCGCAAGTCCCGTCTTTCTTGCTTGTTTATCTCCCGCTTTGCGCCAGAAAGAGGAAACTAGCGGAGGTGGTGTTAAACAGCAGAAGCGCCTTTAAACTTGATAAGCTGTTGTTAGAATTGATTTAATATTACTTTCTAGTATCAGCTGATGTTTGTTGGAGCCATAAAAGCTGCTGGTTATCTGGTGAGAGGGAAACATAAAAAGGCCAGGTAGAGCATTAACAGGGAAAGGGGGGCACAAAGAAATACTTTTCTTTCTTATTCTCATTTAAAATTTCTAGCTTTTAATAAATAATTATCCAAATCTTACAACCAAAGTTTTCATCTGATGTCAAATGTATAGAAATCCATTATTGTACATAGTAAGTTTTTTTCAGGGTCCCAACATAATTTCTTCAGAAGAAAGTACTGTACATGATGCCAGTATTTTCCCACATTTTCTAGATACTGTACTAGTACTTTGTGTAAAATGCCATCAAAAAGTCAGTTAAGTTTTATTCTTTCTCACCTGTCTTTCTGTCTCCTTTCACTTTTAAAAGGTTGCCATGTTAGAAAACATATTTTGCCCTGCCATGCTGTTTATTGATGTGGTAAATAAATAGTTTGTGAAAATATCACTAAATCTGTCATTTATTATTTTTAATATTCAGTAATGGTCATGTCTCACCTCTAGTCTTCTCTGTCTTAATTTCAGGTTTCCACCATATGTTTTATGATTTTTTTTGTCCCAGTCCAGCCCTGCCCATCAGTATTCTTCAGCAATGGTCACAGCCCATAGAAATCCACTGATGTTCAGTGAGTCCCTTTGATACATATTTAGACCTGACTTAGGGGTGAATTTGCTGGGATTGGTGACTATGTTGCATGTTTTGAATAATCTTACTCAGAGTAGACTTTTGGTGTAAGCTGATAGTGAATGAAAAAAACTTAAAAAGCTGCTGTGGTTTTAATTTTCCAAGAGAGGTAATGCACACAGTGCAGAGACAAGCGCACGGGGGATATCCAAATTCTAGGAAGGCAGTCTGCTGCTGTACACAGACGGATTCTTCTCAGTCATAGTTCTTAACAACTTGACTGTTTTCTCAAATCACACAAAGAGTGCTGTTCCCATTCTGGGAAGTCTACTCATTGGTGTAGGCAGCTCTTCAAATTATAAGTAGCTATATATGAGCAGCTATATTAGCTTTGACTTAACATATGTTAAATAGTATACTTTCCTGTTTTAAAATTTATGATGGCTCAAAATTCAAACCTTACAAATTAAAACCCTGAATCATCACCACTTGTGTGAACTACAAGGGTGCCATCATTTTTCTTTTCAATCCATTAAGTGCTACATTTTACACACTGAGCATGAAAGGAAGTAAGCTCTTCATGGTGACCCCAGAAATTTTAATGTATCACTTTCTAGCATACGGCTGACACTGCTCGACATCTTACAGTGCAGTATAAGAGTCCCGCCACAAGGAGACACTAAAGGCTTTCAAACCAACAGTTTCTGCTTCCAAAAGCGGCGGCACAGATGTTTTGCTTTGGAACGAGCTTAAACAATTGAGTTGAATTACACAAGTTATTCATATTCAATAAACCTGTAAAATTTGTGTTGATAAAATATGATTGAAACATGTTTTGGTGAAGTAATTTGAGCTCTTGGAATATTTTAATCCTTCACAATTTTCACACTTTATTCCAACACTATTCAGTGACAAACAAACAAAACACTACATTTTCTGAAATATTTGTGGGGTTTTCTTGTTTGTTTTTATACTACTTGAAAACTAAAGTGACCCTCCAATGTGATGACAGTGCCAGCAGTGGCCCACAGCTCATTTAACGCTTTCTCCTAATTGGCTCATAATAGTCTCTCATATGTACGAACTATGTAGGCTATCTCTATTTTGAAATAATGAGTGAGCAATGAGAGCATCTCCTCACTGTGTACTTTACTGACAACAGGACAACAGGGAATACAGAGAAACTGACTGAGGACTTTTTCCAACTGGTGCCAGCAGAACCACTTCCA
Organism: Neolamprologus brichardi; assembly: GCF_056152115.1. Lineage (NCBI taxonomy): Eukaryota > Metazoa > Chordata > Actinopteri > Cichliformes > Cichlidae > Neolamprologus > Neolamprologus brichardi. The sequence continues at coordinate 20,636,298 of NC_142116.1, forward strand.
GATCAACACTCCGAAAACCAAGGAGCAGGTAGTGGACTCCACCTACACCAGTGAACATCCAGAGAATGGGCATTAAGATAGCTGACTCATATAAGTGATCTGACCAATAAACTGATCTGGAGTAACAACAGAGAGTCCATGTACACAAAAGGATAGAGACGGATGTATTTGCAACAGAGAAGTCTTTTGGAAGGGATTTGGAAGGTTGCCGGTTTGAGCCCCGGCTTGGAAAGTCTCGGTCGTTGTGTCCTTGGGCAAGACACTTCACCCGTTGCCTACTGGTGGTGGTCAGAGGGCCTGGTGGCGCCAGTGTCCGGCAGCCTTGCCTCTGTCAGTGCGCCCCAGGGTGGCTGTGGCTACAATGTAGCTTGCCATCACCAGTGTGTGAATGGGTGGATGACTGGATATGTAAAGCGCTTTGGGGTCCGTAGGGACTAGTAAAGCGCTATATAAATACAGGCCATTTACCATTCTAGGACTCTTTGGTGGTATTGTCCATGTTTTATGGTGTGGTCTGCTGGGGACAGGAAGATACTGAACAGGTTGATCAAGAAAACTAGCTCTGTTCTGAGATGCCCCCTTGACCCAGTGGAGGTAGTTATCTCTGTCAGATAACAGCTCCCACCCCATACAGGTCACTCTGACAACACTAAGCAGTCCCTTCAGTGACAGGCTGCTGCACCCACAGTGTGCAAAGGGGACATTTTGGAGGCCTTTCCCTCCATCTGTTGTCAGATTGTACACTGCACAACAGCAGTGAATGTACACCACATATGCACACACACTGGGCTCTTTACATATATCAGTGTGCAATACTAAATACCTGCTACTATTAACACCCAAACACTGCACTATGAAATGTTTCATTCTTCTTCTAATAGTAATCTGTATTATTGCATCATATATATGTATATGTATGTATACAGATATATATAGATAGATGGATATAGATATATAGACTTAAATATATAAGTACATATCTGTTTCTTAGTCTATATTTCTTCTATTTTTGCATTATTGCTGTCAGGTATGCTGCATGTGTTCATTTGTTCCTGCCTTGTGTACTCTGCTGCAGTAACAATTTGAATTTCCCCAACTCTGGGACTAACAAAGGTTATCTTATCTGAAATGTATCTAAACCCAGCTGATATCTGGCTACATTTTCTGGTGAGCATCTAAATCACACTGGACTGAGGTTTACACACTGTATAATGCCTGATTTCTTGTAAATATTTAACAATGGCCTTATGAAATATATATTGATAAAATGTTTACCAGGCCACAGTGAACAATGAAAAATAAAATTAAAACAAATAATTAAAAACACTGAAAGACACTCACAAATATATTTTGTAGAGATGACGCATTTGTCTTAACCTGGTTATGCTGCACCATCCAGATGAAGACGTGAGCCAAAGAGCCTCTAAGTTTCATTTAATGAACTTACCTTTTCCTACATATGAGAAATGAGCTGGTGTGAAGTAAATCAGGTTTTGTATATCTGTAGCCTCAGATGAGCATGAAATTTCATTTTTGACTTGACCTGCTTAACAGCAGTCTCAAATATTAAAGTCTTGGTGTTAGGATGTGGAGGATGTGCCTGAAATGTTTGTTAAAACAAATAACTGGACCTTACTTGTTAAGCTCAATGTTCTCGCTGTCACATGGAGAAATCAATGTTTTTCCCTAATAAATATACATTAATTTTAGGCAGGGCTGGACTGGGACAAAAAATCAGCCCGGGCATTTTGACTAGAGACCGGCCCACCAGGTATTATAGGAAAAACCATAAAGCCTTTAAATGAAAACAAATGTCGTTGTGACAGTGATGTACACTGTCTTGTTGGTACATATGTATCAATCTAATAAACTTAAACCTACACCATCCTCCCTATTCTGGTATTCTAAACAGTACTAAACCCAAAGACTGCTTGGTTGAGTTAACTTCCTGAACGATCTACAACATATGGTGGAAACCTGAAATTAAGACAGAGAAGACTAGAGGTGAGAAATGACCATTACTGAATATTAAAAATAATAAATGACAGATTATCGAGACAACGCCGGTCTCTGCGATTCTTTTGGTCCTGGTAGAGATCACGCTGAGATGTTTCCATGTTTTACACAATCCTTTTATTACCCATTATTCTTACAGATGCATCTGGAGATCAGCACACTGCATTCCTATGCAGTCCTATGCTAAAGGCTGATCTAAAGAACTCCACACAACAGTTACAGTTATAACCTCTGGTCTCCTCCCCCCTACAGTAAACACCCCCACAATGGAAATACACTAGTACAGTGGCCAAGGGTGCTGACACCCTGACCCCCACCTCCTTTTAAGGTAGTGTCCGTTTGCCCTTTGTCTGCCGCTCACCCTCATTAACTCTCGTTTCATGCCCTGGGGGTGGGGGTTGATTGTCCTTCTGCCCTGCACCTCACTTCTTTGTTCCCATCCCAGGCCTATTTTCTATTTTGTATCCTTACACCCATTACCACAATATTATAGTGTTGCAAGCAATCACAACTATATTCTCTTTAACGTTGATGTACATTAAGGAATCTATTCTCAACAATCCCCCTTTTGATCTCTCCAATGAGAGATCACATCACACCTCTCCTTCATCCTAGGGCATAACTGGTTTCCTAAACCTGACCAGACCTGGTGTGAATGCTTTCCTCACTTCCTGAGATAAGCTCTGTTTAACTGCTTGAGAAGGGTGGTGTGAAGTAGATAGCCTTCAACATCTATTTCCTCAGTCTTCTTTTTCCAGCGTGGGGTGAGTCTCTGCGTTCTTGGTAAATGGTAAATGGCCTGTATTTATATAGCGCTTTACTAGTCCCTAAGGACCCCAAAGCGCTTTACATATCCAGTCATCCACCCATTCACACACACACACATTCAAGCTACGCTGTAGCCACAGCCACCCTGGGGCGCACTGACAGAGGCGAGGCTGCCGGACACTGGCGCCACCGGGCCCTCTGACCACCACCAGTAGGCAACGGGTGAAGTGTCTTGCCCAAGGACACAACCACCGAGACTGTCCAAGCCGGGGCTCGAACCGGCAACCTTCCGGTTACAAGGCGAACTCCCAACTCTTGAGCCACGATCGCCCGGTCTCTTCTTTCTTCAGTCTCAGGGGTAGACTACCCTGAGACCTTGCCACAGACCAGGGGATTATTCTGCCCCTGTGGTTGAGGTCTGGGTGTTCTCTGACTCGTCTGAGTCAGGGCTCGATTCCCCTTTTGGTGTTCAAGTTGCTCCTTGTTCCTTCACCGACCTTCCTGGCTCCTCAGCTACTGCACACTGGCTCCAGTGGTACCCGGCTTCGCCTTTGCCCTTCAGTCGAACAGCGTGCGATGTCCTGTCCACCAACTCGATTGGTCCTGTCCACCTCGGCTCCAACCACTTTCTTTTAATCACTTTCCGACGTACCCACCAGGCTTCTGACAGTGTGCTTCCTGCAGCAAGCTGTGCTCTCTCTCTTGCTCGCTCTTGAAGCCTTCTCTCGAGGTCTCAGTCTGCATCTTATGGGTGATCTCCTTCCGTCAGTTTGGTCACTGAACCTGTAATTAAAAATTAAAACTACCCCAGCAAACCCCTTTTGCCACATGGTCCTTGCCATGTGTCAATTCAAAACAATTAGAGATGCACAATAAAGTTGCCCATTCTCTCTTAAAAATTCCAGGGCTTCTCCCATAGAGTAGCTCTGCTCCAGGCCTGTAAACCTGTGTTTAAAAAATTGGCCAGTGGTGTTTCCTGTTGTAAATCATGTGATTAAATCATATGATTAACCCTCTGCTGTAGAAAAGTGGTGTAGATGTTAGCCCAGTGCATCTTGTATGCACACTTTCTCACAGTGACCTTTGCATTGTAAACCATACAAGGTCATATTAACACACTGCTTGTAAATAGACAGAAAAACTGGCAACCAAAAGATCTGCATGGCCTACAACAGGGGTGGCCAACCAGTCAGAGACCAAGAGCCACTTTTTTTTACTGTGTTACCGTAAAGAGCCACATCATACGCATAGGCACACATGGACATCACCCATCCTTTCCCCCCTCTCTCTCTCTCTCTCTCTCTCTCTCTCTCACACACACACACACACACACACACACACACACAAAATACACACATCTCTGCTCAGCCAGATTTATTGTAAATGTCACACACCAACACGATAATGACAGAAATGGACTCCTACAGTACTAAAACCACAGGCCAGTCATTTTCAACAATGAACATTGTGTGCACTGTCTCACACACACAAACTCTCAGTTCAACCAAGTCCACAAACAAAAATATAATAATCTACAATAGCATTTACTTTTACAATGCATGTTGTTTAGTGGGACTTCTGGCATTCCTTGCCTTGAACAATCCTCTTCAAATCCGGCTGGTATTCCGTTGTTGCTACTCGGAGCAATTCTTTCACATGAGTGTCAGTCAGAACAGATCACACAATCGTTTGACACAGACCGTGCAAATATTGCCAACTGAGGCTTGTCTTGTATATCACAACTCTCATCCAATGCGACACTAAAATACTCACATGCTTGAAGGTCAGAGTGCAACTGTGATTCAATAGCCGTGTTAATGTCCGATATTCTGTGTTCAACAGTGTGGCGGGACAGTTGGACGTCTGATACCATGCGTTTTAATTTGTCGTTTTCAGGAGACAAGATTTCAACAACGTCACTGAGGCATTTTTTAACAAACTCCCCTTCATTGTATGGCCTTTTAGCCCGTGCAATGTTCCAAGCCAGCTGATAGGATGCGAGCGTTATGGTCTCTCACCGCTTCGTAAATTTTTGGAAAAACTGTATCTGCTTTTCTGCCTGACTTTTCAAAGTGGCCAACTCGTGCTTGCAAAGTTCAGTCCCTTTTGGAAATTCCTGGTCGATGTTAGCATGGAGTGAGCTGAAGTGGCGCTGAAGATTTGAAGCTTTGAAATGCGCTAATGACGTCTGACATATAAGGCAGAATGGCTTGCCATTGCGTTCAACAAAAAAAATATAAACTCTCCCACTCTGTTAAAAACGTCCTGTGTTCATCTTCATATTTTCTTTTTGCTGTGCATTTTTTTCCTGCCATTTTAAGGGCGAACTTGCTCCTACTGGGAAACTTTGCGGTATTTTCATCTCACACACATGCGCATTTGATGAAAATACCGTATTGAACTCAAGCGAAGCGAACACGCACATTTTAAAACAACAACATAAAAAAAACCCAAAACACAAACACAAACTTTGATATGAACGTAAGAGCCGCATGAAACCAGGCAAAGAGCCGCATGCGGCTCGAGAGCCGCGGGTTGGCCACCCCTGCATTAAAGCCTAACTTATCACTCAAAACAGCTTTTTAAAGATTTTTGCACAAACTGAAACTATTGTGGTGATTAAAGAAACAATAAATGTGTCTGGATCATCCCAGTGTTTGTTTTTAACCTCATGAAGCCAAGTTTCCATTTTCCTCTAAAGGGGCTGCAACACCCAGCTGCACAAAACCTTCACTTTTTTTTTTAACAGTTTCACTCTTTGAATATTTTTCATTTCTTACAATCAGAATTCTCCAATAGATTTGTAGAAGAAAATTATTTTCTTTCATGCATCACCAACTGAACCTGTTATGTTAACGTCTCAATCTCCAGCCTAACCTCATTGAATTTTGCTTAGCAAAGTACTTTTCAACTCTAATAATTAGTAAGATTATATTTCTTATCATCTGTTGGTCGTCTGACCTGATAAACTTCAATGAACATTATAACACAGGAGTGATTGTCTCTAAAAATGGGCTCCTGCACGCTTGCAGACATTTTTCCATCACAACTTATGGATGATGAAGGATTTGATTAAAGCTGTGAAACATTACTGATAACCTTCATGTGATGTTACATTAAAGCCAATTTTCTATTAAACTCAGGGTCTTTTCTAACTGACCTCTGACCTTTGAGCAGTAGTGTGTACTGTATGCTTGTATGTAACTGTATCTGACCTGGATTTTATCACCAGTTTCAAATAAGAATCTTCTTTAAAGTCTGTCTTTCAATACAAATGAAGTTAAACTTTATCAAGGCTGATGGTAAACTGTCCCTAACAAGTCCACTTTATTGCGTGCTCATTGACTTTCTCCCATCAGAGCTGTTTAACAAGTCCACTTTATACATGCTTATTAATCTATCACGCTTATCAGTGGCTCATGGTTGCTTAAAGCCTATGTCTGAACTTGACCACAGAGGCAGAGCATCATTCAATCTTGGCAGCAGCTCCAGGATGACAAACTCCACTTTCTCTGCATCAAGACAGCTCATAACTTTTTAACAGTCTCTCCTGATAGTCTCATATCATCTGCTCTAATCAATAACCATACACTATCATTACAATGTAGACTACAGCTCAAAAGTCTGAGGTGAATTAGAAATGTCTTGTTTTCAGAATAGACTCAAATTAGGTTTCAGATTGAATCACAGCAATTTATCAAAATAATCATATAAATGCTTAATATTAACACTGATCACAAATCATGAATGATTTTTAATAGAATATCTACAGAGGTGTTCAGAGACCCATTTTCAGCAATAATCCCTCCTGTGTTCAGTGGTACATTGTCTTATCTAATGCAAACTTAACACATTAAAGCCTAACTTATCACTCAAAACAGCTTTTTAAAGACTTTTGCACAAACTGAAACTATTGTGGTGATTAAAGAAACAATAAATGTGTCTGGATCATCCCAGAAAGTAATAAAAGTTCAAGCGTGGAGAAAGAAGCAGGAGCAACTGAAACGGGCTGCATGCACACACAAGAATAAGCGTTGTTAACATCTGTTTTGTCTGTCTTAGGAATCTTGTTTGTTCCCAGAGAGATTGGTGAGAACCTTCTTAACATCAAGAAGAACGGCCGTCACGTTCCCAGCAGCCCAATTGCTGTTATGATCAAGCAGTCAGGGATTGGTGATGTGAGCCGTGTGAGTGGACCGTGGCTGACCGAGGCCAGGACTTTTCAGCCTTGAGAGTTCATCTTTGATGCAGGTATATGCTCAGTGAAAGCTTAGATACTGTGATATTTTTCTTTTTAAACATTCAAATAGAATATTTGTCAGTCTCATCTTGTTATATTAGGCTTCATCTGCTTGAGCCTTTCCACTGAAGGACCCAGTTAAGTGGGCATTAACACTGAGGACCAGGAGGATGGCTGGTGACACAATGTGTTGCTTTTTGAGGTCTTTTAGCCTGTTTCACTTTGTCAGACAGGTTCTATTTAACTGATTTCTTGATTCACAAGTCTGCAATTAATCAGGCCTGAGTGTGTTTAGTAACACTGAACTGAGGTTTCCAAAATTGGTTAATCACAGTTAACTCGTGATTTAACAAGAGGGGCAATTTGTTTTTACACAGGACCAGGGAGGTTTGGATCATCTTTCTCCCTAATCTATGAAATCATCATTTAAAAACTGCATTTTGTATTAACTTGTCTTGTCTGTGTCTAATATTAAAATGAGTTTGATGATCTGAAACATGTAAGTGTGATAAATATGCAAACCACTAGGAAATCAGGAAGGGGGCAAACACCTTTTCACATCACTGTAGACGTGATTACAGAATACCTTTTACATCCTGGATTACAATAGGATATCCATCAACGGCAGATACTGGTCTCCATGACACACAGATACTGGAGTGGTCTGACCTGACCACACTCGCACTGCTTACCCACAAAGTGTCTAGAGAGACAGAAAAAAGCCAGAAAACAAACAAAAAACACAAAGCCAAAGAATGTCATCTGCACACTAGCATGGACAATAAACGCAGACACAGTGCACCCAGTCATTTTTGAACTTCCAACCAAGTATCAAGAGCAGTACTGTCATTGTACCGGTACTGGCTGCTGTCTCATTGTTCAGAGAGCCCATCATTATGCAGAGAAAGGAATCTGTGTCTCTGGACCAAAATGACTGTACGTGTAGTGCTGTAGAAACAATACTGCCCAAAAACCTTGATGTTTCTATATGTGGAAACCTTAAAGTATGCATGTCCTCCTGTAAGGGTAAAGTAATGGGACATTTGCACTTTTTGCATGTAAGCCTGTTGGTCTTAACTGGAAGTTGCACTTGAGCTGTCTTGGCATCTTTCCTTCTTTGACTCACCAGTTTTGCCCTGAGCTGAATCGCTGCCTCCTTCTCTGTTGTGGTACTCAGCGGTGACTAACATGCTGTAACGTGTATCTGGCTGCAATGACTCCAGCATCACCTGCTTCTCTCCACCAGGGACCAGCACCTGCAGACAACAAACAACACTATCATCCCAACACAGTCAGAACTCATTTAAAGTTTTGGGACTTATGGAATTTCTGGAATTCTGACACATGACAGCCGGCTGAAGGCCAGAAGAGGTGAAGATGTAATGACTACGACCCACTCACAGTGTGATCCTGGCTATCAGCTCCAGTTAAAGCCATGTAGGACATGTGATACTGGAGGACATGAGCATTGGGAGGTACCCAGCTGATCACCATGCTGACGGCAGTCTCATCAGAAACCGTGAGGCTGGTTGGGCCTCCACCAGACACTGCAGCAACATCATAGAAGAGATAAAGTACCACAGCTAATGACACTTAACCCTCACTTTGTTCCTTTAAAGGAGGAAATTATTTTGGCAGCAGAGCAAAGTGTTTTTATAGAAAATAAATGTAAAGTATAACAGAGAATTTGATACTTTGATTTGATACTTTAACCTCACTACATTTATTTCATAGCTCAGAGTTCTAGTTATTCAAAGATGAGAATTTAGATGTGAAATTTAACCTTTAAGTGACTAGTACTTTGACAACTGCCATCAATTACACAATGAAGTTCATTTACGTACAGGTTATTGTATTAGTAATGCTATATTGTACATAGAGACAGAATATGACATGAAGGGCTACTGACCACAGAAAAGTAAAAGCTAACTGGGCCTAAAGACTAACGGGAGACAAACAAGCTTTCTGTGATTCTATTTGTGTTTTTGTGGTAATCTTGGATATCTTAGGTTGTCTCATTACTGTCATATATGTCCTATCATTAAAACACTGGCTTCTAACAACTAACAGTGTCTCAAAAATTATTTAATAAATAAACAAATAATATGGATGCATGACTCAAATGCATGACTTTTAACTTGTGTATTTTTTAGGCTGAACACTGCTGCTAATGTGACTTAGCACATTAGCATTGACTGTCTGAGAAATTAGTTACCCTAAGGTCAGAAGGAGGAGGCACCTTCACTAGAAGAAAAGAATAATGTGTACGGGAATTTTTTAAAAATGACAAAGCTACATTTTGACATCTTTCATTATTAATAACATTTACAGTACTGTGCAAAAGTCGTGAGCCACACGCTGAAGTATTTCTTTGGACATTATCTGGTTTTTCCACTCCTTTTTACTGCAGTTCTTGTACCTGACCATTTTCTGAGTAATGTTTTTGTTTGTTTGTTTTTTGTTTGTGTAAACACTTTGCACTGACCATTATTGGACAACTAAAAAGCACCTAAGTCGAGGAATGTGTGTGCACATAACAGAAAACTTGGGAAAGAACCAATTTTAAATCTTTAAGCACTTTGTTACTAGCAGCCTGTCACAAAAACACATTTTGTATAGTGGTTTTTTTTTTTTTTATCTTGTGAATAAAATGTATACAAATGTGTGTGATTAATCACAATGTGTTAGTGTGTAATCACCCTGAGACATGCATGCCTGTCTGCTAGCATCAGATCTAAAGCCATTTCTGATTTGGAGATGCAGCCTGCAGATTCTGTCCAGATTATCCCAGCTCTCGTCACTAAACATCCAGTCTTCACTTATCAAATGTGTAAAATTCAAGGCTGGTCCTTAAAAGCTCCCAACAACGCAAAAACTGCATAGCCACACAAGTCCCAGCGTTTCCCACCGCAGCAGCTGTGAAAAGAAAGTGGAGAAAGGATGAATGAGTCTGTGCTTATCGCTCTCCGCTCTCCCCCAAGCTGGCGTTGTTCTTGGTAGCCATGACAACGGAGATAGTCCCAGCTTTATAAATAAAGGCCCCAACACCCCAAAAAAGAAAAACACATCGGGATTCCCTGCGCAGACCAGGAATCCCACTAGCAGACCGAAGCTACAGAGAGGATTTGGAGTGATTGAGTGAGAATCGAACTGGTGCCTGTCTGTGCTTCAACCTGCCAGGGGCGGGCAAGTGCTCTGCGCCACCTGCCGGCCGTAGAATGAGTGAAAAAGAAAAAGAAAAAAAACCACAGGGAAACATAGGAAATAATGTTTTGTGAGGCAATGACTTGTTGGCACAAGAAGAGTGGTCCTTGGTAGCCATGACAACAAGGAGGTCTGTTTGTTTGTGGCAGGTAAAAGAAAAAAAAGAAACAAAACCAAAAAGTCAGGGGAAGCCCAGGCTGAACAAGGTTCATCCCTTTGAGTTTTCACTCCAAGATCACCTGCCTGGACCTCCCCCTAGCAGGTGAACATACAGAGCCAGGTGAGCCGAGGGCTCGAACCCGGGCCTGTATGTTACTAACCTGCTAGCCCGCCACATGTCGCCACATGACGGGCTGTGAGAACGGGAAAAATTCTTCTATTTAAAGAACACTACGTGCACATCGCGTGACCAGCCTTTTCCATTAGTTGGAGACCACACATTTTTGCACTCAAATACTCACCAAATTTTACACACTCACACCTGGTTTTTTTTGCCTGCACACCACTTATTTCTCAACAACCACTCCTTTTTCATCTCTGTTATCTTGCCTTTATTACATATTTATTACATCCTCTTAGCTAGCATCAATGACTGGACAAAAGAGCAGTGTTGCCAACTTATCGACTTTGTCGCTATATTTAGTGAGTTTTCAGACCCCCTAGCGACTTTTTTTCTAAAAAAAAGTCGCTAAAAAAGACGTGAAAGCTCATATCGCTTTTACTCTCAACAAGCAGCGGGTGCTGTAACGCAGTCAGTTCTTCTTTTACTCTTTTACTCTTATGCTGTTTTGTGGATCACAAGGTTTAAAACTACTTATAAACACACACACACAAAGTAACTCCACCAGAGTGCCTATTTCGGGTCACTTTTGCCGGTCCAAGCCCGGGTAAAGGAGCAAGGTTGGAATTGTGACATTAAAAAAACAATAATTGCTAAAATAAATTTAATTTGTAGTTCTAAATAAATTCTAAATGCATTTAGGATGTTTTTTACTCACTTTATGTCTCTTCCACGATGTTATTTCTCTCTCCAACAACATAGATTACAATTACATTAGCATGACCAATTATGCAAATTAGGTGATGACGTCATTTAGCGACTTCTAGCGACTTTTAGGACAGCCAATAGCGATTTTCCTTACTGAGGAGTTGGCAACACTGCAAAAGAGCAACACAGTGCTTTTCTCATCATTTCTTTAGTTGCGCTCAAGTCATTCGCCTCTATGGATTAGCTTAACCAACTTTACAAAACAAGTTTCCCCGAAGAGCCCACTTCTCATCTTAGCTGCCTAGATTTCAGGACCTAGCTAAGGACAGTGGCCACAAACACATTTAACTTACCGAAAAATAGCTGCGGGGCCTCAGTCTGTCTGTGGGGCATAGCTGGACTGGCCATCGGGCATACTGGGTATTTGCCGGGTGGGCCGATGGTAATTTTTCGTTTTAAATGGGCCGATGTTTTGTTGTTGTTGTCTTTTTTTCTTAACCGTGTAAACAGTGAAAGGTGGCGGATTGGACAGATGCTGGCAGACGTGTAAAAATAACTCAATTGTTTGGTAGTGGCTGTGGTGGAGCTTTCACAGCTTCAGTAAAATTAGCAAGTGGTGGAAGCCAGCAGGTGGATGGGGGAAAGGGGAGGCGGAGGTGGAGAGACCCAAGGCGGCCGCGGGTCCGACTGTCAGGTGAAATGAGCTTCAGGTAAGAAATTATGACCTGCAGTCTATCTGGGTCAAACCAAGTTTAGGTGTAGTTTATTTTCGTTGTGCTAACTTTTTACAGTCAGTTACAATAACTCGTACTGTGTACTAGCTAGCATGATGGAGTTTCTATACAGTTGGGTGGGTGCTATATGTTACTGGTGAACTTTATTTTATTCATATGGTTAGTTAGTAGAGTTGCCTACCATCCTGTAAAAAACGGAATCCTCTGGTATTCAGAGTTAATATTACATGTTTCGTATTGAGCTGAAAATACACGGATTTGTCCCATACTTCAGCTACAATTAAAAAAAAGACAAAAAGCTGGAGTTATTCTGTGTCTTTACGCTGTCAGCTGCCTCTTCTTCTCTCATTCTCCTCCCTCCCTCTCCTGCTGCTACTTCAATCATGAAACTGATCAATGATCAGCTGATCAGCGTTTCTGCCGCAAGTCCCGTCTTTCTTGCTTGTTTATCTCCCGCTTTGCGCCAGAAAGAGGAAACTAGCGGAGGTCGTGTTAAACAGCAGAAGCGCCTTTAAACTTGATAAGCTGTTGTTAGAATTGATTTAATATTACTTTCTAGTATCAGCTGATGTTTGTTGGAGCCATAAAAGCTGCTGGTTATCTGGTGAGAGGGAAACATAAAAAGGCCAGGTAGAGCATTAACAGGGAAAAGGGGGGCACAAAGAAATACTTTTCTTTTTTATTCTCATTTAAAATTTCTAGCTTTTAATAAATAATTATCCAAATCTTACAACCAAAGTTTTCATCTGATGTCAAATGTATAGAAATCCATTATTGTACATAGTAAGTTTTTTTCAGGGTCCCAACATAATTTCTTCAGAAGAAAGTACTGTACATGATGCCAGTATTTTCCCACATTTTCTAGATACTGTACTAGTACTTTGTGTAAAATGCCATCAAAAAGTCAGTTAAGTTTTATTCTTTCTCACCTGTCTTTCTGTCTCCTTTCACTTTTAAAAGGTTGCCATCCATTCATTCACTTCCGCTTATCCTTTCCAGCCTATCCCAGCTATCATAGGGCGAGAGGCAGGGTACACCCTGGACAGGTCGCCAGTCTGTCGCAGGGCCAACACACAGGAACAAACAACCATTCGCACTCACACCTAGTGACAATTTGGATTATCCAATTAACCTATCCCCACAAGCTGCATGTCTTTGGACGGTGGGAGGAAGCCGGAGTACCCGGAGGGAACGCACGCAAACACGGGGAGAACATGCAAACTCCACACAGAAAGACCCCGGCCTGATGTTGGAATTGAAGTCAGGACCTTCTTGCTGTGCGGCAACAGTGCTAACCACCGTGCTGCCACGGTGGCAAAGGTTGCCATGTTAGAAAAAATATTTTGCCCTGCCATGCTGTTTATTGATGTGGTAAATAAATAGTTTATGAAAATATCACTAAATCTGTCATTTATTATTTTTAATATTCAGTAATGGTCATGTCTCACCTCTAGTCTTCTCTGTCTTAATTTCAGGTTTCCACCATATGTTGTAGATCGTTCAGGAAGTTAACTCAACCAGTCTTTGGGTTTCGGCTAAGTACTGTTTAGAATAGCAGAATAGGGAGGATGGTGTAGGTTTAAGTTTATTAGATTGATACATATGTACCAACAAGACAGTGTACATCACTGTCACAACGACGTTTGTTTTCATTCAAAGGCTTTATGGAACTTTGACAGGAGGGCCACGCCCGATTTCCTCTGTCATCCACGTCATACTTAGATCCTCCTCAATCTGTGTACATACGCCGCCTCTAAACCCCCGATAGTGCCAGTGTCAGTTAGTGAGTCAGTAAAATACTGACTCACTAACAGGGTTAGTCTGTTCTGGGATGAGTGTGGTAGTTAACCCTCATTTAACACATCCCTCTCTGCTCCTCTAGCTCGCTCTATCTCACTGAGAATCAGAAAGCCTTGACATTTACTGCTATTAACTTTACACTCTTGTTGTAAAGACGCAAAGAAAACACAGTGAAAAGGTTAGAAGGACGTAAGGAAAAAGAATGAATGAATGGTTTAATAGAAGGAAAGAAGTTAAAGGGACTACATATTCAAAGGTCTTATTTCTGATACTACCCCATGAAAATATTTGCTCTGTGTGCCGTGCTGCAGCTGCTACATTTGGCTTCGGATTCACTTTTTGGCGCCTACGCCTCTCGAGATGTGTTAATGCAGAAAGGTATTGAAAAACTCTGGTCAACCAACCAGCAGTCTGTCTGCTGTGTCGTATGAAATGCGTGGAAGGAGAGGTACCAAGTGTCTGTTACATATAGATGAAAAATAAAGCTCTGACGTGACCTCGGGTCAGCCAGCCTGACGGTCAGAGAAACAGAAACGTGCTGGATTGTGGATCTCTGAGCTGTACATCGAAGATGCACCTATGCACAGATCAAGTCTGAAATCTACCTCATATACATCTGTGTGTGTTTTTCTGTTGATGCCTTTCAAACAAAACTAGCCATGATATTTTCCACCTCAGACAATTAATATCAGTTAACCACGCCCCCTTTCAGATTTGTTCACCAAAAGAAAAGAAAAAAAACGTCATTAACGCTGTTTATTATTTGTCAGACCGGTTTCATTTTCATACTTTGTAAATATCTATGTTGTATGGAGCTTGAACTAAAATGTAAATATGTTTACTGTATTTGTAATAATTATAATCCATTCGCTGTACAGCATAGATGTGTCAAGCAGATATCCTAATTCTGTGTATGGTAATCTTGCACCATTGAACTGTTAGTGAATGAGGCAACAATAAAAGTGGGAAACGTGCATTAGCAGATCAAGTGCTGCCTGCTTATTTCCTGCTTTATTTGAGCTTCTGCTGTAGTTTATTATGTGCTTTTAGCCCCAAGAAACCACCCTTTTACTGTGGCGCACAATAAGATCTTCTGATGTTTCTTGTTTCATTCCAAGTTTATGTATGTAGCACCAAATCACAGCAGTCGCTGAACATTGTAAAGACTCTAGAATAATTATGGAGGCACAACATTTAAAGCTCCCATCCTTCCATCCCACAAACCTAAAAGTTAGTTATATGATAAACAGCCCCGTGTTTGTTTACTTGATTTGTAAAATGCAAAGTGGTGACTTTTTCTCTTCAAGTACGTCCTCATATGGAGACAGTTTTTTTAATGGCCCAAAACAAGTCATTGTTTACAAAAATGTACATTTTATTGGGCAAAATGAGGTAAACAGTGAAGAAAAGTATAAGAAAACAGAGCATAGGATCTCCAGAGACTGTGGCAACTAGAATTATTGTATACATGTGTGTGTATTAAGGACTGACACAGACAAAGAATGAATCAGACAATGAAGCAATGTCCTTTTTAAATGTTTATTTATAAACAGGATAAAACCATTCAAGTATTGAGTCATGAATAAAACATCAACCTCTGATCTGTTAATTGGGAAACAGAGGATGTCAGTGTATTTTTCAGTGCTAGTCCAAATTGAGTGAGATGACTTTACATTTGAATAGATTGGATTACAAGTTATATTTGGTTTTAATTGAATGAGTTCAATTTGATTTAAATCAAGCCAATTCACAACATATAAACTTGAAATATATGGTAAGATAAAGGTTGTGCAATAATACAGAGAAAGCCCCAACAATCAAATGACCCCCTATGAGTAAGAACTTGGCAACAGTGGGAAGGAAAAACTCCATTTTCGGCAGAACCAGAATCCGGGAGGGGCCATCTGCCTCCACCGGTTGGGGTAAGAAAATGAAACTAAACTACAGGAAGACAAAGAGAAAAGATGTTCATGATATATATGAAACTTTCCGCTAGCCTTGACTAAAATATTGTTTTTGAAAGGAAAGTATTGTTTCATTCATGTTTATTCCACGAGGTGGACAGCAGGAATAAAACAAACCAGATACAAAGAAATAAAGTATACAATGAAACTTTCTCGATATGCTAAAATTCCCACTGAGACTGGATAAGATTATTCTAAAACTGGTCAAAATACAATTCTCTTCATGCACAGAAATCCCACCCAGTCCCACAACCCAGGACGAATATTCCTTGTGTGTTCTTGAGCTGGACAGAAATTCCTCTTGCTGAGCGGGGTCCACGCCAGCCTCGTGTCAGGCAGACGAGGAGCCTCCTGTCCCAGTCTCGTCCGTCCACTGGGCCCATCACATCCCAGCCCAGTTCGCATTCTGCATTGGAGTCCGTCACTCGATTCCACCGCGGCTCCCCTCACGTCATCACCTGTAAGTAAAAACAAATAGGAGCCAGAACCATCATCCCGGAAGCTGCCCTGGCTTATAGCCATGGCGACCCTCTCCCAACACGGCTGCACCCAGTGAACAACAGTGAGACGCTGCTGACAAATGCAGGCAGTGGTATACATCTGCCCTGATGTCAATCACACACGTTGTCTCCTACTGTCGCCGTTCCTGCTGTCGGGACTGGGTCACCACATCACGCTGACCGGTCTCCAGACGAGGCGTCGCACCCCCCACGATCACGCAGCGGCTCCCTCTTTTCCACCTGGCCTTCATGCGTTCCTCTTCCAATCTAGGGCCTCTCTCCTTCCAGTGCTCAGCTTGCTTCCTTTTAATACGACCTATAAAACAGCTGAAAGGACACCTCTGGACACACCCATGCCTCAACATGTGATCACTATCAGCTAATTTTTCCAATGCCCAGCTAATCCACAGTGGATTAAAACAACGTAGAATGACACACTAAAAACATGCGATACAAACAGAATAAAATCATGCAAATAAAAACTACACTCACAAATAGATACTAAAATCAGAAGAAAACCAAGATAAACGATGAATACAAAATTTCTACTGTGTGCAACTCTTTCAGTCTTTGAATATTTTTCATTTCTTACAATCAGAATTCTCCAATAGATTTGTAGAAGAAAATTATTTTCTTTCATGCATCACCAACTGAACCTTTTATGTTAACGTCTCAAGCTCCAGCCTAACCTCATTGAATTTTGCTTAGCAAAGTACTTTTCAACTCTATTAATTAGTAAGATTATATTTCTTATCATCTGTTGGTCGTCTGACCTGAAACTTCAATGAACATTATAACACAGGAGTGATTGTCTCTAAAAATGGGCTCCTGCACGCTTGCAGACATTTTTCCATCACAACTTATGGATGATGAAGGATTTGATTAAAGCTGTGAAACATTATTGATAAACTTCATGTGATGTTACATTAAAGCCAATTTTCTATTAAAATCAGGGACTTTTCTAACTGACCTCTGACCTTTGAGCAGTAGTGTGTACTGTATGCTTGAATGTAACTGTATCTGACCTGGATTTTATCACCAGTTTCAAATAAGAATCTTCTTTAAAGTCTGTCTTTCAATACAAAATAAGTTCAACTTTATCAAGGCTGATGGTAAACTGTCCCTAACAAGTCCACTTTATTGCGTGCTCATTGACTTTCTCCTATCAGACTGTTTAACAAGCCCACTTTATACATGCTTATTAATCTATCACGCTTATCAGTGGCTCATGGTTGCTTAAAGCCTGTGTCTGAAAGACTAGATTTACTGACCCTGCGCAAATTTGCGTAAATTCCCCTGAACCTGACACCTCCTAGCACCCCGCTGAGAGGCCTTCAGCTCCATTGTTCTCCTGCTTTTGTTGTGCAAATATACCCTTCCCCAACCCCCAACCAGGAGAGATTCAGGAGACAAGAGAGAACCAGGAGAAGGTCTGTCCTTCCAATCGTTGTCAGACTCACAACAAAGTACCTGCAGCCTACAATACACCATATTAGTAGTAGCTTTTATGTGCACTATTATGCAATATTAGTTCTTGTCAATCCTTGTCACTACATTGCATGCCTGTCCATAAACATATATACACAGAGTTGTACATATATTTATATATCCACACCTTACATAATATGCATAAAGTCTAGTTTTATATATATATATAGTTTTATATATATATAGTTTTTTTATATATATATGTCTATATATATATATATATATATATACACACACACATATATATATATATATATATATATATATATATACACATATATATATATATGTGTATATATATATATATATATAAATATATATATACATATATATATATATATATATATAACAAGCGTGTTCACAGGAGTAATGTGAACACGCTTGGTAGAGCGAGTCAGTAATCTGGCTGCTGCGTTTTGTATGGCTTGGAGGCGAGAAAGAGATGATTTATCCAAGCTAGTAAACAGGGAATTACAGTAGTCTAAGCGTGATGACACAAAAACATGAATGAGTTTTTCCAATTCAGCTGAGGAAACCATGTGTCGCAGTTTAGATATGTTTCTTAAATGATAGAAACAGGAACGAGACAAAGATTTTACATGAGAGTCAAGGCCCAGAGAAGAGTCAAATATTACACCGAGATTTCGAATATTTGACTTGACAGATGGACAGAAAGAGGCAAGAACCTGACTGATTTTAGAATGTAGCTCAGGAGGAGCTACGATCATGGTCTCGGTCTTGTTAGTATTTAGAACGAGGTAGTTGCTTGAAAGCCAATCAGAAACCTGGGTTAAGCACTGGACTAGGGTGGACAGCCTATCCAGCTGATGAGGCTTAAAGGACACATGGAGCTGAATGTCATCAGCATAAAAATGATAAGACAGGTCGCTAAAAGATTGAATGATACCAGCTAAAGGAAGCATATAAAAAGAAAATAGTAATGGACCTAAAACTGAGCCCTGTGGGACACCACAGGTCAGGGCAGCAGTGTTAGAGGAGAACCTATCAGTCCTAACAGAAAAGGTCCTGTCTGATAAATATGAAGAAAACCAGTCTAGGGCAGAGCCAGATATACCAGCCAAAACCTTGAGCCTGTTAAGTAGGATTTTGTGGTCGATGGTGTCAAAGGCAGCGCTGAGATCAAGCAAAATGATCACAGAACAGTTCCCTGCGTCAGATGCCATTAACAGATCATTATAGACTCTTAAGAGAGCGGTCTCTGTAGAGTGCTGCTTTTGAAAGCCAGACTGAAAAGGGTCAAGGATGTGTAATTTACATAATAGAGACCTGAACTGATTTTCAACAATTTTTTCAAGTACTTTACTTACAAATGGCAATTTTGAAATAGGTCGGTAATTACTAGCAGAGGTAGGATCAAGATTCTGTTTTTTTAACAGAGGAGTTACCTCAGCATGTTTAAAATAAGATGGAACACAGCCTTGCCTCAGTGAACTGTTGATGATGGATAGTAATGTAGGACCAATGCTGGTGATAGACCCAGACAGGACAGAGGGAGGTAATATATCTACAGAGCATGATGAGGATTTCATTTTACCTAAAACTATAATTAGGTCATTTAGTGTGATTGGAGAAAAGGAGGTAAATGATCCAAGACAGCAAGGGGTATCTTCATAAGGGGAGGCATTGGAGGAAATTTTGGATTTCAAGTCCATCACCTTATTTACAAAGTAATTAAGGAAAGTATTACAATCTTCATCAGAAAGCAACAGAGCATGCTGGGTTGGAGGAGAAACAATACTGTTGATGGTATCAAATAGAATTCTTGAATTATTTTTGTGACGATTTATAAGCTTATTGAAGTAAGAGGATCTGGCCTCTTTGACTGATTCATTATATAGGTAAAGTAGTTCTTTGAAGTGATCACGATGGACAGTCAGACCGGTGGACTTCCACAGACGCTCTGCTTTTCGATAGGAGCGTCGAAGACCACGAGTCTGATTATCTAACCATGGTGTCCGGGAATTAACAGAGCAATAACTGGTTTTGAGAGGAGCAACCTGATTTAGAATGGCAAGACAGTGTTCATTAAAATAATTAGTTAAAAGCTCAACCTCGTTAGAGGAACTTTTAAAATTAAAAAGAGAAGAAAACTTTAAAATGACAGAGTCATCAATAAAGCGCCTGCGCCTAGTAGAACCTTGAGGATGGGACTCTGAATTAACAGATACAGTAAAAGAAACTGACTTATGGTCACTAAAAACAACTTCATTTAAATTCATGTGGTCAAGGGAAACACCATAGGTGAAGACCAAGTCCAGAGTGTGCCCAGCCGTATGAGTAGGCCCTGCTACATGCTGAACAAAGTTGAAAGAGTCCATAATGCTCAGGAACTCCTTAGTGGTACTGTTTGTTAAGTCATCCACATGAATGTTGAAATCTCCAACAATGATGACCTTGCCCATTTTAATAGTGGAAGTTAAAAAGTCTTGTAGGTCTGACAAAAAAGATGCAGCAGACCCAGGTGGACGATAAATAAGAATGCCGTATATGGGCTGTTCTCTTCCAATTTTTATCATAAGCATCTCAAAGGAGTTGTAGCAGCTTGAAGAAATCATCTGGCATAAAAAAGTATTTTTAAAAATTACAGCTGTTCCACCTCCTCGTCCAGATATCCAAGGTGCACAGAGAAATGAGCAGTCAGCGGGACAAAGCTCTAAAAGATGTGAGACTTCATTCTCACGCTGCCACGTCTCAGAGATAAACATGAAGTCAAGCTTCTCAGAGCAGAACAAGTCATTTAAAATATAGGACTTATTGGCGATTGAGCGGGCATTAATTAACATCCATTTAAGGCTGCGACTCACCAGGACAGGGGTAGAGTTTCCAAGGACAGAGTCCGCGCTATGCGGTAAGCCACGCAGCAAAGCAGGGTTCCTGCCGCGATGAGGCTTGGCTTTCCAAGCTTTCAGATGACAGCATGGGTGGTAAACATAGTGGGCTGTGGGGATTAATCCAGTTCCGACAAGTTCCAGCCGAATCTCACCGGTAGCAACCCAGGAATAAAGCCCCCGAAGGTCCATCTCTTTCCGAAGATGACGGAGCAGGACGTGAAAGCCGGCTCGCTTCCCTCGCTTTCTCCGACCTCTGAAGCAAAAGTGAGCTGACCGGCAAGAGTGGAGGTAGACCTGGTGCTGCGTCGCGCTCTAACGGCGGTAGGAAAACAGCCTCGTTTCGTTGACTCTGAAGGATATCCATTGCAGATTTGATCGCTAGCAACGCATGACGATCATAAATCCGAAGGGAGGTGACACCAGAAAAAACTGTAACAAAAACACATGCATAGCATAAAAAATAAACAAACACACGGACGAAGGCAGCGGCACAGCCAAACACAGGCGCCATCTTGACCTTCGACCTTCGACTCGAACAGTGCGCCTTATGGTCCGAAAAATACGGTGTGTTAAATCTGATTGAACTATAATCCCTCGTCTTCTGCACAGGATGGTGAAGTCAATTCTGTGGATGTCCAGGTTAAGGATAATAGCAACAGCACATACACCTGCACCCACACCCCACGTAAG
The DNA here is from genome assembly GCF_056152115.1 of Neolamprologus brichardi. NCBI lineage: Eukaryota > Metazoa > Chordata > Actinopteri > Cichliformes > Cichlidae > Neolamprologus > Neolamprologus brichardi. Next base: position 20,657,542 of record NC_142116.1, read on the forward strand.
CCTGTGAAGCACATTGTGATGGTCTCCAGGGGAGACGTTAACATCCCTGAGAGTCCATTCAGGGTGAGTATGCACTCACACACTCTCTCACTTTCACTCTGGCATGCAAGGTTTGCCTTTTCTTCTCACTGAAAAGTCTCTTGAGTTTTGGTGTTTGTGCCCACAGATGAATATCGGAGCAGGCTGTCATCCAAACAAGGTGAAGGTCTCTGACCCTGCAGTGGCAAAGACGGGCCTCAAAGCCTTCCAGCCAACATACTTCACTGAAGGTGGGCTCTGCTGCAGATCTTCCACTGGACATAGGAGAGCTTGACCTCAGCCAGCTGACAGCCCCTCTTACAACACCCTCAGGCCCAGAGGAGCCCTGCCTGCTGAAGATGCTGCGTAACGCTCACATTGGTGAGCGTCCGTCTGATAAGTGAGAAGCTTGCTAAACAGTGAGACTCATCAGAATCCAAATACTTTATTAACCCCTAAGTAAAAGACAGAGGGGGAAAGTAATAAAAGTTCAAGCGTGGAGAAAGAAGCAGGAGCAACTGAAACGGGCTGCATGCACACACAAGAATAAGCGTTGTTAACATCTGTTTTGTCTGTCTTAGGAATCTTGTTTGTTCCCAGAGAGATTGGTGAGAACCTTCTTAACATCAAGAAGAACGGCCGTCATGTTCCCAGCAGCCCAATTGCTGTTATGATCAAGCAGTCAGGGATTGGTGATGTGAGCCGTGTGAGTGGACCGTGGCTGACCGAGGCCAGGACTTTTCAGCCTTGAGAGTTCATCATTGATGCAGGTATATGCTCAGTGAAAGCTTAGATACTGTCATATTTTTCTTTTTAAACATTCAAATAGAATATTTGTCAGTCTCATCTTGTTATATTAGGCTTCATCTGCTTGAGCCTTTCCACTGAAGGACCCAGTTAAGTGGGCATTAACACTGAGGACCAGGAGGATGGCTGGTGACACGATGTGTTGCTTTTTGAGGTCTTTTAGCCTGTTTCACTTTGTCAGACAGCTTCTATTTAACTGATTTCTTGATTCACAAGTCTGCAATTAATCAGGCCTGAGTGTGTTTAGTAACACTGAACTGAGGTTTCCAAAATTGGTTAATCACAGTTAACTCGTGATTTAACAAGAGGGGCAATTTGTTTTTACACAGGACCAGGGAGGTTTGGATCATCTTTCTCCCTAATCTATGAAATCATCATTTAAAAACTGCATTTTGTATTAACTTGTCTTATCTGTGTCTAATATTAAAATGAGTTTGATGATCTGAAACATGTAAGTGTGATAAATATGCAAACCACTAGGAAATCAGGAAGGGGGCAGACACCTTTTCACATCACTGTAGACGTGATTACAGAATACCTTTTACATCCTGGATTACAATAGGATATCCATCAACGGCAGATACTGGTCTCCATGACACACAGATACTGGAGTGGTCTGACCTGACCACACTCGCACTGCTTACCCACAAAGTGTCTAGAGAGACAGAAAAAAGCCAGAAAACAAACAAAAAACACAAAGCCAAAGAATGTCATCTGCACACTAGCATGAACAATAAATGCAGACACAGTGCACCCAGTAATTTTTGAACATCCAACCAAGTATCAAGAGCAGTACTGTCATTGTACCGGTACTGGCTGCTGTCTCATTGTTCAGAGAGCCCATCATTATGCAGAGAAAGGAATCTGTGTCTCTGGACCAAAATGACTGTACGTGTAGTGCTGTAGAAACAATACTGCCCAAAAACCTTGATGTTTCTATATGTGGAAACCTTAAAGTATGTGTCATCCAGGGGAAGACGGATGTTATTTTACTTTGCTGTGTTTTAATGTGAAGTGTGCTTATTTATTTTTTTATATTGCATGTTTTGTATCTTGTGGAGTGTTTTTATTTATGCCGCATGTTTTGCTTGCATCAGTCAACTCGTCCTGGAGAGACTCCGCCCTTTTCCCCCTTTTTATTAATTTGACACACCTGAGAGGAACGGCAGTAGTAATTTACAGAGTGCGCAGGGACACATAAGGCTGGAGCTTGGCGTCAAGAGAGAGGAGGATCCAGCGCCGGCAACGATAGACGCAGAGCGAGCGGGTCGATTGCTGCAGCAACACGAGGCCAGAGTACGCGTCTGTAGAGAATTGGAGGCGACGAGACGGGCCGGTGCCGAGTGACAGCTACAAAGAAGCGGCGGGCGGAGTTGAGAGCTCTGCCCACCCGGGGTAAGTCTCTGGACTTTCCCCTTTTAACGATTGAAAGCTGCCTGGAAGAATAGTAACTGCCGCTGCCTCCCTCTTTTAGCGCACCGGGGCGCAGAACGTGGGAAGGAAGGCGAGGACGCCGCCGGGTTCCCCTCCTGCACCACTCCGCTGGATTTTTAACTTTTTAGTGACTCTTATATCGTGGCGGACGCCACCGGATTTTTAATGTTGTGTTTTATTGATTTTTATTGTGTTGTCCCCTGGCCAGGGTTGTTTTAATTCATTTTACACTTTTAACTATTTAAATATAATAAATTATATTTTAATTTTATAGTTTTAAAGTTGTGTGCTTTCCCTTGGCGGCTCCACTGCTCTGTCCGTTTTGGAGGAAGGTTTCCCCTCCTTTAAACGAACACTGAAAAACATCACCTTCCCTCCGTTAGATAATTGGCGTTGTCGACGTAGGATACGGAGTCAAGAGCAGTTGGGTTAGTCAGGGGAATAGCAAAGATGATGATGCCTGTATATCCCGGAGCCCCGTGGCTGCCGAAATTTAAAGGGCCTGATTAGGATGTGCAATATCAGGATTGGAAGGAGCAGATGCGGGGGCTGCTGGGATCACAGGATTTGCCTGAAGCGAGGAAAGTTGCTATTGTGTTGGGAGCACTAGCAGGTGAGGCTAAACGTCAGGTCAGTGTTCTTGAAACCAGTGAAAGAGACAAAGTACAAAAAATCTTTTCCTATTTAGACTCTTTATATGGTGATCGTGTCCCCACCCTAGTTCTTAGGTCACAGTGTTTTAGTTGCACTCAGAACCCAAGTGAAACCGTATCTTCATTTATTTTGCGGTTGAGAGAATTATACTGTAGGTTGCGAAAGCATGACCCAGATAATGTCCCCTCTGATGCAGCCCTGCGAGATCAATTGTTGCTAGGATTGCGGAAGGGCCCTGTAAGTCAGGCACTGAAGGTCTATGTGCGGCGTAACCCAGATCAAGATTTTGCTGCCATACACCAGGAGGCACTGTTGCTAGACTCAGAACATGTACAGCCCCAGTCTGAGGTAACCTGCCTGTCTGTAAATAAGTCTCCTGCTCCTTTTAAGGTTGAACAGAAAGAAGATTGGAGAGAGGTGTTAAAGCAGGAGATACTGGAGGATGTCAAGGCACAAATGAAGGGATTGGCACAAGAGCTAGTAAGAGAAATTAGAGGCTCCACTCAGCCAGCTGTAGCTACTCTTCCGCCTGCACCTCAGTTTAGGAGAAGGCTGCGACAATCAAATGCTAGCTGGGATGCGCAAGGTCGGCCTATCTGTCGGAGGTGTAACCAAGCAGGACATATAGCTAGGTTTTGCCAGACCTCCATGTCTTCCCAGCCAAGTTTAAACTAGATGACCCTGCTGCTGAGGTCCGAGGGGCGGGGGCTTTTGGTTCACCTAAGGAATTAAGGGCCACAGAAACATTTATTGGGCAGTGTCCAACAGTGAAGGATCACAAGTGACTTTGATCCAGGAGAGCTTGTTTAATGAGCATTTTTCCCAGGCTAAGCTTGAGAAGACTCCAACCGCCTTTAAGCTGAGAGCCGCCAATGGTCTGGAAATTCCCTATACCACCTATGCTGTCCTGGACATGGAAATAGAAGGTTTTAAGGTTCCTGGACGCGGGGTTGTGGTGGTAAAGGATGACCATTGCACGCACCCACTGATTGTTGGTATGAATGTTGTGGATGCAGTTATGGATTGGCCGGTCCCTGATGCCATCAGACAAGTCAGATCCTTTTTGGGCCTGGCTGGCTACTACAGACGTTTTGTGTCCGGCTTTGCTAAAATCGCACGCCCTTTAAATGCATTATTGACAGGGGTCCCAGTGAACAAGAAAACAGACCGTCGCAAAGTGCAGTGGTCCCCAGAATGTCAAACAGCATTTGAGGCCCTCAAAGCAGCTTTAACGCAAGCACCTGTTTTAGCATACGCAGATTACTCTCTTCCATTTATTGTGTATACTGATGCCAGTGGTCGTGGGCTGGGAGCTGTTCTGGCCCAGGTTCAAGAGGGCCAAGAAAGGGTAATAGCGTACGCCAGCAGAAGCTTACACCACACGGAACGGAATGACGCCAACTATAGTTCCTTCAAGTTGGAGCTGTTAGCCCTTAAGTGGGCAGTTACCGAAAAGTTTAAAGACTATCTGACTGGTGCACGATTCGTTGTGTATACTGATAATAACCCTGTGGCCCATTTACAGACTGCAGTAGAACAACGTTGGGTTGCCCAGCTGGCCTCTTTCGACTACGAGATCAAGTATCGTTCGGGTAAGAGCAATATTAATGCTGATGCCCTGTCTCGATTCCCCACTGTCCCAGCAGAGCACCTGGAGGGGGCTGGATCAGAGCGTGGAGTCACTTCAGCAGCCATTGAACTGACTTGTGAGGTAGAGGGGAGTGACTGGGCAGAAGCACAATCTCGCGATCCAGATATTCAAGTGGTAAAGCAACTTCTGGAAGCCCAGGTCGCACCCACAAAGCTAGAACGTCAGACATTGTCACATGGTGTGCGACGACTCCTGCAGCAACAAAAAAGACTTTTTATTAAAGACGGAATACTGTGCCGTAAAGTGTTGGACGAATATACCCAGGAGACTCGTTATCAAGTTGTGTGTCCTAGTTCCAGGTGCCATGAGGTGTGGCGGAAGATCCATGAGGCTGCTGCCCATGCGGGGGTAGATCAAACCCTCTCTCGGATACGGCAGCGGTTCTACTGGGTTAACATGGAAGCGCAGGTACGTCAGTTTCATCTGGGTTGTGTCCCCTGTAGTCTACAAAAGGAGAGGGTAGAACCTAGGGCTCCACTGCACCCTATTTCAGTTTCATACCCTTTGGAGGTTGTAGGCATGGATTTCCTGTCCTTAGGCCGGCCCACTGACACTTATCAAAACATACTTGTGGTTACTGATCTGTTTACACGGTTCGCTTGGGCTATCCCTACAATAAACCAAAGCAGAGACTACAGTAAAGGCTTTGTGGAAGTATGTGATACAGCCGTTCGGTTGCCCAGGCCGACTCCACTCTGACCGTGGGTCTAATTTCGAATCTGCATTAATGAAACAGCTCTGTGATACCTATGGTATAACTAAAAGCCGCACGACACCTTACCACCCTGCAGGGAATGGTAGTGTAGAACGTTTCAATCAGACCCTATTGAACATGCTTCGCTCACTAGAATCAGTAAGACAGAGTCAGTGGGTAGGAAATCTGCCAGAACTCGTCCATGCTTATAACAATACTATTCATAGTTCCACAGGTTATGCGCCTGCCTATTTGATGTTTGGTCGACACCTGAGACTTCCCGTGGACGTGGCATTAGGCGTGGCCCCCCAGCAGGCGAGGCAGGATGTAAGTGAGTGGGTGTGTTCTCATCAACAGAAACTCTCCCTAGCTTACCGTTTGGCTGGGCAGAGGATGTATAGTGCGGCCTCCCAACAAAAAAACCAGTATGAGAAGAGAGGTTGTACCCTCCCATTGTTGCCCGGGGAGAGAGTCTGGGTACGGGATCGAAACAGACAGGGCAGAGGAAAACTGTGTTCCTGGTGGTCTCCTGAGCCATATGTGGTGCTGGAACAGGTGGGAGATACGGGCTTAGTGTATAAGGTTAAACCAGAAAAGGGGGGTAATATACAAGCTTTACATAGGAATGCCTTAAAAGTGTGCATTGCTCCTCAACCAGACTTTACCCCTCCTACGGAGGAGCCGACCACAGGCCCTTCGGATTTCCCAGTGCCAGTGTTTTATGGGTTTTTACCCCCTACTGACTGTGTGTCATCTCACCAGCGTGACTCAGGTATGTCCTTTAGGCGGTCCACTAGGACCACGCGTGGGATTCCACCAGAGCGTTAAAGGGAGATGGAGCATTAGCAGGGACTGCTAATATTTCAGTGTGGGGGGATGTCATCCAGGGGAAGACGGATGTTATTTTACTTTGCTGTGTTTTAATGTGAAGTGTGCTTATTTATTTTTTTATATTGCATGTTTTGTATCTTGTGGAGTGTTTTTATTTATGCCGCATGTTTTGCTTGCATCAGTCAACTCGTCCTGGAGAGACTCCGCCCTTTTCCCCCTTTTTATTAATTTGACACACCTGAGAGGAACGGCAGTAGTAATTTACAGAGTGCGCAGGGACACATAAGGCTGGAGCTTGGCGTCAAGAGAGAGGAGGATCCAGCGCCGGCAACGATAGACGCAGAGCGAGCGGGTCGATTGCTGCAGCAACACGAGGCCAGAGTACGCGTCTGTAGAGAATTGGAGGCGACAAGATGGGCCGGTGCCGAGTGACAGCTACAAAGAAGCGGCGGGCGGAGTTGAGAGCTCTGCCCACCCGGGGTAAGTCTCTGGACTTTCCCCTTTTAACGATTGAAAGCTGCCTGGAAGAATAGTAACTGCTGCTGCCTCCCTCTTTTAGCGCACCGGGGCGCAGAACGTGGGAAGGAAGGCGAGGACGCCGCCGGGTTCCCCTCCTGCACCACTCCGCTGGATTTTTAACTTTTTAGTGACTCTTATATCGTGGCGGACGCCACCGGATTTTTAATGTTGTGTTTTATTGATTTTTATTGTGTTGTCCCCTGGCCAGGGTTGTTTTAATTCATTTTACACTTTTAACTATTTAAATATAATAAATTATATTTTAATCTTATAGTTTTAAAGTTGTGTGCTTTCCCTTGGCGGCTCCACTGCTCTGTCCGTTTTGGAGGAAGGTTTCCCCTCCTTTAAACGAACACTGAAAAACATCACCTTCCCTCCGTTACATATGCATGTCCTCCTGTAAGGGTAAAGTAATGGGACATTTGCACTTTTTGCATGTAAGCCTGTTGGTCTTAACTGGAAGTTGCACTTGAGCTGTCTTGGCATCTTTCCTTCTTTGACTCACCAGTTTTGCCCTGAGCTGAATCGCTGCCTCCTTCTCTGTTGTGGTACTCAGCGGTGACTAACATGCTGTAACGTGTATCTGGCTGCAATGACTCCAGCATCACCTGCTTCTCTCCACCAGGGACCAGCACCTGCAGACAACAAACAACACTATCATCCCAACACAGTCAGAACTCATTTAAAGTTTTGGGACTTATGGAATTTCTGGAATTCTGACACATGACAGCCGGCTGAAGGCCAGAAGAGGTGAAGATGTAATGACTACGACCCACTCACAGTGTGATCCTGGCTATCAGCTCCAGTTAAAGCCATGTAGGACATGTGATACTGGAGGACATGAGCATTGGGAGGTACCCAGCTGATCACCATGCTGACGGCAGTCTCATCAGAAACCGTGAGGCTGGTTGGGCCTCCACCAGACACTGCAGCAACACCATAGAAGAGATAAAGTACCACAGCTAATGACACTTAACCCTCACTTTGTTCCTTTAAAGGAGGAAATTATTTTGGCAGCAGAGCAAAGTGTTTTTATAGAAAATAAATGTAAAGTATAACAGAGAATTTGATACTTTGATTTGATACTTTAACCTCACTACATTTATTTCATAGCTCAGAGTTCTAGTTATTCAAAGATGAGAATTTAGATGTGAAATTTAACCTTTAAGTGACTAGTACTTTGACAACTGCCATCAATTACACAATGAAGTTCATTTACGTACAGGTTATTGTATTAGTAATGCTATATTGTACATAGAGACAGAATATGACATGAAGGGCTACTGACCACAGAAAAGTAAAAGCTAACTGGGCCTAAAGACTAACGGGAGACAAACAAGCTTTCTGTGATTCTATTTGTGTTTTTGTGGTAATCTTGGATATCTTAGGTTGTCTCATTACTGTCATATATGTCCTATCATTAAAACACTGGCTTCTAACAACTAACAGTGTCTCAAAAATAATTTCATAAATAAACAAATAATATGGATGCATGACTCAAATGCATGACTTTTAACTTGTGTATTTTTTAGGCTGAACACTGCTGCTAATGTGACTTAGCACATTAGCATTGACTGTCTGAGAAATTAGTTACCCTAAGGTCAGAAGGAGGAGGCACCTTCACTAGAAGAAAAGAATAATGTGTACGGGAATTTTTTCAAAATGACAAAGCTACATTTTGACATCTTTCATTATTAATAACATTTACAGTACTGTGCAAAAGTCGTGAGCCACACGCTGAAGTATTTCTTTGGACATTATCTGGTTTTTCCACTCCTTTTTACTCCAGTTCTTGTACCTGACCATTTTCTGAGTAATGTTTTTGTTTGTTTGTTTTTTGTTTGTGTAAACACTTTGCACTGACCATTATTGGACAACTAAAAAGCACCTAAGTCGAGGAATGTGTGTGCACATAACAGAAAACTTGGGAAAGAACCAATTTTAAATCTTTAAGCACTTTGTTACTAGCAGCCTGTCACAAAAACACATTTTGTATAGTGTTTTTTTTTTTTTTATCTTGTGAATAAAATGTATACAAATGTGTGTGATTAATCACAATGTGTTAGTGTGTAATCACCCTGAGACATGCATGCCTGTCTGCTAGCATCAGATCTAAAGCCATTTCTGATTTGGAGATGCAGCCTGCAGATTCTGTCCAGATTATCCCAGCTCTCGTCACTAAACATCCAGTCTTCACTTATCAAATGTGTAAAATTCAAGGCTGGTCCTTAAAAGCTCCCAACAACGCAAAAACTGCAAAGCCACATAAGTCCCAGCGTTTCCCACCGCAGCAGCTGTGAAAAGAAAGTGGAGAAAGGATGAATGAGTCTGTGCTTATCGCTCTCCGCTCTCCCCCAAGCTGGCGTTGTTCTTGGTAGCCATGACAACGGAGATAGTCCCAGCTTTATAAATAAAGGCCCCAACACCCCAAAAAAGAAAAACACATCGGGATTCCCTGCGCAGACCAGGAATCCCACTAGCAGACCGAAGCTACAGAGAGGACTTGGAGTGATTGAGTGAGAATCGAACTGGTGCCTGTCTGTGCTTCAACCTGCCAGGGGCCGGCAAGTGCTCTGCGCCACCTGCCGGGCCGTAGAATTAGTGAAAAATAAAAAGAAAAAAAACCACAGGGAAACATAGGAAATAATGTTTTGTGAGGCAATGACTTGTTGGCACAAGAAGAGTGGTCCTTGGTAGCCATGACAACAAGGAGGTCTGTTTGTTTGTGGCAGGTAAAAGAAAAAAAAGAAACAAAACCAAAAAGTCAGGGGAAGCCCAGGCTGAACAAGGTTCATCCCTTAGAGTTTTCACTCCAAGATCACCTGCCTGGACCTCCCCCTAGCAGGTGAACATACAGAGCCAGGTGAGCTGAGGGCTCGAACCCGGGCCTGTATGTTACTAACCTGCTAGCCCGCCACATGTCGCCACATGACTGGCTGTGAGAACGGGAAAAATTCTTCTATTTAAAGAACACTACGTGCACATCGCGTGACCAGCCTTTTCCATTAGTTGGAGACCACACATTTTTGCACTCAAATACTAACCAAATTTTACACACTTACACCTGGTTTTTTTTGCCTGCACACCACTTATTTCTCAACAACCACTCCTTTTTCATCTCTGTTATCTTGCCTTTATTACATATTTATTACATCCTCTTAGCTAGCATCAATGACTGGACAAAAGAGCAGTGTTGCCAACTTATCGACTTTGTCGCTATATTTAGTGAGTTTTCAGACCCCCTAGCGACTTTTTTTCTAAAAAAAAGTTGCTAAAAAAGACGTGAAAGCTCATATCGCTTTTACTCTCAACAAGCAGCAGATGCTGTAACGCAGTCAGTTCTTCTTTTACTCTTTTACTCTTATGCTGTTTTGTGGATCACAAGGTTTAAAACTACTTATAAACACACACACACAAACTAACTCCACCAGAGTGCCTATTTCGGGTCACTTTTGCCGGTCCAAGCCCGGGTAAAGGAGCAAGGTTGGAATTGTGACATTAAAAAAACAATAATTGCTAAAATAAATTTAATTTGTAGTTCTAAATAAATTCTAAATGCATTTAGGATGTTTTTTACTCACTTTATGTCTCTTCCACGATGTTATTTCTCTCTCCAACAACATAGATTACAATTACATTAGCATGACCAATTATGCAAATTAGGTGATGACGTCATTTAGCGACTTCTAGCGACTTTTAGGACAGCCAATAGCGATTTTCCTTACTGAGGAGTTGGCAACACTGCAAAAGAGCAACACAGTGCTTTTCTCATCATTTCTTTAGTCACGCTCAAGTCATTCGCCTCTACGGATTAGCTAAACCAACTTTACAAAACAAGTTTCCCCGAAGAGCCCACTTCTCATCTTAGCTGCCTAGATTTCAGGACCTAGCTAAGGACAGTGGCCACAAACACATTTAACTTACCGAAAAATAGCTGCGGGGCCTCAGTCTGTCTGTGGGGCATAGCTGGACTGGCCATCGGGCATACTGGGTATTTGCCGGGTGGGCCGATGGTAATTTTTCGTTTTAAATGGGCCGATGTTTTGTTGTTGTTGTCTTTTTTTCTTAACCGTGTAAACAGTGAAAGGTGGCGGATTGGACAGATGCTGGCAGACGTGTAAAAATAACTCAATTGTTTGGTAGTGGCTGTGGTGGAGCTTTCACAGCTTCAGTAAAATTAGCAAGTGGTGGAAGCCAGCAGGTGGATGGGGGAAAGGGGAGGCGGAGGTGGAGAGACCCAAGGCGGCCGCGGGTCCGACTGTCAGGTGAAATGAGCTTCAGGTAAGAAGTTATGACCTGCAGTCTATCTGGGTCAAACCAAGTTTAGGTGTAGTTTATTTTCGTTGTGCTAACTTTTTACAGTCAGTTACAATAACTCGTACTGTGTACTAGCTAGCATGATGGAGTTTCTATACAGTTGGGTGGGTGCTATATGTTACTGGTGAACTTTATTTTATTCATATGGTTAGTTAGTAGAGTTGCCTACCATCCTGTAAAAAACGGAATCCTCTGGTATTCAGAGTTAATATTACATGTTTCGTATTGAGCTGAAAATACACGGATTTGTCCCATACTTCAGCTACAATTAAAAAAAAGACAAAAAGCTGGAGTTATTCTGTGTCTTTACGCTGTCAGCTGCCTCTTCTTCTCTCATTCTCCCCCCTCCCTCTCCTGCTGCTACTTCAATCATGAAACTGATCAATGATCAGCTGATCAGCGTTTCTGCCGCAAGTCCCGTCTTTCTTGCTTGTTTATCTCCCGCTTTGCGCCAGAAAGAGGAAACTAGCGGAGGTGGTGTTAAACAGCAGAAGCGCCTTTAAACTTGATAAGCTGTTGTTAGAATTGATTTAATATTACTTTCTAGTATCAGCTGATGTTTGTTGGAGCCATAAAAGCTGCTGGTTATCTGGTGAGAGGGAAACATAAAAAGGCCAGGTAGAGCATTAACAGGGAAAGGGGGGCACAAAGAAATACTTTTCTTTCTTATTCTCATTTAAAATTTCTAGCTTTTAATAAATAATTATCCAAATCTTACAACCAAAGTTTTCATCTGATGTCAAATGAATAGAAATCCATTATTGTACATAGTAATTTTTTTTCAGGGTCCCAACATAATTTCTTCAGAAGAAAGTACTGTACATGATGCCAGTATTTTCCCACATTTTCTAGATACTGTACTAGTACTTTGTGTAAAATGCCATCAAAAAGTCAGTTAAGTTTTATTCTTTCTCACCTGTCTTTCTGTCTCCTTTCACTTTTAAAAGGTTGCAATCCATTCATTCACTTCCGCTTATCCTTTCCAGGGTCGCTGGAGCCTATCCCAGCTGTCATAGGGCGAGAGGCAGGGTACACCCTGGACAGGTCGCCAGTCTGTCGCAGGGCCAACACACAGGAACAAACAACCATTCGCACTCACACCTAGTGACAATTTGGATTATCCAATTAACCTATCCCCACAAGCTGCATGTCTTTGGACGGTGGGAGAAAGCCAGAGTACCCGGAGGGAACCCACGCAAACACGGGGAGAACATGCAAACTCCACACAGAAAGACCCCGGCCTGATGTTGGAATTGAAGTCAGGAGCTTCTTGCTGTGTGGCAACAGTGCTAACCACCGTGCTGCCACGGTGGCAAAGGTTGCCATGTTAGAAAAAATATTTTGCCCTGCCATGCTGTTTATTGATGTGGTAAATAAATAGTTTATGAAAATATCACTAAATCTGTCATTTATTATTTTTAATATTCAGTAATGGTCATGTCTCACCTCTAGTCTTCTCTGTCTTAATTTCAGGTTTCCACCATATGTTGTAAATCGTTCAGGAAGTTAACTCAACCAAGCAGTCTTTGGGTTTCGGCTAAGTACTGTTTAGAATAGCAGAATAGGGAGGATGGTGTAGGTTTAAGTTTATTAGATTGATACATATGTACCAACAAGACAGTGTACATCACTGTCACAACGACGTTTGTTTTCATTCAAAGGCTTTATGGAACTTTGACAGGAGGGCCACGCCCGATTTCCTCTGTCATCCACGTCATACTTAGATCCTCCTCAATCTGTGTACATACGCCGCCTCTAAACCCCCGATAGTGCCAGTGTCAGTTAGTGAGTCAGTAAAATACTGACTCACTCACAGGGTTAGTCTGTTCTGGGATGAGTGTGGTAGTTAACCCTCATTTAACACATCCCTCTCTGCTCCTCTAGCTCACTCTATCTCACTGAGAATCAGAAAGCCTTGACATTTACTGCTATTAACTTTACACTCTTGTTGTAAAGACGCAAAGAAAACACAGTGAAAAGGTTAGAAGGACGTAAGGAAAAAGAATGAATGAATGGTTTAATAGAAGGAAAGAAGTTAAAGGGACTACATATTCAAAGGTCTTATTTCTGATACTACCCCATGAAAATATTTGCTCTGTGTGCCGTGCTGCAGCTGCTACATTTGGCTTCGGATTCACTTTTTGGCGCCTACGCCTCTCGAGATGTGTTAATGCAGAAAGGTATTGAAAAACTCTGGTCAACCAACCAGCAGTCTGTCTGCTGTGTCGTATGAAATGCGTGGAAGGAGAGGTACCAACTGTCTGTTACATATAGATGAAAAATAAAGCTCTGACGTGACCTCGGGTCAGCCAGCCTGACGGTCAGAGAAACAGAAACGTGCTGGATTGTGGATCTCTGAGCTGCACATCAAAGATGCACCTATGCACAGATCAAGTCTCAAATCTACCTCATATACATCTGTGTGTGTTTTTCTGTTGATGCCTTTCAAACAAAACTAGCCATGATATTTTCCACCTCAGACAATTAATATCAGTTAACCACGCCCCCTTTCAGATTTGTTCACCAAAAGAAAAGAAAAAAAAAAACGTCATTAACGCTGTTTATTATTTGTCAGACCGGTTTCATTTTCATACTTTGTAAATATCGATGTTGTATGGAGCTTGAACTAAAATGTAAATATGTTTACTGTATTTGTAATAATTATAATCCATTCGCTGTACAGCATAGATGTGTCAAGCAGATATCCTAATTCTGTGTATGGTAATCTTGCACCATTGAACTGTTAGTGAATGAGGCAACAATAAAAGTGGGAAACGTGCATTAGCAGATCAAGTGCTGCCTGCTTATTTCCTACTTTATTTGAGCTTCTGCTGTAGTTTATTATGTGCTTTTAGCCCCAAGAAACCACCCTTTTACTGTGGCGCACAATAAGATCTTCTGATGTTTGGTGTCATCTTCCTGTGATCTCCTGTGAACAGGTGGATTAATTCATTCCAAGTTTATGTATGTAGCACCAAATCACAGCAGGGGCTGAACGTTGTAAAGACTCTAGAATAATTATGGAGGCACAACATTTAAAGCTCCCATCCTTCCATCCCACAGACCTAAAAGTTAGTTATATGATAAACAGCCCCGTGTTTGTTTACTTGATTTGTAAAATGCAAAGTGGTGACTTTTTCTCTTCAAGTACGTCCTCATATGGAGACAGTTTTTTTAATAGGCCAAAACAAGTCATTGTTTACAAAAATGTACATTTTATTGGGCAAAATGAGGTAAACAGTGAAGAAAAGTATAAGAAAACAGAGCATAGGATCTCCGGAGACTGTGGCAACTAGAATTATTGTATACATGTGTGTGTATTAAGGACTGACACAGACAAAGAATGAATCAGACAATGAAGCAATGTCCTTTTTAAATGTTTATTTATAAACAGGATAAAACCATTCAAGTATTGAGTCATGAATAAAACATCAACCTCTGATCTGTTAATTGGGAAACAGAGGATGTCAGTGTATTTTTCAGTGCTAGTCCAAATTGAGTGAGATGACTTTACATTTGAATAGACTGGATTACAAGTTATATTTGGTTTTAATTGAATGAGTTCAATTTGATTTAAATCAAGCCAATTCACAACATATAAACTTGAAATATATGGTAAGATAAAGGTTGTGCAATAATACAGAGAAAGCCCCAACAATCAAATGACCCCCTATGAGCAAGAACTTGGCAACAGTGGGAAGGAAAAACTCCATTTTCGGCAGAACCAGAATCAGGGAGGGGCCATCTGCCTCCACCGGTTGGGGTAAGAAAATGAAACTAAACTATAGGAAGACAAAGAGGAAAGATGTTCATGATATATATGAAACTTTCCGCTAGCCTTGACTAAAATATTGTTTTTGACAGGAAAGTATTGTTTCATTCATGTTTATTCCACGAGGTGGACAGCAGGAATAAAACAAACCAGATACTAAGAAATAAAGTATACAATGAAACTTTCTCGATATGCTAAAATTCCCACTGAGACTGGATAAGATTATTCTAAAACTGGTCAAAATACAATTCTCTTCATGCACAGAAATTCCACCCAGTCCCACAACCCAGGACGAATATTCCTTGTGTGTTCTTGAGCTGGACAGAAATTCCTCTTGCTGAGCGGGGTCCACGCCAGCCTCGTGTCAGGCAGACGAGGAGCCTCCTTTCCCAGTCTCGTCCGTCCACTGGGCCCATCACATCCCAGCCCAGTTCGCATTCTGCATTGGAGTCCGTCACTCGATACCACCGCGGCTCCCCTCACGTCATCACCTGTAAGTAAAAACAAATAGGAGCCAGAACCATCATCCCGGAAGCTGCCCTGGCTTATAGCCATGGCGACCCTCTCCCAACACGGCTGCACCCAGTGAACAACAGTGAGACGCTGCTGACAAATGCAGGCAGTGGTATACATCTGCCCTGATGTCAATCACACACGTTGCCTCCTACTGTCGCCGTTCCTGCTGTCGGGACTGGGTCACCACATCACGCTGACCGGTCTCCAGACGAGGCGTCGCACCCCCCACGATCACGCAGCGGCTCCCTCTTTTCCACCTGGCCTTCATGCGTTCCTCTTCCAATCTAGGGCCTCTCTCCTTCCAGTGCTCAGCTTGCTTCCTTTTAATACGACCTATAAAACAGCTGAAAGGACACCTCTGGACACACCTATGCCTCAACATGTGATCACTATCAGCTAATTTTGCCCAGCTAATCCACAGTGGATTAAAACAACGTAGAATGACACACTAAAAACATGCGATACAAAAAGAATAAAATCATGCAAATAAAAACTACACTCACAAATAGATACTAAAATCAGAAGAAAACCAAGATAAACGATGAATACAAAATTTCTACTGTGTGCAACTCTTTCAGTCTTTGAATATTTTTTCATTTCTTACAATCAGAATTCTCCAATAGATTTGTAGAAGAAAATTATTTTCTTTCATGCATCACCAACTGAACCTTTTATGTTAACGTCTCAATCTCCAGCCTAACCTCATTGAATTTTGCTTAGCAAAGTACTTTTCAACTCTAATAATTAGTAAGATTATATTTCTTATCATCTGTTGGTCGTCTGACCTGATAAACTTCAATGAACATTATAACACAGGAGTGATTGTCTCTAAAAATGGGCTCCTGCACGCTTGCAGACATTTTTCCATCACAACTTATGGATGATGAAGGATTTGATTAAAGCTGTGAAACATTACTGATAAACTTCATGTGATGTTACATTAAAGCCAATTTTCTATTAAAATCAGGGACTTTTCTAACTGACCTCTGACCTTTGAGCAGTAGTGTGTACTGTATGCTTGAATGTAACTGTATCTGACCTGGATTTTATCACCAGTTTCAAATAAGAATCTTCTTTAAAGTCTGTCTTTCAATACAAAATAAGTTCAACTTTATCAAGGCTGATGGTAAACTGTCCCTAACAAGTCCACTTTATTGCGTGCTCATTGACTTTCTCCTATCAGAGCTGTTTAACAAGCCCACTTTATACATGCTTATTAATCTATCACGCTTATCAGTGGCTCATGGTTGCTTAAAGCCTGTGTCTGATAGACTAGATTTACTGACCCTGCGCAAATTTGCGTAAATTCCCCTGAACCTAACACCTCCTAGCACCCCGCTGAGAGGCCTTCAGCTCCATTGTTCTCCTGCTTTTGTTGTGCAAATATACCCTTCCCCAACCCCCAACCAGGAGAGATTCAGGAGACAAGAGAGAACCAGGAGAAGGTCTGTCCTTCCAATCGTTGTCAGACTCACAACAAAGTACCTGCAGCCTACAATACACCATATTAGTAGTAGCTTTTATGTGCACTATTATGCAATATTAGTTCTTGTCAATCCTTGTCACTACATTGCATGCCTGTCCATAAACATATATACACAGAGTTGTACATATATTTATATATCCACACCTTACATAATATACATAAAGTCTAGTTTTATATATATATATATATTTATATTTATATTTATACATATATATGTCATGAGTTTCTTCTCTGAAGTTGCTCTATTTCTCTTCAGGTTTCTCTCAGACCAAGATTGAATGTGATGACAAGGGTGATGGATGGTGTGACATGTGCTGCTGGCCCACAGAACCAGGTGAGTATGCTGTCCATGTGCTCTGCAACAATGAGGACATCCAACACTCTCAGTTAAGATCAGTTTTCACGATTGTTGCCTCAAGATCATGGTGGTGGGCTTGTGATGGACACACTTTTCATGGCTGAAAGCTCTCCTGTAGAGGCTAAGCCTAGGCTTGAAGCCACTGGGGTGTTCGTTGGCGGGGGTGACGCGATGTCACTGGTATGCATGAACTTATTAAACTTGATACAGTCCAATAACTCCAGCCTTACTCATCTTGTCCTTCAGATTCTTTATTTCCAGGATTGAACATAGCAGCACAGCGGTCACAAACTGTTTGCTTCCTCCCGATCAACAACACACCTGCCGAGGAGGAGGAGTGGCCTTGTATGTGGACAAATTCTTGAAATTTAATGTGGTGGAAAAGATGACGATGGTGATTGATAATGTACTAGAATGTATTACAGTTGAAATTTGTAAAGAAAAAAGTAAAAATGTAATCATTAGCTGTATATACAGAGCTCCAGGTAGTAGTATTGAGACATTTAAAGACTGGATAGAAGAAACATTTATTGAACTAGCTCACAAAAAGGTTTTCATTTGTGGAGACTTCAATATTGATTTGCTAAACCCAAATAAACATATAACCACTGAGGAATTTATAAACACAATGCACTGTATGAATCTATTCCCTAAAATTACTAAACCTACCAGGATTACATCACATTGTGCAACTCTCATAGACGACATTTTTACAAATGACATTGAAAATAAGACTGTAAGTGGACTCCTGATTAACGATATAAGTGACCATCTTCCAATTTTTACAATCAATGATAGGAAGTACAAGATCAATAAAATGGACAGTAAAAAAGAGTACAGACGAGTAAGAACAGAAGAAAGAATGAATGCATTTAAAAAAGATTTATTGAAAGAGAACTGGGGTGAAGTATATCAGGAACAGGACGTTAATTGTGCTTATAATGAATTCCTTAGAATATTTACATTACTGTACAATACCAACTGTCCAATAAAGCAATATAGTAGGAAACATAAATATATAGACTGTCCATGGATAACAAAAGGTCTGCAAAATGCATGTATAAAGAAAAATGCTCTATATAGAGAGTTCTTAAGAACGAGAACTAAAGATGCTGAAATCAGATACAAAAGATATAAAAATAGGTTAACTAATATACTTAGATTTAGTAAAAAGGAATACTATATGAAGCAATTAGATATAAATAGAAATAATAATAAAAGATTATGGGAAATCCTGAACAGTGTTATAAAACGTGGGACTGGACAAAAGAACTATCCCAAGTATTTCATTTGTAATGACCATGAAGAATACAATATGGATGTTGTGGCAAATAGTCTCAATGAATTCTTTGTAACTGCTGGACCAAATTTAGCAAGAACAATCACTCATCCTGGGAAAGCACAGGAAAAACCGGATACACTGATAGACAGAAATCCATATTCTATGTTTCTCACAGCCGTTGATGAAAGTGAAGTTTTTGAAATTGTCAAAAAATGTAAAAATCAGAAATCTTTGGATTGTAATGATATTGATATGATAGTGGTTAAAAGAGTCATTGAGGCTATTATAAAACCATTTACATACATCTGTAATTTATCATTTCAAACTGGTCGATTTCCAGACAGAATGAAAATAGCAAAAGTTATACCTCTATACAAATCTGGAAACAAACACCATTTCACAAACTACAGGCCCGTCTCTTTACTACCTCAATTCTCAAAAGTTCTTGAAAAACTGTTTAAAAACCGACTGGAAAAATTTACAGATAAACATAAACTACTCACTGAGAGTCAGTACGGATTCAGATCAAGCAGATCAACATCATTGGCACTATTAGATTCAATAGAATACATCACAAATTCCATAGACAAAAAGCAATATGTGGCTGGGTTATTCATAGACTTGACAAAGGCATTTGACACTATAGATCATGATATATTAATAAGAAAACTGGAACGTTATGGTGTCAGAGGGGTAGTTTTAGATTGGGTCCGGAGTTATTTAAGTGACAGAAAGCAGTTTATGAAAATAAATGGTGGTTGTTCCTTATGTATGGACATTGCTTGTGGTGTACCCCAAGGGTCAGTTTTGGGTCCAAAATTCTTCAACTTGTACATTAACGACATCTGTAAAGTGTCCAAAGTATTAAAAATGGTTCTCTTTGCTGACGATACAAACATTTTTTGCTCTGGTGATGATCTGCAGAATTTATTGGAGGATATGACTAATGAAATAAGTAAAGTGAAGTTCTGGCTTGATAAAAATAAATTATAATTAAATTTGAATAAATCTAAACTTATGTTATTTGGAAATAGTAGTTTAAATACAAATGCAAATATTCAAATAAATGGTGTTGATATTGAAAGAGTCAGTGAAAATAAATTTCTGGGGGTAATAATAGATGAAAAACTTAACTGGAGAGCTCACTTAAGATATATTCATTCCAAAGTATCACGTAGCATTGCAATACTAAACAAGGCAAAACAGGTATTCGACAGAACATCACTTCATATTCTATACTGTTCACTGGTTTCACCATACTTAAGCTATTGTGCAGAGGTCTGGGGCAATAACTATAAAACCACATTACATTCACTTTTTACTCTTCAAAAAAAAGCAATTCGAATCATCCACAATGCAGGTTATAGGGAACATACAAACTCACTATTTTTGCAGTCTGAAATATTGAAAATTGACGATCTAGTGAAATTCCAAACAGCACAAATTCTATTCAAAGCAAAAAATAAAGAACTGCCAGGTAATATTCAGAGTATGTTTTTTTTGAAAGAAGGAAGTTATAATTTAAGGGGTTTTTGTAACTTTCAAAACAATGAAGGTATGTACCACAAGAAAAGGCTTTTGTGTTTCTGTTCATGGAGTGAAACTATGGAACAGTCTGAATATGGAATTAAAGCAATGTCCAAACATAAAACTGTTCAAAAAGAGTTATAAAAATATGATCTTCTCAAACTATAAAGAAAAGGAAAATATTGAAATTAAGTGAATGTCTCTATTTAAAAAAAACAAAAAAAAACAACAAAACAACTCATGATGTGATATTATAGTATATAGTATATCATAAATCTGTTCACTGTTTTTATTACAAATTATATCAGTAAGGAAGCTGACTAAATATTAACTGATAATTTATGGCAAAGGGGTGGGATTAAATAAGTGTTTACTTCTTCCAACTCCCTTTCAACATGTAAATTAATAATTTTTTTTGTATGTAATTTGTACAGTATTTTTTTTTCTTATTTTCTTTTCTAAATGTACTTGTATATTGTTCACATGTTGAAATAAATTACCAATCAAATCAATTACCAATCAAACATCCCTGAGAGTCCATTCAGGGTGAGTATGCACTCACACACTCTCTCACTTTCACTCTGGCATGCAAGGTTTGCCTTTTCTTCTCACTGAAAAGTCTCTTGAGTTTTGGTGTTTGTGCCCACAGATGAATATCGGAGCAGGCTGTCATCCAAACAAGGTGAAGGTCTCTGACCCTGCAGTGGCAAAGACGGGCCTCAAAGCCTTCCAGCCAACATACTTCACTGAAGGTGGGCTCTGCTGCAGATCTTCCACTGGACATAGGACAGCTTGACCTCAGCCAGCTGACAGCCCCTCTTACAACACCCTCAGGCTCAGAGGAGCCCTGCCTGCTGAAGATGCTGCGTAACGCTCACATTGGTGAGCGTCCGTCTGATAAGTGAGAAGCTTGCTAAACAGTGAGACTCATCAGAATCCAAATACTTTATTAACCCCTAAGTAAAAGACAGAGGGGGAAAGTAATAAAAGTTCAAGCGTGGAGAAAGAAGCAGGAGCAACTGAAATGGGCTGCATGCACACACAAGAATAAGCGTTGTTAACATCTGTTTTGTCTGTCTTAGGAATCTTGTTTGTTCCCAGAGAGATTGGTGAGAACCTTGTTAACATCAAGAAGAACGGCCGTCATGTTCCCAGCAGCCCAATTGCTGTTATGATCAAGCAGTCAGGGATTGGTGATGTGAGCCGTGTGAGTGGACCGTGGCTGACCGAGGCCAGGACTTTTCAGCCTTGAGAGTTCATCATTGATGCAGGTATATGCTCAGTGAAAGCTTAGATACTGTCATATTTTTCTTTTTAAACATTCAAATAGAATATTTGTCAGTCTCATCTTGTTATATTAGGCTTCATCTGCTTGAGCCTTTCCACTGAAGGACCCAGTTAAGTGGGCATTAACACTGAGGACCAGGAGGATGGCTGGTGACACAATGTGTTGCTTTTTGAGGTCTTTTAGCCTGTTTCACTTTGTCAGACAGCTTCTATTTAACTGATTTCTTGATTCACAAGTCTGCAATTAATCAGGCCTGAGTGTGTTTAGTAACACTGAACTGAGGTTTCCAAAATTGGTTAATCACAGTTAACTCGTGATTTAACAAGAGGGGCAATTTGTTTTTACACAGGACCAGGGAGGTTTGGATCATCTTTCTC
Organism: Neolamprologus brichardi; assembly: GCF_056152115.1. Taxonomy (NCBI): domain Eukaryota; kingdom Metazoa; phylum Chordata; class Actinopteri; order Cichliformes; family Cichlidae; genus Neolamprologus; species Neolamprologus brichardi. Next base: position 20,679,073 of record NC_142116.1, read on the forward strand.
CCTAATCTATGAAATCATCATTTAAAAACTGCATTTTGTATTAACTTGTCTTATCTGTGTCTAATATTAAAATGAGTTTGATCATCTGAAACATGTAAGTGTGATAAATATGCAAACCACTAGGAAATCAGGAAGGGGGCAAACACCTTTTCACATCACTGTAGACGTGATTACAGAATACCTTTTACATCCTGGATTACAATAGGATATCCATCAACGGCAGATACTGGTCTCCATGACACACAGATACTGGAGTGGTCTGACCTGACCACACTCGCACTGCTTACCCACAAAGTGTCTAGAGAGACAGAAAAAAGCCAGAAAACAAACAAAAAACACAAAGCCAAAGAATGTCATCTGCACACTAGCATGGACAATAAACGCAGACACAGTGCACCCAGTAATTTTTGAACTTCCAACCAAGTATCAAGAGCAGTACTGTCATTGTACCGGTACTGGCTGCTGTCTCATTGTTCAGAGAGCCCATCATTATGCAGAGAAAGGAATCTGTGTCTCTGGACCAAAATGACTGTACGTGTAGTGCTGTAGAAACAATACTGCCCAAAAACCTTGATGTTTCTATATGTGGAAACCTTCAAGTATGCATGTCCTCCTGTAAGGGTAAAGTAATGGGACATTTGCACTTTTTGCATGTAAGCCTGTTGGTCTTAACTGGAAGTTGCACTTGAGCTGTCTTGGCATCTTTCCTTGTTTGACTCACCAGTTTTGCCCTGAGCTGAATCGCTGCCTCCTTCTCTGTTGTGGTACTCAGCGGTGACCAACATGTTGTAACGTGTATCTGGCTGCAATGACTCCAGCATCACCTGCTTCTCTCCACCAGGGACCAGCACCTGCAGACAACAAACAACACTATCATCCCAACACAGTCAGAACTCATTTAAAGTTTTGGGACTTATGGAATTTCTGGAATTCTGACACATGACAGCCGGCTGAAGGCCAGAAGAGGTGAAGATGTAATGACTACGACCCACTCACAGTGTGATCCTGGCTATCAGCTCCAGTTAAAGCCATGTAGGACATGTGATACTGGAGGACATGAGCATTGGGAGGTACCCAGCTGATCACCATGCTGACGGCAGTCTCATCAGAAACCGTGAGGCTGGTTGGGCCTCCACCAGACACTGCAGCAACATCATAGAAGAGATAAAGTACCACAGCTAATGACACTTAACCCTCACTTTGTTCCTTTAAAGAAGGAAATTATTTTGGCAGCAGAGCAAAGTGTTTTTATAGAAAATAAATGTAAAGTATAACAGAGAATTTGATACTTTGATTTGATACTTTAACCTCACTACATTTATTTCATAGCTCAGAGTTCTAGTTATTCAAAGATGAGAATTTAGATGTGAAATTTAACCTTTAAGTGACTAGTACTTTGACAACTGCCATCAATTACGCAATCAAGTTCATTTATGTACAGGTTATTGTATTAGTAATGCTATATTGTACATAGAGACAGAATATGACATGAAGGGCTACTGACCACAGAAAAGTAAAAGCTAACTGGGCCTAAAGACTAACAGGAGACAAACAAGCTTTCTGTGATTCTATTTGTGTTTTTGTGGTAATCTTGGATATCTTAGGTTGTCTCATTACTGTCATATATGTCCTATCATTAAAACACTGGCTTCTAACAACTAACAGTGTCTCAAAAATAATTTAATAAATAAACAAATAATATGGATGCATGACTCAAATGCATGACTTTTAACTTGTGTATTTTTTAGGCTGAACACTGCTGCTAATGTGACTTAGCACATTAGCATTGACTGTCTGAGAAATTACTTACCCTAAGGTCAGAAGGAGGAGGCACCTTCACTAGAAGAAAAGAATAATGTGTACGGGAATTTTTTAAAAATGACAAAGCTACATTTTGACATCTTTCATTATTAATAACATTTACAGTACTGTGCAAAAGTCGTGAGCCACACGCTAAAGTATTTCTTTGGACATTATCTGGTTTTTCCACTCCTTTTTAGTCCAGTTCTTGTACCTGACCATTTTCTGAGTAATGTTTTTGTTTGTTTGTTTTTTGTTTGTGTAAACACTTTGCACTGACCATTATTGGACAACTAAAAAGCACCTAAGTCGAGGAATGTGTGTGCACATAACAGAAAACTTGGGAAAGAACCAATTTTAAATCTTTAAGCACTTTGTTACTAGCAGCAAAAACACATTTTGTACAGTGTTTTTTTTTTTATCTTGTGAATAAAATGTATACAAATGTGTGTGATTAATCACAATGTGTTAGTGTGTAATCACCCTGAGACATGCATGCCTGTCTGCTAGCATCAGATCTAAAGCCATTTCTGATTTGGAGATGCAGCCTGCAGATTCTGTCCAGATTATCCCAGCTCTCGTCACTAAACATCCAGTCTTCACTTATCAAATGTGTAAAATTCAAGGCTGGTCCTTAAAAGCTCCCAACAACGCAAAAACTGCAAAGCCACACAAGTCCCAGCGTTTCCCACCGCAGCAGCTGTGAAAAGAAAGTGGAGAAAGGATGAATGAGTCTGTGCTTATCGCTCTCCGCTCTCCCCCAAGCTGGCGTTGTTCTTGGTAGCCATGACAACGGAGATAGTCCCAGCTTTATAAATAAAGGCCCCAACACCCCAAAAAAGAAAAACACATCGGGATTCCCTGCGCAGACCAGGAATCCCCCTAGCTGATTGAGTGAGAATCGAACTGGCGCCTGTCTGTGCTTCAACCTGCCAGGGGCCGACAAGTGCTCTGCGCCACCTGCCGGGCTGTAGAATTAGTGCAAATTTGATATATTTGACTTCTCTGTTTTTTTCTCTCTGAATTACTTTTGAAAAGGAAAAATAATAATTTTAATGTAAGGCAAAACATGTATGGTGCTCGGTAAAGATGACACGCCGACCCACTTCTTCTTTTTTTTTTTTTGTTTGAGAAAGTTTGTTTTCATATTAAACCAGTGTCAGTGACGTCATTCTAAACGACTACCACAGGTAAAGAAAAGCCTGAATCTGTAGATCTTTTTCTTTTATTTTTATTGTCTAAAACACAAGAGATAAAAAAAAACCACAGGGAAACATAGGAAATAATGTTTTGTGAGGCAATGACTTGTTGGCACAAGAAGAGTGGTCCTTGGTAGCCATGACAACAAGGAGGTCTGTTTGTTTGTGGCAGGTAAAAGAAAAAAAAGAAAGAAAAGAAAAAAGTCAGGGGAAGCCCAGGCTGAACAAGGTTCATCCCTTAGAGTTTTCACTCCAAGATCACCTGCCTGGACCTCCCCCTAGCAGGTGAACATACAGAGCCAGGTGAACCGAGGGCTCGAACCCGGGCCTGTATGTTGCTAACCTGCTAGCCCGCCACATGTCGCCACATGACGGGCTATGAGAATGGGGAAAATTCTTCTATTTAAAGAACACTACGTGCACATCGCGTGACCAGCCTTTTCCATTAGTTGGAGACCACACATTTTTGCACTCAAATACTCACCAAATTTTACACACTCACACCTGGTTTTTTTTTTGCCTGCACACCACTTATTTCTCAACAACCACTCCTTTTTCATCTCTGTTATCTTGCCTTTATTACATATTTATTACATCCTCTTAGCTAGCATCAATGACTGGACAAAAGAGCAACACAGTGCTTTTCTCATCATTTCTTTAGTCACGCTCAAGTCATTCGCCTCTACGGATTAGCGAAACCAACTTTTCAAAACAAGTTTCCCCGAAGAGCCCACTTCTCATCTTAGCTGCCTAGATTTCAGGACCTAGCTAAGGACAGTGGCCACAAACACATTTAACTTACCGAAAAATAGCTGCGGGGCCTCAGTCTGTCTGTGGGGCATAGCTGGACTGGCCATCGGGCATACTGGGTATTTGCCGGGTGGGCCGATGGTAATTTTTCGTTTTAAATGGGCCGATGTTTTGTTGTTGTTGTCTTTTTTTCTTAACCGTGTAAACAGTGAAAGGTGGCGGATTGGACAGATGCTGGCAGACGTGTAAAAATAACTCAATTGTTTGGTAGTGGCTGTGGTGGAGCTTTCACAGCTTCAGTAAAATTAGCAAGTGGTGGAAGCCAGCAGGTGGATGGGGGAAAGGGGAGGCGGAGGTGGAGAGACCCAAGGCGGCCGCGGGTCCGACTGTCAGGTGAAATGAGCTTCAGGTAAGAAGTTATGACCTGCAGTCTATCTGGGTCAAACCAAGTTTAGGTGTAGTTTATTTTCGTTGTGCTAACTTTTTACAGTCAGTTACAATAACTCGTACTGTGTACTAGCTAGCATGATGGAGTTTCTATACAGTTGGGTGGGTGCTATATGTTACTGGTGAACTTTATTTTATTCATATGGTTAGTTAGTAGAGTTGCCTACCATCCTGTAAAAAACGGAATCCTCTGGTATTCAGAGTTAATATTACATGTTTCGTATTGAGCTGAAAATACACGGATTTGTCCCATACTTCAGCTACAATTAAAAAAAAGACAAAAAGCTGGAGTTATTCTGTGTCTTTACGCTGTCAGCTGCCTCTTCTGCTCTCATTCTCCCCCCTCCCTCTCCTGCTGCTACTTCAATCATGAAACTGATCAATGATCAGCTGATCAGCGTTTCTGCCGCAAGTCCCGTCTTTCTTGCTTGTTTATCTCCCGCTTTGCGCCAGAAAGAGGAAACTAGCAGAGGTCGTGTTAAACAGCAGAAGCGCCTTTAAACTTGATAAGCTGTTGTTAGAATTGATTTAATATTACTTTCTAGTATCAGCTGATGTTTGTTGGAGCCATAAAAGCTGCTGGTTATCTGGTGAGAGGGAAACATAAAAAGGCCAGGTAGAGCATTAACAGGGAAAGGGGGGCACAAAGAAATACTTTTCTTTCTTATTCTCATTTAAAATTTCTAGCTTTTAATAAATAATTATCCAAATCTTACAACCAAAGTTTTCATCTGATGTCAAATGTATAGAAATCCATTATTGTACATAGTAAGTTTTTTTCAGGGTCCCAACATAATTTCTTCAGAAGAAAGTACTGTACATGATGCCAGTATTTTCCCACATTTTCTAGATACTGTACTAGTACTTTGTGTAAAATGCCATCAAAAAGTCAGTTAAGTTTTATTCTTTCTCACCTGTCTTTCTGTCTCCTTTCACTTTTAAAAGGTTGCCATCCATTCATTCACTTCCGCTTATCCTTTCCAGGGTCGCTGGAGCCTATCCCAGCTATCATAGGGCGAGAGGCAGGGTACACCCTGGACAGGTCGCCAGTCTGTCGCAGGGCCAACACACAGGAACAAACAATCATTCGCACTCACACCTAGTGACAATTTGGATTATCCAATTAACCTATCCCCACAAGCTGCATGTCTTTGGACGGTGGGAGGAAGCCGGAGTACCCGGAGGGAACCCACGCAAACACGGGGAGAACATGCAAACTCCACACAGAAAGACCCCGGCCTGATGTTGGAATTGAACTCAGGAGCTTCTTGCTGTGCGGCAACAGTGCTAACCACCGTGCTGCCACGGTGCCAAAGGTTGCCATGTTAGAAAAACATATTTTGCCCTGCCATGCTGTTTATTGATGTGGTAAATAAATAGTTTATGAAAATATCACTAAATCTGTCATTTATTATTTTTAATATTCAGTAATGGTCATGTCTCACCTCTAGTCTTCTCTGTCTTAATTTCAGGTTTCCACCATATGTTGTAGATCGTTCAGGAAGTTAACTCAAGCAGTCTTTGGGTTTCGGCTAAGTACTGTTTAGAATAGCAGAATAGGGAGGATGGTGTAGGTTTAAGTTTATTAGATTGATACATATGTACCAACAAGACAGTGTACATCACTGTCACAACGACGTTTGTTTTCATTCAAAGGCTTTATGGAACTTTGACAGGAGGGCCACGCCCGATTTCCTCTGTCATCCACGTCATACTTAGATCCTCCTCAATCTGTGTACATACGCCGCCTCTAAACCCCCGATAGTGCCAGTGTCAGTTAGTGAGTCAGTAAAATACTGACTCACTCACAGGGTTAGTCTGTTCTGGGATGAGTGTGGTAGTTAACCCTCATTTAACACATCCCTCTCTGCTCCTCTAGCTCGCTCTATCTCACTGAGAATCAGAAAGCCTTGACATTTACTGCTATTAACTTTACACTCTTGTTGTAAAGACGCAAAGAAAACACAGTGAAAAGGTTAGAAGGACGTAAGGAAAAAGAATGAATGAATGGTTTAATAGAAGGAAAGAAGTTAAAGGGACTACATATTCAAAGGTCTTATTTCTGATACTACCCCATGAAAAAATTTGCTCTGTGTGCCGTGCTGCAGCTGCTACATTTGGCTTCGGATTCACTTTTTGGCGCCTACGCCTCTCGAGATGTGTTAATGCAGAAAGGTATTGAAAAACTCTGGTCAACCAACCAGCAGTCTGTCTGCTGTGTCGTATGAAATGCGTGGTAGGAGAGGTACCAACTGTCTGTTACATATAGATGAAAAATAAAGCTCTGACGTGACCTCGGGTCAGCCAGCCTGACGGTCAGAGAAACAGAAACGTGCTGGATTGTGGATCTCTGAGCTGCACATCAAAGATGCACCTATGCACAGATCAAGTCTCAAATCTACCTCATATACATCTGTGTGTGTTTTTCTGTTGATGCCTTTCAAACAAAACTAGCCATGATATTTTCCACCTCAGACAATTAATATCAGTTAACCCCGCCCCCTTTCAGATTTGTTCACCAAAAGAAAAGAAAAAAAAAAACGTCATTAACGCTGTTTATTATTTGTCAGACCGGTTTCATTTTCATACTTTGTAAATATCTATGTTGTATGGAGCTTGAACTAAAATGTAAATATGTTTACTGTATTTGTAATAATTATAATCCATTCGCTGTACAGCATAGATGTGTCATGCAGATATCCTAATTCTGTGTATGGTAATCTTGCACCATTGAACTGTTAGTGAATGAGGCAACAATAAAAGTGGGAAACGTGCATTAGCAGATCAAGTGCTGCCTGCTTATTTCCTGCTTTATTTGAGCTTCTGCTGTAGTTTATTATGTGCTTTTAGCCCCAAGAAACCACCCTTTTACTGTGGCGCACAATAAGATCGTCTGATGTTTGGTGTCATCTTCCTGTGATCTCCTGTGAACAGGTGGATTAATTCATTTCAAGTTTATGTATGTAGCACCAAATCACAGCAGTCGCTGAACATTGTAAAGACTCTAGAATAATTATGGAGGCACAACATTTAAAGCTCCCATCCTTCCATCCCACAGACCTAAAAGTTAGTTATATGATAAACAGCCCCGTGTTTGTTTACTTGATTTGTAAAATACAAAGTGGTGACTTTTTCTCTTCAAGTACGTCCTCATATGGAGACAGTTTTTTTAATAGGCCAAAACAAGTCATTGTTTACAAAAATGTACATTTTATTGGGCAAAATGAGGTAAACAGTGAAGAAAAGTATAAGAAAACAGAGCATAGGATCTCCGGAGACTGTGGCAACTAGAATTATTGTATACATGTGTGTGTATTAAGGACTGACACAGACAAAGAATGAATCAGACAATGAAGCAATGTCCTTTTTAAATGTTTATTTATAAACAGGATAAAACCATTCAAGTATTGAGTCATGAATAAAACATCAACCTCTGATCTGCTAATTGGGAAACAGAAGATGTCAGTGTATTTTTCAGTGCTAGTCCACATTGAGTGAGATGACTTTACATTTGAATAGATTGGATTACAAGTTATATTTGGTTTTAATTGAATGAGTTCAATTTGATTTAAATCAAGCCAATTCACAACATATAAACTTGAAATATATGGTAAGATAAAGGTTGTGCAATAATACAGAGAAAGCCCCAACAATCAAATGACCCCCTATGAGCAAGAACTTGGCAACAGTGGGAAGGAAAAACTCCATTTTCGGCAGAACCAGAATCAGGGAGGGGCCATCTGCCTCCACCGGTTGGGGTAAGAAAATGAAACTAAACTATAGGAAGACAAAGAGGAAAGATGTTCATGATATATATGAAACTTTCCGCTAGCCTTGACTAAAATATTGTTTTTGACAGGAAAGTATTGTTTCATTCATGTTTATTCCACGAGGTGGACAGCAGGAATAAAACAAACCAGATACTAAGAAATAAAGTATACAATGAAACTTTCTCGATATGCTAAAATTCCCACTGAGACTGGATAAGATTATTCTAAAACTGGTCAAAATACAATTCTCTTCATGCACAGAAATTCCACCCAGTCACCCAGTGAACAACAGTGAGACGCTGCTGACAAATGCAGGCAGTGGTATACATCTGCCCTGATGTCAATCACACACTCCTACTGTCGCCGTTCCTGCTGTCGGGACTGGGTCACCACATCACGCTGACCGGTCTCCAGACGAGGCGTCGCACCCCCCACGATCACGCAGCGGCTCCCTCTTTTCCACCTGGACTTCATGCGTTCCTCTTCCAATCTAGGGCCTCTCTCCTTCCAGTGCTCAGCTTGCTTCCTTTTAATACGACCTATAAAACAGCTGAAAGGACACCTCTGGACACACCCATACCTCAACATGTGATCACTATCAGCTAATTTTTCCAATGCCCAGCTAATCCACAGTGGATTAAAACAACGTAGAATGACACACTAAAAACATGCGATACAAACAGAATAAAATCATGCAAATAAAAACTACACTCACAAATAGATACTAAAATCAGAAGAAAACCAAGATAAACGATGAATACAAAATTTCTACTGTGTGCAACTCTTTCAGTCTTTGAATATTTTTCATTTCTTACAATCAGAATTCTCCAATAGATTTGTAGAAGAAAATTATTTTCTTTCATGCATCACCAACTGAACCTTTTATGTTAACGTCTCAAGCTCCAGCCTAACCTCGTTGAATTTTGCTTAGCAAAGTACTTTTCAACTCTAATAATTAGTAAGATTATATTTCTTATCATCTGTTGGTCGTCTGACCTGATAAACTTCAATGAACATTATAACACAGGAGTGATTGTTTTTAAAAATGGGCTCCTGCACGCTTGCAGACATTTTTCCATCACAACTTATGGATGATGAAGGATTTGATTAAAGCTGTGAAACATTATTGATAAACTTCATGTGATGTTACATTAAAGCCAATTTTCTATTAAAATCAGGGACTTTTCTAACTGACCTCTGACCTTTGAGCAGTAGTCTGTACTGTATGCTTGTATGTAACTGTATCTGACCTGGATTTTATCACCAGTTTCAAATAAGAATCTTCTTTAAAGTCTGTCTTTCAATACAAATGAAGTTAAACTTTATCAAGTTTGATGGTAAACTGTCCCTAACAAGTCCACTTTATTGCGTGCTCATTGACTTTCTCCTATCAGACTGTTTAACAAGCCCACTTTATACATGCTTATTAATCTATCATGCTTATCAGTGGCTCATGGTTGCTTAAAGCCTATGTCTGAACTTGACCACAGAGGCAGAGCATCATTCAATCTTGGCAGCAGCTCCAGGATGACAAACTCCACTTTCTCTGCATCAAGACAGCTCATAACTTTTTAACAGTCTCTCCTGATAGTCTCATATCATCTGCTCTAATCAATAACCATACACTATCATTACAATGTAGACTACAGCTCAAAAGTCTGAGGTGAATTAGAAATGTCTTGTTTTTAGAATAGACTCAAATTTGGTTTCAGATTGAATCACAGCAATTTATCAAAATAATCATATAAATGCTTAATATTAACACTAGAATTACTGACCCCTTTTTTTCCTGGTGCAAGTCCCTACTACTAGATTTACTGACCCTGCGCAAATTTGCGTAAATTCCCCTGAACCTAACACCTCCTAGCACCCCGCTGAGAGGCCTTCAGCTCCATTGTTCTCCTGCTTTTGTTGTGCAAATATACCCTTCCCCAACCCCCAACCAGGAGAGATTCAGGAGACAAGAGAGAACCAGGAGAAGGTCTGTCCTTCCAATCGTTGTCAGACTCACAACAAAGTACCTGCAGCCTACAATACACCATATTAGTAGTAGCTTTTATGTGCACTATTATGCAATATTACTTCTTGTCAATCCTTGTCACTACATTGCATGCCTGTCCATAAACATATATACACAGAGTTGTACATATATTTATATATCCACACCTTATATAATATACATAAAGTCTAGTTTCATATATACAGTGGGGCAAAAAAGTATTTAGTCAGCCACCGATTGTGCAAGTTCCCCCACTTAAAATGATGACAGAGGTCAGTAATTTGCACCAGAGGTACACTTCAACTGTGAGAGACAGAATGTGAAAAAAAATCCATGAATTCACATGGTAGGATTTGTAAAGAATTTATTCGTAAATCAGGGTGGAAAATAAGTATTTGGTCAATAACAAAAATACAACTCAATACTTTGTAACATAACCTTTGTTGGCAATAACAGAGGTCAAACGTTTACTATAGGTCTTTACCAGGTTTGCACACACAGTAGCTGGTATTTTGGCCCATTCCTCCATGCAGATCTTCTCAAGAGCAGTGATGTTTTGGGGCTGTCGCCGAGCAACACGGACTTTCAACTCCCGCCACAGATTTTCTATGGGGTTGAGGTCTGGAGACTGGCTAGGCCACTCCAGGACTTTCAAATGCTTCTTACGGAGCCACTCCTTTGTTGCCCGGGCGGTGTGTTTTGGATCATTGTCATGTTGGAAGACCCAGCCTCGTTTCATCTTCAAAGTTCTCACTGATGGAAGGAGGTTTTGGCTCAAAATCTCACGATACTTGGCCCCATTCATTCTGTCCTTAACACGGATCAGTCGTCCTGTCCCCTTGGCAGAAAAACAGCCCCATAGCATGATGTTTCCACCCCCATGCTTCACAGTAGGTATGGTGTTCTTGGGATGCAACTCAGTATTCTTCTTCCTCCAAACACGACGAGTTGAGTTTATACCAAAAAGTTCTACTTTGGTTTCATCTGACCACATGACATTCTCCCAATCCTCTGCTGTATCATCCATGTGCTCTCTGGCAAACTTCAGACGGGCCTGGACATGCACTGGCTTCAGCAGCGGAACACGTCTGGCACTGCGGGATTTGATTCCCTGCCGTTGTAGTGTGTTACTGATGGTGACCTTTGTTACTTTGGTCCCAGCTCTCTGCAGGTCATTCACCAGGTCCCCCCGTGTGGTTCTGGGATCTTTGCTCACCGTTCTCATGATCATTTTGACCCCACGGGATGAGATCTTGCGTGGAGCCCCAGATCGAGGGAGATTATCAGTGGTCTTGTATGTCTTCCATTTTCTGATGATTGCTCCCACAGTTGATTTTTTCACACCAAGCTGCTTGCCTATTGTAGATTCACTCTTCCCAGTCTGGTGCAGGTCTACAATTCTTTTCCTGGTGTCCTTCGAAAGCTCTTTGGTCTTGGCCATGGCGGAGTTTGGAGTCTGACTGGTTGAGGCTGTGGACAGGTGTCTTTTATACAGATGATGAGGTCAAACAGGTGCCATTCATACAGGTAACGAGTGGGGGACAGAAAAGCTTCTTACAGAAGACGTTTCAGGTCTGTGAGAGCCAGGGATTTTCCTTGTTTGAGGTGACCAAATACTTATTTTCCACCCTGATTTACGAATAAATTCTTTACAAATCCTACCATGTGAATTCATGGATTTTTTTTTCACATTCTGTCTCTCACAGTTGAAGTGTACCTCTGGTGCAAATTACTGACCTCTGTCATCATTTTAAGTGGGGGAACTTGCACAATCGGTGGCTGACTAAATACTTTTTTGCCCCACTGTATATAGTTTTATACATATATATATATATATATATATATATGTATATATGTCATGAGTTTCTTCTCTGAAGTTGCTCTATTTCTCTTCAGGTTTCTCTCAGACCAAGATTGAATGTGATGACAAGGGTGATGGATGGTGTGACATGTGCTGCTGGCCCACAGAACCAGGTGAGTATGCTGTCCATGTGCTCTGCAACAATGAGGACATCCAACACTCTCAGTTAAGATCAGTTTTCACGATTGTTGCCTCAAGATCATGGTGGTGGGCTTGTGATGGACACACTTTTCATGGCTGAAAGCTCTCCTGTAGAGGCTAAGCCTAGGCTTGAAGTCACTGGGGTGTTCGTTGGCGGGGGTGACGCGATGTCACTGGTATGCATGAACTTATTAAACTTGATACAGTCCAATAACTCCAGCCTTACTCATCTTGTCCTTCAGATTCTTTATTTCCAGGATTGAACATAGCAGCACAGCGGTCACAAACTGTTTGCTTCCTCCCGATCAACAACACACCTGCCGCTAATTACGCGTGTCTACCTTAAATATCTTCACAAACTCAAAATGTGACCCCTAGCACCAAACGCTTGCTGCAGTTCTTGGTGTCAGAGGTGACACACAAGGTATCGGGTTTTCGGTGCAATTACTTTTTCATATAGGACCAAGTATGTTTGGATAGCTTTTTCCCCTTGAAAACTGCCGTTTAATATTAGACATTCTTGTCTAATATTAAAAATGGATTGATCTGAAACGTGTAAGTGTGACAAATATGGAATAAGATACGAAATCAGAAAGGAGGCAAATATTTTTTCACAGCGCTATAGTCTGTAAATGATCTTTTGGCTATAGTAGATCTTTGACTTGTTCCTTTTTTAATTGTTTGTTTAAAATAGTTTTCTCTAGGTTAAGGCGTACGGTCCAGGCCTTCAGAGCAGTGGTCTGGCCGTTGGAAAACCCACTGAATTCACAGTTGATGCCAAGCAAGGAGGAAAAGCTCCTCTGAAAATTATAGCCCAGGTATATCTGGCTTTGTATATGATCACAAATATGTTAAATATATTCAATTCAATTCAATTCAATTTTATTTATATAGCGCCAAATCACAACAAAAGTCGCCTCAAGGCGCTTCATAGATACAGAGAAAAACCCAACAATCATATGACCCCCTATGAGCAAGCACTTTGGCGACAGTGGGAAGGAAAAACTCCCTTTTAACAGGAAGAAACCTCCGGCAGAACCAGGCTCAGGGAGGGGCTGCCATCTGCTGCGACCGGTTGGGGTGAGAGAAGGAAGACAGGATAAAAGACATGCTGTGGAAGAGAGACAGAGGTTAATAACAGATATGATTCAACACAGAGAGGTCTGTAAATACATAGAGAGCGAGAAAGGTGACTGGAAAGGAAAAACTCAATGCATCATGGGAATCCCCCGGCAGCCTACATCTATTGCAGCATAACTAAGGGAGGATTCAGGGTCACCTGGTCCAGCCCTAACTATATGCTTTAGCAAAAAGGAAAGTTTTAAGCCTAATCTTAAAAGTAGAGATAGTGTCTGTCTCCCGAATCCAAACTGGAAGCTGGTTCCACAGAAGAGGGGCCTGAAAACTGAAGGCTCTCCCTCCCATTCTACTTTTAAATACTCTAGGAACAACAAGTAGGCCTGCAGAGCGGGAGCGAAGTGCTCTAATAGGGTGATATGGTACTACAAGGTCATTAAGATAAGATGGGGCCTGATTATTTAAGACCTTGTATGTGAGGAGCAGGATTTTGAATTCAATTCTGGATTTAACAGGAAGCCAATGAAGGGAAGCCAAAACAGGAGAAATATGCTCTCTCTTTCTAGTCCCTGTCAGTACTCTTGCTGCAGCATTTTGGATTAGCTGAAGGCTTTTCAGTGAGTTTTTTGGACATCCTGATAATAATGAATTGCAGTAGTCCAGCCTGGAAGTAATAAATGCATGAACTAGTTTTTCAGCGTCACTCTGAGACAGGATATTTCTAATTTTAGAGATGTTGCGCAAATGGAAGAACGCAGTCTTACATATTTGTTTAATATGTGCGTTGAAGGACATATCCTGGTCAAAAATGACTCCAAGGTTCCTCACAGTGTTACTGGAGGCCAAGGTAATGCCATCCAGAGTAAGAATCTGGTTAGATACCATATTTCTAAGCTTTTCAGCGCCGAGTACAATGACCTCAGTTTTATCTGAATTAAGAAGCAGAAAGTTAGTGTCCATCCAAGTCTTTATGTCTTTAAGACATTCCTGCAGTTTAACTAATTGGTGTGTGTTATCTGGCTTCATGGACAGATAGAGCTGGGTGTCATCTGCATAGCAGTGAAAATGTATGCTATGTCTTCTAATGATGCTGCCTAGGGGAAGCATGTATAATGTAAACAGAATTGGTCCTAGCACTGAACCCTGTGGAACTCCATAATTAACCTCAGTGTGTGAAGAGGACTCTCCATTTACATGCACAAATTGGAGTCTATTAGATAGATATGATACAAACCACTGCAGTGCAGTACCTGTAATACCTACAGCATGTTCTAATCGCTCTAATAGGATATTATGGTCAACAGTATCGAATGCTGCACTAAGGTCAAGAAGGACAAGCACAGAGATGAGTCCACTGTCAGAGGCCATAAGAAGATCATTTGTAACCTTCACTAAAGCTGTTTCTGTGCTGTGATGAACTCTGAAACCTGACTGAAACTCTTCAAATAAACCATTCCTCTGCAGATGATCTGTTAGCTGTTTGACAACTACTCTTTCAAGGATTTTTGATATGAAAGGAAGGTTGGAGATTGGCCTATAATTAGCTAAGACTGCTGGGTCTAGAGATGGCTTTTTGAGTAAAGGTTTAACTGCAGCCACCTTGAAAGCCTGTGGTACATAGCCGATTATTAGAGATAGGTTGATCATATATAAGATCGAAGAATTAATCAATGGCAGGACTTCTTTGAGCAGTTTTGTAGGAATGGGGTCTAAAAGACACATTGATGGTTTGGAGGAAGTAATTATTGAAGTTAACTCAGAAAGATCAATTGGAGAAAAAGAGTCCAACTTAACATCAATGGTACTAAGAGTAGCTGTAGATAATATTACATCTGTGGGATGATTATTTGTAATTTTTTCTCTAATGATAAAAATTTTATTTGTGAAGAAGTTCATGAAGTCATCACTAGTTAACGTTAAAGGGATGGTTGGCTCAAAAGAGCTCTGACTTTTTGTTAGCCTGGCTACAGTGCTGAAGAGAAACCTGGGGTTGTTCTTATTTTCTTCAATCAGTGATGAGTAGTAAGCTGTTCTGGCTTTGCGGAGGGCTTTCTTATAAAGCAACAAACTATTTCTCCAGGCTAAATGATGATCCTCTAAATTTGTGACACGCCATTTCCTCTCCAGATTACGAGTCATCTGCTTTAGGGTACGTGTTTGAGAATTATACCACGGAGTCAGGTACTTCTGATTAGAGACCTTAGTTTTCACTGGAGCTACAGTATCCAGAGTCGTACGTAGTGAGGAGGTGAAATTATTAACAAGATAATCGACCTCTGTTGGGGTAGCGTTTAGATAGCTGCTCTGCTCTGTGTTGGTACAGGGCATTGACGATGATAACAGTGGCTGGATTATATTCTTAAACTTAGTTACAGCGCTTTCAGAAAGACATCTACTTTGATAAAGTCCACTCTCCACTGCTGCGTAATCAATTATTGTAAATGTAAATGTTATCAAGAAATGATCAGACAGGAGAGGGTTTTCAGGAAACACTGTTAAATGATCAGTTTCTATGCCATATGTTAAAACAAGATCTAGAGTGTGATTAAAGTGGTGGGTGGGTTCTTTTACATTTTGAGAGAAACCAATTGAGTCTAACAACAGATTAAATGCCATGTTGAGGCTGTCATTTTTAGCATCAACATGGATGTTAAAATCACCCACAATAATTATTTTATCTGAGCTCAGAACTAAATTAGATATAAAGTCTGAGAAATCAGACAGAAACTCTGTGTAAGGCCCAGGTGGACGATAGATGATAACAAGTAAGACTGGTTTCTGAGTTTCACAGCTGGGGTGGACAATGCTAAGCATCAGGCTTTCAAATGAATTAACAGTCTGTCTTGGTCTTTCATTAATTAATAGACTGGTGTGAAAAATTGCTGCCACACCGCCCCCTCAACCTGTGCTTCGAGATTTCTGGTAGTTAGAATGACTCGGGGGTGTTGATTCATTTAAACTAACATAATCATCCTGCTGCAACCAGGTTTCTGTAAGACAGAGTAAATCAATTTGTTGATCAATTATTAAGTCATGTACTAACAGAGACTTGGAGGAGAGAGACCTAATATTTAATAATCCACATTTCACTGTTTTACTCTTTGGTTCAGATGTGGATACTGTATTGTTCTTTCTTTGTAAATGTTTAAGTTGTTTGTTGCTGGTTTTTAGTTTGTTTTTTGTCTTTTTGGAAGCAGACACAGTCTCTATGGAGATGGGTTTTTGGGGGGGTAGCAGGAGGAGGGAAGCTGCAGAGAGGCGTGTAAGACTGCAACTCTGCTTCCTGGTCCCAACTCTGGATAGTCATATTTTGAGGGGTTTAATAAATTTGTCCATATTTCTAGAAATGAGAGCTGCTCCATCCAAAGTGGGATGGATGCCATCTCTCCTAACAAGACCAGGTTTCCTCCAGAAGGTTTGCCAATTATCTATGAAGCCCACATCATTTCTGGGACACCACTCAGACAGCCAGCAATTTAAGGAGAACATGCGGCTAAACATGTCACTCCTGGTCTGATTGGGGAGGGGACCAGAGAAAACTACAGAGTCCGACATTGTTTTGGCAAAGTTGCACACCGATTCAATATTGATTTTAGTGACCTCCGATTGGCGTAACCGGGTGTCATTACTGCCGACGTGAATTATGATTTTACTGAATTTATGTTTACCCTTAGCCAGCAGTTTTAAATTTCCTTCAATGACGCCTGCTCTGGCCCCTGGAAGACAATTGACTATGGTTGCCGGTGTCTCTAGCTTCACATGTCTGAGAACAGAATCACCAATTACCAGAGTTTGACCCCCAGCGGGTGTGTCATCGAGTGGGGAAAAACGGTTAGACAAATGAACGGGTTGGTGGTGTACCTGGGGCTTCTGTTTAGGACTATGCTTCCTCCTCACCGTTACCCAGCCGCCCTCTTTCCGCAGCTGCTTGGGATCTGCCGGGGAACAGCTAGCGGGGCCTACGCTATCTTCGGCTGCACCAGCTACAGGGGCCTGGCTAGCTAAGGGTGAGTGAAGGGTGCGAAGCCGAGTCTCCAGATCAGTAATCCTGGCCTCCAGAGCTGCAAATATGCTACATTTGTTACAGATATCATTACTGCTAAAGGAGGCCGAGGAGTAACTAAACATCTGACACAATGAGCAAGAAAGTGCAGAAGGGACAGGTGAAGTAGCCATGGTGCTAACGAGTCGGCTACGAGCTAAGCTAACGAAACAGTAAAGAGACAGTGAGTGAATACTTTGGCTATAAATTAGGTAGTGAGTACACAGAAAGTGTGCTTCGGATGAAGCACGTGAAGATTATACTATGAAAAAAAAGAATGTATTTAAAAGTTGTTAATTAAACTGCTAAGCAAATAAGCTACTCAGAAACACCACTGTGTTTGAGCAGGAACAGGAAGTGATACTATACCACAGAGCGAGCGAACACCAAGTGACAGCGCCACCGACCAACATCAAGAAGAACGGCCGTCAAGTTCCCAGCAGCCCAATTGCTGTTATGATCAAGCAGTCAGGGATTGGTGATGTGAGCCGTGTGAGTGGACCGTGGCTGACCGAGGCCAGGACTTTTCAGCCTTGAGAGTTCATCATTGATGCAGGTATATGCTCAGTGAAAGCTTAGATACTGTGATATTTTTCTTTTTAAACATTCAAATAGAATATTTGTCAGTCTCATCTTGTTATATTAGGCTTCATCTGCTTGAGCCTTTCCACTGAAGGACCCAGTTAAGTGGGCATTAAAACTGAGGACCAGGAGGATGGCTGGTGACACAATGTGTTGCTTTTTGAGGTCTTTTAGCCTGTTTCACTTTGTCAGACAGCTTCTATTTAACTGATTTCTTGATTCACAAGTCTGCAATTAATCAGGCCTGAGTGTGTTTAGTAACACTGAACTGAGGTTTCCAAAATTGGTTAATCACAGTTAACTCGTGATTTAACAAGAGGGGCAATTTGTTTTTACACAGGACCAGGGAGGTTTGGATCATCTTTCTCCCTAATCTATGAAATCATCATTTAAAAACTGCATTTTGTATTAACTTGTCTTATCTGTGTCTAATATTAAAATGAGTTTGATCATCTGAAACATGTAAGTGTGATAAATATGCAAACCACTAGGAAATCAGGAAGGGGGCAAACACCTTTTCACATCACTGTAGACGTGATTACAGAATACCTTTTAGTGATTACAGAATACCTTTTACATCCTGGATTACAATAGGATATCCATCAACGGCAGATACTGGTCTCCATGACACACAGATACTGGAGTGGTCTGACCTGACCACACTCGCACTGCTTACCCACAAAGTGTCTAGAGAGACAGAAAAAAGCCAGAAAACAAACAAAAAACACAAAGCCAAAGAATGTCATCTGCACACTAGCATGGACAATAAACGCAGACACAGTGCACCCAGTAATTTTTGAACTTCCAACCAAGTATCAAGAGCAGTACTGTCATTGTACCGGTACTGGCTGCTGTCTCATTGTTCAGAGAGCCCATCATTATGCAGAGAAAGGAATCTGTGTCTCTGGACCAAAATGACTGTACGTGTAGTGCTGTAGAAACAATACTGCCCAAAAACCTTGATGTTTCTATATGTGGAAACCTTCAAGTATGCATGTCCTCCTGTAAGGGTAAAGTAATGGGACATTTGCACTTTTTGCATGTAAGCCTGTTGGTCTTAACTGGAAGTTGCACTTGAGCTGTCTTGGCATCTTTCCTTCTTTGACTCACCAGTTTTGCCCTGAGCTGAATCGCTGCCTCCTTCTCTGTTGTGGTACTCAGCGGTGACTAACATGTTGTAACGTGTATCTGGCTGCAATGACTCCAGCATCACCTGCTTCTCTCCACCAGGGACCAGCACCTGCAGACAACAAACAACACTATCATCCCAACACAGTCAGAACTCATTTAAAGTTTTGGGACTTATGGAATTTCTGGAATTCTGACACATGACAGCCGGCTGAAGCCCAGAAGAGGTGAAGATGTAATGACTACGACCCACTCACAGTGTGATCCTGGCTATCAGCTCCAGTTAAAGCCATGTAGGACATGTGATACTGGAGGACATGAGCATTGGGAGGTACCCAGCTGATCACCATGCTGACGGCAGTCTCATCAGAAACCGTGAGGCTGGTTGGGCCTCCACCAGACACTGCAGCAACATCATAGAAGAGATAAAGTACCACAGCTAATGACACTTAACCCTCACTTTGTTCCTTTAAAGGAGGAAATTATTTTGGCAGCAGAGCAAAGTGTTTTTATAGAAAATAAATGTAAAGTATAACAGAGAATTTGATACTTTGATTTGATACTTTAACCTCACTACATTTATTTCATAGCTCAGAGTTCTAGTTATTCAAAGATGAGAATTTAGATGTGAAATTTAACCTTTAAGTGACTAGTACTTTGACAACTGCCATCAATTACACAATGAAGTTCATTTACGTACAGGTTATTGTATTAGTAATGCTATATTGTACATAGAGACAGAATATGACATGAAGGGCTACTGACCACAGAAAAGTAAAAGCTAACTGGGCCTAAAGACTAACAGGAGACAAACAAGCTTTCTGTGATTCTATTTGTGTTTTTGTGGTAATCTTGGATATCTTAGGTTGTCTCATTACTGTCATATATGTCCTATCATTAAAACACTGGCTTCTAACAACTAACAGTGTCTCAAAAATAATTTAATAAATAAACAAATAATATGGATGCATGACTCAAATGCATGACTTTTAACTTGTGTATTTTTTAGGCTGAACACTGCTGCTAATGTGACTTAGCACATTAGCATTGACTGGAGGAGGAGGCACCTTCACTAGAAGAAAAGAATAATGTGTACGGGAATTTTTTCAAAATGACAAAGCTATATTTTGACATCTTTCATTATTAATAACATTTACAGTACTGTGCAAAATTCGTGAGCCACACGATGAAGTATTTCTTTGGACATTATCTGGTTTTTCCACTCCTTTTTAGTCCAGTTCTTGTACCTGACCATTTTCTGAGTAATGTTTTTGTTTCTTTGTTTTTTGTTTGTGTAAACACTTTGCACTGACCATTATTGGAGAACTAAAAAGCACCTAAGTCGAGGAATGTGTGTGCACATAACAGAAAACTTGGGAAAGAACCAATTTTAAATCTTTAAGAGTTTGTTACTAGCAGCCTGTCACAAAAACACATTTTGTATAGTGGTTTTTTTTTATCTTGTGAATAAAATGTATACAAATGTGTGTGATTAATCACAATGTGTTAGTGTGTAATCACCCTGAGACATGCATGCCTGTCTGCTAGCATCAGATCTAAAGCCATTTCTGATTTGGAGATGCAGCCTGCAGATTCTGTCCAGATTATCCCAGCTCTCGTCACTAAACATCCAGTCTTCACTTATCAAATGTGTAAAATTCAAGGCTGGTCCTTAAAAGCTCCCAACAACGCAAAAAGAAAGTGGAAAAAGGATGAATGAGTCTGTGCTTATCGCTCTCCGCTCTCCCCCAAGCTGGCGTTGTTCTTGGTAGCCATGACAACGGAGATAGTCCCAGCTTTATAAATAAAGGCCCCAACACCCCAAAAAAGAAAAAAACATCGGGATTCCCTGCGCAGACCAGGAATCCCCCTAGCAGACCGAAGCTACAGGGAGGATTTGGAGTGTGTGAGTGATTGAGTGAGTATCGAACTGGCGCCTGTCTGTGCTTCAACCTGCCAGGGGCCGGCAAGTGCTCTGCGCCACCTGCCGGGCTGTAGAATTAGTGCAAATTTGATATATTTGACTTCTCTGTTTTTTTCTCTCTGAATTACTTTTGAAAAGGAAAAATAATCATTTTAATGTGAGGCAAAACATGTATGGTGCTCGGTAAAGATGACACGCCGACCCACTTCTTCTTTTTTTTTTTTTGTTTGAGAAAGTTTGTTTTCATATTAAACCAGTGTCAGTGACGTCATTCTACGCGACTACCACAGGTAAAGAAAAGCCTGAATCTGTAGATCTTTTTCTTTTCTTTTTGTTGTCTAAAACACAAGAGATAAAAAAAAAAAAAACACAGGGAAACATAGGAAATAATGTTTTGTGAGGCAATGACTTGTTGGCACAAGAAGAGTGGTCCTTGGTAGCCATGACAACAAGGAGGTCTGTTTGTTTGTGGCAGGTAAAAGAAAAAAAAGAAAGAAAAGAAAAAAGTCAGGGGAAGCCCAGGCTGAACAAGGTTCATCCCTTAGAGTTTTCACTCCAAGATCACCTGCCTGGACCTCCCCCTAGCAGGTGAACATACAGAGCCAGGTGAACCGAGGGCTCGAACCCGGGCCTGTATGTTACTAACCTGCTAGCCCGCCACATGTCGCCACATGACGGGCTATGAGAATGGGGAAAATTCTTCTATTTAAAGAACACTACGTGCACATCGCGTGACCAGCCTTTTCCATTAGTTGGAGACCACACATTTTTGCACTCAAATACTCACCAAATTTTACACACTCACACCTGTTTTTTTTTGCCTGCACACCACTTATTTCTCAACAACCACTCCTTTTTCATCTCTGTTATCTTGCCTTTATTACATATTTATTACATCCTCTTAGCTAGCATCAATGACTGGACAAAAGAGCAACACAGTGCTTTTCTCATCATTTCTTTAGTCACGCTCAAGTCATTCGCCTCTACGGATTAGCTAAACCAACTTTACAAAACATGTTTCCCCGAAGAGCCCACTTCTCATCTTAGCTGCCTAGATTTCAGGACCTAGCTAAGGACAGTGGCCACAAACACATTTAACTTACCGAAAAATAGCTGCGGGGCCTCAGTCTGTCTGTGGGGCATAGCTGGACTGGCCATCGGGCATACTGGGTATTTGCCGGGTGGGCCGATGGTAATTTTTCGTTTTAAATGGGCCGATGTTTTGTTGTTGTTGTTGTCTTTTTTTCTTAACCGTGTAAACAGTGAAAGGTGGCGGATTGGACAGATGCTGGCAGACGTGTAAAAATAACTCAATTGTTTGGTAGTGGCTGTGGTGGAGCTTTCACAGCTTCAGTAAAATTAGCAAGTGGTGGAAGCCAGCAGGTGGATGGGGGAAAGGGGAGGCGGAGGTGGAGAGACCCAAGGCGGCCGCGGGTCCGACTGTCAGGTGAAATGAGCTTCAGGTAAGAAGTTATGACCTGCAGTCTATCTGGGTCAAACCAAGTTTAGGTGTAGTTTATTTTCGTTGTGCTAACTTTTTACAGTCAGTTACAATAACTCGTACTGTGTACTAGCTAGCATGATGGAGTTTCTATACAGTTGGGTGGGTGCTATATGTTACTGGTGAACTTTATTTTATTCATATGGTTAGTTAGTAGAGTTGCCTACCATCCTGTAAAAAACGGAATCCTCTGGTATTCAGAGTTAATATTACATGTTTCGTATTGAGCTGAAAATACACGGATTTGTCCCATACTTCAGCTACAATTTAAGAAAAGACAAAAAGCTGGAGTTATTCTGTGTCTTTACGCTGTCAGCTGCCTCTTCTTCTCTCATTCTCCTCCCTCCCTCTCCTGCTGCTACTTCAATCATGAAACTGATCAATGATCAGCTGATCAGCGTTTCTGCCGCAAGTCCCGTCTTTCTTGCTTGTTTATCTCCCGCTTTGCGCCAGAAAGAGGAAACTAGCGGAGGTCGTGTTAAACAGCAGAAGCGCCTTTAAACTTGATAAGCTGTTGTTAGAATTGATTTAATATTACTTTCTAGTATCAGCTGATGTTTGTTGGAGCCATAAAAGCTGCTGGTTATCTGGTGAGAGGGAAACATAAAAAGGCCAGGTAGAGCATTAACAGGGAAAGGGGGGCACAAAGAAATACTTTTCTTTCTTATTCTCATTTAAAATTTCTAGCTTTTAATAAATAATTATCCAAATCTTACAACCAAAGTTTTCATCTGATGTCAAATGTATAGAAATCCATTATTGTACATAGTAAGTTTTTTTCAGGGTCCCAACATAATTTCTTCAGAAGAAAGTACTGTACATGATGCCAGTATTTTCCCACATTTTCTAGATACTGTACTAGTACTTTGTGTAAAATGCCATCAAAAAGTCAGTTAAGTTTTATTCTTTCTCACCTGTCTTTCTGTCTCCTTTCACTTTTAAAAGGTTGCCATCCATTCATTCACTTCCGCTTATCCTTTCCAGGGGCGCTGGAGCCTATCCCAGCTATCATAGGGCGAGAGGCAGGGTACACCCTGGACAGGTCGCCAGTCTGTCGCAGGGCCAACACACAGGAACAAACAACCATTCGCACTCACACCTAGTGACAATTTGGATTATCCAATTAACCTATCCCCACTAGCTGCATGTCTTTGGACGGTGGGAGGAAGCCGGAGTACCCGGAGGGAACCCACGCAAACACGGGGAGAACATGCAAATTATAATTCTGTGTATGGTAATCTTGCACCATTGAACTGTTAGTGAATGAGGCAACAATAAAAGTGGGAAACGTGCATTAGCAGATCAAGTGCTGCCTGCTTATTTCCTACTTTATGTGAGCTTCTGCTGTAGTTTATTATGTGCTTTTAGCCCCAAGAAACCACCCTTTTACTGTGGCGCACAATAAGATCTTCTGATGTTTGGTGTCATCTTCCTGTGATCTCCTGTGAACAGGTGGATTAATTCATTCCAAGTTTATGTATGTAGCACCAAATCACAGCAGGGGCTGAACATTGTAAAGACTCTAGAATAATTATGGAGGCACAACATTTAAAGCTCCCATCCTTCCATCCCACAGACCTAAAAGTTAGTTATATGATAAACAGCCCCGTGTTTGTTTACTTGATTTGTAAAATGCAAAGTGGTGACTTTTTCTCTTCAAGTACGTCCTCATATGGAGACAGTTTTTTTAATAGGCCAAAACAAGTCATTGTTTACAAAAATGTACATTTTATTGGGCAAAATGAGGTAAACAGTGAAGAAAAGTATAAGAAAACAGAGCATAGGATCTCCGGAGACTGTGGCAACTAGAATTATTGTATACATGTGTGTGTATTAAGGACTGACACAGACAAAGAATGAATCAGACAATGAAGCAATGTCCTTTTTAAATGTTTATTTATAAACAAGATAAAACCATTCAAGTATTGAGTCATGAATAAAACATCAACCTCTGATCTGCTAATTGGGAAACAGAGGATGTCAGTGTATTTTTCAGTGCTAGTCCAAATTGAGTGAGATGACTTTACATTTGAATAGACTGGATTACAAGTTATATTTGGTTTTAATTGAATGAGTTCAATTTGATTTAAATCAAGCCAATTCACAACATATAAACTTGAAATATATGGTAAGATTGTGAAAAGATTTTACCTTATTACCTTTATGTTCAGCTTTATTTGAATTGCACAGTAATGCCTGCATATAGCGTGTCAGCAAAAACAAAGTGTCTGCTCAAGTTTAGACAAACACCCACATGTATTGTTTTAACCCACTACAAGATCGTTAATCAACTTGTTCCTCTTCGTCTTGCAAGCTTACATCCTGTGCAGCCTCATATGCAAACAGCAGATAAGAAGTTGTTTTTTCCTAACTTGTACTCCACCCATGAGTGTTACGTGAGAGGGCAGTATATAATAAACTCTGAGTGAATGCCTGGCGCGCTTTCCTGCATAGGATTCGCCCATGTACATGAATTAACTCTGGGCCCGTGATTCTTTGCTTTCCAGAGGTTTTTCTCCTTTCATTTCTTGGTCCTCCGAGTCGGAGTTGGAAAAAGCAACTCGATTGTTGTGACTCCAAACCAGAGATCTACGCTGTATCCTGTCGTCATTGGGACCCCGCACTGAGGTTTTTTTGACACCCTCCTCTATGGAAGGAGTGGCCGGTGTTCTTATCAGTGGTCCATGACGCTGGGATCCAGTGAAAGACCTCAAGCATAGACGGAGAGATCTTGGAAGGTAAAGAATCCACTCAATCACACTCGCGTAAAATGAAAGGGTTGACAGTCTAATCCACTGTACGGATTTCTAAAAATACGTGTAATAAGGAGCTCATAGGACTAATCCGCTGAAAGGATTGTAAAGTAAAACACGTTAAAGGTCTCACCCGCCGTAAGGGTTTAGGAGTGATCCGCCGTAAGGATCTGCGCGACTGTGTATAAATGTTTGTGTGTCGGAAGTAAGTTAACTTTTTTGACAGCACATTAAGTTGCTGAACTACTTCCTTTGTTACTGTCTTTTTATTTAATCAGCCCACCAAACTCACTGCTGATGAGCAGTGGCTAGAGAAAAAATGTCCAGGCGCCGGACAAATTAGTGTTTATACATGGAGATCAAAGTAGTTTAAAGAAGTTTAAAAAGGGTTGGAAACAGACCCGACTGAATAATGAAAAATAAACGAACGGCAAAATTAAATTACAACTTATCTTTAATGTATTCATACTAATAATAGCAAGGATAATAACCTGTAAACTGGTGTTAATGATGAAATAATATTAATATGAAGAGGTACCTCAGTCAGTCATGATGCGAGGTAGATAATTGTTGAAAGTAATCTGCATTAAGCTTAGGGTTGCTCAAATTCAGTACAATGACATATGAAGTAAAATAGGTAAATATTTGAACTAATTAAGTGCATAGAGGCACTTGACCTGCTTGAAAACTTGTCATCCTGGATGAGACTTTGCTGAGATATAGAGCAGACCTATAATAACAACTAATATGCTGAACCCTGTATGAAACAGCTGAAAACTACATGACGGAGAAGCTGAATTGAATATGAAAGTGCAAGTCTTTGCCACTGTGGGGCAAAGCACGCAACCACTGTGTGAGGTTACGTTTTGGTTTTTTCTGAGCTGATGAGCAAGCTACACATTATTAGATCAGAAGCTGGCTGAGAACTCTTCAAAGAGAGGGAAATAGAACTATGATAACTGTGATAACTGGAATGTGCAGAGTTTCCTGAGCAGTTTTCCTGCATCTTGACTCATGTGTGTAGAGCGTTCATAGCATCATGTTTTTGTTTATTTGTTTTGGAGGGTTGAAAAATAGTTAAATAAACTTGTGATCATATTTATGGATCACGATAGCACATGCCATTGGCCAAAAGATTTATTTACGCAGATGAAAAAAGTGAGTGTTAATGTGTCTGACGTCACAGTGTTTTTGTGCGCTGTGTAAAAATAATTGCCTCTGATTGTGAGAGCGGTGATTCTGCAGGTCACCAGCTATTAAAAAAAAAAAAAAAAAAAAAAGAGTAAAAAAGAGACAAAGTTTACATTGTAGATGAAAAATAATCATAGGAAAAAGGTTTTGTGTTGATCAGCCAAGAACAACTACAATCTCATTTTCTGCTTTTAAGAAAGGACAGTTCACAAAAACAGAGAGAGAGAGAGTTGTGTGTGTTGGTTAAGCAGTGATAATAATAATGAACATGTTTTAGTTTGTCACTTTCAGGTGACAAGCAGACCTGAATCAATTTTCCACATGCAGCGGTCGGAAGAAAGTTATAGTTTAACATCATTAGAAACATTCAGGCCAAGTTTCTGGCTAACTTATTTACAGCACCATGTGTCTCTTAAACTCACAAGTGAGCTCTCACTCCTCCCTGAAGACAAGGAATGCAGCTCCAAAGAGCAATGACATGGCAGATAAAGAGACAGCAGCAAAGTCCTGGGCAAAGAGTCCCAGCAAGCAGCAGCAGTGTGGACAAACAGCATCAGAGAAGAAGAGCAAACCCATCATCCTGCCTGATTGGATGAATGGCACTGTGTTCCCAACAAGCTGCAAATTCACTGTGCATGTGAAAAGAACGTTTGAGGAGAACTGAGGAGACTGTTGGAGTTTGACATTTGCCACCTTTGGAGAAAATGGCAAGAAGAGACAGTGAAACACAGGACGAAGCTGAAGGAGAACTGCCTGCTATTGGACTGTTGAAGTGGGAGAGGACAACAGAGTGAGAGGAGTGGTGAGAACACATAGGAATTTTGTTGTTTAATCTGGGAAATCAAAATTTGGGTTAGCAAACCTGGGAAAAGAAAACTGACTGCTTAAGTTGGAAAATTGTGAAGGAGTCTGAAACACTGCAAAAAGAAACATACAAAATCACACACACACAAGCAGAAATGCATTAACCCTACTAAC
This sequence comes from Neolamprologus brichardi, assembly GCF_056152115.1. Lineage (NCBI taxonomy): Eukaryota > Metazoa > Chordata > Actinopteri > Cichliformes > Cichlidae > Neolamprologus > Neolamprologus brichardi. The sequence continues at coordinate 20,706,216 of NC_142116.1, forward strand.
ACTTCCAAATACAAGAGAACTCATGAAGATTAGACAACATCTTAAGCATGTGAGTCTGTTTACCATCTTGTCCAAGTCACTTAGTGTGATGCAAAGATCAATGGACTCATAGCACATTAGTTACAAAATGATTAAATAATAGCAGAGAAATGTGTAGGACAGGCAGCTTTAAGAACATGTTCTGCTGGATATGCAGCTCCACAGACATGCATTAAACCTGCCTAATAACACAAACACCCATGCAATGAAGATCAGCTTGTTATTTCTCATCAGTGTTAAAATAGGATAAATTTAACAGACACTTGTTATCAAATGCTGAATTTATCCAAAAATAAAAAAAATTGACTCTCTAGGTTGCAGGACAACAGTTTAACTTTTGTGGGAAAAAAGATTCTGGTTTGACCAACCAGTAATCAGACAATAAATTTAGTTGTTAATACAGTAAATTGGGAGATGTTTTCTGCTTGTTTGATGCAGCACAAGTAATTTACTGTATGAGGGAAATTCTATTTTTGTGATTACATTTTGAACATGCATTTCTGTTGTCCTGTCATCTTAGTGGGTTAATAGCTGATATGCAAATTAGTTGATCGTTCTTAGATTGAGGAAAGGTGACTGAATCTTAGCACGAGTGAATGAGATGTGTTGGAGTTTGTTAGAGTGGAGACTCTAAAACACTGAGTTTCCTGTTTTGATGTGTGAGTGTATCCTGTACTTAGATACACAACTCTGAATACGTCAGAATAAACTTCTTTTGTGAAGTGCATGACAACATGTCACATGTTTTATGATGACAGGAAAAAAGGAAAACTGAATAAAATGGGTGTGTGTGGCCTAAATGAGTGAGAAGCACAGATCTGGGGATTAAACTCATAGCTAATACGACGTTAGGCTTATGTTGTGTGTTGTGCAGCTGATGGTTGGTTCGGAGTGAATCTAGCTGATGATTTTTCTTTTGTTGTGAAGTTGAGCCTGCCAATTAGTATGATAGTATGATAAACCATGCTAATGGTATGATTTACCCTCCTGAGATGAGGAGCTTGTGTCATGACGTAACAAGGCCCTTTTATTTTGATACTTTTACAGTGCACTGAAAGTTTTGTTCGATAATCTCTCTCAGCAGATCTGCACGATTAGAAGCGCTATACGATACGTCGTCAAGAAAATTGTTACAAGTGAGTTTCTCCACATTAAAATGGGCTCAGGAGAAAGCCACTTATTTGGGACGATTAGAAAATGAGAGTCCCTGCCTAAAAAGGATTCAGCGAGGTAATCCGATCTAAAATTCTTCTTTTTTCTTTTGAAATGACGTCATTTTGCTGAGGGTGGAAATCAAATGCGGCGATAGTTTCCACTATCAGCAAAGAAAGAATGGATGAATGAATGAATAAATGGAAATAAAAACAAACTGACTGACTGATAAAAGCTGACAAGACTTGACCACGACTCAAAGTTAACCTCCACCTAGACAGGCCAAAAGGGTGGATGAATTTATGTGTTTCTTTTTACAGGAGCAGAAAGATCCGAGGTTGCATACCGATTTAACTTTTAAATGCCACTTTCTGTGTTTGTGAATCTACCAGGGGTGTGTTATTCATGGGTTTGTGTTGTTCACAGAGATTACTGTGAGAAAGAGTGTATACACCTGCGCAGCGCTAACATTTATATTTCTTTTCTACAGCATTACAATTCTTCTTGTGATTTGATCATGTGATTTATACCAGAACAACTAGTTAATGTTTTTCTACTACAAGATTTCTGGGTTTATGTGTGAAGAAACTGTGTTTATAGGTTATGAGTGGTGATGCTGTTACACTGTGTTTTGGGGAAAATGTGAAGGTTATTTTGATTTCACTTCCAGATCTTGTTTTTCAGGCCATGATGGTGTGTATGCAGGCTCCTGGCGGAGCCAGTTTTTAAGCAAACTTAATATGCAAACACACTAACATCTTTTACTGCAGGATTATAGGTCCGAAGTGGTGCTGCTCCAGAGGGGGAGATGCCCTGATGTTGCCTGGGACATGATCTAGCTAACCTTTTTCTTTAAGACAGGAATCTGGTTTTGATGAGTTGACTCATGGGAGTGTCCATGCGTCAAGAGGAGGGGCCCAGGATTAACATGAAACAATGAATTAACATTAAACTATATTTTATATGATTTTTGCAGCGATTTGTGTGATTAACAGTTCATTCAACGGGCATCAAACCTATGCAAGTGGTGCAACCATGTTCAGATGAGGCTTTGATGGCCTATAAGTGAAGTTCACTGAACTAAAGAATGTGGTTTGATGATTGCTGACATGCTCTCCAAATAGAAGTTTTTCCTCTTAGCAAGGAAATATAGGTGCAGCAGTCATCTCCTGAGAAATCTTCAGAGGCCTGGTGAGAAGCAAGAACCATTCCAGGCATAGCTGATAGCCCAGGCAGTGGTTGAGGTCAAAGGTCGAGCTGATTGGGGCCCATCATGAGATTGGACTTTGGAGCCACAGCAAGGACCACGAAGCTGCGTTGGAATGAGAACTGTGCCAAGGGGGATTTCCAGAGGCCAACAGAGGAGATTTTGGACAACAGACGGGCACCTGAAGGATGAGGGGAGCGTGCCAAGCTCCATCGACAGCGCAGGGGGAGTCCGAGGATGACATCATGATTCTGTGAAAAGCACAGGAACCAGAAGCTATGGTGGTGATGACAGCAGTTTCCTATGAACATCACCTAATGCTGTGTCACTGTACTGTGCATACGATGACACTCTGAAGACTGCTGGGATCATAACAGCAGTAAGATAACTGGACCCACCACCCTTTCCACAGAGGGTTTTTTTCTGCAGTAGAAGAGTCATAAGTATTCCTATCACAGGACAGAAAGTTCTCCACGCCCTTTTCCCATGGATAGGGACTGGAAAACATGCTCTCGGAAGTGAGACACTGGACTATAGATTCGGCTTGTTCCTCAATGCATCCTGCAAGGTCAACGAGGGACATAACCAAGAAATGGACGCTCTCTGAATTGCTGTAATGCAATATCGTGTAGCACTGGACATGATCCTGGCTGAGAAAGGAGGATTGTGTGTCTTATTCAACACCATGTGCTGCACCTACATACCAGATAATGTACATTCTTTAAACATGGCTTCAGATTCTAAAGAGACTGTTGATCGGCGTTGGAGTTTTCCTGGTTTTATTTTACTTTATTATATTTTATTTTATTTTGCTTTTCTTTACTTGTGTTATACCTTGTTTAAAGGCTGTAATTTCACAGATGATAAGTTTATCACTCACAACATACGCAGATGTACCACAAACTGATGAAGATTATGAAGACTTCTTTCCCTATTTGTTAAATGAAGATGAAGTGCAACTAATTGTGTAGTAACTGAAAATGTGAAAGACAAGTAGTTACTTACTGATGACTATGATGTAGACTCTGATACAAGTGTCTAAGTTGCCCATAAAAACCAGCAAATGCATTTTATGATAAACTAACTGAAAATACATGTTGTAAGAATTTATGTCCTGATAAATGATATGCGTTTTGCCGTACAATTCAAATTGCTAAACACAGGCTGGAATGTTAAAAGATTTTACCTTATTACCTTTATGTTCAGCTTTATTTGAATTGCACAGTAATGCCTGTATATAGCGTGTCAGCAAAAACAAAGTGTCTGCTCAAGTTTAGACAAACACCCACATGTATTGTTCTAACCCACTACAAGATCGTTAATCAACTTGTTCCTCTTCGTCTTGCAAGCTTGCATCCTGTGCAGCCTCGTATGCAAGCAGCAGATAAGAAGTTGTTTTTTCCTAACTTGTACTCCACCCATGAGTGTTACGTGAGAGGGCAGTATATAATAAACTCTGAGTGAATGCCTGGCGCGCTTTCCTGCATAGGATTCGCCCATGTACATGAATTAACTCTGGGCCCGTGATTCTTTGCTTTCCAGAGGTTTTTCTCCTTTCAAAGATAAAGGCTGTGCAATAATACAGAGAAAGCCCCAACAATCAAATGACCCCCTATGAGTAAGAACTTGGCAACAGTGGGAAGGAAAAACTCCATTTTCGGCAGAACCAGAATCAGGGAGGGGCCATCTGCCTCCACCGGTTGGGGTAAGAAAATGAAACTAAACTATAGGAAGACAAAGAGGAAAGATGTTCATGATATATATGAAACTTTCTGCTAGCCTTGACTAAAATATTGTTTTTGACAGGAAAGTATTGTTTCATTCATGTTTATTCCACGAGGTGGACAGCAGGAATAAAACAAACCAGATACTAAGAAATAAAGTATACAATGAAACTTTCTCGATATGCTAAAATTCCCACTGAGACTGGATAAGATTATTCAAAAACTGGTCAAAATACAATTCTCTTCATGCACAGAAATCCCACCCAGTCCCACAACCCAGGACGAATATTCCTTGTGTGTTCTTGAGCTGGACAGAAATTCCTCTTGCTGAGCGGGGTCCACGCCAGCCTCGTGTCAGGCAGACGAGGAGCCTCCTGTCCCAGTCTCGTCCGTCCACTGGGCCCATCACATCCCAGCCCAGTTCGCATTCTGCATTGGAGTCCGTCACTCGATTCCAGCGCGGCTCCCCTCACGTCATCACCTGTAAGTAAAAACAAATAGGAGCCAGAACCATCATCCCGGAAGCTGCCCTGGCTTATAGCCATGGCGACCCTCTCCCAGCACGGCTGCACCCAGTGAACAACAGTGAGACGCTGCTGACAAATGCAGGCAGTGGTATACATCTGCCCTGATGTCAATCACACACGTTGTCTCCTACTGTCGCCGTTCCTGCTGTCGGGACTGGGTCACCACATCACGCTGACCGGTCTCCAGACGAGGCGTCGCACCCCCCACGATCACGCAGCGGCTCCCTCTTTTCCACCTGGCCTTCATGCGTTGCTCTTCCAATCTAGGGCCTCTCTCCTTCCAGTGCTCAGCTTGCTTCCTTTTAATACGACCTATAAAACAGCTGAAAGGACACCTCTGGACACACCCATGCCTCAACATGTGATCACTATCAGCTAATTTTTCCAATGCCCAGCTAATCCACAGTGGATTAAAACAACGTAGAATGACACACTAAAAACATGCGATACAAACAGAATAAAATCATGCAAATAAAAACTACACTCACAAATAGATACTAAAATCAGAAGAAAACCAAGATAAACGATGAATACAAAATTTCTACTGTGTGCAACTCTTTCAGTCTTTGAATATTTTTCATTTCTTACAATCAGAATTCTCCAATAGATTTGTAGAAGAAAATTATTTTCTTTCATGCATCACCAACTGAACCTTTTATGTTAACGTCTCAATCTCCAGCCTGACCTCATTGAATTTTGCTTAGCAAAGTACTTTTCAACTCTAATAATTAGTAAGATTATATTTCTTATCATCTGTTGGTCGTCTGACCTGATAAACTTCAATGAACATTATAACACAGGAGTGATTGTCTCTAAAAATGGGCTCCTGCACGCTTGCAGACATTTTTCCATCACAACTTATGGATGATGAAGGATTTGATTAAAGCTGTGAAACATTACTGATAAACTTCATGTGATGTTACATTAAAGCCAATTTTCTATTAAAATCAGGGACTTTTCTAACTGACCTCTGACCTTTGAGCAGTAGTGTGTACTGTATGCTTGTATGTAACTGTATCTGACCTGGATTTTATCACCAGTTTCAAATAAGAATCTTCTTTAAAGTCTGTCTTTCAATACAAATGAAGTTAAACTTTATCAAGGCTGATGGTAAACTGTCCCTAACAAGTCCACTTTATTGCGTGCTCATTGACTTTCTCCTATCAGACTGTTTAACAAGCCCACTTTATACATGCTTATTAATCTATCACGCTTATCAGTGGCTCATGGTTGCTTAAAGCCTGTGTCTGATAGACTAGATTTACTGACCCTGCGCAAATTTGCGTAAATTCCCCTGAACCTAACACCTCCTAGCACCCCGCTGAGAGGCCTTCAGCTCCATTGTTCTCCTGCTTTTGTTGTGCAAATATACCCTTCCCCAACCCCCAACCAGGAGAGATTCAGGAGACAAGAGAGAACCAGGAGAAGGTCTGTCCTTCCAATCGTTGTCAGACTCACAACAAAGTACCTGCAGCCTACAATACACCATATTAGTAGTAGCTTTTATGTGCACTATTATGCAAAATTAGTTCTTGTCAATCCTTGTCACTACATTGCATGCCTGTCCATAAACATATATACACAGAGTTGTACATATATTTATATATCCACATACATATATATGTCATGAGTTTCTTCTCTGAAGTTGCTCTATTTCTCTTCAGGTTTCTCTCAGACCAAGATTGAATGTGATGACAAGGGTGATGGATGGTGTGACATGTGCTGCTGGCCCACAGAACCAGGTGAGTATGCTGTCCATGTGCTCTGCAACAATGAGGACATCCAACACTCTCAGTTAAGATCAGTTTTCACGATTGTTGCCTCAAGATCATGGTGGTGGGCTTGTGATGGACACACTTTTCATGGCTGAAAGCTCTCCTGTAGAGGCTAAGCCTAGGCTTGAAGCCACTGGGGTGTTCGTTGGCGGGGTGACGCGATGTCACTGGTATGCATGAACTTATTAAACTTGATACAGTCCAATAACTCCAGCCTTACTCATCTTGTCCTTCAGATTCTTTATTTCCAGGATTGAACATAGCAGCACAGCGGTCACAAACTGTTTGCTTCCTCCCGATCAAAAACACACCTGCCGCTTATTACGCGTGTCTACCTTAAATATCTTCACAAACTCAAAATGTGACCCCTAGCACCAAACGCTTGCTGCAGTTCTTGGTGTCAGAGGTGACACACAAGGTATCGGGTTTTCGGTGCAATTACTTTTTCATATAGGACCAAGTATGTTTGGATAGCTTTTTCCCCTTGAAAACTGCCGTTTAATATTAGACATTCTTGTCTAATATTAAAAATGGATTGATCTGAAACGTGTAAGTGTGACAAATATGGAATAAGATACGAAATCAGAAAGGAGGCAAATATTTTTTCACAGCGCTATAGTCTGTAAATGATCTTTTGGCTATAGTAGATCTTTGACTTGTTCCTTTTTTAATTGTTTGTTTAAAATAGTTTTCTCTAGGTTAAGGCGTACGGTCCAGGCCTTCAGAGCAGTGGTCTGGCCGTTGGAAAACCCACTGAATTCACAGTTGATGCCAAGCAAGGAGGAAAAGCTCCTCTGAAAATTATAGCCCAGGTATATCTGGCTTTGTATATGATCACAAATATGTTAAATATATTGTATGTACCGTATTTTTCGGATTATGAGTCGCACTTAAAATTCAATTCAATTCAATTCAATTCAATTTTATTTATATAGCGCCAAATCACAACAAAAGTCGCCTCAAGGCGCTTCATAGATACAGAGAAAAACCCAACAATCATATGACCCCCTATGAGCAAGCACTTTGGCGACAGTGGGAAGGAAAAACTCCCTTTTAACAGGAAGAAACCTCCGGCAGAACCAGGCTCAGGGAGGGGCGGCCATCTGCTGCGACCGGTTGGGGTGAGAGAAGGAAGACAGGATAAAAGACATGCTGTGGAAGAGAGACAGAGGTTAATAACAGATATGATTCAACACAGAGAGGTCTGTTAATACATAGTGAGCGAGAAAGGTGACTGGAAAGGAAAAACTCAATGCATCATGGGAATCCCCCGGCAGCCTACATCTATTGCAGCATAACTAAGGGAGGATTCAGGGTCACCTGGTCCAGCCCTAACTATATGCTTTAGCAAAAAGGAAAGTTTTAAGCCTAATCTTAAAAGTAGAGATAGTGTCTGTCTCCCGAATCCAAACTGGAAGCTGGTTCCACAGAAGAGGGGCCTGAAAACTGAAGGCTCTCCCTCCCATTCCACTTTTAAATACTCTAGGAACAACAAGTAGGCCTGCAGAGCGAGAGCGAAGTGCTCTAATAGGGTGATATGGTACTACAAGGTCATTAAGATAAGATGGGGCCTGATTATTTACGACCTTGTATGTGAGGAGCAGGATTTTGAATTCAATTCTGGATTTAACAGGAAGCCAATGAAGGGAAGCCAAAACAGGAGAAATATGCTCTCTCTTTCTAGTCCCTGTCAGTACTCTTGCTGCAGCATTTTGGATTAGCTGAAGGCTTTTCAGTGAGTTTTTTGGACATCCTGATAATAATGAATTGCAGTAGTCCAGCCTGGAAGTAATAAATGCATGAACTAGTTTTTCAGCGTCACTCTGAGACAGGATATTTCTAATTTTAGAGATGTTGTGCAAATGGAAGAATGCAGTCTTACATATTTGTTTAATATGTGCGTTGAAGGACATATCCTGGTCAAAAATGACTCCAAGGTTCCTCACAGTGTTACTGGAAGCCAAGGTAATGCCATCCAGAGTAAGAATCTGCTTAGATACCATATTTCTAAGCTTTTCAGCGCCGAGTACAATGACCTCAGTTTTATCTGAGTTAAGAAGCAAAAAGTTAGCGGCCATCCAAGTCTTTATGTCTTTAAGACATTCCTGCAGTTTAACTAATTGGTGTGTGTTATCTGGCTTCATGGACAGATAGAGCTGGGTGTCATCTGCATAGCAGTGAAAATGTATGCTATGTCTTCTAATGATGCTGCCTAAGGGAAGCATGTATAATGTAAACAGAATTGGTCCTAGCACTGAACCCTGTGGAACTCCATAATTAACCTCAGTGTGTGAAGAGGACTCTCCATTTACATGCACAAATTGGAGTCTATTAGATAGATATGATACAAACCACTGCAGTGCAATACCTGTAATACCTACAGCATGTTCTAATCGCTCTAATAGGATATTATGGTCAACAGTATCGAATGCTGCACTAAGGTCAAGAAGGACAAGCACAGAGATGAGTCCACTGTCAGAGGCCATAAGAAGATCATTTGTAACCTTCACTAAAGCTGTTTCTGTGCTGTGATGAACTCTGAAACCTGACTGAAACTCTTCAAATGAACCATTCCTCTGCAGATGATCTGTTAGCTGTTTGACAACTACTCTTTCAAGGATTTTTGATATGAAAGGAAGGTTGGAGATTGGCCTATAATTAGCTAAGACTGCTGGGTCTAGAGATGGCTTTTTGAGTAAAGGTTTAACTGCAGCCACCTTGAAGGACTGTGGTACATAGCCGATTATTAGAGATAGGTTGATCATATATAAGATCGAAGAATTAATCAATGGCAGGACTTCTTTGAGCAGTTTTGTAGGAATGGGGTCTAAAAGACACGTTGATGGTTTGGAGGAAGTAATTATTGAAGTTAACTCAGAAAGATCGATTGGAGAAAAAGAGTCTAACTTAACATCAATGGTACTAAGAGTAGCTGTAGATAATATTACATCTGTGGGATGATTATTGGTAATTTTTTCTCTAATGATAAAAATTTTATTTGTGAAGAAGTTCATGAAGTCATCACTAGTTAACGTTAAAGGGATGGTTGGCTCAAAAGCACTCTGACTTTTTGTCAGCCTGGCTACAGTGCTGAAGAGAAACCTGGGGTTGTTCTTCTTTTCTTCAATCAGTGATGAGTAGTAAGCTGTTCTGGCTTTGCGGAGGGCTTTCTTATAAAGCAACAAACTATTTCTCCAGGCTAAATGATGATCCTCTAAATTTGTGACACGCCATTTCCTCTCCAGATTACGAGATTACAAAATCCTTTAATTATCTCAAAAATCGACAGTGCGCCTTATGTATGAATTCTGGTTGTGCTTACTGACCATGAACCGATTTTATGTAATACACGGCGCTCAAAAATCTGTCAAAAAATGTTTTAGTACGACTTTGGTAAGCCACGAAGTCGCACCGCTTGATGGCTTGTCGGAGCATTACGGCTACGTAGTCAGGAGCCTCGCGGATACGTACTGTGCTTCAACATAATATTACTGTATTGTGTGTGGATAATGACCCCAAAATGCCACCTGTTAAGAGACATGCTGACGAAGCGGATTTCAAAGTCAAGGCTGTCGGTCACGCAGTAGAACATGAGAATAGAGCAGCTGCGAGAGATTTCAACATCAATGAATCAATGGTACGGAAGTGGAGGAAGCTGAAGAAAGAGTTGAGTAAAGTTTGACTTATCTTATCTGGCTGTTTTCTTTCGCTTAATGCGTTTTATAGTCCAGTGCGCCTGGTGTATGAAACCAGACCTGTTCATCAACAGTGCGCCTTATGGTCCGAAAAATACGCTGTGTTAAATCTGATTGAACTATAATCCCTCGTCTTCTGCACAGGATGGTGAAGTCAATTCTGTGGATGTCCAGGTTAAGGATAATAGCAACAGCACATACACCTGCACCCACACCCCACGTAAGCCTGTGAAGCACATTGTGATGGTCTCCAGGGGAGACGTTAACATCCCTGAGAGTCCATTCAGGGTGAGTATGCACTCACACACTCTCTCACTTTCACTCTGGCATGCAAGGTTTGCCTTTTCTTCTCACTGAAAAGTCTCTTGAGTTTTGGTGTGCCCACAGATGAATATCGGAGCAGGCTGTCATCCAAACAAGGTGAAGGTCTCTGACCCTGCAGTGGCAAAGACGGGCCTCAAAGCCTTCCAGCCAACATACTTCACTGAAGGTGGGCTCTGCTGCAGATCTTCCACTGGACATAGGAGAGCTTGACCTCAGCCAGCTGACAGCCCCTCTTACAACACCCTCAGGCTCAGAGGAGCCCTGCCTGCTGAAGATGCTGCGTAACGCTCACATTGGTGAGCGTCCGTCTGATAAGTGAGAAGCTTGCTAAACAGTGAGACTCATCAGAATCCAAATACTTTATTAACCCCTAAGTAAAAGACAGAGGGGGAAAGTAATAAAAGTTCAAGCGTGGAGAAAGAAGCAGGAGCAACTGAAATGGGCTGCATGCACACACAAGAATAAGCGTTGTTAACATCTGTTTTGTCTGTCTTAGGAATCTTGTTTGTTCCCAGAGAGATTGGTGAGAACCTTGTTAACATCAAGAAGAACGGCCGTCATGTTCCCAGCAGCCCAATTGCTGTTATGATCAAGCAGTCAGGGATTGGTGATGTGAGCCGTGTGAGTGGACCGTGGCTGACCGAGGCCAGGACTTTTCAGCCTTGAGAGTTCATCATTGATGCAGGTATATGCTCAGTGAAAGCTTAGATACTGTGATATTTTTCTTTTTAAACATTCAAATAGAATATTTGTCAGTCTCATCTTGTTATATTAGGCTTCATCTGCTTGAGCCTTTCCACTGAAGGACCCAGTTAAGTGGGCATTAACACTGAGGACCAGGAGGATGGCTGGTGACACAATGTGTTGCTTTTTGAGGTCTTTTAGCCTGTTTCACTTTGTCAGACAGCTTCTATTTAACTGATTTCTTGATTCACAAGTCTGCAATTAATCAGGCCTGAGTGTGTTTAGTAACACTGAACTGAGGTTTCCAAAATTGGTTAATCACAGTTAACTCGTGATTTAACAAGAGGGGCAATTTGTTTTTACACAGGACCAGGGAGGTTTGGATCATCTTTCTCCCTAATCTATGAAATCATCATTTAAAAACTGCATTTTGTATTAACTTGTCTTATCTGTGTCTAATATTAAAATGAGTTTGATCATCTGAAACATGTAAGTGTGATAAATATGCAAACCACTAGGAAATCAGGAAGGGGGCAAACACCTTTTCACATCACTGTAGACGTGATTACAGAATACCTTTTACATCCTGGATTACAATAGGATATCCATCAACGGCAGATACTGGTCTCCATGACACACAGATACTGGAGTGGTCTGACCTGACCACACTCGCACTGCTTACCCACAAAGTGTCTAGAGAGACAGAAAAAAGCCAGAAAACAAACAAAAAACACAAAGCCTAAGAATGTCATCTGCACACTAGCATGGACAATAAACGCAGACACAGTGCACCCAGTAATTTTTGAACTTCCAACCAAGTATCAAGAGCAGTACTGTCATTGTACCGGTACTGGCTGCTGTCTCATTGTTCAGAGAGCCCATCATTATGCAGAGAAAGGAATCTGTGTCTCTGGACCAAAATGACTGTACGTGTAGTGCTGTAGAAACAATACTGCCCAAAAACCTTGATGTTTCTATATGTGGAAACCTTCAAGTATGCATGTCCTCCTGTAAGGTTAAAGTAATGGGACATTTGCACTTTTTGCATGTAAGCCTGTTGGTCTTAACTGGAAGTTGCACTTGAGCTGTCTTGGCATCTTCCCTTGTTTGACTCACCAGTTTTGCCCTGAGCTGAATCGCTGCCTCCTTCTCTGTTGTGGTACTCAGCGGTGACTAACATGTTGTAACGTGTATCTGGCTGCAATGACTCCAGCATCACCTGCTTCTCTCCACCAGGGACCAGCACCTGCAGACAATAAACAACACTATCATCCCAACACAGTCAGAACTCATTTAAAGTTTTGGGACTTATGGAATTTCTGGAATTCTGACACATGACAGCCGGCTGAAGGCCAGAAGAGGTGAAGATGGAATGACTACGACCCACTCACAGTGTGATCCTGGCTATCAGCTCCAGTTAAAGCCATGTAGGACATGTGATACTGGAGGACATGAGCATTGGGAGGTACCCAGCTGATCACCATGCTGACGGCAGTCTCATCAGAAACCGTGAGGCTGGTTGGGCCTCCACCAGACACTGCAGCAACATCATAGAAGAGATAAAGTACCACAGCTAATGACACTTAACCCTCACTTTGTTCCTTTAAAGGAGGAAATTATTTTGGCAGCAGAGCAAAGTGTTTTTTTAGAAAATAAATGTAAAGTATAACAGAGAATTTGATACTTTGATTTGATACTTTAACCTCACTACATTTATTTCATAGCTCAGAGTTCTAGTTATTCAAAGATGAGAATTTAGATGTGAAATTTAACCTTTAAGTGACTAGTACTTTGACAACTGCCATCAATTACACAATGAAGTTCATTTACGTACAGGTTATTGTATTAGTAATGCTATATTGTACATAGAGACAGAATATGACATGAAGGGCTACTGACCACAGAAAAGTAAAAGCTAACTGGGCCTAAAGACTAACGGGAGACAAACAAGCTTTCTGTGATTCTATTTGTGTTTTTGTGGTAATCTTGGATATCTTAGGTTGTCTCATTACTGTCATATATGTCCTATCATTAAAACACTGGCTTCTAACAACTAACAGTGTCTCAAAAATAATTTCATAAATAAACAAATAATATGGATGCATGACTCAAATGCATGACTTTTAACTTGTGTATTTTTTAGGCTGAACACTGCTGCTAATGTGACTTAGCACATTAGCATTGACTGTCTGAGAAATTAGTTACCCTAAGGTCAGAAGGAGGAGGCACCTTCACTAGAAGAAAAGAATAATGTGTACGGGAATTTTTTCAAAATGACAAAGCTACATTTTGACATCTTTCATTATTAATAACATTTACAGTACTGTGCAAAAGTCGTGAGCCACACGCTGAACTATTTCTTTGGACATTATCTGGTTTTTCCACTCCTTTTTAGTCCAGTTCTTGTACCTGACCATTTTCTGAGTAATGTTTTTGTTTGTTTGTTTTTTGTTTGTGTAAACACTTTGCACTGACCATTATTGGAGAACTAAAAAGCACCTAAGTCGAGGAATGTGTGTGCACATAACAGAAAACTTGGGAAAGAACCAACTTTAAATCTTTAAGCACTTTGTTACTAGCAGCCTGTCACAAAAACACATTTTGTATAGTGTTTTTTTTTTTTTTATCTTGTGAATAAAATGTATACAAATGTGTGTGATTAATCACAATGTGTTAGTGTGTAATCACCCTGAGACATGCATGCCTGTCTGCTAGCATCAGATCTAAAGCCATTTCTGATTTGGAGATGCAGCCTGCAGATTCTGTCCAGATTATCCCAGCTCTCGTCACTAAACATCCAGTCTTCACTTATCAAATGTGTAAAATTCAAGGCTGGTCCTTAAAAGCTCCCAACAACGCAAAAACTGCATAGCCACACAAGTCCCAGCGTTTCCCACCGCAGCAGCTGTGAAAAGAAAGTGGAGAAAGGATGAATGAGTCTGTGCTTATCGCTCTCCGCTCTCCCCCAAGCTGGCGTTGTTCTTGGTAGCCATGACAACGGAGATAGTCCCAGCTTTATAAATAAAGGCCCCAACACCCCAAAAAAGAAAAAAAACATCGAGATTCCCTGCGCAGACCAGGAATCCCCCTAGCAGACCGAAGCTACAGAGAGAATTTGGAGTGATTGAGTAAGAACCGAACTGGCGCCTGTCTGTGCTTCAACCTGCCAGGGGCCGGCAAGTGCTCTGCGCCACCTGCCGGGCTGTCGAATTAGTGCAAATTTGATATATTTGACTTCTCTGTTTTTTTCTCTCTGAATTACTTTTGAAAAGGAAAAATAATCATTTTAATGTGAGGCAAAACATGTATGGTGCTCGGTAAAGATGACACGCCGACCCACTTCTTCTTTTTTTTTTTTTTTGTTTGAGAAAGTTTGTTTTCATATTAAACCAGTGTCAGTGACGTCATTCTACGCGACTACCACAGGTAAAGAAAAGCCTGAATCTGTAGATCTTTTTCTTTTATTTTTGTTGTCTAAAACACAAGAGATAAAAAAAAAAAAAACACAGGGAAACATAGGAAATAATGTTTTGTGAGGCAATGACTTGTTGGCACAAGAAGAGTGGTCCTTGGTAGCCATGACAACAAGGAGGTCTGTTTGTTGCTGGCAGGTAAAAGAAAAAAAAGAAAGAAAAGAAAAAAGTCAGGGGAAGCCCAGGCTGAACAAGGTTCATCCCTTAGAATTTTCACTCCAAGATCACCAGGCAGGTGATCTTGGAGTGAAAATTCCCTAGCAGGTGAACATACAGAGCCAGGTGAACCGAGGGCTCGAACCCGGGCCTGTATGTTACTAACCTGCTAGCCCGCCACATGTCACCACATGACGGGCTATGAGAACGGGGAAAATTCTTCTATTTAAAGAACACTACGTGCACATCGCGTGACCAGCCTTTTCCATTAGTTGGAGACCACACATTTTTGCACTCAAATACTCACCAAATTTTACACACTCACACCTGGTTTTTTTGTCTGCACACCACTTATTTCTCAACAACCACTCCTTTTTCATCTCTCTTATCTTGCCTTTATTACATATTTATTACATCCTCTTAGCTAGCATCAATGACTGGACAAAAGAGCAACACAGTGCTTTTCTCATCATTTCTTTAGTCACGCTCAAGTCATTCGCCTCTACGGATTAGCTAAACCAACTTTACAAAACAAGTTTCCCCGAAGAGCCCACTTCTCATCTTAGCTGCCTAGATTTCAGGACCTAGCTAAGGACAGTGGCCACAAACACATTTAACTTACCGAAAAATAGCTGCGGGGCCTCAGTCTGTCTGTGGGGCATAGCTGGACTGGCCATCGGGCATACTGGGTATTTGCCGGGTGGGCCGATGGTAATTTTTCGTTTTAAATGGGCCGATGTTTTGTTGTTGTTGTCTTTTTTTCTTAACCGTGTAAACAGTGAAAGGTGGCGGATTGGACAGATGCTGGCAAACGTGTAAAAATAACTCAATTGTTTGGTAGTGGCTGTGGTGGAGCTTTCACAGCTTCAGTAAAATTAGCAAGTGGTGGAAGCCAGCAGGTGGATGGGGGAAAGGGGAGGCGGAGGTGGAGAGACCCAAGGCGGCCGCGGGTCCGACTGTCAGGTGAAATGAGCTTCAGGTAAGAAGTTATGACCTGCAGTCTATCTGGGTCAAACCAAGTTTAGGTGTAGTTTATTTTCGTTGTGCTAACTTTTTACAGTCAGTTACAATAACTCGTACTGTGTACTAGCTAGCATGATGGAGTTTCTATACAGTTGGGTGGGTGCTATATGTTACTGGTGAACTTTATTTTATTCATATGGTTAGTTAGTAGAGTTGCCTACCATCCTGTAAAAAACGGAATCCTCTGGTATTCAGAGTTAATATTACATGTTTCGTATTGAGCTGAAAATACACGGATTTGTCCCATACTTCAGCTACAATTAAAAAAAGACAAAAAGCTGGAGTTATTCTGTGTCTTTACGCTGTCAGCTGCCTCTTCTTCTCTCATTCTCCCCCTCCCTCTCCTGCTGCTACTTCAATCATGAAACTGATCAATGATCAGCTGATCAGCGTTTCTGCCGCAAGTCCCGTCTTTCTTGCTTGTTTATCTCCCGCTTTGCGCCAGAAAGAGGAAACTAGCGGAGGTCGTGTTAAACAGCAGAAGCGCCTTTAAACTTGATAAGCTGTTGTTAGAATTGATTTAATATTACTTTCTAGTATCAGCTGGTGTTTGTTGGAGCCATAAAAGCTGCTGGTTATCTGGTGAGAGGGAAACATAAAAAGGCCAGGTAGAGCATTAACAGGGAAAGGGGGGCACAAAGAAATACTTTTCTTTCTTATTCTCATTTAAAATTTCTAGCTTTTAATAAATAATTATCCAAATCTTACAACCAAAGTTTTCATCTGATGTCAAATGTATAGAAATCCATTATTGTACATAGTAAGTTTTTTCAGGGTCCCAACATAATTTCTTTAGAAGAAAGTACTGTACATGATGCCAGTATTTGTCAGGGTTCTGGGTCTGAGCAACCCAGGATCCCTGAGCAGTTATGGACTGGTTGTATTATATGTATATTTGGTGTTGCTGTCTCTCTTCTTCCTGTTTGCGGATGTGTGTGTTTCCACTTCAGGCCGGGTGGGTGTGGCCCTGCTGGTGGACTGGCCACACCCGAAGCCACACACCTGCTCCTGATCAGGCCTCGTCGGGGGAGCTACTTAAGAGAGTCTTGGAGCTCCCACCGACGCGGGATCATTTCGTGAGACTTCCCGTCAGTTCTCCAGTTGGTCTGTTTGTGAGTGTGAGCTTACCTAGGGTACTGAGGGTACTAACTACTGCCTCTATTTTCCCAGGAAGGATTGCTGGACGAGAGGGCAGCAGACACAGAGTGCACTGGCACGAGGGAGCGGACACACGAGCACAAACACTGGGAGAAGACACGGAGTGGAAGTCGGGAGCACACGGGGATGTATTGTTGTGTGTACAGTTTTCACTGTAAATAAACGCACTGCTTGTACATAGAGCACCGCGCCTGGGTCCTCCTTCCCCACACCCCCCCACGGTTTGCCACGCCAAACCGTGACAGAATGATCCCGCCAGGCATGGACCCAGCGGTCTCTGAGGAGAGGCTCAGGAGGGAGGTGATGGACAAGGTTTACCGCCTATGCGAGTTGTGGGGGGAGAAGCCCGCGGAAGGTTTGCGTCACGCCGTGGAGAGGCGGCTGCAAGAGACGCTGTTCAAATTCCCCTGGCTGGTGGACTCCCTCAATTCAGTAGTCCTGGACTTCCTGCTCTCAACTCTCCACCTTCACTCTCCTACTCAGGCTGCTCGCCAGCCCGGTCAGCTGGTGGATGCACAGCCTGACACGCCGGCCCCGACGTCTACCCGGAAACGACGTGCGCGCCGCCGGCGTTCCTCACCGCAGCCGACTTCCCGGACATCTCAAGAGCCGGCTGTGGTGAGTAATAAGGACACTTTGTCATTTCTTACCCCATTTGCTTCTTTGTTTTTAGTGGATGGTGACACCGCCGACGCTGCTGTAAGCCAGCCAACAGTGCAGCTAGCGTCTCCTCGTTCAGCGATCTCCACACCGCTCAGCTCTTCACCATCTGTAACAGTGCCACCTGCTACGACGCCGCAGCCGGTGGAGCTCAGCGAGCGGGAGGAGCCCGCGCCGCAGCCGGTGGAGCTCAGCGAGCCGGTGGAGCTCAGCGAGCCGGTGGAGCTCAGCGAGCCGGTGGAGCTCAGCGAGCCGGTGGAGCTCAGCGAGCCGGTGGAGCTCAGCGAGCCGGTGGAGCTCAGCGAGCCGGTGGAGCTCAGCGAGCCGGTGGAGCCAGCGCCGCTGCCAGCCGAGGAGCAGCTCAGCGGGCAGGAGCCGGAGGAGCTCAGCGAGCCGGTGGAGCCAGCGCCGCTGCCAGCCGAGGAGCAGCTCAGCGGGCAGGAGCCGGAGGAGCTCGTGCTGCCAGCCGAGGAGCAGCTCAGCGGGCAGGAGCCGGAGGAGCTCGTGCTGCCAGCCGAGGAGCAGCTCAGCGGGCAGGAGCCGGAGGAGCTCGTGCTGCCAGCCGAGGAGCAGCTCAGCGGGCAGGAGCCGGAGGAGCTCAGCGAGCCGGTGGAGCCAGCGCCGCTCCCAGCCGAGGTGCAGCTCAGCGGGCAGGAGCCGGAGGAGCTCAGCGAGCCGGTGGAGCCAGCGCCGCTCCCAGCCGAGGTGCAGCTCAGCGAGCCGGTGGAGCCAGCGCCGCTGCCGGAGGGACCTCCACGTCTAGCGCGCCCTCCCCGCCGTCCACATCCAGCGCGTCCACGTCAGCGACCAGCGCGTCATCAGCCATGTACCACATCTCGCTGTTGCTCACCGGAGCAGCACCGCCGGACCCGGGGCAAGCCGCCGGAGGAGCAGCTCAGCGAGCCGGTGGTGCCAGCGCCGCTAGCTGAGGAGCGCGGCAAGCCGGAGGGGGCCGAGCTGGAGCTCAGCGAGCGGACGGAGTGGGATGAGCCGGAGCAACCCGCGCCGCAGCCTGAGCTGGAGCTCAGTAAGCCTGTGGAGCCCGCGCCGCCACCGGAGGAGCTCAGCGGGCAGGAGGAACCCGTGCTGCCCACGCAAGACCTTGGAGAGCCGGGGGGGTCAGCACGTCCGCGACCCGCACGACCGCAACCAGCACGTCGTAGATCAGGTGCCACACATCGCGGTTGCTCGTCGGAACCACGCCGCCGCCGTTACCGGACCTGTGGCCGCCCGCCACAGCTGCCACGCTGCCGTTACCGGACCCGTGGCCGCCCGTCGCTGCTGCCACGCCGCCGTTACCGGACCCGTGGAAGCCCACCGCAGCTGCCACGCTGTCGTCAACGGACCCATGGCCGCCTGCCGAGACCGTGTCACAGCGGCTGCCGGACGCATAGCCGCCCGCCGCAGCAGCAACACCACCGCCGGACCCGTGGCCGCCCGCCGGAGTTGCAGCGCCGCCGCCGCCAGATCCGTGGCAGGCCACCAGAACCGTTTCGCCGCCGCCACCGGACCCGTGGCAGGCCGCCGGAGCTGCTGCGTTTCCATCAAGGGGTTAGAGGTAGGCCACCTGAACTGTTTTGCCGCCACTGCCTAACCCACAGCAGGTCCCACTTGTTTTGCCGTCCTGCGGGTCGGCCGCCAGAACTATGTTTGCTGCCACTGGACCGGGGGATTGGACTGAACTGTGTTTTTCTTTTGTTGCTTTGTGGTGGCTATTTGGCGGAGAGGTTTTGGGGCCCTCCGTCCTGGACCCCCCGCCACCCGCCCTGGGTTGGTTGGGCTGTGGTTTTGTTTTTGTTTTGGGGTCGTCGGGTGCCGACCCTTAGAGGGGGGGTACTGTCAGGGTTCTGGGTCTGAGCAACCCAGGATCCCTGAGCAGTTATGGACTGGTTGTATTATATGTATATTTGGTGTTGCTGTCTCTCTTCTTCCTGTTGGCGGATGTGTGTGTTTCCACTTCAGGCCGGGTGGGTGTGGCCCTGCTGGTGGACTGGCCACACCCGAAGCCACACACCTGCTCCTGATCAGGCCTCGTCGGGGGAGCTACTTAAGAGAGTCTTGGAGCTCCCACCGACGCGGGATCATTTCGTGAGACTTCCCGTCAGTTCTCCAGTTGGTCTGTTTGTGAGTGTGAGCTTACCTAGGGTACTGAGGGTACTAACTACTGCCTCTATTTTCCCAGGAAGGATTGCTGGACGAGAGGGCAGCAGACACAGAGTGCACTGGCACGAGGGAGCGGACACACGAGCACAAACACTGGGAGAAGACACGGAGTGGAAGTCGGGAGCACACGGGGATGTATTGTTGTGTGTACAGTTTTCACTGTAAATAAACGCACTGCTTGTACATAGAGCACCGCGCCTGGGTCCTCCTTCCCCACACCCCCCCACGGTTTGCCACGCCAAACCGTGACAGAATGATCCCGCCAGGCATGGACCCAGCGGTCTCTGAGGAGAGGCTCAGGAGGGAGGTGATGGACAAGGTTTACCGCCTATGCGAGTTGTGGGGGGAGAAGCCCGCGGAAGGTTTGCGTCACGCCGTGGAGAGGCGGCTGCAAGAGACGCTGTTCAAATTCCCCTGGCTGGTGGACTCCCTCAATTCAGTAGTCCTGGACTTCCTGCTCTCAACTCTCCACCTTCACTCTCCTACTCAGGCTGCTCGCCAGCCCGGTCAGCTGGTGGATGCACAGCCTGACACGCCGGCCCCGACGTCTACCCGGAAACGACGTGCGCGCCGCCGGCGTTCCTCACCGCAGCCGACTTCCCGGACATCTCAAGAGCCGGCTGTGGTGAGTAATAAGGACACTTTGTCATTTCTTACCCCATTTGCTTCTTTGTGTGGGTCCTCCTTCCCCACACCCCCCCACGGTTTGCCACGCCAAACCGTGACAGTATTTTCCCACATTTTCTAGATACTGTACTAGTACTTTGTGTAAAATGCCATCAAAAAGTCAGTTAAGTTTTATTCTTTCTCACCTGTCTTTCTGTCTCCTTTCACTTTTAAAAGGTTGCCATCCATTCATTCACTTCCGCTTATCCTTTCCAGGGTCGCGGGGGGCGCTGGAGCCTATCCCAGCTATGATAGGGCGAGAGGCAGGGTACACCCTGAACAGGTCGCCAGTCTGTCGCAGGGCCAACACACAGGAACAAACAACCATTCGCACTCACACCTAGTGACAATTTGGATTATGCAATTAACCTATCCCCACAAGCTGCATGTCTTTGGACGGTGGGAGGAAGCCGGAGTACCCGGAGAGAACCCACGCAAACACGGGGAGAACATGCAAACTCCACACAGAAAGACCCCGGCCTGATGTTGGAATTGAAGTCAGGAGCTTCTTGCTGTGCGGCAACAGTGCTAACCACCGTGCTGCCACGGTGGCAAAGGTTGCCATGTTAGAAAAAATATTTTGCCCTGCCATGCTGTTTATTGATGTGGTAAATAAATAGTTTATGAAAATATCACTAAATCTGTCATTTATTATTTTTAATATTCAGTAATGGTCATGTCTCACCTCTAGTCTTCTCTGTCTTAATTTCAGGTTTCCACCATATGTTGTAGATCGTTCAGGAAGTTAACTCAACCAGTCTTTGGGTTTCGGCTAAGTACTGTTTAGAATAGCAGAATAGGGAGGATGGTGTAGGTTTAAGTTTATTAGATTGATACATATGTACCAACAAGACAGTGTACATCACTGTCACAACGACGTTTGTTTTCATTCAAAGGCTTTATGGAACTTTGACAGGAGGGCCACGCCCGATTTCCTCTGTCATCCACGTCATACTTAGATCCTCCTCAATCTGTGTACATACGCCGCCTCTAAACCCCCGATAGTGCCAGTGTCAGTTAGTGAGTCAGTAAAATACTGACAGTAAAAAAGAGACAAAGTTTACATTGTAGATGAAAAATAATCATAGGAAAAAGGTTTTGTGTTGATCAGCCAAGAGCAACTACAATCTCTGCTTTTAAGAAAGGACAATTCACAAAAATAGAGAGAGAGAGAGTTGTGTGTGTTGGTTAAGCAGTGATAATAATAATGAAAATGTTTTAGTTTGTCACTTTCAGGTGACAAGCAGACCTGAATCAATTTTCCACATGCAGCGGTCGGAAGAAAGTTATAGTTTAACATCATTAGAAACATTCAGGCCAAGTTTCTGGCTAACTTATTTACAGCACCATGTGTCTCTCAAACTCACAAGTGAGCTCTCACTCCTCCCTGAAGACAAGGAATGCAGCTCCAAAGAGCAATGACATGGCAGATAAAGAGACAGCAGCAAAGTCCTGGGCAAAGAGTCCCAGCAAGCAGCAGCAGTGTGGACAAACAGCATCAGAGAAGAAGAGCAAACCCATCATCCTGCCTGATTGGATGAATGGCACTGTGTTCCCAACAAGCTGCAAATTCACTGTGCATGTGAAAAGAACGTTTGAGGAGAACTGAGGAGACTGTTGGAGTTTGACATTTGCCACCTTTGGAGAAAATGGCAAGAAGAGACAGTGAAACACAGGACGAAGCTGAAGGAGAACTGCCTGCTATTGGACTGTTGAAGTGGGAGAGGACAACAGAGTGAGAGGAGTGGTGAGAACACATAGGAATTTTGTTGTTTAATCTGGGAAATCAAAATTTGGGTTAGCAAACCTGGGAAAAGAAAACTGACTGCTTAAGTTGGAAAATTGTGAAGGAGTCTGAAACATTGCAAAAAGAAACATACAAAATCACACACACACAAGCAGAACATGCATTAACCCTACTAACACTTCCAAACACAAGAGAGCTCATGAAGATTAGACAACATCTTAAGCATGTGAGTCTGTTTACTATCTTGTCCAAGTCACTTAGTGTGATGCAAAGATCAATGGACTCATAGCACATTAGTTACAAAATGATTAAATAATAGCAGAGAAATGTGTAGGACAGGCAGCTTTAAGAACATGTTCTGCTGGATATGCAGCTCCACAGACATGCATTAAACCTGCCTAATAACACAAACACCCATGCAATGAAAATTAGCTTGTTATCTCTCATCAGTGTTAAAATAGGATAAATTTAACAGACACTTGTTATCAAATGCTGAATTTATCCAAAAATAAAAAAAATTGACTCTCTAGGTTGCAGGACAACAGTTTAACTTTTGTGGGAAAAAAGATTCTGGTTTGACCAACCAGTAATCAGACAATAAATTTAGTTGTTAATACAGTAAATTGGGAGATGTTTTCTGCTTGTTTGATGCAGCACAAGTAATTTACTGTATGAGGGAAATTCTATTTTTGTGATTACATTTTGAACATGCATTTCTGTTGTCCTGTCATCTTAGTGGGTTAATAGCTGATATGCAAATTAGTTGATCGTTCTTAGATTGAGGAAAGGTGACTGAATTCTTAGCACGAGTGAATGAGATGTGTTGGAGTTTGTTAGAGTGGAGACTCTAAAACACTGAGTTTCCTGTTTTGATGTGTGAGTGTATCCTGTACTTAGATACACAACTCTGAATACGTCAGAATAAACTTCTTTTGTGAAGTGCATGACAACATGTCACATGTTTTATGATGACAGGAAAAAAGGAAAACTGAATAAAATGGGTGTGTGTGGCCTAAATGAGTGAGAAGCACAGATCTGGGGATTAAACTCATAGCTAATAACATATTAGGCTTATGTTGTGTGTTGTGCAGCTGATGGTTGGTTCGGAGTGAATCTAGCTGATGATTTTTCTTTTGTTGTGAAGTTGAGCCTGCCAATTAGTATGATAGTATGATAAACCATGCTAATGGTATGATTTACCCTCCTGAGATGAGGAGCTTGTGTCATGACGTAACAAGGCCTTTTTATTTTGATACTTTTACAGTGCACTGAAAGTTTTGTTCGATAATCTCTCTCAGCAGATCTGCACGATTAGAAGCGCTATACGATACGTCGTCAAGAAAATTGTTACAAGTGAGTTTCTCCACATTAAAATGGGCTCAGGAGAAAGCCACTTATTTGGGACGATTAGAAAATGAGAGTCCCTGCCTAAAAAGGATTCAGCGAGGTAATCCGATCTAAAATTCTTCTTTTTTCTTTTGAAATGACGTCATTTTGCTGAGGGTGGAAATCAAATGCGGCGATAGTTTCCACTATCAGCAAAGAAAGAATGGATGAATGAATGAATAAATGGAAATAAAAACAAACTGACTGACTGATAAAAGCTGACAAGACTTGACCACGACTCAAAGTTAACCTCCACCTAGACAGGCCAAAAGGGTGGATGAATTTATGTGTTTCTTTTTACAGGAGCAGAAAGATCCGAGGTTGCATACCGATTTAACTTTTAAATGCCACTTTCTGTGTTTGTGAATCTACCAGGGGTGTGTTATTCATGGGTTTGTGTTGTTCACAGAGATTACTGTGAGAAAGAGTGTATACACCTGCGCAGCGCTAACATTTATATTTCTTTTCTACAGCATTACAATTCTTCTTGTGATTTGATCATGTGATTTATACCAGAACAACTAGTTAATGTTTTTCTACTACAAGATTTCTGGGTTTATGTGTGAAGAAACTGTGTTTATAGGTTATGAGTGGTGATGCTGTTACACTGTGTTTTGGGGAAAATGTGAAGGTTATTTTGATTTCACTTCCAGATCTTGTTTTTCAGGCCATGATGGTGTGTATGCAGGCTCCTGGCGGAGCCAGTTTTTAAGCAAACTTAATATGCAAACACACTAACATCTTTTATTGCAGGATTATAGGTCCGAAGTGGTGCTGCTCCAGAGGGGGAGATGCCCTGATGTTGCCTGGGACATGATCTAGCTAACCTTTTTCTTTAAGACAGGAATCTGGTTTTGATGAGTTGACTCATGGGAGTGTCCATGCGTCAAGAGGAGGGGCCCAGGATTAACATGAAACAATGAATTAACATTAAACTATATTTTATATGATTTTTGCAGCGATTTGTGTGATTAACAGTTCATTCAACGGGCATCAAACCTATGCAAGTGGTGCATCCATGTTCAGATGAGGCTTTGATGGCCTATAAGTGAAGTTCACTGAACTAAAGAATGTGGTTTGATGATTGCTGACATGCTCTCCAAATAGAAGTTTTTCCTCTTAGCAAGGAAATATAGGTGTAGCAGTCATCTCCTGAGAAATCTTCAGAGGCCTGGTGAGAAGCAAGAACCATTCCAGGCATAGCTGACAGCCCAGGCAGTGGTTGAGGTCAAAGGTCGAGCTGATTGGGGCCCATCATGAGATTGGACTTTGGAGCCGCAGCAAGGACCACGAAGCTGCGTTGGAATGAGAACTGTGCCAAGGGGGATTTCCAGAGGCCAACAGAGGAGATTTTGGACAACAGACGGGCACCTGAAGGATGAGGGGAGCGTGCCAAGCTCCATCGACAGCGCAGGGGGAGTCCGAGGATGACATCATGATTCTGTGAAAAGCACAGGAACCAGAAGCTATGGTGGTGATGACAGCAGTTTCCTATGAACATCACCTAATGCTGTGTCACTGTACTGTGCATACGATGACACTCTGAAGACTGCTGGGATCATAACAGCAGTAAGATAACTGGACCCACCACCCTTTCCACAGAGGGGTTTTTTCTGCAGTAGAAGAGTCATAAGTATTCCTATCACAGGACAGAAAGTTCTCCACGCCCTTTCCCCATGGATAGGGACTGGAAAACATGCTCTCGGAAGTGAGACACTGGACTATAGATTCGGCTTGTTCCTCAATGCATCCTGCAAGGTCAACGAGGGACATAACCAAGAAATGGACGCTCTCTGAATTGCTGTAATGCAATATCGTGTAGCACTGGACATGATCCTGGCTGAGAAAGGAGGATTGTGTGTCTTATTCAACACCATGTGCTGCACCTACATACCAGATAATGTACATTCTTTAAACATGGCTTCAGATTCTAAAGAGACTGTTGATCGGCGTTGGAGTTTTCCTGGTTTTATTTTACTTTATTATATTTTATTTTATTTTGCTTTTCTTTACTTGTGTTATACCTTGTTTAAAGGCTGTAATTTCACAGATGATAAGTTTATCACTCACAACATACACAGATGTACCACAAACTGATGAAGATTATGAAGACTTCTTTCCCTATTTGTTAAATGAAGATGAAGTGCAACTAATTATGTAGTAACTGAAAATGTGAAAGACAAGTAGTTACTTACTGATGACTATGATGTAGACTATGATACAAGTGTCTAAGTTGCCCATAAAAACCAGCAAATGCATTTTATGATAAACTAACTGAAAATACATGTTGTAAGAATTTATGTCCTGATAAATGATATGCGTTTTGCCGTACAATTCAAATTGCTAAACACAGGCTGGAATGTGAAAAGATTTTACCTTATTACCTTTATGTTCAGCTATATTTGAATTGCACAGTAATGCCTGTATATAGCGTGTCAGCAAAAACAAAGTGTCTGCTCAAGTTTAGACAAACACCCACATGTATTGTTCTAACCCACTACAAGATCGTTAATCAACTTGTTCCTCTTCGTCTTGCAAGCTTGCATCCTGTGCAGCCTCGTATGCAAGCAGCAGATAAGAAGTTGTTTTTTCCTAACTTGTACTCCACCCATGAGTGTTACGTGAGAGGGCAGTATATAATAAACTCTGAGTGAATGCCTGGCGCGCTTTCCTGCATAGGATTCGCCCATGTACATGAATTAACTCTGGGCCCGTGATTCTTTGCTTTCCAGAGGTTTTTCTCCTTTCAAAGATAAAGGCTGTGCAATAATACAGAGAAAGCCCCAACAATCAAATGACCCCCTATGAGTAAGAACTTGGCAACAGTGGGAAGGAAAAACTCCATTTTCGGCAGAACCAGAATCAGGGAGGGGCCATCTGCCTCCACCGGTTGGGGTAAGAAAATGAAACTAAACTATAGGAAGACAAAGAGGAAAGATGTTCATGATATATATGAAACTTTCTGCTAGCCTTGACTAAAATATTGTTTTTGACAGGAAAGTATTGTTTCATTCATGTTTATTCCACAAGGTGGACAGCAGGAATAAAACAAACCAGATACTAAGAAATAAAGTATACAATGAAACTTTCTCGATATGCTAAAATTCCCACTGAGACTGGATAAGATTATTCTAAAACTGGTCAAAATACAATTCTCTTCATGCACAGAAATCCCACCCAGTCCCACAACCCAGGACGAATATTCCTTGTGTGTTCTTGAGCTGGACAGAAATTCCTCTTGCTGAGCGGGGTGGAGGAGCCTCCTGTCCCAGTCTCGTCCGTCCACTGGGCCCATCACATCCCAGCCCAGTTCGCATTCTGCATTGGAGTCCGTCACTCGATTCCACCGCGGCTCCCCTCACGTCATCACCTGTAAGTAAAAACAAATAGGAGCCAGAACCATCATCCCGGAAGCTGCCCTGGCTTATAGCCATGGCGACCCTCTCCCAACACGGCTGCACCCAGTGAACAACAGTGAGACGCTGCTGACAAATGCAGGCAGTGGTATACATCTGCCCTGATGTCAATCACACACGTTGTCTCCTACTGTCGCCGTTCCTGCTGTCGGGACTGGGTCACCACATCACGCTGACCGGTCTCCAGACGAGGCGTCGCACCCCCCACGATCACGCAGCGGCTCCCTCTTTTCCACCTGGCCTTCATGCGTTCCTCTTCCAATCTAGGGCCTCTCTCCTTCCAGTGCTCAGCTTGCTTCCTTTTAATACAACCTATAAAACAGCTGAAAGGACACCTCTGGACACACCTATGCCTCAACATGTGATCACTATCAGCTAATTTTTCCAATGCCCAGCTAATCCACAGTAGATTAAAACAACGTAGAATGACACACTAAAAACATGCGATACAAACAGAATAAAATCATGCAAATAAAAACTACACTCACAAATAGATACTAAAATCAGAAGAAAACCAAGATAAACGATGAATACAAAATTTCTACTGTGTGCAACTCTTTCAGTCTTTGAATATTTTTCATTTCTTACAATCAGAATTCTCCAATAGATTTGTAGAAGAAAATTATTTTCTTTCATGCATCACCAACTGAACCTTTTATGTTAACGTCTCAATCTCCAGCCTAACCTCATTGAATTTTGCTTAGCAAAGTACTTTTCAACTCTAATAATTAGTAAGATTATATTTCTTATCATCTGTTGGTCGTCTGACCTGATAAACTTCAATGAACATTATAACACAGGAGTGATTGTCTCTAAAAATGGGCTCCTGCACGCTTGCAGACATTTTTCCATCACAACTTATGGATGATGAAGGATTTGATTAAAGCTGTGAAACATTACTGATAAACTTCATGTGATGTTACATTAAAGCCAATTTTCTATTAAAATCAGGGACTTTTCTAACTGACCTCTGACCTTTGAGCAGTAGTGTGTACTGTATGCTTGTATGTAACTGTATCTGACCTGGATTTTATCACCAGTTTCAAATAAGAATCTTCTTTAAAGTCTGTCTTTCAATACAAATGAAGTTAAACTTTATCAAGGCTGATGGTAAACTGTCCCTAACAAATCCACTTTATTGCGTGCTCATTGACTTTCTCCTATCAGAGCTGTTTAACAAGCCCACTTTATACATGCTTATTAATCTATCACGCTTATCAGTGGCTCATGGTTGCTTAAAGCCTGTGTCTGATAGACTAGATTTACTGACCCTGCGTAAATTTGCGTAAATTCCCCTGAACCTAACACCTCCTAGCACCCCGCTGAGAGGCCTTCAGCTCCATTGTTCTCCTGCTTTTGTTGTGCAAATATACCCTTCCCCAACCCCCAACCAGGAGAGATTCAGGAGACAAGAGAGAACCAGGAGAAGGTCTGTCCTTCCAATTGTTGTCAGACTCACAACAAAGTACCTGCAGCCTACAATACACCATATTAGTAGTAGCTTTTATGTGCACTATTATGCAAAATTAGTTCTTGTCAATCCTTGTCACTACATTGCATGCCTGTCCATAAACATATATACACAGAGTTGTACATATATTTATATATCCACATACATATATATGTCATGAGTTTCTTCTCTGAAGTTGCTCTATTTCTCTTCAGGTTTCTCTCAGACCAAGATTGAATGTGATGACAAGGGTGATGGATGGTGTGACATGTGCTGCTGGCCCACAGAACCAGGTGAGTATGCTGTCCATGTGCTCTGCAACAATGAGGACATCCAACACTCTCAGTTAAGATCAGTTTTCACGATTGTTGCCTCAAGATCATGGTGGTGGGCTTGTGATGGACACACTTTTCATGGCTGAAAGCTCTCCTGTAGAGGCTAAGCCTAGGCTTGAAGCCACTGGGGTGTTCGTTGGCGGGGTGACGCGATGTCACTGGTATGCATGAACTTATTAAACTTGATACAGTCCAATAACTCCAGCCTTACTCATCTTGTCCTTCAGATTCTTTATTTCCAGGATTGAACATAGCAGCACAGCGGTCACAAACTGTTTGCTTCCTCCCGATCAAAAACACACCTGCCGCTAATTACGCGTGTCTACCTTAAATATCTTCACAAACTCAAAATGTGACCCCTAGCACCAAACGCTTGCTGCAGTTCTTGGTGTCAGAGGTGACACACAAGGTATCGGGTTTTCGGTGCAATTACTTTTTCATATAGGACCAAGTATGTTTGGATAGCTTTTTCCCCTTGAAAACTGCCGTTTAATATTAGACATTCTTGTCTAATATTAAAAATGGATTGATCTGAAACGTGTAAGTGTGACAAATATGGAATAAGATACGAAATCAGAAAGGAGGCAAATATTTTTTCACAGCGCTATAGTCTGTAAATGATCTTTTGGCTATAGTAGATCTTTGACTTGTTCCTTTTTTAATTGTTTGTTTAAAATAGTTTTCTCTAGGTTAAGGCGTACGGTCCAGGCCTTCAGAGCAGTGGTCTGGCCGTTGGAAAACCCACTGAATTCACAGTTGATGCCAAGCAAGGAGGAAAAGCTCCTCTGAAAATTATAGCCCAGGTATATCTGGCTTTGTATATGATCACAAATATGTTAAATATATTGTATGTACCGTATTTTTCGGATTATGAGTCGCACTTAAAATTCAATTCAATTCAATTCAATTCAATTTTATTTATATAGCGCCAAATCACAACAAAAGTCGCCTCAAGGCGCTTCATAGATACAGAGAAAAACCCAACAATCATATGACCCCCTATGAGCAAGCACTTTGGCGACAGTGGGAAGGAAAAACTCCCTTTTAACAGGAAGAAACCTCCGGCAGAACCAGGCTCAGGGAGGGGCGGCCATCTGCTGCGACCGGTTGGGGTGAGAGAAGGAAGACGGGATAAAAGACATGCTGTGGAAGAGAGACAGAGGTTAATAACAGATATGATTCAATGCAGAGAGGTCTGTTAATACATAGTGAGCGAGAAAGGTGACTGGAAAGGAAAAACTCAATGCATCATGGGAATCCCCCGGCAGCCTACATCTATTGCAGCATAACTAAGGGAGGATTCAGGGTCACCTGGTCCAGCCCTAACTATATGCTTTAGCAAAAAGGAAAGTTTTAAGCCTAATCTTAAAAGTAGAGATAGTGTCTGTCTCCCGAATCCAAACTGGAAGCTGGTTCCACAGAAGAGGGGCCTGAAAACTGAAGGCTCTCCCTCCCATTCTACTTTTAAATACTCTAGGAACAACAAGTAGGCCTGCAGAGCGAGAGCGAAGTGCTCTAATAGGGTGATATGGTACTACAAGGTCATTAAGATAAGATGGGGCCTGATTATTTACGACCTTGTATGTGAGGAGCAGGATTTTGAATTCAATTCTGGATTTAACAGGAAGCCAATGAAGGGAAGCCAAAACAGGAGAAATATGCTCTCTCTTTCTAGTCCCTGTCAGTACTCTTGCTGCAGCATTTTGGATTAGCTGAAGGCTTTTCAGTGAGTTTTTTGGACATCCTGATAATAATGAATTGCAGTAGTCCAGCCTGGAAGTAATAAATGCATGAACTAGTTTTTCAGCGTCACTCTGAGACAGGATATTTCTAATTTTAGAGATGTTGTGCAAATGGAAGAATGCAGTCTTACATATTTGTTTAATATGTGCGTTGAAGGACATATCCTGGTCAAAAATGACTCCAAGGTTCCTCACAGTGTTACTGGAAGCCAAGGTAATGCCATCCAGAGTAAGAATCTGCTTAGATACCATATTTCTAAGCTTTTCAGCGCCGAGTACAATGACCTCAGTTTTATCTGAGTTAAGAAGCAAAAAGTTAGCGGCCATCCAAGTCTTTATGTCTTTAAGACATTCCTGCAGTTTAACTAATTGGTGTGTGTTATCTGGCTTCATGGACAGATAGAGCTGGGTGTCATCTGCATAGCAGTGAAAATGTATGCTATGTCTTCTAATGATGCTGCCTAAGGGAAGCATGTATAATGTAAACAGAATTGGTCCTAGCACTGAACCCTGTGGAACTCCATAATTAACCTCAGTGTGTGAAGAGGACTCTCCATTTACATGCACAAATTGGAGTCTATTAGATAGATATGATACAAACCACTGCAGTGCAATACCTGTAATACCTACAGCATGTTCTAATCGCTCTAATAGGATATTATGGTCAACAGTATCGAATGCTGCACTAAGGTCAAGAAGGACAAGCACAGAGATGAGTCCACTGTCAGAGGCCATAAGAAGATCATTTGTAACCTTCACTAAAGCTGTTTCTGTGCTGTGATGAACTCTGAAACCTGACTGAAACTCTTCAAATGAACCATTCCTCTGCAGATGATCTGTTAGCTGTTTGACAACTACTCTTTCAAGGATTTTTGATATGAAAGGAAGGTTGGAGATTGGCCTATAATTAGCTAAGACTGCTGGGTCTAGAGATGGCTTTTTGAGTAAAGGTTTAACTGCAGCCACCTTGAAGGACTGTGGTACATAGCCGATTATTAGAGATAGGTTGATCATATATAAGATCGAAGAATTAATCAATGGCAGGACTTCTTTGAGCAGTTTTGTAGGAATGGGGTCTAAAAGACACGTTGATGGTTTGGAGGAAGTAATTATTGAAGTTAACTCAGAAAGATCGATTGGAGAAAAAGAGTCTAACTTAACATCAATGGTACTAAGAGTAGCTGTAGATAATATTACATCTGTGGGATGATTATTGGTAATTTTTTCTCTAATGATAAAAATTTTATTTGTGAAGAAGTTCATGAAGTCATCACTAGTTAACGTCAAAGGGATGGTTGGCTCAAAAGCACTCTGACTTTTTGTAAGCCTGGCTACAGTGCTGAAGAGAAACCTGGGGTTGTTCTTCTTTTCTTCAATCAGTGATGAGTAGTAAGCTGTTCTGGCTTTGCGGAGGGCTTTCTTATAAAGCAACAAACTATTTCTCCAG
Organism: Neolamprologus brichardi; assembly: GCF_056152115.1. Classification (NCBI taxonomy): domain Eukaryota; kingdom Metazoa; phylum Chordata; class Actinopteri; order Cichliformes; family Cichlidae; genus Neolamprologus; species Neolamprologus brichardi. Next base: position 20,738,165 of record NC_142116.1, read on the forward strand.
GCTAAATGATGATCCTCTAAATTTGTGACACGCCATTTCCTCTCCAGATTACGAGATTACAAAATCCTTTAATTATCTCAAAAATCGACAGTGCGCCTTATGTATGAATTCTGGTTGTGCTTACTGACCATGAACCGATTTTATGTAATACACGGCGCTCAAAAATCTGTCAAAAAATGTTTTAGTACGACTTTGGTAAGCCACGAAGTCGCACCGCTTGATGGCTTGTCGGAGCATTACGGCTACGTAGTCAGGAGCCTCGCGGATACGTACTGTGCTTCAACATAATATTACTGTATTGTGTGTGGATAATGACCCCAAAATGCCACCTGTTAAGAGACATGCTGACGAAGCGGATTTCAAACTCAAGGCTGTCGGTCACGCAGTAGAACATGAGAATAGAGCAGCTGCGAGAGATTTCAACATCAATGAATCAATGGTACGGAAGTGGAGGAAGCAAGAAGAAAGAGTTGAGTAAAGTTTGACTTATCTTATCTGGCTGTTTTCTTTCGCTTAATGCGTTTTATAGTCCAGTGCGCCTCGTGTATGAAACCAGACCTGTTCATCAACAGTGCGCCTTATGGTCTGAAAAATACGCTGTGTTAAATCTGATTGAACTATAATCCCTCGTCTTCTGCACAGGATGGTGAAGTCAATTCTGTGGATGTCCAGGTTAAGGATAATAGCAACAGCACATACACCTGCACCCACACCCCACGTAAGCCTGTGAAGCACATTGTGATGGTCTCCAGGGGAGACGTTAACATCCCTGAGAGTCCATTCAGGGTGAGTATGCACTCACACACTCTCTCACTTTCACTCTGGCATGCAAGGTTTGCCTTTTCTTCTCACTGAAAAGTCTCTTGAGTTTTGGTGTGCCCACAGATGAATATCGGAGCAGGCTGTCATCCAAACAAGGTGAAGGTCTCTGACCCTGCAGTGGCAAAGACGGGCCTCAAAGCCTTCCAGCCAACATACTTCACTGAAGGTGGGCTCTGCTGCAGATCTTCCACTGGACATAGGACAGCTTGACCTCAGCCAGCTGACAGCCCCTCTTACAACACCCTCAGGCCCAGAGGAGCCCTGCCTGCTGAAGATGCTGCGTAACGCTCACATTGGTGAGCGTCCGTCTGATAAGTGAGAAGCTTGCTAAACAGTGAGACTCATCAGAATCCAAATACTTTATTAACCCCTAAGTAAAAGACAGAGGGGGAAAGTAATAAAAGTTCAAGCGTGGAGAAAGAAGCAGGAGCAACTGAAACGGGCTGCATGCACACACAAGAATAAGCGTTGTTAACATCTGTTTTGTCTGTCTTAGGAATCTTGTTTGTTCCCAGAGAGATTGGTGAGAACCTTCTTAACATCAAGAAGAACGGCCGTCATGTTCCCAGCAGCCCAATTGCTGTTATGATCAAGCAGTCAGGGATTGGTGATGTGAGCCGTGTGAGTGGACCGTGGCTGACCGAGGCCAGGACTTTTCAGCCTTGAGAGTTCATCATTGATGCAGGTATATGCTCAGTGAAAGCTTAGATACTGTGATATTTTTCTTTTTAAACATTCAAATAGAATATTTGTCAGTCTCATCTTGTTATATTAGGCTTCATCTGCTTGAGCCTTTCCACTGAAGGACCCAGTTAAGTGGGCATTAACACTGAGGACCAGGAGGATGGCTGGTGACACGATGTGTTGCTTTTTGAGGTCTTTTAGCCTGTTTCACTTTGTCAGACAGCTTCTATTTAACTGATTTCTTGATTCACAAGTCTGCAATTAATCAGGCCTGAGTGTGTTTAGTAACACTGAACTGAGGTTTCCAAAATTGGTTAATCACAGTTAACTCGTGATTTAACAAGAGGGGCAATTTGTTTTTACACAGGACCAGGGAGGTTTGGATCATCTTTCTCCCTAATCTATGAAATCATCATTTAAAAACTGCATTTTGTATTAACTTGTCTTATCTGTGTCTAATATTAAAATGAGTTTGATGATCTGAAACATGTAAGTGTGATAAATATGCAAACCACTAGGAAATCAGGAAGGGGGCAAACACCTTTTCACATCACTGTAGACGTGATTACAGAATACCTTTTACATCCTGGATTACAATAGGATATCCATCAACGGCAGATACTGGTCTCCATGACACACAGATACTGGAGTGGTCTGACCTGACCACACTCGCACTGCTTACCCACAAAGTGTCTAGAGAGACAGAAAAAAGCCAGAAAACAAACAAAAAACACAAAGCCAAAGAATGTCATCTGCACACTAGCATGGACAATAAACGCAGACACAGTGCACCCAGTAATTTTTGAACTTCCAACCAAGTATCAAGAGCAGTACTGTCATTGTACCGGTACTGGCTGCTGTCTCATTGTTCAGAGAGCCCATCATTATGCAGAGAAAGGAATCTGTGTCTCTGGACCAAAATGACTGTACGTGTAGTGCTGTAGAAACAATACTGCCCAAAAACCTTGATGTTTCTATATGTGGAAACCGTCAAGTATGCATGTCCTCCTGTAAGGTTAAAGTAATGGGACATTTGCACTTTTTGCATGTAAGCCTGTTGGTCTTAACTGGAAGTTGCACTTGAGCTGTCTTGGCATCTTTCCTTCTTTGACTCACCAGTTTTGCCCTGAGCTGAATCGCTGCCTCCTTCTCTGTTGTGGTACTCAGCGGTGACTAACATGTTGTAACGTGTATCTGGCTGCAATGACTCCAGCATCACCTGCTTCTCTCCACCAGGGACCAGCACCTGCAGACAACAAACAACACTATCATCCCAACACAGTCAGAACTCATTTAAAGTTTTGGGACTTATGGAATTTCTGGAATTCTGACACATGACAGCCGGCTGAAGCCCAGAAGAGGTGAAGATGTAATGACTACGACCCACTCACAGTGTGATCCTGGCTATCAGCTCCAGTTAAAGCCATGTAGGACATGTGATACTGGAGGACATGAGCATTGGGAGGTACCCAGCTGATCACCATGCTGACGGCAGTCTCATCAGAAACCGTGAGGCTGGTTGGGCCTCCACCAGACACTGCAGCAACATCATAGAAGAGATAAAGTACCACAGCTAATGACACTTAACCCTCACTTTGTTCCTTTAAAGGAGGAAATTATTTTGGCAGCAGAGCAAAGTGTTTTTATAGAAAATAAATGTAAAGTATAACAGAGAATTTGATACTTTGATTTGATACTTTAACCTCACTACATTTATTTCATAGCTCAGAGTTCTAGTTATTCAAAGATGAGAATTTAGATGTGAAATTTAACCTTTAAGTGACTAGTACTTTGACAACTGCCATCAATTACACAATCAAGTTCATTTACGTACAGGTTATTGTATTAGTAATGCTATATTGTACATAGAGACAGAATATGACATGAAGGGCTACTGACCACAGAAAAGTAAAAGCTAACTGGGCCTAAAGACTAACGGGAGACAAACAAGCTTTCTGTGATTCTATTTGTGTTTTTGTGGTAATCTTGGATATCTTAGGTTGTCTCATTACTGTCATATATGTCCTATCATTAAAACACTGGCTTCTAACAACTAACAGTGTCTCAAAAATAATTTAATAAATAAACAAATAATATGGAAGCATGACTCAAATGCATGACTTTTAACTTGTGTATTTTTTAGGCTGAACACTGCTGCTAATGTGACTTAGCACATTAGCATTGACTGTCTGAGAAATTACTTACCCTAAGGTCAGAAGGAGGAGGCACCTTCACAAGAAGAAAAGAATAATGTGTACGGGAATTTTTTCAAAATGACAAAGCTACATTTTGACATCTTTCATTATTAATAACATTTACAGTACTGTGCAAAAGTCGTGAGCCACACGCTGAAGTATTTCTTTGGACATTATCTGGTTTTTCCACTCCTTTTTACTCCAGTTCTTGTACCTGACCATTTTCTGAGTAATGTTTTTGTTTGTTTGTTTTTTGTTTGTGTAAACACTTTGCACTGACCATTATTGGAGAACTAAAAAGCACCTAAGTCGAGGAATGTGTGTGCACATAACAGAAAACTTGGGAAAGAACCAATTTTAAATCTTTAAGCACTTTGTTACTAGCAGCCTGTCACAAAAACACATTTTGTATAGTGGTTTTTTTTTTTTTATCTTGTGAATAAAATGTATACAAATGTGTGTGATTAATCACAATGTGTTAGTGTGTAATCACCCTGAGACATGCATGCCTGTCTGCTAGCATCAGATCTAAAGCCATTTCTGATTTGGAGATGCAGCCTGCAGATTCTGTCCAGATTATCCCAGCTCTCGTCACTAAACATCCAGTCTTCACTTATCAAATGTGTAAAATTCAAGGCTGGTCCTTAAAAGCTCCCAACAACGCAAAAACTGCATAGCCACACAAGTCCCAGCGTTTCCCACCGCAGCAGCTGTGAAAACAAAGTGAAGAAAGGATGAATGAGTCTGTGCTTATCGCTCTCCGCTCTCCCCCAAGCTGGCGTTGTTCTTGGTAGCCATGACAACGGAGATAGTCCCAGCTTTATAAATAAAGGCCCCAACACCCCAAAAAAGAAAAAAACATCGGGATTCCCTGCAGGAATCCCCCTAGCAGACAGAAGCTACAGAGAGGATTTGGAGTGAGTGAGTGTGTGAGCGATTGAGTGAGAATCGAACTGGCACCTGTCTGTGCTTCAACCTGCCAGGGGCCGGCAAGTGCTCTGCGCCACCTGCCGGGCTGTAGAATTAGTGCAAATTTGATATATTTGACTTCTCTGTTTTTTTCTCTCTGAATTACTGTTGAAAAGGAAAAATAATAATTTTAATGTGAGGCAAAACATGTATGGTGCTCGGTAAAGATGACACGCCGACCCACTTCTTCTTTTTTTTTTTTTTGTTTGAGAAAGTTTGTTCTCATATTAAACCAGTGTCAGTGACGTCATTCTACGCGACTACCACAGGTAAAGAAAAGCCTGAATCTGTAGATCTTTTTCTTTTATTTTTGTTGTCTAAAACACAAGAGATAAAAAAAAAAAAACCACAGGGAAACATAGGAAATAATGTTTTGTGAAGCAATGACTTGTTGGCACAAGAAGAGTGGTCCTTGGTAGCCATGACAACAAGGAGGTCTGTTTGTTTGTGGCAGGTAAAAGAAAAAAAAGAAAGAAAACTAAAAAGTCAGGGGAAGCCCAGGCTGAACAAGGTTCATCCCTTAGAATTTTCACTCCAAGATCACCTGCCTGGACCTCCCCCTAGCAGGTGAACATACAGAACCAGGTGAACCGAGGGCTCGAACCCGGGCCTGTATGTTACTAACCTGCTAGCCCGCCACATGTCGCCACATGACGGGATATGAGAATGGGAAAAATTCTTCTATTTAAAGAACACTAGGTGCACATCGCGTGACCAGCCTTTTCCATTAGTTGGAGACCACACATTTTTGCACTCAAATACTCACCAAATTTTACCCACTCACACCTGGTTTTTTTGCCTGCACACCACTTATTTCTCAACAACCACTCCTTTTTCATCTCTGTTATCTTGCCTTTATTACATATTTATTACATCCTCTTAGCTAGCATCAATGACTGGACAAAAGAGCAACACAGTGCTTTTCTCATCATTTCTTTAGTCACGCTCAAGTCATTAGCCTCTACGGATTAGCTAAACCAACTTTACAAAACAAGTTTCCCCGAAGAGCCCACTTCTCATCTTAGCTGCCTAGATTTCAGGACCTAGCTAAGGACAGTGGCCACAAACACATTTAACTTACCGAAAAATAGCTGCGGGGCCTCAGTCTGTCTGTGGGGCATAGCTGGACTGGCCATCGGGCATACTGGGTATTTGCCGGGTGGGCCGATGGTAATTTTTCGTTTTAAATGGGCCGATGTTTTGTTGTTGTTGTCTTTTTTTCTTAACCGTGTAAACAGTGAAAGGTGGCGGATTGGACAGATGCTGGCAGACGTGTAAAAATAACTCAATTGTTTGGTAGTGGCTGTGGTGGAGCTTTCACAGCTTCAGTAAAATTAGCAAGTGGTGGAAGCCAGCAGGTGGATGGGGGAAAGGGGAGGCGGAGGTGGAGAGACCCAAGGCGGCCGCGGGTCCGACTGTCAGGTGAAATGAGCTTCAGGTAAGAAGTTATGACCTGCAGTCTATCTGGGTCAAACCAAGTTTAGGTGTAGTTTATTTTCGTTGTGCTAACTTTTTACAGTCAGTTACAATAACTCGTACTGTGTACTAGCTAGCATGATGGAGTTTCTATACAGTTGGGTGGGTGCTATATGTTACTGGTGAACTTTATTTTATTCATATGGTTAGTTAGTAGAGTTGCCTACCATCCTGTAAAAAACGGAATCCTCTGGTATTCAGAGTTAATATTACATGTTTCGTATTGAGCTGAAAATACACGGATTTGTCCCATACTTCAGCTACAATTTAAAAAAAGACAAAAAGCTGGAGTTATTCTGTGTCTTTACGCTGTCAGCTGCCTCTTCTGCTCTCATTCTCCCCCCTCCCTCTCCTGCTGCTACGATCAATGATCAGCTGATCAGCGTTTCTGCCGCAAGTCCCGTCTTTCTTGCTTGTTTATCTCCCGCTTTGCGTCAGAAAGAGGAAACTAGCGGAGGTCGTGTTAAACAGCAGAAGCGCCTTTAAACTTGATAAGCTGTTGTTAGAATTGATTTAATATTACTTTCTAGTATCAGCTGATGTTTGTTGGAGCCATAAAAGCTGCTGGTTATCTGGTGAGAGGGAAACATAAAAAGGCCAGGTAGAGCATTAACAGGGAAAGGGGGGCACAAAGAAATACTTTTCTTTCTTATTCTCATTTAAAATTTCTAGCTTTTAATAAATAATTATCCAAATCTTACAACCAAAGTTTTCATCTGATGTCAAATGTATAGAAATCCATTATTGTACATAGTAAGTTTTTTTCAGGGTCCCAACATAATTTCTTCAGAAGAAAGTACTGTACATGATGCCAGTATTTTCCCACATTTTCTAGATACTGTACTAGTACTTTGTGTAAAATGCCATCAAAAAGTCAGTTAAGTTTTATTCTTTCTCACCTGTCTTTCTGTCTCCTTTCACTTTTAAAAGGTTGCCATCCATTCATTCACTTCCGCTTATCCTTTCCAGGGTCGCGGGGGGCGCTGGAGCCTATCCCAGCTATCATAGGGCGAGAGGCAGGGTACACCCTGGACAGGTCGCCAGTCTGTCGCAGGGCCAACACACAGGAACAAACAACCATTCGCACTCACACCTAGTGACAATTTGGATTATCCAATTAACCTATCCCCACAAGCTGCATGTCTTTGGACGGTGGGAGGAAGCCGGAGTACCCGGAGGGAACCCACGCAAACACGGGGAGAACATGCAAACTCCACACAGAAAGACCCCGGCCTGATGTTGGAATTGAAGTCAGGAGCTTCTTGCTGTGCGGCAACAGTGCTAACCACCGTGCTGCCACGGTGGCAAAGGTTGCCATGTTAGAAAAAATATTTTGCCCTGCCATGCTGTTTATTGATGTGGTAAATAAATAGTTTATGAAAATATCACTAAATCTGTCATTTATTATTTTTAATATTCAGTAATGGTCATGTCTCACCTCTAGTCTTCTCTGTCTTAATTTCAGGTTTCCACCATATGTTGTAGATCGTTCAGGAAGTTAACTCAACCAGTCTTTGGGTTTCGGCTAAGTACTGTTTAGAATAGCAGAATAGGGAGGATGGTGTAGGTTTAAGTTTATTAGATTGATACATATGTACCAACAAGACAGTGTACATCACTGTCACAACGACGTTTGTTTTCATTCAAAGGCTTTATGGAACTTTGACAGGAGGGCCACGCCCGATTTCCTCTGTCATCCACGTCATACTTAGATCCTCCTCAATCTGTGTACATACGCCGCCTCTAAACCCCCGATAGTGCCAGTGTCAGTTAGTGAGTCAGTAAAATACTGACTCACTAACAGGGTTAGTCTGTTCTGGGATGAGTGTGGTAGTTAACCCTCATTTAACACATCCCTCTCTGCTCCTCGAGCTCGCTCTATCTCACTGAGAATCAGAAAGCCTTGACATTTACTGCTATTAACTTTACACTCTTGTTGTAAAGACGCAAAGAAAACACAGTGAAAAGGTTAGAAGGACGTAAGGAAAAAGAATGAATGAATGGTTTAATAGAAGGAAAGAAGTTAAAGGGACTACATATTCAAAGGTCTTATTTCTGATACTACCCCATGAAAATATTTGCTCTGTGTGCCGTGCTGCAGCTGCTACATTTGGCTTCGGATTCACTTTTTGGCGCCTACGCCTCTCGAGATGTGTTAATGCAGAAAGGTATTGAAAAAGTCTGGTCAACCAACCAGCAGTCTGTCTGCTGTGTCGTATGAAATGCGTGGAAGGAGAGGTACCAACTGTCTGTTACATATAGATGAAAAATAAAGCTCTGACGTGACCTCGGGTCAGCCAGCCTGACGGTCAGAGAAACAGAAACGTGCTGGATTGTGGATCTCTGAGCTGCACATCAAAGATGCACCTATGCACAGATCAAGTCTCAAATCTACCTCATATACATCTGTGTGTGTTTTTCTGTTGATGCCTTTCAAACAAAACTAGCCATGATATTTTCCACCTCAGACAATTAATATCAGTTAACCCCGCCCCCTTTCAGATTTGTTCACCAAAAGAAAAGAAAAAAAAAAACGTCATTAACGCTGTTTATTATTTGTCAGACCGGTTTCATTTTCATACTTTGTAAATATCTATGTTGTATGGAGCTTGAACTAAAATGTAAATATGTTTACTGTATTTGTAATAATTATAATCCATTCGCTGTACAGCATAGATGTGTCATGCAGATATCCTAATTCTGTGTATGGTAATCTTGCACCATTGAACTGTTAGTGAATGAGGCAACAATAAAAGTGGGAAACGTGCATTAGCAGATCAAGTGCTGCCTGCTTATTTCCTGCTTTATTTGAGCTTCTGCTGTAGTTTATTATGTGCTTTTAGCCCCAAGAAACCACCCTTTTACTGTGGCGCACAACAAGATCTTCTGATGTTTGGTGTCATCTTCCTGTGATCTCCTGTGAACAGGTGGATTCATTCATTCCAAGTTTATGTATGTAGCACCAAATCACAGCAGTCGCTGAACATTGTAAAGACTCTAGAATAATTATGGAGGCACAACATTTAAAGCTCCCATCCTTCCATCCCACAGACCTAAAAGTTAGTTATATGATAAACAGCCCCGTGTTTGTTTACTTGATTTGTAAAATGCAAAGTGGTGACTTTTTCTCTTCAAGTACGTCCTCATATGGAGACAGTTTTTTTAATGGCCCAAAACAAGTCATTGTTTACAAAAATGTACATTTTATTGGGCAAAATGAGGTAAACAGTGAAGAAAAGTATAAGAAAACAGAGCATAGGATCTCCAGAGACTGTGGCAACTAGAATTATTGTATACATGTGTGTGTATTAAGGACTGACACAGACAAAGAATGAATCAGACAATGAAGCAATGTCCTTTTTAAATGTTTATTTATAAACAGGATAAAACCATTCAAGTATTGAGTCATGAAGAAAACATCAACCTCTGATCTGCTAATTGGGAAACAGAGGATGTCAGTGTATTTTTCAGTGCTAGTCCAAATTGAGTGAGATGACTTTACATTTGAATAGACTGGATTACAAGTTATATTTGGTTTTAATTGAATGAGTTCAATTTGATTTAAATCAAGCCAATTCACAACATATAAACTTGAAATATATGGTAAGATAGAGGTTGTGCAATAAGTACGCGTAGTGCTGTAGAAACAATACTGCCCAAAAACCTTGATGTTTCTGTGACCCGTGGTAGGTCCCTATTTAAAATAGGACAGAGCCGTAGGCGCACAGTCAGTTAAAAAAATAATTTAATTTTTAATACAAAATAAAAGTAAGTGTGTAACAGCGGCACCTAAAAACAATTAAAAACTTTACCTTATTAAAACCAATAAAACTGTATGATTGCCCGTGAGACGGGACAAGCGCTGCGGGGAACTGTTTAAGAACAAATCGACATAATACACTGGTTAATAAAGGACGGCAACTCACATCACCCCAAATGGGCAAAACTCTATAAAAAAAGACAAATCTTCAGTGCCGTCTTCACTCCGGCCCACCGCTGGGCATGCAAAAGCGGTGAGACAAAAAAAAGGATTTGTTTTCCCTGCAGCGCCCTCACCGTCTGCGACAATATATTTGTATAAAAGGGGTTAAAATACTAAAAGAATCAATCTCTATGGTGCCTACTGATACAGAAAAATAAAACAAGAAACAAATAAGATCGACAGCCGCAGCAGTCAAAATTACATCAGAATAAAACAAATTAAAACACACTGATGTGTCGGGTCCTGTGCCCGCAGCCGGAAATCCACTGGGCAAAGCAGCAGCTCGATACTCTGTCCACAAGTTCGCGTCACACCCTAATAAATGTGGGTCAGTGGCGGTGAAGTCCACTACACTGTTCTGACGGGAACGCAATGTTTCCCACCGTTCTGACAGAGTTTCATGGAAAGAAGTTAAAAACACAAACTTGCCCAACTGGGACCAAGCACTGGCAGCTTCAGGTTTGCTGAGGTATACCTAATTGCCCACACCTGAGCTTATAAAAGGAGCGAAGACCAGCTCCGCCCACCAGGGGCGGTTCCCAGACTAAGGTCACACCTGTCACATTTCTATATGTGGAAACCTTAAAGTATGCATGTCCTCCTGTAAGGGTAAAGTAATGGGACATTTGCACTTTTTGCATGTAAGCCTGTTGGTCTTAACTGGAAGTTGCACTTGAGCTGTCTTGGCATCTTTCCTTCTTTGACTCACCAGTTTTGCCCTGAGCTGAATCGCTGCCTCCTTCTCTGTTGTGGTACTCAGCGGTGACTAACATGTTGTAACGTGTATCTGGCTGCAGTGACTCCAGCATCACCTGCTTCTCTCCACCAGGGACCAGCACCTGCAGACAACAAACAACACTATCATCCCAACACAGTCAGAACTCATTTAAAGTTTTGGGACTTATGGAATTTCTGGAATTCTGACACATGACAGCCGGCTGAAGGCCAGAAGAGGTGAAGATGTAATGACTACGACCCACTCACAGTGTGATCCTGGCTATCAGCTCCAGTTAAAGCCATGTAGGACATGTGATACTGGAGGACATGAGCATTGGGAGGTACCCAGCTGATCACCATGCTGACGGCAGTCTCATCAGAAACCGTGAGGCTGGTTGGGCCTCCACCAGACACTGCAGCAACATCATAGAAGAGATAAAGTACCACAGCTAATGACACTTAACCCTCACTTTGTTCCTTTAAAGGAGGAAATTATTTTGGCAGCAGAGCAAAGTGTTTTTTTAGAAAATAAATGTAAAGTATAACAGAGAATTTGATACTTTGATTTGATACTTTAACCTCACTACATTTATTTCATAGCTCAGAGTTCTAGTTATTCAAAGATGAGAATTTAGATGTGAAATTTAACCTTTAAGTGACTAGTACTTTGACAACTGCCATCAATTACACAATGAAGTTCATTTACGTACAGGTTGTTGTATTAGTAATGCTATATTGTACATAGAGACAGAATATGACATGAAGGGCTACTGACCACAGAAAAGTAAAAGCTAACTGGGCCTAAAGACTAACGGGAGACAAACAAGCTTTCTGTGATTCTATTTGTGTTTTTGTGGTAATCTTGGATATCTTAGGTTGTCTCATTACTGTCATATATGTCCTATCATTAAAACACTGGCTTCTAACAACTAACAGTGTCTCAAAAATAATTTCATAAATAAACAAATAATATGGATGCATGACTCAAATGCATGACTTTTAACTTGTGTATTTTTTAGGCTGAACACTGCTGCTAATGTGACTTAGCACATTAGCATTGACTGTCTGAGAAATTACTTACCCTAAGGTCAGAAGGAGGAGGCACCTTCACTAGAAGAAAAGAATAATGTGTACGGGAATTTTTTAAAAATGACAAAGCTACATTTTGACATCTTTCATTATTAATAACATTTACAGTACTGTGCAAAAGTCGTGAGCCACACGCTGAAGTATTTCTTTGGACATTATCTGGTTTTTCCACTCCTTTTTAGTCCAGTTCTTGTACCTGACCATTTTCTGAGTAATGTTTTTTGTTTGTTTGTTTTTTGTTTGTGTAAACACTTTGCACTGACCATTATTGGACAACTAAAAAGCACCTAAGTCGAGGAATGTGTGTGCACATAACAGAAAACTTGGGAAAGAACCAATTTTAAATCTTTAAGCACTTTGTTACTAGCAGCCTGTCACAAAAACACATTTTGTATAGTGGTTTTTTTTTTTTTATCTTGTGAATAAAATGTATACAAATGTGTGTGATTAATCACAATGTGTTAGTGTGTAATCACCCTGAGACATGCATGCCTGTCTGCTAGCATCAGATCTAAAGCCATTTCTGATTTGGAGATGCAGCCTGCAGATTCTGTCCAGATTATCCCAGCTCTCGTCACTAAACATCCAGTCTTCACTTATCAAATGTGTAAAAATCAAGGCTGGTCCTTAAAAGCTCCCAACAACGCAAAAACTGCATAGCCACACAAGTCCCAGCGTTTCCCACCGCAGCAGCTGTGAAAAGAAAGTGGAGAAAGGATGAATGAGTCTGTGCTTATCGCTCTCCGCTCTCCCCCAAGCTGGCGTTGTTCTTGGTAGCCATGACAACGGAGATAGTCCCAGCTTTATAAATAAAGGCCCCAACAAAGAAAAAAACATCGAGATTCCCTGCGCAGACCAGGAATCCCCCTAGCAGACCGAAGCTACAGAGAGGATTTGGAGTGAGTGAGTATCGAACTGGTGCCTGTCTGTGCTTCAACCTGCCAGGCGCCGGAAAGTGCTCTGCGCCACCTGCCGGGCTGTAGAATTAGTGCAAATTTGATATATTTGACTTCTCTGTTTTTTTCTCTCTGAATTACTTTTGAAAAGGAAAAATAATAATTTTAATGTGAGGCAAAACATGTATGGTGCTCGGTAAAGATGACACGCCGACCCACTTCTTCTTTTTTTTTTTTTTGTTTGAGAAAGTTTGTTTTCATATTAAACCAGTGTCAGTGACGTCATTCTACGCGACTACCACAGGTAAAGAAAAGCCTGAATCTGTAGATCTTTTTCTTTTATTTTTGTTGTCTAAAACACAAGAGATAAAAAAAAAAAAACACAGGGAAACATAGGAAATAATGTTTTGTGAGGCAATGACTTGTTGGCACAAGAAGAGTGGTCCTTGGTAGCCATGACAACAAGGAGGTCTGTTTGTTTCTGGCAGGTAAAAGAAAAAAAAGAAAAAAGTCAGGGGAAGCCCAGGCTGAACAAGGTTCATCCCTTAGAATTTTCGCTCCAAGATCACCTGCATGGACCTCCCCCTAGCAGGTGAACATACAGAGCCAGGTGAAGCGAGGGCTCGAACCCGGGCCTGTATGTTACTAACCTGCTAGCCCGCCACATGTCGCCACATGACGAGCTATGAGAATGGGGAAAATTCTTCTATTTAAAGAACACTATGTGCACATCGCGTGACCAGCCTTTTCCATTAGTTGGAGACCACACATTTTTGCACTCAAATACTCACCAAATTTTACACACTCACACCTGGTTTTTTTTGCCTGCACACCACTTATTTCTCAACAACCACTCCTTTTTCATCTCTCTTATCTTGCCTTTATTACATATTTATTACATCCTCTTAGCTAGCATCAATGACTGGACAAAAGAGCAACACAGTGCTTTTCTCATCATTTCTTTAGTCACGCTCAAGTCATTCGCCTCTATGGATTAGCTAAACCAACTTTACAAAACAAGTTTCCCCGAAGAGCCCACTTCTCATCTTAGCTGCCTAGATTTCAGGACCTAGCTAAGGACAGTGGCCACAAACACATTTAACTTACCGAAAAATAGCTGCGGGGCCTCAGTCTGTCTGTGGGGCATAGCTGGACTGGCCATCGGGCATACTGGGTATTTGCCGGGTGGGCCGATGGTAATTTTTCGTTTTAAATGGGCCGATGTTTTGTTGTTGTTGTCTTTTTTTCTTAACCGTGTAAACAGTGAAAGGTGGCGGATTGGACAGATGCTGGCAGACGTGTAAAAATAACTCAATTGTTTGGTAGTGGCTGTGGTGGAGCTTTCACAGCTTCAGTAAAATTAGCAAGTGGTGGAAGCCAGCAGGTGGATGGGGGAAAGGGGAGGCGGAGGCGGAGGTGGAGAGACCCAAGGCGGCCGCGGGTCCGACTGTCAGGTGAAATGAGCTTCAGGTAAGAAGTTATGACCTGCAGTCTATCTGGGTCAAACCAAGTTTAGGTGTAGTTTATTTTCGTTGTGCTAACTTTTTACAGTCAGTTACAATAACTCGTACTGTGTACTAGCTAGCATGATGGAGTTTCTATACAGTTAGGTGGGTGCTATATGTTACTGGTGAACTTTATTTTATTCATATGGTTAGTTAGTAGAGTTGCCTACCATCCTGTAAAAAACGGAATCCTCTGGTATTCAGAGTTAATATTACATGTTTCGTATTGAGCTGAAAATACACGGATTTGTCCCATACTTCAGCTACAATTAAAAAAAAGACAAAAAGCTGGAGTTATTCTGTGTCTTTACGCTGTCAGCTGCCTCTTCTTCTCTCATTCTCCCCCCTCCCTCTCCTGCTGCTACTTCAATCATGAAACTGATCAATGATCAGCTGATCAGCGTTTCTGCCGCAAGTCCCGTCTTTCTTGCTTGTTTATCTCCCGCTTTGCGCCAGAAAGAGGAAACTAGCGGAGGTCGTGTTAAACAGCAGAAGCGCCTTTAAACTTGATAAGCTGTTGTTAGAATTGATTTAATATTACTTTCTAGTATCAGCTGATGTTTGTTGGAGCCATAAAAGCTGCTGGTTATCTGGTGAGAGGGAAACATAAAAAGGCCAGGTAGAGCATTAACAGGGAAAGGGGGGCACAAAGAAATACTTTTCTTTCTTATTCTCATTTAAAATTTCTAGCTTTTAATAAATAATTATCCAAATCTTACAACCAAAGTTTTCATCTGATGTCAAATGTATAGAAATCCATTATTGTACATAGTAAGTTTTTTTCAGGGTCCCAACATAATTTCTTCAGAAGAAAGTACTGTACATGATGCCAGTATTTTCCCACATTTTCTAGATACTGTACTAGTACTTTGTGTAAAATGCCATCAAAAAGTCAGTTAAGTTTTATTCTTTCTCACCTGTCTTTCTGTCTCCTTTCACTTTTAAAAGGTTGCCATCCATTCATTCACTTCCGCTTATCCTTTCCAGGGTCGCGGGGGGCGCTGGAGCCTATCCCAGCTATCATAGGGCGAGAGGCAGGGTACACCCTGGACAGGTCTCCAGTCTGTCGCAGGGCCAACACACAGGAACAAACAGCCATTCGCACTCACACCTAGTGACAATTTGGATTATCTAATTAACCTATCCCCACAAGCTGCATGTCTTTGGACGGTGGGAGGAAGCCGGAGTACCCGGAGGGAACCCACGCAAACACGGGGAGAACATGCAATCTCCACACAGAAAGACCCCGGCCTGATGTTGGAATTGAACTCAGGAGCTTCTTGCTGTGCGGCAACAGTGCTAACCACCGTGCTGCCACGGTGGCAAAGGTTGCCATGTTAGAAAAAATATTTTGCCCTGCCATGCTGTTTATTGATGTGGTAAATAAATAGTTTATGAAAATATCACTAAATCTGTCATTTATTATTTTTAATATTCAGTAATGGTCATGTCTCACCTCTAGTCTTCTCTGTCTTAATTTCAGGTTTCCACCATATGTTGTAGATCGTTCAGGAAGTTAACTCAACCAGTCTTTGGGTTTCGGCTAAGTACTGTTTAGAATAGCAGAATAGGGAGGATGGTGTAGGTTTAAGTTTATTAGATTGATACATATGTACCAACAAGACAGTGTACATCACTGTCACAACGACGTTTGTTTTCATTCAAAGGCTTTATGGAACTTTGACAGGAGGGCCACGCCCGATTTCCTCTGTCATCCACGTCATACTTAGATCCTCCTCAATCTGTGTACATACGCCGCCTCTAAACCCCCGATAGTGCCAGTGTCAGTTAGTGAGTCAGTAAAATACTGACTCACTAACAGGGTTAGTCTGTTCTGGGATGAGTGTGGTAGTTAACCCTCATTTAACACATCCCTCTCTGCTCCTCTAGCTCGCTCTATCTCACTGAGAATCAGAAAGCCTTGACATTTACTGCTATTAACTTTACACTCTTGTTGTAAAGACGCAAAGAAAACACAGTGAAAAGGTTAGAAGGACGTAAGGAAAAAGAATGAATGAATGGTTTAATAGAAGGAAAGAAGTTAAAGGGACTACATATTCAAAGGTCTTATTTCTGATACTACCCCATGAAAATATTTGCTCTGTGTGCCGTGCTGCAGCTGCTACATTTGGCTTCGGATTCACTTTTTGGCGCCTACGCCTCTCGAGATGTGTTAATGCAGAAAGGTATTGAAAAACTCTGGTCAACCAACCAGCAGTCTGTCTGCTGTGTCGTATGAAATGCGTGGAAGGAGAGGTACCAACTGTCTGTTACATATAGATGAAAAATAAAGCTCTGACGTGACCTCGGGTCAGCCAGCCTGACGGTCAGAGAAACAGAAACGTGTTGGATTGTGGATCTCTGAGCTGCACATCAAAGATGCACCTATGCACAGATCAAGTCTCAAATCTACCTCATATACATCTGTGTGTGTTTTTCTGTTGATGCCTTTCAAACAAAACTAGCCATGATATTTTCCACCTCAGACAATTAATATCAGTTAACCACGCCCCCTTTCAGATTTGTTCACCAAAAGAAAAGAAAAAAAAAAACGTCATTAACGCTGTTTATTATTTGTCAGACCGGTTTCATTTTCATACTTTGTAAATATCTATGTTGTATGGAGCTTGAACTAAAATGTAAATATGTTTACTGTATTTGTAATAATTATAATCCATTCGCTGTACAGCATAGATGTGTCATGCAGATATCCTAATTCTGTGTATGGTAATCTTGCACCATTGAACTGTTAGTGAATGAGGCAACAATAAAAGTGGGAAACGTGCATTAGCAGATCAAGTGCTGCCTGCTTATTTCCTGCTTTATTTGAGCTTCTGCTGTAGTTTATTATGTGCTTTTAGCCCCAAGAAACCACCCTTTTACTGTGGCGCACAACAAGATCTTCTGATGTTTGGTGTCATCTTCCTGTGATCTCCTGTGAACAGGTGGATTAATTCATTCCAAGTTTATGTATGTAGCACCAAATCACAGCAGTTGCTGAACATTGTAAAGACTCTAGAATAATTATGGAGGCACAACATTTAAAGCTCCCATCCTTCCATCCCACAGACCTAAAAGTTAGTTATATGATAAACAGCCCCGTGTTTGTTTACTTGATTTGTAAAATGCAAAGTGGTGACTTTTTCTCTTCAAGTACGTCCTCATATGGAGACAGTTTTTTTAATGGCCCAAAACAAGTCATTGTTTACAAAAATGTACATTTTATTGGGCAAAATGAGGTAAACAGTGAAGAAAAGTATAAGAAAACAGAGCATAGGATCTCCAGAGACTGTGGCAACTAGAATTATTGTATACATGTGTGTGTATTAAGGACTGACACAGACAAAGAATGAATCAGACAATGAAGCAATGTCCTTTTTAAATGTTTATTTATAAACAGGATAAAACCATTCAAGTATTGAGTCATGAAGAAAACATCAACCTCTGATCTGCTAATTGGGAAACAGAGGATGTCAGTGTATTTTTCAGTGCTAGTCCAAATTGAGTGAGATGACTTTACATTTGAATAGACTGGATTACAAGTTATATTTGGTTTTAATTGAATGAGTTCAATTTGATTTAAATCAAGCCAATTCACAACATATAAACTTGAAATATATGGTAAGATAGAGGTTGTGCAATAAGTACGCGTAGTGCTGTAGAAACAATACTGCCCAAAAACCTTGATGTTTCTGTGACCCGTGGTAGGTCCCTATTTAAAATAGGACAGAGCCGTAGGCGCACAGTCAGTTAAAAAAATAATTTAATTTTTAATACAAAATAAAAGTAAGTGTGTAACAGCGGCACCTAAAAACAATTAAAAACTTTACCTTATTAAAACCAATAAAACTGTATGATTGCCCGTGAGACGGGACAAGCGCTGCGGGGAACTGTTTAAGAACAAATCGACATAATACACTGGTTAATAAAGGACGGCAACTCACATCACCCCAAATGGGCAAAACTCTATAAAAAAAGACAAATCTTCAGTGCCGTCTTCACTCCGGCCCACCGCTGGGCATGCAAAAGCGGTGAGACAAAAAAAAGGATTTGTTTTCCCTGCAGCGCCCTCACCGTCTGCGACAATATATTTGTATAAAAGGGGTTAAAATACTAAAAGAATCAATCTCTATGGTGCCTACTGATACAGAAAAATAAAACAAGAAACAAATAAGATCGACAGCCGCAGCAGTCAAAATTACATCAGAATAAAACAAATTAAAACACACTGATGTGTCGGGTCCTGTGCCCGCAGCCGGAAATCCACTGGGCAAAGCAGCAGCTCGATACTCTGTCCACAAGTTCGCGTCACACCCTAATAAATGTGGGTCAGTGGCGGTGAAGTCCACTACACTGTTCTGACGGGAACGCAATGTTTCCCACCGTTCTGACAGAGTTTCATGGAAAGAAGTTAAAAACACAAACTTGCCCAACTGGGACCAAGCACTGGCAGCTTCAGGTTTGCTGAGGTATACCTAATTGCCCACACCTGAGCTTATAAAAGGAGCGAAGACCAGCTCCGCCCACCAGGGGCGGTTCCCAGACTAAGGTCACACCTGTCACATTTCTATATGTGGAAACCTTAAAGTATGCATGTCCTCCTGTAAGGGTAAAGTAATGGGACATTTGCACTTTTTGCATGTAAGCCTGTTGGTCTTAACTGGAAGTTGCACTTGAGCTGTCTTGGCATCTTTCCTTGTTTGACTCACCAGTTTTGCCCTGAGCTGAATCGCTGCCTCCTTCTCTGTTGTGGTACTCAGCGGTGACTAACATGCTGTAACGTGTATCTGGCTGCAGTGACTCCAGCATCACCTGCTTCTCTCCACCAGGGACCAGCACCTGCAGACAACAAACAACACTATCATCCCAACACAGTCAGAACTCATTTAAAGTTTTGGGACTTATGGAATTTCTGGAATTCTGACACATGACAGCCGGCTGAAGGCCAGAAGAGGTGAAGATGTAATGACTACGACCCACTCACAGTGTGATCCTGGCTATCAGCTCCAGTTAAAGCCATGTAGGACATGTGATACTGGAGGACATGAGCATTGGGAGGTACCCAGCTGATCACCATGCTGACGGCAGTCTCATCAGAAACCGTGAGGCTGGTTGGGCCTCCACCAGACACTGCAGCAACATCATAGAAGAGATAAAGTACCACAGCTAATGACACTTAACCCTCACTTTGTTCCTTTAAAGGAGGAAATTATTTTGGCAGCAGAGCAAAGTGTTTTTATAGAAAATAAATGTAAAGTATAACAGAGAATTTGATACTTTGATTTGATACTTTAACCTCACTACATTTATTTCATAGCTCAGAGTTCTAGTTATTCAAAGATGAGAATTTAGATGTGAAATTTAACCTTTAAGTGACTAGTACTTTGACAACTGCCATCAATTACACAATGAAGTTCATTTACGTACAGGTTATTGTATTAGTAATGCTATATTGTACATAGAGACAGAATATGACATGAAGGGCTACTGACCACAGAAAAGTAAAAGCTAACTGGGCCTAAAGACTAACGGGAGAGAAACAAGCTTTCTGTGATTCTATTTGTGTTTTTGTGGTAATCTTGGATATCTTAGGTTGTCTCATTACTGTCATATATGTCCTATCATTAAAACACTGGCTTCTAACAACTAACAGTGTCTCAAAAATAATTTAATAAATAAACAAATAATATGGATGCATGACTCAAATGCATGACTTTTAACTTGTGTATTTTTTAGGCTGAACACTGCTGCTAATGTGACTTAGCACATTAGCATTGACTGTCTGAGAAATTAGTTACCCTAAGGTCAGAAGGAGGAGGCACCTTCACTAGAAGAAAAGAATAATGTGTACGGGAATTTTTTAAAAATGACAAAGCTACATTTTAACATCTTTCATTATTAATAACATTTACAGTACTGTGCAAAAGTCGTGAGCCACACGCTGAAGTATTTCTTTGGACATTATCTGGTTTTTCCACTCCTTTTTAGTCCAGTTCTTGTACCTGACCATTTTCTGAGTAATGTTTTTTGTTTGTTTGTTTTTTGTTTGTGTAAACACTTTGCACTGACCATTATTGGAGAACTAAAAAGCACCTAAGTCGAGGAATGTGTGTGCACATAACAGAAAACTTGAGAAAGAACCAATTTTAAATCTTTAAGCACTTTGTTACTAGCAGCCTGTCACAAAAACACATTTTGTATAGTGGTTTTTTTTTTATCTTGTGAATAAAATGTATACAAATGTGTGTGATTAATCACAATGTGTTAGTGTGTAATCACCCTGAGACATGCATGCCTGTCTGCTAGCATCAGATCTAAAGCCATTTCTGATTTGGAGATGCAGCCTGCAGATTCTCTCCAGATTATCCCAGCTCTCGTCACTAAACATCCAGTCTTCACTTATCAAATGTGTAAAATTCAAGGCTGGTCCTTAAAAGCTCCCAACAACGCAAAAACTGCATAGCCACACAAGTCCCAGCGTTTCCCACCGCAGCAGCTGTGAAAAGAAAGTGGAGAAAGGATGAATGAGTCTGTGCTTATCGCTCTCCGCTCTCCCCCAAGCTGGCGTTGTTCTTGGTAGCCATGACAACGGAGATAGTCCCAGCTTTATAAATAAAGGCCCCAACAAAGAAAAAAACATCGGGATTCCCTGCGCAGACCAGGAATCCCCCTAGCAGACCGAAGCTACAGAGAGGATTTGGAGTGAGTGAGTGTGTGAGCGATTGAGTGAGAATCGAACTGGTGCCTGTCTGTGCTTCAACCTGCCAGGCGCCGGCAAGTGCTCTGCGCCACCTGCCGGGCTGTAGAATTAGTGCAAATTTGATATATTTGACTTCTCTGTTTTTTTCTCTCTGAATTACTGTTGAAAAGGAAAAATAATAATTTTAATGTGAGGCAAAACATGTATGGTGCTCGGTAAAGATGACACGCCGACCCACTTCTTCTTTTTTTTTTTTTTGTTTGAGAAAGTTTGTTCTCATATTAAACCAGTGTCAGTGACGTCATTCTACGCGACTACCACAGGTAAAGAAAAGCCTGAATCTGTAGATCTTTTTCTTTTATTTTTGTTGTCTAAAACACAAGAGATAAAAAAAAAAAAACCACAGGGAAACATAGGAAATAATGTTTTGTGAAGCAATGACTTGTTGGCACAAGAAGAGTGGTCCTTGGTAGCCATGACAACAAGGAGGTCTGTTTGTTTGTGGCAGGTAAAAGAAAAAAAAGAAAGAAAACTAAAAAGTCAGGGGAAGCCCAGGCTGAACAAGGTTCATCCCTTAGAATTTTCACTCCAAGATCACCTGCCTGGACCTCCCCCTAGCAGGTGAACATACAGAACCAGGTGAACCGAGGGCTCGAACCCGGGCCTGTATGTTACTAACCTGCTAGCCCGCCACATGTCGCCACATGACGGGCTATAAGAATGGGAAAAATTCTTCTATTTAAAGAACACTACGTGCACATCGCGTGACCAGCCTTTTCCATTAGTTGGAGACCACACATTTTTGCACTCAAATACTCACCAAATTTTACCCACTCACACCTGGTTTTTTTGCCTGCACACCACTTATTTCTCAACAACCACTCCTTTTTCATCTCTGTTATCTTGCCTTTATTACATATTTATTACATCCTCTTAGCTAGCATCAATGACTGGACAAAAGAGCAACACAGTGCTTTTCTCATCATTTCTTTAGTCACGCTCAAGTCATTAGCCTCTACGGATTAGCTAAACCAACTTTACAAAACAAGTTTCCCCAAAGAGCCCACTTCTCATCTTAGCTGCCTAGATTTCAGGACCTAGCTAAGGACAGTGGCCACAAACACATTTAACTTACCGAAAAATAGCTGCGGGGCCTCAGTCTGTCTGTGGGGCATAGCTGGACTGGCCATCGGGCATACTGGGTATTTGCCGGGTGGGCCGATGGTAATTTTTCGTTTTAAATGGGCCGATGTTTTGTTGTTGTTGTCTTTTTTTCTTAACCGTGTAAACAGTGAAAGGTGGCGGATTGGACAGATGCTGGCAGACGTGTAAAAATAACTCAATTGTTTGGTAGTGGCTGTGGTGGAGCTTTCACAGCTTCAGTAAAATTAGCAAGTGGTGGAAGCCAGCAGGTGGATGGGGGAAAGGGGAGGCGGAGGTGGAGAGACCCAAGGCGGCCGCGGGTCCGACTGTCAGGTGAAATGAGCTTCAGGTAAGAAGTTATGACCTGCAGTCTATCTGGGTCAAACCAAGTTTAGGTGTAGTTTATTTTCGTTGTGCTAACTTTTTACAGTCAGTTACAATAACTCGTACTGTGTACTAGCTAGCATGATGGAGTTTCTATACAGTTGGGTGGGTGCTATATGTTACTGGTGAACTTTATTTTATTCATATGGTTAGTTAGTAGAGTTGCCTACCATCCTGTAAAAAACGGAATCCTCTGGTATTCAGAGTTAATATT
Source organism: Neolamprologus brichardi (assembly GCF_056152115.1). Classification (NCBI taxonomy): domain Eukaryota; kingdom Metazoa; phylum Chordata; class Actinopteri; order Cichliformes; family Cichlidae; genus Neolamprologus; species Neolamprologus brichardi. The sequence goes on from NC_142116.1 coordinate 20,760,941, forward strand.
ACATGTTTCGTATTGAGCTGAAAATACACGGATTTGTCCCATACTTCAGCTACAATTAAAAAAAAGACAAAAAGCTGGAGTTATTCTGTGTCTTTACGCTGTCAGCTGCCTCTTCTTCTCTCATTCTCCCCCCTCCCTCTCCTGCTGCTACTTCAATCATGAAACTGATCAATGATCAGCTGATCAGCGTTTCTGCCGCAAGTCCCGTCTTTCTTGCTTGTTTATCTCCCGCTTTGCGTCAGAAAGAGGAAACTAGCGGAGGTCGTGTTAAACAGCAGAAGCGCCTTTAAACTTGATAAGCTGTTGTTAGAATTGATTTAATATTACTTTCTAGTATCAGCTGATGTTTGTTGGAGCCATAAAAGCTGCTGGTTATCTGGTGAGAGGGAAACATAAAAAGGCCAGGTAGAGCATTAACAGGGAAAGGGGGGCACAAAGAAATACTTTTCTTTCTTATTCTCATTTAAAATTTCTAGCTTTTAATAAATAATTATCCAAATCTTACAACCAAAGTTTTCATCTGATGTCAAATGTATAGAAATCCATTATTGTACATAGTAAGTTTTTTTCAGGGTCCCAACATAATTTCTTCAGAAGAAAGTACTGTACATGATGCCAGTATTTTCCCACATTTTCTAGATACTGTACTAGTACTTTGTGTAAAATGCCATCAAAAAGTCAGTTAAGTTTTATTCTTTCTCACCTGTCTTTCTGTCTCCTTTCTCTTTTAAAAGGTTGCCATCCATCCATTCATTCACTTCCGCTTATCCTTTCCAGGGTCGCGGGGGGCGCTGGAGCCTATCCCAGCTATCATAGGGCGAGAGGCAGGGTACACCCTGGACAGGTCGCCAGTCTGTCGCAGGGCCAACACACAGGAACAAACAACCATTCGCACTCACACCTAGTGACAATTTGGATTATCCAATTAACCTATCCCCACAAGCTGCATGTCTTTGGACGGTGGGAGGAAGCCGGAGTACCCGGAGGGAACCCACGCAAACACGGGGAGAACATGCAAACTCCACACAGAAAGACCCCGGCCTGATGTTGGAATTGAAGTCAGGAGCTTCTTGCTGTGCGGCAACAGTGCTAACCACCGTGCTGCCACGGTGGCAAAGGTTGCCATGTTAGAAAAAATATTTTGCCCTGCCATGCTGTTTATTGATGTGGTAAATAAATAGTTTATGAAAATATCACTAAATCTGTCATTTATTATTTTTAATATTCAGTAATGGTCATGTCTCACCTCTAGTCTTCTCTGTCTTAATTTCAGGTTTCCACCATATGTTGTAGATCGTTCAGGAAGTTAACTCAACCAGTCTTTGGGTTTCGGCTAAGTACTGTTTAGAATACCAGAATAGGGAGGAGGGTGTAGGTTTAAGTTTATTAGATTGATACATATGTACCAACAAGACAGTGTACATCACTGTCACAACGACGTTTGTTTTCATTCAAAGGCTTTATGGAACTTTGACAGGAGGGCCACGCCCGATTTCCTCTGTCATCCACGTCATACTTAGATCCTCCTTAATCTGTGTACATACGCCGCCTCTAAACCCCCGATAGTGCCAGTGTCAGTTAGTGAGTCAGTAAAATACTGACTCACTAACACGGTTAGTCTGTTCTGGGATGAGTGTGGTAGTTAACCCTCATTTAACACATCCCTCTCTGCTCCTCTAGCTCGCTCTATCTCACTGAGAATCAGAAAGCCTTGACATTTACTGCTATTAACTTTACACTCTTGTTGTAAAGACGCAAAGAAAACACAGTGAAAAGGTTAGAAGGACGTAAGGAAAAAGAATGAATGAATTGTTTAATAGAAGGAAAGAAGTTAAAGGGACTACATATTCAAAGGTCTTATTTCTGATACTACCCCATGAAAATATTTGCTCTGTGTGCCGTGCTGCAGCTGCTACATTTGGCTTCGGATTCACTTTTTGGCGCCTACGCCTCTCGAGATGTGTTAATGCAGAAAGGTATTGAAAAACTCTGGTCAACCAACCAGCAGTCTGTCTGCTGTGTCGTATGAAATGCGTGGAAGGAGAGGTACCAACTGTCTGTTACATATAGATGAAAAATAAAGCTCTGACGTGACCTCGGGTCAGCCAGCCTGACGGTCAGAGAAACAGAAACGTGCTGGATTGTGGATCTCTGAGCTGCACATCAAAGATGCACCTATGCACAGATCAAGTCTCAAATCTACCTCATATACATCTGTGTGTGTTTTTCTGTTGATGCCTTTCAAACAAAACTAGCCATGATATTTTCCACCTCAGACAATTAATATCAGTTAACCACGCCCCCTTTCAGATTTGTTCACCAAAAGAAAAGAAAAAAAAAAACGTCATTAACGCTGTTTATTATTTGTCAGACCGGTTTCATTTTCATACTTTGTAAATATCTATGTTGTATGGAGCTTGAACTAAAATGTAAATATGTTTACTGTATTTGTAATAATTATAATCCATTTGCTGTACAGCATAGATGTGTCAAGCAGATATCCTAATTCTGTGTATGGTAATCTTGCACCATTGAACTGTTAGTGAATGAGGCAACAATAAAAGTGGGAAACGTGCATTAGCAGATCAAGTGCTGCCTGCTTATTTCCTGCTTTATTTGAGCTTCTGCTGTAGTTTATTATGTGCTTTTAGCCCCAAGAAACCACCCTTTTACTGTGGCGCACAATAAGATCTTCTGATGTTTGGTGTCATCTTCCTGTGATCTCCTGTGAACAGGTGGATTAATTCATTCCAAGTTTATGTATGTAGCACCAAATCACAGCAGGGGCTGAACATTGTAAAGACTTTAGAATAATTATGGAGGCACAACATTTAAAGCTCCCATCCTTCCATCCCACAGACCTAAAAGTTAGTTATATGATAAACAGCCCCGTGTTTGTTTACTTGATTTGTAAAATGCAAAGTGGTGACTTTTTCTCTTCAAGTACGTCCTCATATGGAGACAGTTTTTTTAATGGCCCAAAACAAGTCATTGTTTACAAAAATGTACATTTTATTGGGCAAAATGAGGTAAACAGTGAAGAAAAGTATAAGAAAACAGAGCATAGGATCTCCGGAGACTGTGGCAACTAGAATTATTGTATACATGTGTGTGTATTAAGGACTGACACAGACAAAGAATGAATCAGACAATGAAGCAATGTCCTTTTTAAATGTTTATTTATAAACAGGATAAAACCATTCAAGTATTGAGTCATGAATAAAACATCAACCTCTGATCTGTTAATTGGGAAACAGAGGATGTCAGTGTATTTTTCAGTGCTAGTCCAAATTGAGTGAGATGACTTTACATTTGAATAGACTGGATTACAAGTTATATTTGGTTTTAATTGAATGAGTTCAATTTGATTTAAATCAAGCCAATTCACAACATATAAACTTGAAATATATGGTAAGATAAAGGTTGTGCAATAATACAGAGAAAGCCCCAACAATCAAATGACCCCCTATGAGCAAGAACTTGGCAACAGTGGGAAGGAAAAACTCCATTTTCGGCAGAACCAGAATCAGGGAGGGGCCATCTGCCTCCACCGGTTGGGGTAAGAAAATGAAACTAAACTACAGGAAGACAAAGAGGAAAGATGTTCATGATATATATGAAACTTTCCGCTAGCCTTGACTAAAATATTGTTTTTGACAGGAAAGTATTGTTTCATTCATGTTTATTCTACGAGGTGGACAGCAGGAATAAAACAAACCAGATACTAAGAAATAAAGTATACAATGAAACTTTCTTGATATGCTAAAATTCCCACTGAGACTGGATAAGATTATTCTAAAACTGGTCAACATACAATTCTCTTCATGCACAGAAATCCCACCCAGTCCCACAACCCAGGACGAATATTCCTTGTGTGTTCTTGAGCTGGACAGAAATTCCTCTTGCTGAGCGGGGTCCACGCCAGCCTCGTGTCAGGCAGACGAGGAGCCTCCTGTCCCAGTCTCGTCCGTCCACTGGGCCCATCACATCCCAGCCCAGTTCGCATTCTGCATTGGAGTCCGTCGCTCGATACCACCGCGGCTCCCCTCACGTCATCACCTGTAAGTAAAAACAAATAGGAGCCAGAACCATCATCCCGGAAGCTGCCCTGGCTTATAGCCATGGCGACCCTCTCCCAACACGGCTGCACCCAGTGAACAACAGTGAGACGCTGCTGACAAATGCAGGCAGTGGTATACATCTGCCCTGATGTCAATCACACACGTTGTCTCCTACTGTCGCCGTTCCTGCTGTCGGGACTGGGTCACCACATCACGCTGACCGGTCTCCAGACGAAGCGTCGCACCCCCCACGATCACGCAGCGGCTCCCTCTTTTCCACCTGGCCTTCATGCGTTCCTCTTCCAATCTAGGGCCTCTCTCCTTCCAGTGCTCAGCTTGCTTCCTTTTAATACAACCTATAAAACAGCTGAAAGGACACCTCTGGACACACCTATGCCTCAACATGTGATCACTATCAGCTAATTTTTCCAATGCCCAGCTAATCCACAGTGGATTAAAACAACGTAGAATGACACACTAAAAACATGCGATACAAACAGAATAAAATCATGCAAATAAAAACTACACTCACAAATAGATACTAAAATCAGAAGAAAACCAAGATAAACGATGAATATAAAATTTCTACTGTGTGCAACTCTTTCAGTCTTTGAATATTTTTCATTTCTTACAATCAGAATTCTCCAATAGATTTGTAGAAGAAAATTATTTTCTTTCATGCATCACCAACTGAACCTTTTATGTTAACGTCTCAAGCTCCAGCCTAACCTCATTGAATTTTGCTTAGCAAAGTACTTGTAACTCTAATAATTAGTAAGATTATATTTCTTATCATCTGTTGGTCGTCTGACCTGATAAACTTCAATGAACATTATAACACAGGAGTGATTGTCTCTAAAAATGGACTCCTGCACGCTTGCAGACATTTTTCCATCACAACTTATGGATGATGAAGGATTTGATTAAAGCTGTGAAACATTACTGATAACCTTCATGTGATGTTACATTAAAGCCAATTTTCTATTAAAATCAGGGACTTTTCTAACTGACCTCTGACCTTTGAGCAGTAGTGTGTACTATATGCTTGTATGTAACTGTATCTGACCTGGATTTTATCACCAGTTTCAAATAAGAATCTTCTTTAAAGTCTGTCTTTCAATACAAATGAAGTTAAACTTTATCAAGGCTGATGGTAAACTGTCCCTAACAAGTCCACTTTATTGCGTGCTCATTGACTTTCTCCTATCAGACTGTTTAACAAGCCCACTTTATACATGCTTATTAATCTATCACGCTTATCAGTGGCTCATGGTTGCTTAAAGCCTATGTCTGAACTTGACCACAGAGGCAGAGCATCATTCAATCTTGGCAGCAGCTCCAGGATGACAAACTCCACTTTCTCTGCATCAAGACAGCTCATAGCTTTTTAACAGTCTCTCCTGATAGTCTCATATCATCTGCTCTAATCAATAACCATACACTATCATTACAATGTAGACTACAGCTCAAAAGTCTGAGGTCAATTAGAAATGTCTTGTTTTCAGAATAGACTCAAATTTGGTTTCAGATTGAATCACAGCAATTTATCAAAATAATCATATAAATGCTTAATATTAACACTAGAATTACTGACCCCTTTTTTTCCTGGTGCAAGTCCCTACTACTAGATTTACTGACCCTGCGCAAATCTGCGTAAATTCCCCTGAACCTAACACCTCCTAGCACCCCGCTGAGAGGCCTTCAGCTCCATTGTTCTCCTGCTTTTGTTGTGCAAATATACCCTTCCCCAACCCCCAACCAGGAGAGATTCAGGAGACAAGAGAGAACCAGGAGAAGGTCTGTCCTTCCAATCGTTGTCAGACTCACAACAAAGTACCTGCAGCCTACAATACACCATATTAGTATTAGCTTTTATGTGCACTATTATGCAATATTAGTTCTTGTCAATCCTTGTCACTACATTGCATGCCTGTCCATAAACATATATACACAGAGTTGTACATATATATATATATATATATATATGTATATACATATATATGTATATATATATATATGTATATATATATATATATGTAGATGTATATATATATATATATATATACATATATATGTCATGAGTTTCTTCTCTGAAGTTGCTCTATTTCTCTTCAGGTTTCTCTCAGACCAAGATTGAATGTGATGACAAGGGTGATGGATGGTGTGACATGTGCTACTGGCCCACAGAACCAGGTGAGTATGCTGTCCATGTGCTCTGCAACAATGAGAACATCCAACACTCTCAGTTAAGATCAGTTTTCACGATTGTTGCCTCAAGATCATGGTGGTGGGCTTGTGATGGACACACTTTTTGATAGGTTTGTAGCATAAACCTATTCGCTGGAACGTTAAGGACAATTTGCTACACAGCAAAAAGCAAGACACAAGGCACCAAAGTTCTTTGTGTTACTCATGCATGAGGGAGACCTGCCTGGAGCCAAGTGTCGTTCCACCACTTGACCTCCGTCAGTCTCTCAGCCAGGTTCCCCATAGCACTCCTTTTATTGTGGTTACATGAATATGCATAGGGTCATTAACATATAACATCTTACATAGGTAAACATGTGAACAAAGAATACTGTGTGTGTGTGTGTGTGGGGGGGGTGGGGGGGGGGGGGTGGGGGGGTCAGAGTGTGACCCCATAAATGACTTCCCTAAACCTACTGGTCTGGAAAGTCCAGCAGTTCATCTAAACAAAAGGCACTCAGACGAAAACAGATATAGCTACGTTTATCCTACCGTAAAACAATAAAACAAGGTACGACCTCTTCCCATGCTCCCAGGATGTAGGTGTGGATTCCAGAACAATCTGGAATGCACACCAAGCCTTTGCAGCCTGCTAAAGATCACACATCCTATCACTACACAATTGATTATACATCTCTAAGCATATATGGTTAAATATTTCCTAATACAAATGACAATAATAAAATCTAAACCCATCATCACCACCCTGTATTGTCATTTTTTAAGGCTATACGGCGTATATATATCTTCAGCTCTACACCACTTGTCAACATTTTCAGTGCAGGCTTCATTTCATACAAACATATTAGCCTTAACATCCACGTCACTCTGCTGCAACAGTATGTAATTGGTAAAGGTGTTAGCAATCATTTTATTCACCATTGATCTTACACATGGCAAAATGCAACCTGTAAACAAGCAAAGCAACGCCAATAATGTAAGAATGGGAGTCAAAAACTTTAAGAACATATTCCACCATGGTCCAGATGTCAACCAGGCTATCCAACCTCGTGACGCGTCTCCTCCTGATGTGTGGTCCGCCACATATTTCTGCAGAGCAGTTAAGTTCTGCAGTGCCTCATAGATGTCTCCTCCAGTCGTATATCCATCTGGGATAAACGTACAACACGTCTCTCCAATCAGCTTACACACTCCTCCTTGTGATGCTGTTATCAAGTCCAGGGTCAGCCTGTTCTGCAGTACCATCGTTCTGATGGCCTTTTGCTCCTCCGCTAAGACTGTTCCCAGTGTCTTAGTGAGATTAATGTGTCGCAGTAAGGCATACCGGTTGATCTCCACATGATCCCGCACCTCTGCAACTCCTATGTTTGGGATCAGACTTTGGAAGAATTTAGCTCCTCCACTCCAAATGCGGAATTCTCGCGGCACTCCAGTGTCTACTGTCACTCCAAAAAAGTTCGGTGAGGCTATATCCACCTCACGCTTCCGTCGGTTGCTAGGGTGATGTTCAACTCTGTCCATGAAGAAGACATGATCCGATAACTTCACTAAAGCACACAATCCTCCCCATCCCTCAGGGAGTGATAGATAGGCTTTATGTCCACACAGGAAATACCAATCAGCCAAAACTCTTGTTCCTTTACTGCTCGGCACCGTCCTTGCACAGCCTGTCCACTTCTGACTTTTTGCTTTTACTGGTATTCTGTAAGCCAGGTTGAACTTGCATTCAGTCCTCCTTAATGTCAAGTTCTCAGCACACTTTGCACTGGTCAAGCATTTCATACACCTGCTCTCATTCTCTGGAGGGCAGTAGGTGTATATGTATCCACATAAGCGAAGCGGCAGCTCCCCCACTGACAGTGATCCATTGTTCATCACACACAACGGCAATTGAGCTGTGTTCAGCTTGTTCAGCAATATTATGTCTGGCAGTGGGTCTGACACTTGAGGCCAGGCCAATAAGTCAGTTTGCCCAGAACAATTCACGTTTAGAAGTGGCGACTTACTCCAGGTGATGTTCAGAGGTGTGCTATAATTGGCCTTGGACCAGAGGACTCTGTTGCCAGGATGAGTTGCTAAGCCCAACAGACACCAACTCCTGTCCTCTGGTATGCTGTACGGCCACAGTCCAGATGTATATGCCGATAACGGCATATGAGCACACACATAGCAGTCTGTCCTATTGTTCAAGTGAGCAGTTGTATTCATAAACTGCCACCAAAAGTTTGTAGAATAGCCATGAGGGTATTGGGTGTGGTTTCCTTGGACATACAGGGTCTCCACAGCTGACCATGAAGACATCAAAGCCATTACACTCAGCAGGGTAGACAACACTTTACCAGCCATTCTGATGAGTACCTGTGGCTCAGTTGGTTTCTTCACCGGATTGAGACGAAGGGCCCTGGAGGCTTTCCCCCCCCTTTGTACCCGGTCTTCCTGCCACTTACTCCGAGCTGGCCTGGATGTGTGTCACCTTTTTGCAGTGGCTTTGGTGTATCCAGGTGGGTCATTCTGCGATTTTCACAGCTGTTGGTGTTGTCAGCAGAGCCTGGTATGGTCCGTCCCACCGTGGCTTCGACCAGCACTTCCTCTTTATGACCTTTATCAGCACCCAGTCCCCTGGCTTCAGACGTTCTTCCTGTACAGAAACAGAATCATCTGGCAGATTATTTGCACTCATGACTTCTTTGCTTTTAAGCATTTTAAGCATCCAGTCTGCTAGTGTGTTTTCTTCTGCTGCTTTATCATTATCATTACAGAACACTGGAACTCTAAATGGCCTGCCATATATTATTTCAAAAGGCGTAAGGCCATTATCAGTTGGCGTGATCCTCATATACATTTTCACTAGCTCAATGCAGTCTACCCATGTTCTGCCTGTTTCCTCCATTGTTTTCCTGAGTCTCAGCTTTACTGTGCCATTAGTCCTTTCAACCAGCCCTGCACTTTGTGGGTGGTATGAGCAGTGGTTTTTCAGCGTTATCCCCAGATGTTGTGACATTTTCTCAATTACTTCATTCACAAAATGAGGACCATTGTCACTGTAAATAGTTTGGGGGATCCCATGCTCTGGGATCACATTTTTGCATATCGCTTTAGCCACTGAAATAGCATCTGCTTTCTTAGTGGGGACAATTTGAGAACGGGCACACAATTACCAGGCAGTACCTGTAGGTGTTACAGTTAGACAACTCAATGAAATCCATATGGATTACTTCAAATGGGTAGCTGGGTCTGGGAAACCTTCCTCTTTTAGGTCTGAGGTTCCCCTGAGCATTATGTTTACAACATATCAAACATGCTTTACAAAAATGTTTTGAATAAGCATTGAATCCCAGTGTGAAAAACTGCCGTTCGACAGCTGCTAACATCCCGGCTGTTGAGACGTGGCAAAGCCCATGGCTCAAAATTGCAGCAGTCCTATATAAGTTTTTAGGCAATATAGGTTTATCACAAAGATAGTAGACATCACCTCGCAGGCTTGCTCCTTTAGTGAGCCACAGCTGCTTCTCAGCTGGAGGTGAGTGTGACTGCATGTCTGCTAGCACATCATGTGTGATGGGCATAGTTTGCTCCTGAGACACCAGAATATGAACCCCATGTGTTCCAAGGGCCGCTTCCTTTGCAATTTTATCTGCAAAGGCGTTGCCTAGTACAATGGGGTCAGTGCCACGTGTGTGTGCTGCACATTTACAAACCGCAACTTTACTAGGCAGTAAGACTGCTTTCAACAGGGCCTGCAAAAGTGTCGCATGCTCCACAGGTTTCCCTGTTGATGTTGTCATGCCTCGTCTTGACCACTGAGTGGCAAAGAAATGAAGTGTAGCATATGCATACTGACTGTCTGTATATATAGTCACTACCTGCCCCTCAGCTGCTTTGCAGGCTTCCGTCAGAGCCACTATCTCAGCTGCTTGGGCAGACATGGAATGTGATAACTGCCCAGCACGGATGACCTGCACATCATCCACAACAGCAAAGCCCGTTTTAGTCTTTCCCTCTGCTGTTTTAAAACTGGAACCATCAACAAACCAAACCTTGCCCTCAGTGAGTGGTATGTCCGTTAAATCACTTCTAGGTTTACACTGTGTTTCTACATGCTCACTACACACATGTGGTGTACCCTCCTCTTCTGTGGGCAACAGTGTAGAGGGATTCAAAGTTGTACACCGCTTAATAGTTATGTGTGGCTGGGAGAGCAACAGTGACATTAAAGATAAGTGTCTTGCAGGTGACAAGAATGTCATTTTAGTCTGCAGCAATAAAACATCCACCTCATGTGGAACTAGCAGGGTCAAAGGGTGAAACAAAACAATTTCACCAGAACACTTTACGGCTTCAGCGGCTGCACACACAGATCGCACACAGTGAGGTAAGGCACAAGCCACTGGATCCAGCCTCTTAGAATAATAAGCTACTGGCTTCATTCCACCTCCACATTCTTGTGCTAACATGGATGTCATAAAATGCCCTTTACAGTCAACAGTTTGAACAAAAGGCTTGTTATAATCTGGAAGTCCTAGAACCGATGCTCCTGTCAGCATCTGTTTCAGCATGCACAGAGCTTGCTCCCCCTCAGGGGTCCAACTTAAACTTTCTGACATAGCTAAAGGTTTACTGTACATCATATCTAATAATGGCTGCGCAATTTCAGAGTAATGGGGCATCCACGATCGACAGAAATTTAGCAACCCTAGGAATTGCATCATGTGTTTCTTTGTCACTGGCCTAGGTGCTGCCAAGATAGCTGTTTTCCTCTCTGGGTGTATGCTTTTCCCTGCTGCACTAAGCAGATGTCCTAAAAATTTCACTTCTGTCTTCACCCACTGTAGCTTTGAAAGTGAGGCCTTGTTACCTGTCTCGGCTAAGTGAGTCAGCAATGCCAATGATATGTCTTTACAGTTCTTCTCTGAATTGGATGCAATTAAAATGTCATCGACATATACCAACATCTGTGAATGTGATGGAATCACAAAATCAGACAGACAATTTGTAATATTCTGTGTGAAAATTGTAGGACTGTCACAAAAACCTTGCGGCAATCTGGTGTATGTGTATTTTTTGCCTTGATACGTGAAACCAAACCAGCCTTGTGAATTCTCATGTACTGGTATGGAAAAGAAAGCATTACTTAAATCTACCACAGTGAAGTGTGTCTTGTCTGGCTTAAGCTGATTTAACAAGGTGTGGGGGTCGGGGACGCATGGAGCTATACTCTCCACTGCCTGATTTACAGCTCTTAAATCTTGAATCATGTGCCACGACTGTGAATCAGCCTTTCTAACTGGGAAGATGGGTGTGTTACACACTGCTTGTGGAGCTTCAACTAGTATCCCTGCTTTAATCATATCCTCTATTACTGGTTTAATGCCTTCCACTGCATCAGGCTTCAAGGGATATTGTTTCACTCTTGGCCTAAAAGACGTTTTGGGCTTTATTACTACTGGACTCGCTGTTGTTATTAGCCCCACATCAGTCTTCCCAGTAGACCAGAGCTTCTCTGGGACCTGTTTAAGCTCCGGGTGATCTTTGACATCTACAACATATCATTCTGCTGTGTCATTCTCACTCCCCTTTAAATGTGTTTGTGGTGTAGCATGTGTCACCCATCCCAGCTTTTTACGAAAGATGCTGTGCTGCATGTCTGTCTCCCAACCCCCTCCAGCTTGCTGCCACATTCCAACACTCTCCCCCTGTCTCACCAAAGATGTTAAGTCTGTCCACTCAGTTGTGCCACTCTTTGTCAGTGAAATATGTGGTGTTTGCCCTGTAAAAAGTTGTTGTGCAGCTTCAGAAAGGATCACACTACATCCAGCCATGGTTTCACCATCAGTATATATTGCCTTTATGGTGATTCTCTGTGGCCCTAATTTCAGCACTTTATCTGTGTAGGCCTCATCAGGCCCAGGCATGGTCTTAAATCTCAGTGTGACATGCAAGTCTTCTGGTGGCTGTATGTCATGGTTAGTTGTCAACATTTCCTCAGCTGCAGCTAACAGTTTACAGTTTATTTGATCAGGTCTGGAGGCCGACAGGTCAAGTGTCCAGTAACAATGCAAATCCCCACTGTCCTGATGAACCATTGTCTCAGCAGTTTCACCTTTTCCTGCAGCTATCATCCCAATGGATGTTGGAATTATTGAAATTCCAAGTTTCATCATCATATCTCTTCCCAAGAGGTTCACAGGACAAGTTGGGCACATTACAACTGAACCCTGAGCTGCCTCTCCTGTGGTAGAATCTCTAATCCACACTAGTTTAGAGATTCTATGCTGATTTAACTGACCATTTGCAGACTTCACATAAATTGTGCCATTTGAAGGATCAACTCCTGACACATGATCTTTTAAAACAGTCTTATCTGCACCTGAATCACACAGAAATTGAACAGTTTTGCCTTGCACAGTTAACATGCGAACTGGTTTTACTTCTTTTCCTGACAGATTTAACAATACTTCAGTCAAATCTAGAGTCTGAAACACAGGCTGTTGTAGATTCTGGCAAGCTAAGGGATCGTTTGTACATGTATGTGTGTTAGCAGTGTCAACAGGTGCTAGTCATTTATTATATGATGGATTTTGTGAATACGGCTGTCTATACTCCTCAGGTTTGTTCTCGGGGCATTCTCTGGCAAAGTGGCCCCTCTCCCCGCATTGATAACACCTCTCATCTCTTCTACGGTTATCCTGGGGTCGCCATGGGCCTCTACCTCTCCTACTCCTGCCTCTGTTTTGCCCTCTTCCAGCCTGTCCCTGAAACAAAATTTCACCTGCTAAAAAAGCAGCGGCCTCAGAGCTTTGTGACTTCTTTTTTTTATTTTTAATGACTTCCTGTGCATGGCGGGCCCAGTTCATGCATTCAACGGACCCGTCAGTGTTATGACTAACATTTTGTTTTCTGATGAAATCAGCAATGGGTGAATGAAAGCCATTCATCAAAGCATGTTTTAACTGTTGCTGATATGGGCTGGCCTTCTCTGCACTCTCTTCAAGGCCGCTATGTTCTTTGAAAACTTCCTCTAATCTCGCCCTGAACTCATGAACATCCTCTCCTGCTTTCTGAATGCATTGGGCGATTTTGTTGTAATCTACAGAAGCTTTAAAGGTATTTCTAAGACGCTCATAAACCCCATCAACTTGGCCTCTTAAATTTGCATGGCCATAGGGTAGGACGGTATTACCATCCCTCCCTGTGTAGGTGCCTCGCACCCGAGCCCAGTTATATGTGAGACACTTTCTAAAATAGAGGGGGAGGAGGTGGAGGTGGTCAACAAGTACAAGTACCTCGGGCTGTGGGTGGACAATAAACTGGACAATAAACTGGACTGGTCATGCAACACAGAGCACCTGTACAAAAAAGCCCAAAGCCGACTGTACTTCCTCAGGAGGCTGAGGTCTTTTAACATCTGCAGGAAGCTCCTGAGGATGTTTTACCAGTCGGTGGTTGCTGGAGTACTTTTCTATGCTGTGGTGTGCTGGGGGAGCAGCACAGCAAAGAAGGACTCATCCAGGCTGGAAAAACTGATCAGGAAGGCTGGCTCTGTGGTTGGCATGAAGCTGGACACTCTGGTGACAGTGGCAGAGAAAAGGACACTAAAGAAACTGCTGGATATTATGGACAATGCTGGGCATCCTCTGCACACGGCCATAAACAACCAGAAGAGTCTGTTCAGTGACAGGTTGCTTCTCCCAAAGACAAGAACCAACAGACTTAAAAACTCCTTTGTCCCACACGCCATCAGACTGTTTAACTCCTCTCTGGAGGGGAGAGGGAGGGGAAACAGGAGGACAAAGGAGGGGGGAACAACTAAGCTGTAGTGTCTCTCCACTTCACTGTGTAATACCTTTGTGCAATACTTTTTGTTAACAATCATACTTGAAATGTGCAATTCACTTGTATTTTTATTTTTATTTTTATTCCTATTTATTCTATTTATCCCCTTTGTATATTTTATCTATATATGTCTTTGTATTTATATATGTGTGTGTGTGTGTGTGTGTGTGTGTGTGTGTATGTATATATATATGTATATATATATATATATATATATATATATATATATATAAAATATTCTTGACTCTGTAACTTCTGTCGGTGCTGTGCTTTTTGGAAAACAAATTTCCCAGAGGAACCTACCCGAGGGATTAATAAAGTTCTATAAAAGTGGCTTCTGTTTCCTGACCATTTAAGCGGTACGAGGAGCAGAGTTGCTTGTGTCGGGCGATAAATTCATTAACATTAGTCAACGGGTTTCCTAAATCTTTACATGCCTCTGAACATTCAGATTCAGTCCATGGCCTGTAAACACAAATAACACGGCTTTGGTCATTTTCAACACCAAAATGAGGATTCGCAACCTCTACCATGGGAAAGGTATCATGGATAGGGTAGACAGGCATACCAGCTGCACTCGCCTCATCCCTCTTAGTTTTGGATCTAGTTCCATAAGGGCTTAAATATTTTGCTGCGGCATCCCCAAACTCCTGCCGTACTCTATCCTCCTCCTCTCTCTCTCTCTTCTCCTGCTCCTGCTTTTCTTCCTCCTCTCTGGCCTCTCTCTCCCTCTCTAATGCTGCTCTACGCTGTTGGTCCCTTAACGTCAGTACCACTGAAGTAGACCGCACCGTCTCATCTTCAGGTTTCACAGCTAATGCCTGCAAAGCTGCTCTCTTCACGTTCGCTGCCTCCTGTCTTTTCTGCGCCTGCTCTAACCACAGTTTAGCGGACGCCAGTTGTAACTCTCTCTCCTGTTTCAATTTCCCTTTTGCACAAGCTGCCTTTACTGTCAACTGGTCTACTAACATTTGACATTGTCCTACAACCAATTTACCTTCAAAATCATATTTTTTGCGCCAATGTCCTAAATACTTTGCGCTGCCGGGAGCGAATTTCATCATAAACTTCTCGTCACGCTCTGACACACTCTTGGTTGCTTGGGAACCCATAATAACAACAGCTGGTGGCGTCACAGACCACGTGTTCTGCTCCGCACGCACTCACACAAACACACTCACACAACAACAACAACGACAACACAAAATAGGCCTACTCCGGACTTGCACCGGACTGCTCGGGACACCAACCCAATCTTTCGGGACCCTAACCCAGTTCTGGGACCCTCACCCAATTCTGGGACCCTCACCCAGTTCTGGGACTCTCACCCAGTTCTGGGACCCTCACCCAGTTCTGGGACTCTCACCCAGTTCTGGGACCCTAACCCAGTCGCGCGACAAAGCCCAATAAAGGGACGCTCGGGACACAAACCCAGGGCGATTTCTCGGGACAAAAACCCAATTCCGCGGTTATAAAATCACTCTCCAACTTACTTGATGTTGCTCATTGCGTGTAGCATCAGTCCCGAATCCCATCAATCGTCATCCATCGAGGAGAAAAAAACAGACGGCTAATCCACCGGCCCGATGACGAATTCTCACGCCCCGGGACTTTGCTGCAGGACCTCTATAAGTCCTGGCTGACGTCAGTCTGTCGGCGTGTCTCTTTTCCCTTCGGTGAATGTCGACTCCAGGGATCCGGCTCTCGAAGGACCAATTAATGATAGGTTTGTAGCATGAACCTATTCGCTGGAACGTTAAGGACAATTTGCTACACAGCAAAAAGCAAGACACAAGGCACCAAAGTTCTTTGTGTTACTCATCCATGAGGGAGACCTGCCTGGAGCCAAGTGTCGTTCCACCACTTGACCTCCGTCAGACTCTCAGCCAGGTTCCCCATAGCACTCCTTTTATTGTGGTTACATGAATATGCATAGGGTCATTAACATATAACATCTTACATAAGTAAACATGTGAACAAAGAATACTGTGTGTGTGTGTGTGTGTGTGTGTGTGGGGGGGGGGGGGGGGGGGGGGGGTCAGAGTGTGACCCCATAAATGACTTCCCTAAACCTACTGGTCTGGAAAGTCCAGCAGTTCATCTAAACAAAAGGCACTCAGACGAAAACAGACATAGCTACGTTTATCCTACCGTAAAACAATAAAACAAGGTACGACCTCTTCCCATGCTCCCAGGATGTAGGTGTGGATTCCAGAACAATCTGGAATGCACACCAAGCCTTTGCAGCCTGCTAAAGATCCCACATCCTATCACTACACAATTGATTATACATCTCTAAGCATATATGGTTAAATATTTCCTAATACAAATGACAATAATAAAATCTAAACCCATCACTTTTCATGGCTGAAAGCTCTCCTGTAGAGGCTAAGCCGAGGCTTGAAGCCACTGGGGTGTTCGTTGGCGGGGGTGACGCGATGTCACTGGTATGCATGAACTTATTAAACTTGATACAGTCCAATAACTCCAGCCTTACTCATCTTGTCCTTCAGATTCTTTATTTCCAGGATTGAACATAGCAGCACAGCGGTCACAAACTGTTTGCTTCCTCCCGATCAAAAACACACCTGCCGCTAATTACGCGTGTCTACCTTAAATATCTTCACAAACTCAAAATGTGACCCCTAGCACCAAACGCTTGCTGCAGTTCTTGGTGTCAGAGGTGACACACAAGGTATCGGGTTTTCGCTGCAATTACTTTTTCATATAGGACCAAGTATGTTTGGATAGCTTTTTCCCCTTGAAAACTGCCGTTTAATATTAGACATTCTTGTCTAATATTAAAAATGGATTGATCTGAAACGTGTAAGTGTGACAAATATGGAATAAGATACGAAATCAGAAAGGAGGCAAATAGTTTTTCACAGCGCTATAGTCTGTAAATGATCTTTTGGCTATAGTAGATCTTTGACTTGTTCCTTTTTTAATTGTTTGTTTAAAATAGTTTTCTCTAGGTTAAGGCGTACGGTCCAGGCCTTCAGAGCAGTGGTCTGGCCGTTGGAAAACCCACTGAATTCACAGTTGATGCCAAGCAAGGAGGAAAAGCTCCTCTGAAAATTATAGCCCAGGTATATCTGGCTTTGTATATGATCACAAATATGTTAAATATATTGTATGTACCGTATTTTTCGGATTATGAGTCGCACTTAAAATCCTTTAATTATCTCAAAAATCGACAGTGCGCCTTATGTATGAATTCTGGTTGTGCTTACTGACCATGAACCGATTTTATGTAATACACGGCGCTCAAAAATCTGTCAAAAAATGTTTTAGTACGACTTTGGTAAGCCACCAAGTCGCACCGCTTGATGGATTGTCGGAGCATTACGGCTACGTAGTCAGGAGCCTCGCGGATACGTACTGTGCTTCAACATAATATTACTGTATTGTGTGTGGATAATGACCCCAAAATGCCACCTGTTAAGAGACATGCTGACGAAGCGGATTTCAAAGTCAAGGCTGTCGGTCACGCAGTAGAACATGAGAATAGAGCAGCTGCGAGAGATTTCAACATCAATGAATCAATGGTACGGAAGTGGAGGAAGCAAGAAGAAAGAGTTGAGTAAAGTTTGACTTATCTTATCTGGCTGTTTTGTTTCGCTTAATGCGTTTTATAGTCCAGTGCGCCTGGTGTATGAAACCAGACCTGTTCATCAACAGTGCGCCTTATGGTCCGAAAAATACGGTGTGTTAAATCTGATTGAACTATAATCCCTCGTCTTCTGCACAGGATGGTGAAGTCAATTCTGTGGATGTCCAGGTTAAGGATAATAGCAACAGCACATACACCTGCACCCACACCCCACGTAAGCCTGTGAAGCACATTGTGATGGTCTCCAGGGGAGACGTTAACATCCCTGAGAGTCCATTCAGGGTGAGTATGCACTCACACACTCTCTCACTTTCACTCTGGCATGCAAGGTTTGCCTTTTCTTCTCACTGAAAAGTCTCTTGAGTTTTGGTGTTTGTGCCCACAGATGAATATCGGAGCAGGCTGTCATCCAAACAAGGTGAAGGTCTCTGACCCTGCAGTGGCAAAGACGGGCCTCAAAGCCTTCCAGCCAACATACTTCACTGAAGGTGGGCTCTGCTGCAGATCTTCCACTGGACATAGGAGAGCTTGACCTCAGCCAGCTGACAGCCCCTCTTACAACACCCTCAGGCCCAAAGGAGCCCTGCCTGCTGAAGATGCTGCGTAACGCTCACATTGGTGAGCGTCCGTCTGATAAGTGAGAAGCTTGCTAAACAGTGAGACTCATCAGAATCCAAATACTTTATTAACCCCTAAGTAAAAGACAGAGGGGGAAAGTAATAAAAGTTCAAGCGTGGAGAAAGAAGCAGGAGCAACTGAAACGGGCTGCATGCACACACAAGAATAAGCGTTGTTAACATCTGTTTTGTCTGTCTTAGGAATCTTGTTTGTCCCCAGAGAGATTGGTGAGAACCTTGTTAACATCAAGAAGAACGGCCGTCATGTTCCCAGCAGCCCAATTGCTGTTATGATCAAGCAGTCAGGGATTGGTGATGTGAGCCGTGTGAGTGGACCGTGGCTGACCGAGGCCAGGACTTTTCAGCCTTGAGAGTTCATCATTGATGCAGGTATATGCTCAGTGAAAGCTTAGATACTGTGATATTTTTCTTTTTAAACATTCAAATAGAATATTTGTCAGTCTCATCTTCTTATATTAGGCTTCATCTGCTTGAGCCTTTCCACTGAAGGACCCAGTTAAGTGGGCATTAACACTGAGGACCAGGAGGATGGCTGGTGACACAATGTGTTGCTTTTTGAGGTCTTTTAGCCTGTTTCACTTTGTCAGACAGGTTCTATTTCACTGATTTCTTGATTCACAAGTCTGCAATTAATCAGGCCTGAGTGTGTTTAGTAACACTGAACTGAGGTTTCCAAAATTGGTTAATCACAGTTAACTCGTGATTTAACAAGAGGGGCAATTTGTTTTTACACAGGACCAGGGAGGTTTGGATCATCTTTCTCCCTAATCTATGAAATCATCATTTAAAAACTGCATTTTGTATTAACTTGTCTTGTCTGTGTCTAATATTAAAATGAGTTTGATGATCTGAAACATGTAAGTGTGATAAATATGCAAACCACTAGGAAATCGGGAAGGGGGCAAACACCTTTTCACATCACTGTAGACGTGATTACAGAATACCTTTTAGTGATTACAGAATACCTTTTACATCCTGGATTACAATAGGATATCCATCAACGGCAGATACTGGTCTCCATGACACACAGATACTGGAGTGGTCTGACCTGACCACACTCGCACTGCTTACCCACAAAGTGTCTAGAGAGACAGAAAAAAGCCAGAAAACAAACAAAAAACACAAAGCCAAAGAATGTCATCTGCACACTAGCATGGACAATAAACGCAGACACAGTGCACCCAGTAATTTTTGAACTTCCAACCAAGTATCAAGAGCAGTACTGTCATTGTACCGGTACTGGCTGCTGTCTCATTGTTCAGAGAGCCCATCATTATGCAGAGAAAGGAATCTGTGTCTCTGGACCAAAATGACTGTACGTGTAGTGCTGTAGAAACAATACTGCCCAAAAACCTTGATGTTTCTATATGTGGAAACCTTCAAGTATGCATGTCCTCCTGTAAGGGTAAAGTAATGGGACATTTGCACTTTTTGCATGTAAGCCTGTTGGTCTTAACTGGAAGTTGCACTTGAGCTGTCTTGGCATCTTCCCTTGTTTGACTCACCAGTTTTGCCCTGAGCTGAATCGCTGCCTCCTTCTCTGTTGTGGTACTCAGCGGTGACTAACATGTTGTAACGTGTATCTGGCTGCAATGACTCCAGCATCACCTGCTTCTCTCCACCAGGGACCAGCACCTGCAGACAACAAACAACACTATCATCCCAACACAGTCAGAACTCATTTAAAGTTTTGGGACTTATGGAATTTCTGGAATTCTGACACATGACAGCCGGCTGAAGGCCAGAAGAGGTGAAGATGGAATGACTACGACCCACTCACAGTGTGATCCTGGCTATCAGCTCCAGTTAAAGCCATGTAGGACATGTGATACTGGAGGACATGAGCATTGGGAGGTACCCAGCTGATCACCATGCTGACGGCAGTCTCATCAGAAACCGTGAGGCTGGTTGGGCCTCCACCAGACACTGCAGCAACATCATAGAAGAGATAAAGTACCACAGCTAATGACACTTAACCCTCACTTTGTTCCTTTAAAGGAGGAAATTATTTTGGCAGCAGAGCAAAGTGTTTTTTTAGAAAATAAATGTAAAGTATAACAGAGAATTTGATACTTTGATTTGATACTTTAACCTCACTACATTTATTTCATAGCTCAGAGTTCTAGTTATTCAAAGATGAGAATTTAGATGTGAAATTTAACCTTTAAGTGACTAGTACTTTGACAACTGCCATCAATTACACAATGAAGTTCATTTACGTACAGGTTATTGTATTAGTAATGCTATATTGTACATAGAGACAGAATATGACATGAAGGGCTACTGACCACAGAAAAGTAAAAGCTAACTGGGCCTAAAGACTAACGGGAGACAAACAAGCTTTCTGTGATTCTATTTGTGTTTTTGTGGTAATCTTGGATATCTTAGGTTGTCTCATTACTGTCATATATGTCCTATCATTAAAACACTGGCTTCTAACAACTAACAGTGTCTCAAAAATAATTTCATAAATAAACAAATAATATGGATGCATGACTCAAATGCATGACTTTTAACTTGTGTATTTTTTAGGCTGAACACTGCTGCTAATGTGACTTAGCACATTAGCATTGACTGTCTGAGAAATTACTTACCCTAAGGTCAGAAGGAGGAGGCACCTTCACTAGAAGAAAAGAATAATGTGTACGGGAATTTTTTAAAAATGACAAAGCTACATTTTGACATCTTTCATTATTAATAACATTTACAGTACTGTGCAAAAGTCGTGAGCCACACGCTGAACTATTTCTTTGGACATTATCTGGTTTTTCCACTCCTTTTTAGTCCAGCTCTTGTACCTGACCATTTTCTGAGTAATGTTTTTGTTTGTTTGTTTTTTGTTTGTGTAAACACTTTGCACTGACCATTATTGGAGAACTAAAAAGCACCTAAGTCGAGGAATGTGTGTGCACATAACAGAAAACTTGGGAAAGAACCAACTTTAAATCTTTAAGCACTTTGTTACTAGCAGCCTGTCACAAAAACACATTTTGTATAGTGTTTTTTTTTTTTTTATCTTGTGAATAAAATGTATACAAATGTGTGTGATTAATCACAATGTGTTAGTGTGTAATCACCCTGAGACATGCATGCCTGTCTGCTAGCATCAGATCTAAAGCCATTTCTGATTTGGAGATGCAGCCTGCAGATTCTGTCCAGATTATCCCAGCTCTCGTCACTAAACATCCAGTCTTCACTTATCAAATGTGTAAAATTCAAGGCTGGTCCTTAAAAGCTCCCAACAACGCAAAAACTTCATAGCCACACAAGTCCCAGCGTTTCCCACCGCAGCAGCTGTGAAAAGAAAGTGGAGAAAGGATGAATGAGTCTGTGCTTATCGCTCTCCGCTCTCCCCCAAGCTGGCGTTGTTCTTGGTAGCCATGACAACGGAGATAGTCCCAGCTTTATAAATAAAGGCCCCAACACCCCAAAAAACAAAAAAAACATCGAGATTCCCTGCGCAGACCAGGAATCCCCCTAGCAGACTGAAGCTACAGAGAGAATTTGGAGTGAGTGAGTGTGTGAGTGATTGAGTAAGAACCGAACTGGCGCCTGTCTGTGCTTCAACCTGCCAGGGGCCGGCAAGTGCTCTGCGCCACCTGCCGGGCTGTCGAATTAGTGCAAATTTGATATATTTGACTTCTCTGTTTTTTTCTCTCTGAATTACTTTTGAAAAGGAAAAATAATCATTTTAATGTGAGGCAAAACATGTATGGTGCTCGGTAAAGATGACACGCCGACCCACTTCTTCTTTTTTTTTTTTTTTGTTTGAGAAAGTTTGTTTTCATATTAAACCAGTGTCAGTGACGTCATTCTACGCGACTACCACAGGTAAAGAAAAGCCTGAATCTGTAGATCTTTTTCTTTTATTTTTGTTGTCTAAAACACAAGAGATAAAAAAAAAAAAAACACAGGGAAACATAGGAAATAATGTTTTGTGAGGCAATGACTTGTTGGCACAAGAAGAGTGGTCCTTGGTAGCCATGACAACAAGGAGGTCTGTTTGTTGCTGGCAGGTAAAAGAAAAAAAAGAAAGAAAAGAAAAAAGTCAGGGGAAGCCCAGGCTGAACAAGGTTCATCCCTTAGAATTTTCACTCCAAGATCACCTGCCTGGACCTCCCCCTAGCAGGTGAACATACAGAGCCAGGTGAACCGAGGGCTCGAACCCGGGCCTGTATGTTACTAACCTGCTAGCCCGCCACATGTCACCACATGACGGGCTATGAGAATGGGGAAAATTCTTCTATTTAAAGAACACTACGTGCACATCGCGTGACCAGCCTTTTCCATTAGTTGGAGACCACACATTTTTGCACTCAAATACTCACCAAATTTTACACACTCACACCTGGTTTTTTTGTCTGCACACCACTTATTTCTCAACAACCACTCCTTTTTCATCTCTCTTATCTTGCCTTTATTACATATTTATTACATCCTCTTAGCTAGCATCAATGACTGGACAAAAGAGCAACACAGTGCTTTTCTCATCATTTCTTTAGTCACGCTCAAGTCATTCGCCTCTACGGATTAGCTAAACCAACTTTACAAAACAAGTTTCCCCGAAGAGCCCACTTCTCATCTTAGCTGCCTAGATTTCAGGACCTAGCTAAGGACAGTGGCCACAAACACATTTAACTTACCGAAAAATAGCTGCGGGGCCTCAGTCTGTCTGTGGGGCATAGCTGGACTGGCCATCGGGCATACTGGGTATTTGCCGGGTGGGCCGATGGTAATTTTTCCTTTTAAATGGGCCGATGTTTTGTTGTTGTTGTCTTTTTTTCTTAACCGTGTAAACAGTGAAAGGTGGCGGATTGGACAGATGCTGGCAAACGTGTAAAAATAACTCAATTGTTTGGTAGTGGCTGTGGTGGAGCTTTCACAGCTTCAGTAAAATTAGCAAGTGGTGGAAGCCAGCAGGTGGATGGGGGAAAGGGGAGGCGGAGGTGGAGAGACCCAAGGCGGCCGCGGGTCCGACTGTCAGGTGAAATGAGCTTCAGGTAAGAAGTTATGACCTGCAGTCTATCTGGGTCAAACCAAGTTTAGGTGTAGTTTATTTTCGTTGTGCTAACTTTTTACAGTCAGTTACAATAACTCGTACTGTGTACTAGCTAGCATGATGGAGTTTCTATACAGTTGGGTGGGTGCTATATGTTACTGGTGAACTTTATTTTATTCATATGGTTAGTTAGTAGAGTTGCCTACCATCCTGTAAAAAACGGAATCCTCTGGTATTCAGAGTTAATATTACATGTTTCGTATTGAGCTGAAAATACACGGATTTGTCCCATACTTCAGCTACAATTAAAAAAAGACAAAAAGCTGGAGTTATTCTGTGTCTTTACGCTGTCAGCTGCCTCTTCTGCTCTCATTCTCCCCCCTCCCTCTCCTGCTGCTACTTCAATCATGAAACTGATCAATGATCAGCTGATCAGCGTTTCTGCCGCAAGTCCCGTCTTTCTTGCTTGTTTATCTCCCGCTTTGCGCCAGAAAGAGGAAACTAGCGGAGGTCGTGTTAAACAGCAGAAGCGCCTTTAAACTTGATAAGCTGTTGTTAGAATTGATTTAATATTACTTTCTAGTATCAGCTGGTGTTTGTTGGAGCCATAAAAGCTGCTGGTTATCTGGTGAGAGGGAAACATAAAAAGGCCAGGTAGAGCATTAACAGGGAAAGGGGGGCACAAAGAAATACTTTTCTTTCTTATTCTCATTTAAAATTTCTAGCTTTTAATAAATAATTATCCAAATCTTACAACCAAAGTTTTCATCTGATGTCAAATGTATAGAAATCCATTATTGTACATAGTAAGTTTTTTTTTTTTTTCAGGGTCCCAACATAATTTCTTCAGAAGAAAGTACTGTACATGATGCCAGTATTTTCCCACATTTTCTAGATACTGTACTAGTACTTTGTGTAAAATGCCATCAAAAAGTCAGTTAAGTTTTATTCTTTCTCACCTGTCTTTCTGTCTCCTTTCACTTTTAAAAGGTTGCTATCCATTCATTCACTTCCGCTTATCCTTTCCAGGGTCGCGGGGGGCGCTGGAGCCTATCCCAGCTATCATAGGGCGAGAGGCAGGGTACACCCTGGACAGGTCGCCAGTCTGTCGCAGGGCCAACACACAGGAACAAACAACCATTCGCACTCACACCTAGTGACAATTTGGATTATGCAATTAACCTATCCCCACAAGCTGCATGTCTTTGGACGGTGGGAGGAAGCCGGAGTACCCGGAGAGAACCCACGCAAACACGGGGAGAACATGCAAACTCCACACAGAAAGACCCCGGCCTGATGTTGGAATTGAAGTCAGGAGCTTCTTGCTGTGCGGCAACAGTGCTAACCACCGTGCTGCCACGGTGGCAAAGGTTGCCATGTTAGAAAAAATATTTTGCCCTGCCATGCTGTTTATTGATGTGGTAAATAAATAGTTTATGAAAATATCACTAAATCTGTCATTTATTATTTTTAATATTCAGTAATGGTCATGTCTCACCTCTAGTCTTCTCTGTCTTAATTTCAGGTTTCCACCATATGTTGTAGATCGTTCAGGAAGTTAACTCAACCAGTCTTTGGGTTTCGGCTAAGTACTGTTTAGAATAGCAGAATAGGGAGGATGGTGTAGGTTTAAGTTTATTAGATTGATACATATGTACCAACAAGACAGTGTACATCACTGTCACAACGACGTTTGTTTTCATTCAAAGGCTTTATGGAACTTTGACAGGAGGGCCACGCCCGATTTCCTCTGTCATCCACGTCATACTTAGATCCTCCTCAATCTGTGTACATACGCCGCCTCTAAACCCCCGATAGTGCCAGTGTCAGTTAGTGAGTCAGTAAAATACTGACAGTAAAAAAGAGACAAAGTTTACATTGTAGATGAAAAATAATCATAGGAAAAAGGTTTTGTGTTGATCAGCCAAGAGCAACTACAATCTCTGCTTTTAAGAAAGGACAATTCACAAAAATAGAGAGAGAGAGAGTTGTGTGTGTTGGTTAAGCAGTGATAATAATAATGAACATGTTTTAGTTTGTCACTTTCAGGTGACAAGCAGACCTGAATCAATTTTCCACATGCAGCGGTCGGAAGAAAGTTATAGTTTAACATCATTAGAAACATTCAGGCCAAGTTTCTGGCTAACTTATTTACAGCACCATGTGTCTCTCAAACTCACAAGTGAGCTCTCACTCCTCCCTGAAGACAAGGAATGCAGCTCCAAAGAGCAATGACATGGCAGATAAAGAGACAGCAGCAAAGTCCTGGGCAAAGAGTCCCAGCAAGCAGCAGCAGTGTGGACAAACAGCATCAGAGAAGAAGAGCAAACCCATCATCCTGCCTGATTGGATGAATGGCACTGTGTTCCCAACAAGCTGCAAATTCACTGTGCATGTGACAAGAACGTTTGAGGAGAACTGAGGAGACTGTTGGAGTTTGACATTTGCCACCTTTGGAGAAAATGGCAAGAAGAGACAGTGAAACACAGGACAAAGCTGAAGGAGAACTGCCTGCTATTGGACTGTTGAAGTGGGAGAGGACAACAGAGTGAGAGGAGTGGTGAGAACACATAGGAATTTTGTTGTTTAATCTGGGAAATCAAAATTTGGGTTAGCAAACCTGGGAAAAGAAAACTGACTGCTTAAGTGGGAAAATTGTGAAGGAGTCTGAAACATTGCAAAAAGAAACATACAAAATCACACACACACAAGCAGAACATGCATTAACCCTACTAACACTTCCAAACACAAGAGAGCTCATGAAGATTAGACAACATCTTAAGCATGTGAGTCTGTTTACTATCTTGTCCAAGTCACTTAGTGTGATGCAAAGATCAATGGACTCATAGCACATTAGTTACAAAATGATTAAATAATAGCAGAGAAATGTGTAGGACAGGCAGCTTTAAGAACATGTTCTGCTGGATATGCAGCTCCACAGACATGCATTAAACCTGCCTAATAACACAAACACCCATGCAATGAAAATTAGCTTGTTATCTCTCATCAGTGTTAAAATAGGATAAATTTAACAGACACTTGTTATCAAATGCTGAATTTATCCAAAAATAAAAAAAATTGACTCTCTAGGTTGCAGGACAACAGTTTAACTTTTGTGGGAAAAAAGATTCTGGTTTGACCAACCAGTAATCAGACAATAAATTTAGTTGTTAATACAGTAAATTGGGAGATGTTTTCTGCTTGTTTGATGCAGCACAAGTAATTTACTGTATGAGGGAAATTCTATTTTTGTGATTACATTTTGAACATGCATTTCTGTTGTCCTGTCATCTTAGTGGGTTAATAGCTGATATGCAAATTAGTTGATCGTTCTTAGATTGAGGAAAGGTGACTGAATTCTTAGCACGAGTGAATGAGATGTGTTGGAGTTTGTTAGAGTGGAGACTCTAAAACACTGAGTTTCCTGTTTTGATGTGTGAGTGTATCCTGTACTTAGATACACAACTCTGAATACGTCAGAATAAACTTCTTTTGTGAAGTGCATGACAACATGTCACATGTTTTATGATGACAGGAAAAAAGGAAAACTGAATAAAATGGGTGCGTGTGGCCTAAATGAGTGAGAAGCACAGATCTGGGGATTAAACTCATAGCTAATAACATATTAGGCTTATGTTGTGTGTTGTGCAGCTGATGGTTGGTTCGGAGTGAATCTAGCTG
Organism: Neolamprologus brichardi; assembly: GCF_056152115.1. Taxonomy (NCBI): domain Eukaryota; kingdom Metazoa; phylum Chordata; class Actinopteri; order Cichliformes; family Cichlidae; genus Neolamprologus; species Neolamprologus brichardi. Next base: position 20,787,974 of record NC_142116.1, read on the forward strand.
ATGATTTTTCTTTTGTTGTGAAGTTGAGCCTGCCAATTAGTATGATAGTATGATAAACCATGCTAATGGTATGATTTACCCTCCTGAGATGAGGAGCTTGTGTCATGACGTAACAAGGCCTTTTTATTTTGATACTTTTACAGTGCACTGAAAGTTTTGTTCGATAATCTCTCTCAGCAGATCTGCACGATTAGAAGCGCTATATGATACGTCGTCAAGAAAATTGTTACAAGTGAGTTTCTCCACATTAAAATGGGCTCAGGAGAAAGCCACTTATTTAGGACGATTAGAAAATGAGAGTCCCTGCCTAAAAAGGATTCAGCGAGGTAATCCGATCTAAAATTCTTCTTTTTTCTTTTGAAATGACGTCATTTTGCTGAGGGTGGAAATCAAATGCGGCGATAGTTTCCACTATCAGCAAAGAAAGAATGGATGAATGAATGAATAAATGGAAATAAAAACAAACTGACTGACTGATAAAAGCTGACAAGACTTGACCACGACTCAAAGTTAACCTCCACCTAGACAGGCCAAAAGGGTGGATGAATTTATGTGTTTCTTTTTACAGGAGCAGAAAGATCCGAGGTTGCATACCGATTTAACTTTTAAATGCCACTTTCTGTGTTTGTGAATCTACCAGGGGTGTGTTATTCATGGGTTTGTGTTGTTCACAGAGATTACTGTGAGAAAGAGTGTATACACCTGCGCAGCGCTAACATTTATATTTCTTTTCTACAGCATTACAATTCTTCTTGTGATTTGATCATGTGATTTATACCAGAACAACTAGTTAATGTTTTTCTACTACAAGATTTCTGGGTTTATGTGTGAAGAAACTGTGTTTATAGGTTATGAGTGGTGATGCTGTTACACTGTGTTTTGGGGAAAATGTGAAGGTTATTTTGATTTCACTTCCAGATCTTGTTTTTCAGGCCATGATGGTGTGTATGCAGGCTCCTGGCGGAGCCAGTTTTTAAGCAAACTTAATATGCAAACACACTAACATCTTTTATTGCAGGATTATAGGTCCGAAGTGGTGCTGCTCCAGAGGGGGAGATACCCTGATGTTGCCTGGGACATGATCTAGCTAACCTTTTTCTTTAAGACAGGAATCTGGTTTTGATGAGTTGACTCATGGGAGTGTCCATGCGTCAAGAGGAGGGGCCCAGGATTAACATGAAACAATGAATTAACATTAAACTATATTTTATATGATTTTTGCAGCGATTTGTGTGATTAACAGTTCATTCAACGGGCATCAAACCTATGCAAGTGGTGCATCCATGTTCAGATGAGGCTTTGATGGCCTATAAGTGAAGTTCACTGAACTAAAGAATGTGGTTTGATGATTGCTGACATGCTCTCCAAATAGAAGTTTTTCCTCTTAGCAAGGAAATATAGGTGTAGCAGTCATCTCCTGAGAAATCTTCAGAGGCCCGGTGAGAAGCAAGAACCATTCCAGGCATAGCTGACAGCCCAGGCAGTGGTTGAGGTCAAAGGTCGAGCTGATTGGGGCCCATCATGAGATTGGACTTTGGAGCCGCAGCAAGGACCACGAAGCTGCGTTGGAATGAGAACTGTGCCAAGGGGGATTTCCAGAGGCCAACAGAGGAGATTTTGGACAACAGACGGGCACCTGAAGGATGAGGGGAGCGTGCCAAGCTCCATCGACAGCGCAGGGGGAGTCCGAGGATGACACAGGAACCAGAAGCTATGGTGGTGATGACAGCAGTTTCCTATGAACATCACCTAATGCTGTGTCACTGTACTGTGCATACGATGACACTCTGAAGACTGCTGGGATCATAACAGCAGTAAGATAACTGGACCCACCACCCTTTCCATAGAGGGGTTTTTTCTGCAGTAGAAGAGTCATAAGTATTCCTATCACAGGACAGAAAGTTCTCCACGCCCTTTTCCCATGGATAGGGACTGGAAAACATGCTCTCGGAAGTGAGACACTGGACTATAGATTCGGCTTGTTCCTCAATGCATCCTGCAAGGTCAACGAGGGACATAACCAAGAAATGGACGCTCTCTGAATTGCTGTAATGCAATATCGTGTAGCACTGGACATGATCCTGGCTGAGAAAGGAGGATTGTGTGTCTTATTCAACACCATGTGCTGCACCTACATACCAGATTATGTACATTCTTTAAACATGGCTTCAGATGCTAGGACCAATTCTGTTTACATTATACATGCTTCCCCTAGGCAGCATCATTAGAAGACATAGCATACATTTTCACTGCTATGCAGATGACACCCAGCTCTATCTGTCCATAAAGCCAGATAACACACACCAATTAGTTAAACTGCAGGAATGTCTTAAAGACATAAAGACTTGGATGGCCACTAACTTTCTGCTTCTTAACTCAGATAAAACTGAGGTCATTGTACTCGGCGCTGAAAAGCTTAGAAATATGGTATCTAACCAGATTCTTACTCTGGATGGCATTACCTTGGCCTCCAGTAACACTGTGAGGAACCTTGGAGTCATTTTTGACCAGGATATGTCCTTCAACGCACATATTAAACAAATATGTAAGACTGCGTTCTTCCATTTGCGCAACATCTCTAAAATTAGAAATATCCTGTCTCAGAGTGACGCTGAAAAACTAGTTCATGCATTTATTACTTCCAGGCTGGACTACTGCAATTCATTATTATCAGGATGTCCAAAAAACTCACTGAAAAGCCTTCAGCTAATCCAAAATGCTGCAGCAAGAGTACTGACAGGGACTAGAAAGAGAGAGCATATTTCTCCTGTTTTGGCTTCCCTTCATTGGCTTCCTGTTAAATCCAGAATTGAATTCAAAATCCTGCTCCTCACATACAAGGTCTTAAATAATCAGGCCCCATCTTATCTTAATGACCTTGTAGTACCATATCACCCTATTAGAGCACTTCGCTCCCGCTCTGCAGGCCTACTTGTTGTTCCTAGAGTATTTAAAAGTAGAATGGGAGGGAGAGCCTTCAGTTTTCAGGCCCCTCTTCTGTGGAACCAGCTTCCAGTTTGGATTCGGGAGACAGACACTATCTCTACTTTTAAGATTAGGCTTAAAACTTTCCTTTTTGCTAAAGCATATAGTTAGGGCTGGACCAGGTGACCCTGAATCCTCCCTTAGTTATGCTGCAATAGACGTAGGCTGCCAGGGGATTCCCATGATGCATTGAGTTTTTCCTTTCCAGTCACCTTTCTCGCTCACTATGTATTAATAGACCTCTCTGTGTTGAATCATATCTGTTATTAACCTCTGTCTCTCTTCCACAGCATGTCTTTTATCCTGTCTTCCTTCTCTCACCCCAACCGGTCGCAGCAGATGGCCGCCCCTCCCTGAGCCTGGTTCTGCCGGAGGTTTCTTCCTGTTAAAAGGGAGTTTTTCCTTCCCACTGTCGCCAAAGTGCTTGCTCATAGGGGGTCATATGATTGTTGGGTTTTTCTCTGTATCTATGAAGCGCCTTGAGGCGACTTTTGTTGTGATTTGGCGCTATATAAATAAAATTGAATTGAATTGAATTGAATTCTAAAGAGACTGTTGATCGGCGTTGGAGTTTTCCTGGTTTTATTTTACTTTATTATATTTTATTTTATTTTGCTTTTCTTTACTTGTGTTATACCTTGTTTAAAGGCTGTAATTTCACAGATGATAAGTTTATCACTCACAACATACGCAGATGTACCACAAACTGATGAAGATTATGAAGACTTCTTTCCCTATTTGTTAAATGAAGATGAAGTGCAACTAATCAAACACCCACATGTATTGTTTTAACCCACTACAAGATCGTTAATCAACTTGTTCCTCTTCGTCTTGCAAGCTTGCATCCTGTGCAGCCTCGTATGCAAGCAGCAGATAAGAAGTTGTTTTTTCCTAACTTGTACTCCACCCATGAGTGTTACGTGAGAGGGCAGTATATAATAAACTCTGAGTGAATGCCTGGCGCGCTTTCCTGCATAGGATTCGCCCATGTACATGAATTAACTCTGGGCCCGTGATTCTTTGCTTTCCAGAGGTTTTTCTCCTTTCAAAGATAAAGGTTGTGCAATAATACAGAGAAAGCCCCAACAATCAAATGACCCCCTATGAGTAAGAACTTGGCAACAGTGGGAAGGAAAAACTCCATTTTCGGCAGAACCAGAATCAGGGAGGGGCCATCTGCCTCCACCGGTTGGGGTAAGAAAATGAAACTAAACTATAGGAAGACAAAGAGGAAAGATGTTCATGATATATATGAAACTTTCCGCTAGCCTTGACTAAAATATTGTTTTTGACAGGAAAGTATTGTTTCATTCATGTTTATTCCACGAGGTGGACAGCAGGAATAAAACAAACCAGATAATAAGAAATAAAGTATACAATGAAATTTTCTCGATATGCTAAAATTCCCACTGAGACTGGATAAGATTATTCTAAAACTGGTCAAAATACAATTCTCTTCATGCACAGAAATTCCACCCAGTCCCACAACCCAGGACGAATATTCCTTGTGTGTTCTTGAGCTGGACAGAAATTCCTCTTGCCAGCCTCGTGTCAGGCAGACGAGGAGCCTCCTGTCCCAGTCTCGTCCGTCCACTGGGCCCATCACATCCCAGCCCAGTTCGCATTCTGCATTGGAGTCCGTCACTCGATACCACCGCGGCTCCCCTCACGTCATCACCTGTAAGTAAAAACAAATAGGAGCCAGAACCATCATCCCGGAAGCTGCCCTGGCTTATAGCCATGGCGACCCTCTCCCAACACGGCTGCACCCAGTGAACAACAGTGAGACGCTACTGACAAATGCAGGCAGTGGTATACATCTGCCCTGATGTCAATCACACACGTTGTCTCCTACTGTCGCCGTTCCTGCTGTCGGGACTGGGTCACCACATCACGCTGACCGGTCTCCAGACGAGGCGTCGCACCCCCCACGATCACGCAGCGGCTCCCTCTTTTCCACCTGGCCTTCATGCGTTCCTCTTCCAATCTAGGGCCTCTCTCCTTCCAGTGCTCAGCTTGCTTCCTTTTAATACGACCTATAAAACAGCTGAAAGGACACCTCTGGACACACCTATGCCTCAACATGTGATCACTATCAGCTAATTTTTCCAATGCCCAGCTAATCCACAGTGGATTAAAACAACGAAGAATGACACACTAAAAACATGCCATACAAACAGAATAAAATCATGCAAATAAAAACTACACTCACAAATAGATACTAAAATCAGAAGAAAACCAAGATAAACGATGAATACAAAATTTCTACTGTGTGCAACTCTTTCAGTCTTTGAATATTTTTTTCATTTCTTACAATCAGAATTCTCCAATAGATTTGTAGAAGAAAATTATTTTCTTTCATGCATCACCAACTGAACCTTTTATGTTAACGTCTTAAGCTCCAGCCTAACCTCATTGAATTTTGCTTAGCAAAGTACTTTTCAACTCTAATAATTAGTAAGATTATATTTCTTATCATCTGTTGGTCGTCTGACCTGATAAACTTCAATGAACATTATAACACAGGAGTGATTGTCTCTAAAAATGGGCTCCTGCACACTTGCAGACATTTTTCCATCACAACTTATGGATGATGAAGGATTTGATTAAAGCTGTGAAACATTACTGATAAACTTCATGTGATGTTACATTAAAGCCAATTTTCTATTAAAATCAGGGACTTTTCTAACTGACCTCTGACCTTTGAGCAGTAGTGTGTACTGTATGCTTGTATGTAACTGTATCTGACCTGGATTTTATCACCAGTTTCAAATACGAATCTTCTTTAAAGTCTGTCTTTCAATACAAATGAAGTTAAACTTTATCAAGGCTGATGGTAAACTGTCCCTAACAAGTCCACTTTATTGCGTGCTCATTGACTTTCTCCTATCAGACTGTTTAACAAGCCCACTTTATACATGCTTATTAATCTATCACGCTTATCAGTGGCTCATGGTTGCTTAAAGCCTATGTCTGAACTTGACCACAGAGGCAGAGCATCATTCAATCTTGGCAGCAGCTCCAGGATGACAAACTCCACTTTCTCTGCATCAAGACAGCTCATAGCTTTTTAACAGTCTCTCCTGATAGTCTCATATCATCTGCTCTAATCAATAACCATACACTATCATTACAATGTAGACTACAGCTCAAAAGACTGAGGTGAATTAGAAATGTCTTGTTTTCAGAATAGACTCAAATTTGGTTTCAGATTGAATCACAGCAATTTATCAAAATAATCATATAAATGCTTAATATTAACACTAGAATTACTGACCCTTTTTTTTCCTGGTGCAAGTCCCTACTACTAGATTTACTGACCCTGCGCAAATTTGCGTAAATTCCCCTGAACCTAACACCTCCTAGCACCCCGCTGAGAGGCCTTCAGCTCCATTGTTCTCCTGCTTTTGTTGTGCAAATATACCCTTCCCCAACCCCCAACCAGGAGAGATTCAGGAGACAAGAGAGAACCAGGAGAAGGTCTGTCCTTCCAATCGTTGTCAGACTCACAACAAAGTACCTGCAGCCTACAATACACCATATTAGTAGTAGCTTTTATGTGCACTATTATGCAATATTAGTTCTTGTCAATCCTTGTCACTACATTGCATGCCTGTCCATAAACATATATACACAGAGTTGTACATATATTTATATATCCACACCTTACATAATATGCATAAAGTCTAGTTTTATATATATATATAGTTTTATATATATATAGTTTTTTTATATATATATGTCTATATATATATATATATATATACACACACATATATATATATATATATATATATATATATATATATATATATATGTGTGTGTATATATATATATATATATATATATATATATATATATATATATATATATACACATATATATATATATGTGTATATATATATATATATATATATAACAAGCGTGTTCACAGGAGTAATGTGAACACGCTTGGTAGAGCGAGTCAGTAATCTGGTTGCTGCGTTTTGTATGGCTTGGAGGCGAGAAAGAGATGATTTATCCAAGCTAGTAAACAGGGAATTACAGTAGTCTAAGCGTGATGACACAAAAACATGAATGAGTTTTTCCAATTCAGCTGAGGAAACCATGTGTCGCAGTTTAGATATGTTTCTTAAATGATAGAAACAGGAACGAGACAAAGATTTTACATGAGAGTCAAGGCCCAGAGAAGAGTCAAATATTACACCGAGATTTTGAATATTTGACTTGACAGATGGACAGAAAGAGGCAAGAACCTGACTGATTTTAGAATGTAGCTCAGGAGGAGCTACGATCATGGTCTCGGTCTTGTTAGTATTTAGAACGAGGTAGTTGCTTGAAAGCCAATCAGAAACCTGGGTTAAGCACTGGACTAGGGTGGACAGCCTATCCAGCTGATAAGGCTTAAAGGACACATGGAGCTGAATGTCATCAGCATAAAAATGATAAGACAGGTCGCTAAAAGATTGAATGATACCAGCTAAAGGAAGCATATAAAAAGAAAATAGTAATGGACCTAAAACTGAGCCCTGTGGGACACCACAGGTCAGGGCAGCAGTGTTAGAGGAGAACCTATCAGTCCTAACAGAAAAGGTCCTGTCTGATAAATATGAAGAAAACCAGTCTAGGGCAGAGCCAGATATACCAGCCAAAACCTTGAGCCTGTTAAGTAGGATTTTGTGGTCGATGGTGTCAAAGGCAGCGCTGAGATCAAGCAAAATGATCACAGAACAGTTCCCTGCGTCAGATGCCATTAACAGATCATTATAGACTCTTAAGAGAGCGGTCTCTGTAGAGTGCTGCTTTTGAAAGCCAGACTGAAAAGGGTCAAGGATGTGTAATTTACATAATAGAGACCTGAACTGATTTTCAACAATTTTTTCAAGTACTTTACTTACAAATGGCAATTTTGAAATAGGTCGGTAATTACTAGCAGAGGTAGGATCAAGATTCTGTTTTTTTAACAGAGGAGTTACCTCAGCATGTTTAAAATAAGATGGAACACAGCCTTGCCTCAGTGAACTGTTGATGATGGATAGTAATGTAGGACCAATGCTGGTGATAGACCCAGACAGGACAGAGGGAGGTAATATATCTACAGAGCATGATGAGGATTTCATTTTACCTAAAACTATAATTAGGTCATTTAGTGTGATTGGAGAAAAGGAGGTAAATGATCCAAGACAGCAAGGGGTATCTTCATAAGGGGAGGCATTGGAGGAAATTTTGGATTTCAAGTCCATCACCTTATTTACAAAGTAATTAAGGAAAGTATTACAATCTTCATCAGAAAGCAACAGAGCATGCTGGGTTGGAGGAGAAACAATACTGTTGATGGTATCAAATAGAATTCTTGAATTATTTTTGTGACGATTTATAAGCTTATTGAAGTAAGAGGATCTGGCCTCTTTGACTGATTCATTATATAGGTAAAGTAGTTCTTTGAAGTGATCACGATGGACAGTCAGACCGGTGGACTTCCACAGACGCTCTGCTTTTCGATAGGAGCGTCGAAGACCACGAGTCTGATTATCTAACCATGGTGTCCGGGAATTAACAGAGCAATAACTGGTTTTGAGAGGAGCAACCTGATTTAGAATGGCAAGACAGTGTTCATTAAAATAATTAGTTAAAAGCTCAACCTCGTTAGAGGAACTTTTAAAATTAAAAAGAGAAGAAAACTTTAAAATGACAGAGTCATCAATAAAGCGCCTGCGCCTAGTAGAACCTTGAGGATGGGACTCTGAATTAACAGATACAGTAAAAGAAACTGACTTATGGTCACTAAAAACAACTTCATTTAAATTCATGTGGTCAAGGGAAACACCACAGGTGAAGACCAAGTCCAGAGTGTGCCCAGCCGTATGAGTAGGCCCTGCTACATGCTGAACAAAGTTGAAAGAGTCCATAATGCTCAGGAACTCCTTAGTGGTACTGTTTGTTAAGTCATCCACATGAATGTTGAAATCTCCAACAATGATGACCTTGCCCATTTTAATAGTGGAAGTTAAAAAGTCTTGTAGGTCTGACAAAAAAGATGCAGCAGACCCAGGTGGACGATAAATAAGAATGCCGTATATGGGCTGTTCTCTTCCAATTTTTATCATAAGCATCTCAAAGGAGTTGTAGCAGCTTGAAGAAATCATCTGGCATAAAAAAGTATTTTTAAAAATTACAGCTGTTCCACCTCCTCGTCCAGATATCCAAGGTGCACAGAGAAATGAGCAGTCAGCGGGACAAAGCTCTAAAAGATGTGAGACTTCATTCTCACGCTGCCACGTCTCAGAGATAAACATGAAGTCAAGCTTCTCAGAGCAGAACAAGTCATTTAAAATATAGGACTTATTGGCGATTGAGCGGGCATTAATTAACATCCATTTAAGGCTGCGACTCACCAGGACAGGGGTAGAGTTTCCAAGGACAGAGTCCGCGCTATGCGGTAAGCCGCGCAGCAAAGCAGGGTGCCTGCCGCGATGAGGCTTGGCTTTCCAAGCTTTCAGATGACAGCATGGGTGGTAAACATAGTGGGCTGTGGGGATTAATCCAGTTCCGACAAGTTCCAGCCGAATCTCACCGGTAGCAACCCAGGAATAAAGCCCCTGAAGGTCCATCTCTTTCCGAAGACGACGGAGCAGGACGTGAAAGCCGGCTCGCTTCCCTCGCTTTCTCCGACGAGGCCTCTGAAGCAAAAGTGAGCTGACCGGCAAGAGTGGAGGTAGACCTGGTGCTGCGTCGCGCTCTAACGGCGGTAGGAAAACAGCCTCGTTTCGTTGACTCTGAAGGCTATCCATTGCAGATTTGATCGCTAGCAACGCATGACGATCATAAATCCGAAGGGAGGTGACACCAGAAAAAACTGTAACAAAAACACATGCATAGCATAAAAAATAAACAAACACACGGACGAAGGCAGCGGCACAGCCAAACACAGGCGCCATCTTGACCTTCGACCTTCGACTCGAACAGTGCGCCTTATGGTCCGAAAAATACGGTGTGTTAAATCTGATTGAACTATAATCCCTCGTCTTCTGCACAGGATGGTGAAGTCAATTCTGTGGATGTCCAGGTTAAGGATAATAGCAACAGCACATACACCTGCACCCACACCCCACGTAAGCCTGTGAAGCACATTGTGATGGTCTCCAGGGGAGACGTTAACATCCCTGAGAGTCCATTCAGGGTGAGTATGCACTCACACACTCTCTCACTTTCACTCTGGCATGCAAGGTTTGCCTTTTCTTCTCACTGAAAAGTCTCTTGAGTTTTGGTGTTTGTGCCCACAGATGAATATCGGAGCAGGCTGTCATCCAAACAAGGTGAAGGTCTCTGACCCTGCAGTGGCAAAGATGGGCCTCAAAGCCTTCCAGCCAACATACTTCACTGAAGGTGGGCTCTGCTGCAGATCTTCCACTGGACATAGGACAGCTTGACCTCAGCCAGCTGACAGCCCCTCTTACAACACCCTCAGGCCCAGAGGAGCCCTGCCTGCTGAAGATGCTGCGTAACGCTCACATTGGTGAGCGTCCGTCTGATAAGTGAGAAGCTTGCTAAACAGTGAGACTCATCAGAATCCAAATACTTTATTAACCCCTAAGTAAAAGACAGAGGGGGAAAGTAATAAAAGTTCAAGCGTGGAGAAAGAAGCAGGAGCAACTGAAACGGGCTGCATGCACACACAAGAATAAGCGTTGTTAACATCTGTTTTGTCTGTCTTAGGAATCTTGTTTGTTCCCAGAGAGATTGGTGAGAACCTTCTTAACATCAAGAAGAACGGCCGTCATGTTCCCAGCAGCCCAATTGCTGTTATGATCAAGCAGTCAGGGATTGGTGATGTGAGCCGTGTGAGTGGACCGTGGCTGACCGAGGCCAGGACTTTTCAGCCTTGAGAGTTCATCATTGATGCAGGTATATGCTCAGTGAAAGCTTAGATACTGTGATATTTTTCTTTTTAAACATTCAAATAGAATATTTGTCAGTCTCATCTTGTTATATTAGGCTTCATCTGCTTGAGCCTTTCCACTGAAGGACCCAGTTAAGTGGGCATTAACACTGAGGACCAGGAGGATGGCTGGTGACACAATGTGTTGCTTTTTGAGGTCTTTTAGCCTGTTTCACTTTGTCAGACAGGTTCTATTTAACTGATTTCTTGATTCACAAGTCTGCAATTAATCAGGCCTGAGTGTGTTTAGTAACACTGAACTGAGGTTTCCAAAATTGGTTAATCACAGTTAACTCGTGATTTAACAAGAGGGGCAATTTGTTTTTACACAGGACCAGGGAGGTTTGGATCATCTTTCTCCCTAATCTATGAAATCATCATTTAAAAACTGCATTTTGTATTAACTTGTCTTATCTGTGTCTAATATTAAAATGAGTTTGATGATCTGAAACATGTAAGTGTGATAAATATGCAAACCACTAGGAAATCAGGAAGGGGGCAGACACCTTTTCACATCACTGTAGACGTGATTACAGAATACCTTTTACATCCTGGATTACAATAGGATATCCATCAACGGCAGATACTGGTCTCCATGACACACAGATACTGGAGTGGTCTGACCTGACCACACTTGCACTGCTTACCCACAAAGTGTCTAGAGAGACAGAAAAAAGCCAGAAAACAAACAAAGAACACAAAGCCAAAGAATGTCATCTGCACACTAGCATGGACAATAAACGCAGACACAGTGCACCCAGTAATTTTTGAACATCCAACCAAGTATCAAGAGCAGTACTGTCATTGTACCGGTACTGGCTGCTGTCTCATTGTTCAGAGAGCCCATCATTATGCAGAGAAAGGAATCTGTGTCTCTGGACCAAAATGACTGTACGTGTAGTGCTGTAGAAACAATACTGCCCAAAAACCTTGATGTTTCTATATGTGGAAACCTTAAAGTATGTGTCATCCAGGGGAAGACGGATGTTATTTTACTTTGCTGTGTTTTAATGTGAAGTGTGCTTATTTATTTTTTTGATATTGCATGTTTTGTATCTTGTGGAGTGTTTTTATTTATGCCGCATGTTTTGCTTGCATCAGTCAACTCGTCCTGGAGAGACTCCGCACTTTTCCCCCTTTTTATTAATTTGACACACCTGAGAGGAACGGCAGTAGTAATTTACAGAGTGCGCAGGGACACATAAGGCTGGAGCTTGGCGTCAAGAGAGAGGAGGATCCAGCGCCGGCAACGATAGACGCAGAGCGAGCGGGTCGATTGCTGCAGCAACACGAGGCCAGAGTACGCGTCTGTAGAGAATTGGAGGCGACGAGACGGGCCGGTGCCGAGTGACAGCTACAAAGAAGCGGCGGGCGGAGTTGAGAGCTCTGCCCACCTGGGGTAAGTCTCTGGACTTTCCCCTTTTAACGATTGAAAGCTGCCTGGAAGAATAGTAACTGCCGCTGCCTCCCTCCTTTAGCGCACCGGGGCGCAGAACGTGGGAAGGAAGGCGAGGACGCCGCCGGGTTCCCCTCCTGCACCACTCCGCTGGATTTTTAACTTTTTAGTGACTCTTATATCGTGGCGGACGCCACTGGATTTTTAATGTTGTGTTTTATTGATTTTTATTGTGTTGTCCCCTGGCCAGGGTTGTTTTAATTCATTTTACACTTTTAACTATTTAAATATAATAAATTATATTTTAATTTTATAGTTTTAAAGTTGTGTGCTTTCCCTTGGCGGCTCCACTGCTCTGTCCGTTTTGGAGGAAGGTTTCCCCTCCTTTAAACGAACACTGAAAAACATCACCTTCCCTCCGTTAGATAATTGGCGTTGTCGACGTAGGATACGGAGTCAAGAGCAGTTGGGTTAGTCAGGGGAATAGCAAAGATGATGATGCCTGTATATCCCGGAGCCCCGTGGCTGCCGAAATTTAAAGGGCCTGATTAGGATGTGCAATATCAGGATTGGAAGGAGCAGATGCGGGGGCTGCTGGGATCACAGGATTTGCCTGAAGCGAGGAAAGTTGCTATTGTGTTGGGAGCACTAGCAGGTGAGGCTAAACGTCAGGTCAGTGTTCTTGAAACCAGTGAAAGAGACAAAGTACAAAAAATCTTTTCCTATTTAGACTCTTTATATGGTGATCGTGTCCCCACCCTAGTTCTTAGGTCACAGTGTTTTAGTTGCACTCAGAACCCAAGTGAAACCGTATCTTCATTTATTTTGCGGTTGAGAGAATTATACTGTAGGTTGCGAAAGCATGACCCAGATAATGTCCCCTCTGATGCAGCCCTGCGAGATCAATTGTTGCTAGGATTGCGGAAGGGCCCTGTAAGTCAGGCACTGAAGGTCTATGTGCGGCGTAACCCAGATCAAGATTTTGCTGCCATACACCAGGAGGCACTGTTGCTAGACTCAGAACATGTACAGCCCCAGTCTGAGGTAACCTGCCTGTCTGTAAATAAGTCTCCTGCTCCTTTTAAGGTTGAACAGAAAGAAGATTGGAGAGAGGTGTTAAAGCAGGAGATACTGGAGGATGTCAAGGCACAAATGAAGGGATTGGCACAAGAGCTAGTAAGAGAAATTAGAGGCTCCACTCAGCCAGCTGTAGCTACTCTTCCGCCTGCACCTCAGTTTAGGAGAAGGCTGCGACAATCAAATGCTAGCTGGGATGCGCAAGGTCGGCCTATCTGTCGGAGGTGTAACCAAGCAGGACATATAGCTAGGTTTTGCCAGACCTCCATGTCTTCCCAGCCAAGTTTAAACTAGATGACCCTGCTGCTGAGGTCCGAGGGGCGGGGGCTTTTGGTTCACCTAAGGAATTAAGGGCCACAGAAACATTTATTGGGCAGTGTCCAACAGTGAAGATAGTGATCGAGGGGGTGGAGCTTCAAGGCTTGTTGGATACAGGATCACAAGTGACTTTGATCCAGGAGAGCTTGTTTAATGAGCATTTTTCCCAGGCTAAGCTTGAGAAGACTCCAACCGCCTTTAAGCTGAGAGCCGCCAATGGTCTGGAAATTCCCTATACCACCTATGCTGTCCTGGACATGGAAATAGAAGGTTTTAAGGTTCCTGGACGCGGGGTTGTGGTGGTAAAGGATGACCATTGCACGCACCCACTGATTGTTGGTATGAATGTTGTGGATGCAGTTATGGATTGGCCGGTCCTTGATGCCATCAGACAAGTCAGATCCTTTTTGGGCCTGGCTGGCTACTACAGACGTTTTGTGTCCGGCTTTGCTAAAATCGCACGCCCTTTAAATGCATTATTGACAGGGGTCCCAGTGAACAAGAAAACAGACCGTCGCAAAGTGCAGTGGTCCCCAGAATGTCAAACAGCATTTGAGGCCCTCAAAGCAGCTTTAACGCAAGCACCTGTTTTAGCATACGCAGATTACTCTCTTCCATTTATTGTGTATACTGATGCCAGTGGTCGTGGGCTGGGAGCTGTTCTGGCCCAGGTTCAAGAGGGCCAAGAAAGGGTAATAGCGTACGCCAGCAGAAGCTTACACCACACGGAACGGAATGACGCCAACTATAGTTCCTTCAAGTTGGAGCTGTTAGCCCTTAAGTGGGCAGTTACCGAAAAGTTTAAAGACTATCTGACTGGTGCACGATTCGTTGTGTATACTGATAATAACCCTGTGGCCCATTTACAGACTGCAGTAGAACAACGTTGGGTTGCCCAGCTGGCCTCTTTCGACTACGAGATCAAGTATCGTTCGGGTAAGAGCAATATTAATGCTGATGCCCTGTCTCGATTCCCCACTGTCCCAGCAGAGCACCTGGAGGGGGCTGGATCAGAGCGTGGAGTCACTTCAGCAGCCATTGAACTGACTTGTGAGGTAGAGGGGAGTGACTGGGCAGAAGCACAATCTCGTGATCCAGATATTCAAGTGGTAAAGCAACTTCTGGAAGCCCAGGTCGCACCCACAAAGCTAGAACGTCAGACATTGTCACATGGTGTGCGACGACTCCTGCAGCAACAAAAAAGACTTTTTATTAAAGACGGGATACTGTGCCGTAAAGTGTTGGACGAATATACCCAGGAGACTCGTTATCAAGTTGTGTGTCCTAGTTCCAGGTGCCATGAGGTGTGGCGGAAGATCCATGAGGCTGCTGCCCATGCGGGGGTAGATCGAACCCTCTCTCGGATACGGCAGCGGTTCTACTGGGTTAACATGGAAGCGCAGGTACGTCAGTTTCATCTGGGTTGTGTCCCCTGTAGTCTACAAAAGGAGAGGGTAGAACCTAGGGCTCCACTGCACCCTATTTCAGTTTCATACCCTTTGGAGGTTGTAAGCATGGATTTCCTGTCCTTAGGCCGGCCCACTGACACTTATCAAAACATACTTGTGGTTACTGATCTGTTTACACGGTTCGCTTGGGCTATCCCTACAATAAACCAAAGCAGAGACTACAGTAAAGGCTTTGTGGAAGTATGTGATACAGCCGTTCGGTTGCCCAGGCCGACTCCACTCTGACGGTGGGTCTAATTTTGAATCTGCATTAATGAAACAGCTCTGTGATACCTATGGTATAACTAAAAGCCGCACGACACCTTACCACCCTGCAGGGAATGGTAGTGTAGAACGTTTCAATCAGACCCTATTGAACATGCTTCGCTCACTAGAATCAGTAAGACAGAGTCAGTGGGTAGGAAATCTGCCAGAACTCGTCCATGCTTATAACAATACTATTCATAGTTCCACAGGTTATGCGCCTGCCTATTTGATGTTTGGTCGACACTTGAGACTTCCCGTGGACGTGGCATTAGGCGTGGCCCCCCAGCAGGCGAGGCAGGATGTAAGTGAGTGGGTGTGTTCTCATCAACAGAAACTCTCCCTAGCTTACCGTTTGGCTGGGCAGAGGATGTATAGTGCGGCCTCCCAACAAAAAAACCAGTATGAGAAGAGAGGTTGTACCCTCCCATTGTTGCCCGGGGAGAGAGTCTGGGTACGGGATCGAAACAGACAGGGCAGAGGAAAACTGTGTTCCTGGTGGTCTCCTGAGCCATATGTGGTGCTGGAACAGGTGGGAGATACGGGCTTAGTGTATAAGGTCAAACCAGAAAAGGGGGGTAATATACAAACTTTACATGGGAATGCCTTAAAAGTGTGCATTGCTCCTCAACCAGACTTTACCCCTCCTACGGAGGAGCCGACCACAGGCCCTTCGGATTTCCCAGTGCCAGTGTTTTATGGGTTTTTACCCCCTACTGACTGTGTGTCATCTCACCAGCGTGACTCAGGTATGTCCTTTAGGCGGTCCACTAGGACCACGCGTGGGATTCCACCAGAGCGTTATAGGGAGATGGAGCATTAGCAGGGACTGCTAATATTTCAGTGTGGGGGGATGTCATCCAGGGGAAGACGGATGTTATTTTACTTTGCTGTGTTTTAATGTGAAGTGTGCTTATTTATTTTTTTATATTGCATGTTTTGTATCTTGTGGAGTGTTTTTATTTATGCCGCATGTTTTGCTTGCATCAGTCAACTCGTCCTGGAGAGACTCCGCCCTTTTCCCCCTTTTTATTAATTTGACACACCTGAGAGGAACGGCAGTAGTAATTTACAGAGTGCGCAGGGACACATAAGGCTGGAGCTTGGCGTCAAGAGAGAGGAGGATCCAGCGCCGGCAACGATAGACGCAGAGCGAGCGGGTCGATTGCTGCAGCAACACGAGGCCAGAGTACGCGTCTGTAGAGAATTGGAGGCGACGAGACGGGCCGGTGCCGAGTGACAGCTACAAAGAAGCGGCGGGCGGAGTTGAGAGCTCTGCCCACCCGGGGTAAGTCTCTGGACTTTCCCCTTTTAACGATTGAAAGCTGCCTGGAAGAATAGTAACTGCCGCTGCCTCCCTCTTTTAGCGCACCGGGGCGCAGAACGTGGGAAGGAAGGCGAGGACGCCGCCGGGTTCCCCTCCTGCACCACTCCGCTGGATTTTTAACTTTTTAGTGACTCTTATATCGTGGCGGACGCCACCGGATTTTTAATGTTGTGTTTTATTGATTTTTTATTGTGTTGTCCCCTGGCCAGGGTTGTTTTAATTCATTTTACACTTTTAACTATTTAAATATAATAAATTATATTTCAATTATACAGTTTTAAAGTTGTGTGCTTTCCCTTGGCGGCTCCACTGCTCTGTCCGTTTTGGAGGAAGGTTTCCCCTCCTTTAAACGAACACTGAAAAACATCACCTTCCCTCCGTTACATATGCATGTCCTCCTGTAAGGGTAAAGTAATGGGACATTTGCACTTTTTGCATGTAAGCCTGTTGGTCTTAACTGGAAGTTGCACTTCCATCATCCCAACACAGTCAGAACTCATTTAAAGTTTTGGGACTTATGGAATTTCTGGAATTCTGACACATGACAGCCGGCTGAAGGCCAGAAGAGGTGAAGATGTAATGACTACGACCCACTCACAGTGTGATCCTGGCTATCAGCTCCAGTTAAAGCCATGTAGGACATGTGATACTGGAGGACATGAGCATTGGGAGGTACCCAGCTGATCACCATGCTGACGGCAGTCTCATCAGAAACCGTGAGGCTGGTTGGGCCTCCACCAGACACTGCAGCAACACCATAGAAGAGATAAAGTACCACAGCTAATGACACTTAACCCTCACTTTGTTCCTTTAAAGGAGGAAATTATTTTGGCAGCAGAGCAAAGTGTTTTTATAGAAAATAAATGTAAAGTATAACAGAGAATTTGATACTTTGATTTGATACTTTAACCTCACTACATTTATTTCATAGCTCAGAGTTCTAGTTATTCAAAGATGAGAATTTAGATGTGAAATTTAGCCTTTAAGTGACTAGTACTTTGACAACTGCCATCAATTACACAATGAAGTTCATTTACGTACAGGTTATTGTATTAGTAATGCTATATTGTACATAGAGACAGAATATGACATGAAGGGCTACTGACCACAGAAAAGTAAAAGCTAACTGGGCCTAAAGACTAACGGGAGACAAACAAGCTTTCTGTGATTCTATTTGTGTTTTTGTGGTAATCTTGGATATCTTAGGTTGTCTCATTACTGTCATATATGTCCTATCATTAAAACACTGGCTTCTAACAACTAACAGTGTCTCAAAAATAATTTCATAAATAAACAAATAATATGGATGCATGACTCAAATGCATGACTTTTAACTTGTGTATTTTTTAGGCTGAACACTGCTGCTAATGTGACTTAGCACATTAGCATTGACTGTCTGAGAAATTAGTTACCCTAAGGTCAGAAGGAGGAGGCACCTTCACTAGAAGAAAAGAATAATGTGTACGGGAATTTTTTCAAAATGAGAAAGCTACATTTTGACATCTTTCATTATTAATAACATTTACAGTACTGTGCAAAAGTCGTGAGCCACACGCTGAAGTTTTTCTTTGGACATTATCTGGTTTTTCCACTTCTTTTTAGTCCAGTTCTTGTACCTGACCATTTTCTGAGTAATGTTTTTGTTTGTTTGTTTTTTGTTTGTGTAAACACTTTGCACTGACCATTATTGGACAACTAAAAAGCACCTAAGTCGAGGAATGTGTGTGCACATAACAGAAAACTTGGGAAAGAACCAATTTTAAATCTTTAAGCACTTTGTTACTAGCAGCCTGTCACAAAAACACATTTTGTATAGTGTTTTTTTTTTTTTTTATCTTGTGAATAAAATGTATACAAATGTGTGTGATTAATCACAATGTGTTAGTGTGTAATCACCCTGAGACATGCATGCCTGTCTGCTAGCATCAGATCTAAAGCCATTTCTGATTTGGAGATGCAGCCTGCAGATTCTGTCCAGATTATCCCAGCTCTCGTCACTAAACATCCAGTCTTCACTTATCAAATGTGTAAAATTCAAGGCTGGTCCTTAAAAGCTCCCAACAACGCAAAAACTGCAAAGCCACACAAGTCCCAGCGTTTCCCACCGCAGCAGCTGTGAAAAGAAAGTGGAGAAAGGATGAATGAGTCTGTGCTTATCGCTCTCCGCTCTCCCCCAAGCTGGCGTTGTTCTTGGTAGCCATGACAACGGAGATAGTCCCAGCTTTATAAATAAAGGCCCCAACACCCCAAAAAAGAAAAACACATCGGGATTCCCTGCGCAGACCAGGAATCCCCCTAGCAGACCGAAGCTACAGAGAGGATTTGGAGTGATTGAGTGAGAATCGAACTGGTGCCTGTCTGTGCTTCAACCTGCCAGGGGCCGGCAAGTGCTCTGCGCCACCTGCCGGGCCGTAGAATGAGTGAAAAATAAAAAGAAAAAAAACCACAGGGAAACATAGGAAATAATGTTTTGTGAGGCAATGACTTGTTGGCACAAGAAGAGTGGTCCTTGGTAGCCATGACAACAAGGAGGTCTGTTTGTTTGTGGCAGGTAAAAGAAAAAAAAGAAACAAAACCAAAAAGTCAGGGGAAGCCCAGGCTGAACAAGGTTCATCCCTTAGAGTTTTCACTCCAAGATCACCTGCCTGGACCTCCCCCTAGCAGGTGAACATACAGAGCCAGGTGAGCCAAGGGCTCGAACCCGGGCCTGTATGTTACTAACCTGCTAGCCCGCCACATGTCGCCACATGACAGGCTGTGAGAATGGGAAAAATTCTTCTATTTAAAGAACACTACGTGCACATCGCGTGACCAGCCTTTTCCATTAGTTGGAGACCACACATTTTTGCACTCAAATACTCACCAAATTTTACACACTCACACCTGGTTTTTTTTGCCTGCACACCACTTATTTCTCAACAACCACTCCTTTTTCATCTCTGTTATCTTGCCTTTATTACATATTTATTACATCCTCTTAGCTAGCATCAATGACTGGACAAAAGAGCAGTGTTGCCAACTTATCGACTTTGTCGCTATATTTAGTGAGTTTTCAGACCCCCTAGCGACTTTTTTTCTAAAAAAAAGTCGCTAAAAAAGACGTGAAAGCTCATATCGCTTTTACTCTCAACAAGCAGCGGGTGCTGTAACGCAGTCAGTTCTTCTTTTACTCTTTTACTCTTATGCTGTTTTGTGGATCACAAGGTTTAAAACTACTTATAAACACACACACACAAAGTAACTCCACCAGAGTGCCTATTTCGGGTCACTTTTGCCGGTCCAAGCCCGGGTAAAGGAGCAAGGTTGGAATTGTGACATTAAAAAAACAATAATTGCTAAAATAAATTTAATTTGTAGTTCTAAATAAATTCTAAATGCATTTAGGATGTTTTTTACTCACTTTATGTCTCTTCCACGATGTTATTTCTCTCTCCAACAACATAGATTACAATTACATTAGCATGACCAATTATGCAAATTAGGTGATGACGTCAGTTAGCGACTTCTAGCGACTTTTAGGACAGCCAATAGCGATTTTCCTTACTGTGGAGTTGGCAACACTGCAAAAGAGCAACACAGTGCTTTTCTCATCATTTCTTTAGTCACGCTCAAGTCATTCGCCTCTACGGATTAGCTAAACCAACTTTACAAAACAAGTTTCCCCGAAGAGCCCACTTCTCATCTTAGCTGCCTAGATTTCAGGACCTAGCTAAGGACAGTGGCCACAAACACATTTAACTTACCGAAAAATAGCTGCGGGGCCTCAGTCTGTCTGTGGGGCATAGCTGGACTGGCCATCGGGCATACTGGGTATTTGCCGGGTGGGCCGATGGTAATTTTTCCTTTTAAATGGGCCGATGTTTTCTTGTTGTTGTCTTTTTTTCTTAACCCTGTAAACAGTGAAAGGTGGCGGATTGGACAGATGCTGGCAGACGTGTAAAAATAACTCAATTGTTTGGTAGTGGCTGTGGTGGAGCTTTCACAGCTTCAGTAAAATTAGCAAGTGGTGGAAGCCAGCAGGTGGATGGGGGAAAGGGGAGGCGGAGGTGGAGAGACCCAAGGCGGCCGCGGGTCCGACTGTCAGGTGAAATGAGCTTCAGGTAAGAAGTTATGACCTGCAGTCTATCTGGGTCAAACCAAGTTTAGGTGTAGTTTATTTTCGTTGTGCTAACTTTTTACAGTCAGTTACAATAACTCGTACTGTGTACTAGCTAGCATGATGGAGTTTCTATACAGTTGGGTGGGTGCTATATGTTACTGGTGAACTTTATTTTATTCATATGGTTAGTTAGTAGAGTTGCCTACCATCCTGTAAAAAACGGAATCCTCTGGTATTCAGAGTTAATATTACATGTTTCGTATTGAGCTGAAAATACACGGATTTGTCCCATACTTCAGCTACAATTAAAAAAAAGACAAAAAGCTGGAGTTATTCTGTGTCTTTACGCTGTCAGCTGCCTCTTCTTCTCTCATTCTCCCCCCTCCCTCTCCTGCTGCTACTTCAATCATGAAACTGATCAATGATCAGCTGATCAGCGTTTCTGCCGCAAGTCCCGTCTTTCTTGCTTGTTTATCTCCCGCTTTGCGCCAGAAAGAGGAAACTAGCGGAGGTCGTGTTAAACAGCAGAAGCGCCTTTAAACTTGATAAGCTGTTGTTAGAATTGATTTAATATTACTTTCTAGTATCAGCTGATGTTTGTTGGAGCCATAAAAGCTGCTGGTTATCTGGTGAGAGGGAAACATAAAAAGGCCAGGTAGAGCATTAACAGGGAAAGGGGGGCACAAAGAAATACTTTTCTTTCTTATTCTCATTTAAAATTTCTAGCTTTTAATAAATAATTATCCAAATCTTACAACCAAAGTTTTCATCTGATGTCAAATGTATAGAAATCCATTATTGTACATAGTAAGTTTTTTTTTTTTTTCAGGGTCCCAACATAATTTCTTCAGAAGAAAGTACTGTACATGATGCCAGTATTTTCCCACATTTTCTAGATACTGTACTAGTACTTTGTGTAAAATGCCATCAAAAAGTCAGTTAAGTTTTATTCTTTCTCACCTGTCTTTCTGTCTCCTTTCACTTTTAAAAGGTTGCTATCCATTCATTCACTTCCGCTTATCCTTTCCAGGGTCGCGGGGGGCGCTGGAGCCTATCCCAGCTATCATAGGGCGAGAGGCAGGGTACACCCTGGACAGGTCGCCAGTCTGTCGCAGGGCCAACACACAGGAACAAACAACCATTCGCACTCACACCTAGTGACAATTTGGATTATCCAATTAACCTATCCCCACAAGCTGCATGTCTTTGGACGGTGGGAGGAAGCCGGAGTACCCGGAGGGAACCCACGCAAACACGGGGAGAACATGCAAACTCCACACAGAAAGACCCCGGCCTGATGTTGGAATTGAACTCAGGAGCTTCTTGCTGTGCGGCAACAGTGCTAAACACCGTGCTGCCACGGTGGCAAAGGTTGCCATGTTAGAAAAAATATTTTGCCCTGCCATGCTGTTTATTGATGTGGTAAATAAATAGTTTATGAAAATATCACTAAATCTGTCATTTATTATTTTTAATATTCAGTAATGGTCATGTCTCACCTCTAGTCTTCTCTGTCTTAATTTCAGGTTTCCACCATATGTTGTAGATCGTTCAGGAAGTTAACTCAACCAAGCAGTCTTTGGGTTTCGGCTAAGTACTGTTTAGAATAGCAGAATAGGGAGGATGGTGTAGGTTTAAGTTTATTAGATTGATACATATGTACCAACAAGACAGTGTACATCACTGTCACAACGACGTTTGTTTTCATTCAAAGGCTTTATGGAACTTTGACAGGAGGGCCACGCCCGATTTCCTCTGTCATCCACGTCATACTTAGATCCTCCTCAATCTGTGTACATACGCCGCCTCTAAACCCCCGATAGTGCCAGTGTCAGTTAGTGAGTCAGTAAAGTACTGACTCACTAACAGGGTTAGTCTGTTCTGGGATGAGTGTGGTAGTTAACCCTCATTTAACACATCCCTCTCTGCTCCTCTAGCTCGCTCTATCTCACTGAGAATCAGAAAGCCTTGACATTTACTGCTATTAACTTTACACTCTTGTTGTAAAGACGCAAAGAAAACACAGTGAAAAGGTTAGAAGGACGTAAGGAAAAAGAATGAATGAATGGTTTAATAGAAGGAAAGAAGTTAAAGGGACTACATATTCAAAGGTCTTATTTCTGATACTACCCCATGAAAATATTTGCTCTGTGTGCCGTGCTGCAGCTGCTACATTTGGCTTCGGATTCACTTTTTGGCGCCTACGCCTCTCGAGATGTGTTAATGCAGAAAGGTATTGAAAAAGTCTGGTCAACCAACCAGCAGTCTGTCTGCTGTGTCGTATGAAATGCGTGGAAGGAGAGGTACCAACTGTCTGTTACATATAGATGAAAAATAAAGCTCTGACGTGACCTCGGGTCAGCCAGCCTGACGGTCAGAGAAACAGAAACGTGTTGGATTGTGGATCTCTGAGCTGCACATCAAAGATGCACCTATGCACAGATCAAGTCTCAAATCTACCTCATATACATCTGTGTGTGTTTTTCTGTTGATGCCTTTCAAACAAAACTAGCCATGATATTTTCCACCTCAGACAATTAATATCAGTTAACCACGCCCCCTTTCAGATTTGTTCACCAAAAGAAAAGAAAAAAAAAAACGTCATTAACGCTGTTTATTATTTGTCAGACCGGTTTCATTTTCATACTTTGTAAATATCTATGTTGTATGGAGCTTGAACTAAAATGTAAATATGTTTACTGTATTTGTAATAATTATAATCCATTCGCTGTACAGCATAGATGTGTCATGCAGATATCCTAATTCTGTGTATGGTAATCTTGCACCATTGAACTGTTAGTGAATGAGGCAACAATAAAAGTGGGAAACGTGCATTAGCAGATCAAGTGCTGCCTGCTTATTTCCTGCTTTATTTGAGCTTCTGCTGTAGTTTATTATGTGCTTTTAGCCCCAAGAAACCACCCTTTTACTGTGGCGCACAACAAGATCTTCTGATGTTTGGTGTCATCTTCCTGTGATCTCCTGTGAACAGGTGGATTAATTCATTCCAAGTTTATGTATGTTGCACCAAATCACAGCAGTCGCTGAACATTGTAAAGACTCTAGAATAATTATGGAGGCACAACATTTAAAGCTCCCATCCTTCCATCCCACAGACCTAAAAGTTAGTTATATGATAAACAGCCCCGTGTTTGTTTACTTGATTTGTAAAATGCAAAGTGGTGACTTTTTCTCTTCAAGTACGTCCTCATATGGAGACAGTTTTTTTAATAGGCCAAAACAAGTCATTGTTTACAAAAATGTACATTTTATTGGGCAAAATGAGGTAAACAGTGAAGAAAAGTATAAGAAAACAGAGCATAGGATCTCCGGAGACTGTGGCAACTAGAATTATTGTATACATGTGTGTGTATTAAGGACTGACACAGACAAAGAATGAATCAGACAATGAAGCAATGTCCTTTTTAAATGTTTATTTATAAACAGGATAAAACCATTCAAGTATTGAGTCATGAATAAAACATCAACCTCTGATCTGCTAATTGGGAAACAGAGGATGTCAGTGTATTTTTCAGTGCTAGTCCAAATTGAGTGAGATGACTTTACATTTGAATAGACTGGATTACAAGTTATATTTGGTTTTAATTGAATGAGTTCAATTTGATTTAAATCAAGCCAATTCACAACATATAAACTTGAAATATATGGTAAGATAGAGGTTGTGCAATAATACAGAGAAAGCCCCAACAATCAAATGACCCCCTATGAGCAAGAACTTGGCAACAGTGGGAAGGAAAAACTCCATTTTCGGCAGAACCAGAATCAGGGAGGGGCCATCTGCCTCCACCGGTTGGGGTAAGAAAATGAAACTAAACTATAGGAAGACAAAGAGGAAAGATGTTCATGATATATATGAAACTTTCCGCTAGCCTTGACTAAAATATTGTTTTTGACAGGAAAGTATTGTTTCACTCATGTTTATTCCACGAGGTGGACAGCAGGAATAAAACAAACCAGATACTAAGAAATAAAGTATACAATGAAACTTTCTTGATATGCTAAAATTCCCACTGAGACTGGATAAGATTATTCTAAAACTGGTCAAAATACAATTCTCTTCATGCACAGAAATCCCACCCAGTCCCACAACCCAGGACGAATATTCCTTGTGTGTTCTTGAGCTGGACAGAAATTCCTCTTGCTGAGCGGGGTCCACGCCAGCCTCGTGTCAGGCAGACGAGGAGCCTCCTGTCCCAGTCTCGTCCGTCCACTGGGCCCATCACATCCCAGCCCAGTTCGTATTCTGCATTGGAGTCCGTCACTCGATACCACCTCACGTCATCACCTGTAAGTAAAAACAAATAGGAGCCAGAACCATCATCCCGGAAGCTGCCCTGGCTTATAGCCATGGCGACCCTCTCCCAACACGGCTGCACCCAGTGAACAACAGTGAGACGCTGCTGACAAATGCAGGCAGTGGTACACATCTGCCCTGATGTCAATCACACACGTTGTCTCCTACTGTCGCCGTTCCTGCTGTCGGGACTGGGTCACCACATCACGCTGACCGGTCTCCAGACGAGGCGTCGCACCCCCCACGATCACGCAGCGGCTCCCTCTTTTCCACCTGGCCTTCATGCGTTCCTCTTCCAATCTAGGGCCTCTCTCCTTCCAGTGCTCAGCTTGCTTCCTTTTAATACGACCTATAAAACAGCTGAAAGGACACCTCTGGACACACCCATGCCTCAACATGTGATCACTATCAGCTAATTTTTCCAATGCCCAGCTAATCCACAGTGGATTAAAACAACGTAGAATGACACACTAAAAACATGCGATACAAACAGAATAAAATCATGCAAATAAAAACTACACTCACAAATAGATACTAAAATCAGAAGAAAACCAAGATAAACGATGAATACAAAATTTCTACTGTGTGCAACTCTTTCAGTCTTTGAATATTTTTCATTTCTTACAATCAGAATTCTCCAATAGATTTGTAGAAGAAAATTATTTTCTTTCATGCATCACCAACTGAACCTTTTATGTTAACGTCTCAAGCTCCAGCCTAACCTCATTGAATTTTGCTTAGCAAAGTACTTTTCAACTCTAATAATTAGTAAGATTATATTTCTTATCATCTGTTGGTCGTCTGACCTGATAAACTTCAATGAACATTATAACACAGGAGTGATTGTCTCTAAAAATGGGCTCCTGCACGCTTGCAGACATTTTTCCATCACAACTTATGGATGATGAAGGATTTGATTAAAGCTGTGAAACATTACTGATAAACTCCATGTGATGTTACATTAAAGCCAATTTTCTATTAAAATCAGGGACTTTTCTAACTGACCTCTGACCTTTGAGCAGTAGTGTGTACTGTATGCTTGTATGTAACTGTATCTGACCTGGATTTTATCACCAGTTTCAAATACGAATCTTCTTTAAAGTCTGTCTTTCAATACAAATGAAGTTCAACTTTATCAAGGCTGATGGTAAACTGTCCCTAACAAGTCCACTTTATTGCGTGCTCATTGACTTTCTCCTATCAGACTGTTTAACAAGCCCACTTTATACAAACTTATTAATCTATCACGCTTATCAGTGGCTCATGGTTGCTTAAAGCCTATGTCTGAACTTGACCACAGAGGCAGAGCATCATTCAATCTTGGCAGCAGCTCCAGGATGACAAACTCCACTTTCTCTGCATCAAGACAGCTCATAACTTTTTAACAGTCTCTCCTGATAGTCTCATATCATCTGCTCTAATCAATAACCATACACTATCATTACAATGTAGACTACAGCTCAAAAGTCTGAGGTAAATTAGAAATGTCTTGTTTTCAGAATAGACTCAAATTTGGTTTCAGATTGAATCACAGCAATTTATCAAAATAATCATATAAATGCTTAATATTAACACTAGAATTACTGACCCCTTTTTTTCCTGGTGCAAGTCCCTACTACTAGATTTACTGACCCTGCGCAAATTTGCGTAAATTCCCCTGAACCTAACACCTCCTAGCACCCCGCTGAGAGGCCTTCAGCTCCATTGTTCTCCTGCTTTTGTTGTGCAAATATACCCTTCCCCAACCCCCAACCAGGAGAGATTCAGGAGACAAGAGAGAACCAGGAGAAGGTCTGTCCTTCCAATCGTTGTCAGACTCACAACAAAGTACCTGCAGCCTACAATACACCATATTAGTAGTAGCTTTTATGTGCACTATTATGCAATATTAGTTCTTGTCAATCCTTGTCACTACATTGCATGCCTGTCCATAAACATATATACACAGAGTTGTACATATATTTATATATCCACACCTTACATAATATACATAAAGTCTAGTTATATTATATATATATATATATATATATATATATATATATATATATATATATATATATATATATATATATATACAGTGGGGCAAAAAAGTATTTAGTCAGCCACCGATTGTGCAAGTTCCCCCACTTAAAATGATGACAGAGGTCAGTAATTTGCACCAGAGGTACACTTCAACTGTGAGAGACAGAATGTGAAAAAAAAAAATCCATGAATTCACATGGTAGGATTTGTAAAGAATTTATTCGTAAATCAGGGTGGAAAATAAGTATTTGGTCAATAACAAAAATACAACTCAATACTTTGTAACATAACCTTTGTTGGCAATAACAGAGGTCAAACGTTTACTATAGGTCTTTACCAGGTTTGCACACACAGTAGCTGGTATTTTGGCCCATTCCTCCATGCAGATCTTCTCAAGAGCAGTGATGTTTTGGGGCTGTCGCCGAGCAACACGGACTTTCAACTCCCGCCACAGATTTTCTATGGGGTTGAGGTCTGGAGACTGGCTAGGCCACTCCAGGACTTTCAAATGCTTCTTACGGAGCCACTCCTTTGTTGCCCGGGCGGTGTGTTTTGGATCATTGTCATGTTGGAAGACCCAGCCTCGTTTCATCTTCAAAGTTCTCACTGATGGAAGGAGGTTTTGGCTCAAAATCTCACGATACTTGGCCCCATTCATTCTGTCCTTAACACGGATCAGTCGTCCTGTCCCCTTGGCAGAAAAACAGCCCCATAGCATGATGTTTCCACCCCCATGCTTCACAGTAGGTATGGTGTTCTTGGGATGCAACTCAGTATTCTTCTTCCTCCAAACATGACAAGTTGAGTTTATACCAAAAAGTTCTACTTTGGTTTCATCTGACCACATGACATTCTCCCAATCCTCTGCTGTATCATCCATGTGCTCTCTGGCAAACTTCAGACGGGCCTGGACATGCACTGGCTTCAGCAGCGGAACACGTCTGGCACTGCGGGATTTGATTCCCTGCCGTTGTAGTGTGTTACTGATGGTGACCTTTGTTACTTTGGTCCCAGCTCTCTGCAGGTCATTCACCAGGTCCCCCCGTGTGGTTCTGGGATCTTTGCTCACCGTTCTCATGATCATTTTGACCCCACGGGATGAGATCTTGCGTGGAGCCCCAGATCGAGGGAGATTATCAGTGGTCTTGTATGTCTTCCATTTTCTGATGATTGCTCCCACAGTTGATTTTTTCACACCAAGCTGCTTGCCTATTGTAGATTCACTCTTCCCAGTCTGGTGCAGGTCTACAATTCTTTTCCTGGTGTCCTTCGAAAGCTCTTTGGTCTTGGCCATGGCGGAGTTTGGAGTCTGACTGGTTGAGGCTGTGGACAGGTGTCTTTTATACAGATGATGAGGTCAAACAGGTGCCATTCATACAGGTAACGAGTGGGGGACAGAAAAGCTTCTTACAGAAGACGTTACAGGTCTGTGAGAGCCAGGGATTTTCCTTGTTTGAGGTGACCAAATACTTATTTTCCACCCTGATTTACGAATAAATTCTTTACAAATCCTACCATGTGAATTCATGGATTTTTTTTTCACATTCTGTCTCTCACAGTTGAAGTGGTTTGGACTCTTTTGTGGTTTGGACTCCTTCTGACATTTCTTTGGAGGTGGAGGAACACCAAAGTAATTGCTTAAAGGAGCTTCTTTGACATCTTTAAGAGTTCTAAACAAATGTCTGTCCTCCTCCAGAAAATCTTATGTATGCAAACACGCGTTGCAACTTCTTATCTTGTGCGCGTTTTTTATTTTGACAGCGAATGCGCACCTGCGGACCACTTATGTGCAGCCCTGGTTATTTAGCTCGTCATATTGCAGCCACAGAAATTCTTTTGTCCATGAAACCATAAAGCTGCACTTTCTTTTTGCCTTATAGTCTGATTTGTCATAACTTTTCCGTTTTGTGGTAAGCTTTTCTTTGGCTGTCACTTCTTCACCCTGACCTGTCTTATTTGGCTCAGCAGAACTAAAATATATATCCTGCTGCTTTTACACACGCACTCACATAACGCAGCTCATTCTCTGCGCGATCAACCTCTCACATGTTTAAGCTGCGGGAGATTGCAAAGTGAAAGCAAAAAACAAGCGCAAATTCAAACGCGATTTCAATATGTCACATATTGACAGTGGCTCACCGATGCCAATGACATAATTACCCAGTTACATTTCCGAAAGAATGCAAAAGCATTGACATATATTTTTCCTTCCTATGATAGGCCGACGAGCAGAGCCCGACTGGAAAAATCGCTAGCCCGACGTCCCGGGGCTAGCGATTTTGCGAGCCCTGTATCTGATTGAGGAATCACTCATCTTTGGAAAAGAGAGTTTATTACAGAGAAATGGCTCTTTCCAAAATAAAAGCTATACTATACGCTTCTTCTGGGCTATATTCTCAGCAGCATATTAAACATATCAGGTCCCCATAAGGAGAATCATGTGCTAACGGCTGTCTAAATGACTCGGGTAAAGTTTGTATGCGTGCTTGTTGTTTTTGTCTGCTTCCACTTATCTTTGCACTAGGATGCTATCGGGTAAATGTGCAGTCATATTCGTTGTGTTCCCACTAGTGCTGTCAGCCTTAATCTGAAATGAGGTTAACGCCGCAACACGGCAAATCTCCGTTAATGAGCTACCGCAGATTGCCCCGTGTGTGGGGCTGGACAGCGTCAACACATTAACGAGCTAACTGCGCTAACACACTAGTTCCCACCCATGTAATTAAGCATTGCGTGGCACATCCAACATACTGTTTTACTTTAGTCCATGACACGCTTACCTTCAGGGTCATACGTCACATGAAGACCAAAATAGTTCCAGACGCCAGATCTGAATGAGGGTGGGGAGGTTCAATTTGCCATGTTGCAACAAGCTTAGCTTCTGTCTTGCTAGCTTGCCCTGCGCTCAGTGAATCTGTGTTCGACTACTCCGCCTAGGCTGCACTGTCGAGCGCAGATCCACTGAGCGCTCAACACAGACAGCACCGTCAGAAGGAAAGTTGATAAAATAAATTAAAAATGTTGTATTGTTTGATACATATGCGTACCGAACCGAAAGCACTGTATGAACGGTTCAATATCGATACGAGTATCGTTGCACCCCTAATATATATATATATATATATATATATATATATATATATATAAATATGTCATGAGTTTCTTCTCTGAAGTTGCTCTATTTCTCTTCAGGTTTCTCTCAGACCAAGATTGAATGTGATGACAAGGGTGATGGATGGTGTGACATGTGCTACTGGCCCACAGAACCAGGTGAGTATGCTGTCCATGTGCTCTGCAACAATGAGAACATCCAACACTCTCAGTTAAGATCAGTTTTCACGATTGTTGCCTCAAGATCATGGTGGTGGGCTTGTGATGGACACACTTTTCATGGCTGAAAGCTCTCCTTGTCCTTCAGATTCTTTATTTCCAGGATTGAACATAGCAGCACAGCGGTCACAAACTGTTTGCTTCCTCCCGATCAACAACACACCTGCCGCTAATTACGCGTGTCTACCTTAAATATCTTCACAAACTCAAAATGTGACCCCTAGCACCAAACGCTTGCTGCAGTTCTTGGTGTCAGAGGTGACACACAAGGTATCGGGTTTTCGGTGCAATTACTTTTTCATATAGGACCAAGTATGTTTGGATAGCTTTTTCCCCTTGAAAACTGCCGTTTAATATTAGACATTCTTGTCTAATATTAAAAATGGATTGATCTGAAACGTGTAAGTGTGACAAATATGGAATAAGATACGAAATCAGAAAGGAGGCAAATATTTTTTCACAGCGCTATAGTCTGTAAATGATCTTTTGGCTATAGTAGATCTTTGACTTGTTCCTTTTTTAATAGTTTGTTTAAAATAGTTTTCTCTAGGTTAAGGCGTACGGTCCAGGCCTTCAGAGCAGTGGTCTGGCCGTTGGAAAACCCACTGAATTCACAGTTGATGCCAAGCAAGGAGGAAAAGCTCCTCTGAAAATTATAGCCCAGGTATATCTGGCTTTGTATATGATCACAAATATGTTAAATATATTGTATGTACCGTATTTTTCGGATTATGAGTCGCACTTAAAATCCTTTAATTATCTCAAAAATCGACAGTGCGCCTTATGTATGAATTCTGGTTGTGCTTACTGACCATGAACCGATTTTATGTAATACACGGCGCTCAAAAATCTGTCAAAAAATGTTTTAGTACAACTTTGGTAAGCCACCAAGTCGCACCGCTTGATGGATTGTCGGAGCATTACGGCTACGTAGTCAGGAGCCTCGCGGATACGTGCTGTGCTTCAACATAATATTACTGTATTGTGTGTGGATAATGACCCCAAAATGCCACCTGTTAAGAGACATGCTGACGAAGCGGATTTCAAACTCAAGGCTGTCGGTCACGCAGTAGAACATGAGAATAGAGCAGCTGCGAGAGATTTCAACATCAATGAATCAATGGTACGGAAGTGGAGGAAGCTGAAGAAAGAGTTGAGTAAAGTTTGACTTATCTTATCTGGCTGTTTTGTTTCGCTTAATGCGTTTTATAGTCCAGTGCGCCTGGTGTATGAAACCAGACCTGTTCATCAACAGTGCGCCTTATGGTCCGAAAAATACGGTGTGTTAAATCTGATTGAACTATAATCCCTCGTCTTCTGCACAGGATGGTGAAGTCAATTCTGTGGATGTCCAGGTTAAGGATAATAGCAACAGCACATACACCTGCACCCACACCCCACGTAAGCCTGTGAAGCACATTGTGATGGTCTCCAGGGGAGACGTTAACATCCCTGAGAGTCCATTCAGGGTGAGTATGCACTCACACACTCTCTCACTTTCACTCTGGCATGCAAGGTTTGCCTTTTCTTCTCACTGAAAAGTCTCTTGAGTTTTGGTGTTTGTGCCCACAGATGAATATCGGAGCAGGCTGTCATCCAAACAAGGTGAAGGTCTCTGACCCTGCAGTGGCAAAGACGGGCCTCAAAGCCTTCCAGCCAACATACTTCACTGAAGGTGGGCTCTGCTGCAGATCTTCCACTGGACATAGGAGAGCTTGACCTCAGCCAGCTGACAGCCCCTCTTACAACACCCTCAGGCCCAGAGGAGCCTTGCCTGCTGAAGATGCTGCGTAACGCTCACATTGGTGAGCGTCCGTCTGATAAGTGAGAAGCTTGCTAAACAGTGAGACTCATCAGAATCCAAATACTTTATTAACCCCTAAGTAAAAGACAGAGGGGGAAAGTAATAAAAGTTCAAGCGTGGAGAAAGAAGCAGGAGCAACTGAAACGGGCTGCATGCACCCACAAGAATAAGCGTTGTTAACATCTGTTTTGTCTGTCTTAGGAATCTTGTTTGTTCCCAGAGAGATTGGTGAGAACCTTCTTAACATCAAGAAGAACGGCCGTCATGTTCCCAGCAGCCCAATTGCTGTTATGATCAAGCAGTCAGGGATTAGTGATGTGAGCCGTGTGAGTGGACCGTGGCTGACCGAGGCCAGGACTTTTCAGCCTTGAGAGTTCATCATTGATGCAGGTATATGCTCAGTGAAAGCTTAGATACTGTCATATTTTTCTTTTTAAACATTCAAATAGAATATTTGTCAGTCTCATCTTGTTATATTAGGCTTCATCTGCTTGAGTCTTTCCACTGAAGGACCCAGTTAAGTGGGCATTAACACTGAGGACCAGGAGGATGGCTGGTGACACAATGTGTTGCTTTTTGAGGTCTTTTAGCCTGTTTCACTTTGTCAGACAGGTTCTATTTAACTGATTTCTTGATTCACAAGTCTGCAATTAATCAGGCCTGAGTGTGTTTAGTAACACTGAACTGAGGTTTCCAAAATTGGTTAATCACAGTTAACTCGTGATTTAACAAGAGGGGCAATTTGTTTTTACACAGGACCAGGGAGGTTTGGATCATCTTTCTCCCTAATCTATGAAATCATCATTTAAAAACTGCATTTTGTATTAACTTGTCTTATCTGTGTCTAATATTAAAATGAGTTTGATGATCTGAAACATGTAAGTGTGATAAATATGCAAACCACTAGGAAATCAGGAAGGGGGCAAACACCTTTTCACATCACTGTAGACGTGATTACAGAATACCTTTTACATCCTGGATTACAATAGGATATCCATCAACGGCAGATACTGGTCTCCATGACACACAGATACTGGAGTGGTCTGACCTGACCACACTCGCACTGCTTACCCACAAAGTGTCTAGAGAGACAGAAAAAAGCCAGAAAACAAACAAAAAACACAAAGCCAAAGAATGTCATCTGCACACTAGCATGGACAATAAACGCAGACACAGTGCACCCAGTAATTTTTGAACTTCCAACCAAGTATCAAGAGCAGTACTGTCATTGTACCGGTACTGGCTGCTGTCTCATTGTTCAGAGAGCCCATCATTATGCAGAGAAAGGAATCTGTGTCTCTGGACCAAAATGACTGTACGTGTAGTGCTGTAGAAACAATACTGCCCAAAAACCTTGATGTTTCTATATGTGGAAACCTTCAAGTATGCATGTCCTCCTGTAAGGGTAAAGTAATGGGACATTTGCACTTTTTGCATGTAAGCCTGTTGGTCTTAACTGGAAGTTGCACTTGAGCTGTCTTGGCATCTTTCCTTCTTTGACTCACCAGTTTTGCCCTGAGCTGAATCGCTGCCTCCTTCTCTGTTGTGGTACTCAGCGGTGACTAACATGCTGTAACGTGTATCTGGCTGCAATGACTCCAGCATCACCTGCTTCTCTCCACCAGGGACCAGCACCTGCAGACAACAAACAACACTATCATCCCAACACAGTCAGAACTCATTTAAAGTTTTGGGACTTATGGAATTTCTGGAATTCTGACACATGACAGCCGGCTGAAGCCCAGAAGAGGTGAAGATGTAATGACTACGACCCACTCACAGTGTGATCCTGGCTATCAGCTCCAGTTAAAGCCATGTAGGACATGTGATACTGGAGGACATGAGCATTGGGAGGTACCCAGCTGATCACCATGCTGACGGCAGTCTCATCAGAAACCGTGAGGCTGGTTGGGCCTCCACCAGACACTGCAGCAACATCATAGAAGAGATAAAGTACCACAGCTAATGACACTTAACCCTCACTTTGTTCCTTTAAAGGAGGAAATTATTTTGGCAGCAGAGCAAAGTGTTTTTATAGAAAATAAATGTAAAGTATAACAGAGAATTTGATACTTTGATTTGATACTTTAACCTCACTACATTTATTTCATAGCTCAGAGTTCTAGTTATTCAAAGATGAGAATTTAGATGTGAAATTTAACCTTTAAGTGACTAGTACTTTGACAACTGCCATCAATTACACAATCAAGTTCATTTACGTACAGGTTATTGTATTAGTAATGCTATATTGTACATAGAGACAGAATATGACATGAAGGGCTACTGACCACAGAAAAGTAAAAGCTAACTGGGCCTAAAGACTAACGGGAGACAAACAAGCTTTCTGTGATTCTATTTGTGTTTTTGTGGTAATCTTGGATATCTTAGGTTGTCTCATTACTGTCATATATGTCCTATCATTAAAACACTGGCTTCTAACAACTAACAGTGTCTCAAAAATAATTTAATAAATAAACAAATAATATGGATGCATGACTCAAATGCATGACTTTTAACTTGTGTATTTTTTAGGCTGAACACTGCTGCTAATGTGACTTAGCACATTAGCATTGACTGTCTGAGAAATTACTTACCCTAAGGTCAGAAGGAGGAGGCACCTTCACTAGAAGAAAAGAATAATGTGTACGGGAATATTTTAAAAATGACAAAGCTACATTTTGACATCTTTCATTATTAATAACATTTACAGTACTGTGCAAAAGTCGTGAGCCACACGATGAAGTATTTCTTTGGACATTATCTGGTTTTTCCACTCCTTTTTAGTCCAGTTCTTGTACCTGACCATTTTCTGAGTAATGTTTTTGTTTGTTTGTTTTTTGTTTGTGTAAACACTTTGCACTGACCATTATTGGACAACTAAAAAGCACCTAAGTCGAGGAATGTGTGTGCACATAACAGAAAACTTGGGAAAGAACCAATTTTAAATCTTTAAGCACTTTGTTACTAGCAGCCTGTCACAAAAACACATTTTGTATAGTTTTTTTTTTTTTTTTTTATCTTGTGAATAAAATGTATACAAATGTGTGTGATTAATCACAATGTGTTAGTGTGTAATCACCCTGAGACATGCATGCCTGTCTGCTAGCATCAGATCTAAAGCCATTTCTGATTTGGAGATGCAGCCTGCAGATTCTGTCCAGATTATCCCAGCTCTCGTCACTAAACATCCAGTCTTCACTTATCAAATGTGTAAAATTCAAGGCTGGTCCTTAAAAGCTCCCAACAACGCAAAAACTGCATAGCCACACAAGTCCCAGCGTTTCCCACCGCAGCAGCTGTGAAAAGAAAGTGGAGAAAGGATGAATGAGTCTGTGCTTATCGCTCTCCGCTCTCCCCCAAGCTGGCGTTGTTCTTGGTAGCCATGACAACGGAGATAGTCCCAGCTTTATAAATAAAGGCCCCAACACCCCAAAAAAGAAAAATACATCGGGATTCCCTGCGCAGACCAGGAATCCCCCTAGCAGATCGCAGCTACAGAGAGGACTTGGAGTGAGTGAGTGAGAGAGAATCGAACTGGCGCCTGTCTGTGCTTCAACCTGCCAGGGGCCGTCAAGTGCTCTGCGCCACCTGCCGGGCTGTAGAATTAGTGCAAATTTGATATATTTGACTTCTCTGTTTTTTTCTCTCTGAATTACTTTTGAAAAGGAAAAATAATACTTTAATGTGAGGCAAAACATGTATGGTGCTCGGTAAAGATGACACGCCGACCCACTTCTTCTTCTTTCTTTTTTTTTGTTTGAGAAAGTTTGTTTTCATATTAAACCAGTGTCAGTGACGTCATTCTGTGCGACTACCACAGGTAAAGAAAAGCCTGAATCTGTAGATCTTTTTCTTTTATTTTTGTTGTCTAAAACACAAGAGATTAAAAAAAAAAAAACCACAGGGAAACATAGGAAATAATGTTTTGTGAGGCAATGACTTGTTGGCACAAGAAGAGTGGTCCTTGGTAGCCATGACAACAAGGAGGTCTGTTTGTTGCTGGCAGGTAAAAGAAACAAAACAAAAAAGTCAGGGGAAGACCAGGATGAACCAGGGTCATCCCTTAGAATTTTCACTCCAAGATCACCTGCCTGGTCCTCCCCCTAGCAGGTGAACATACAGAGCCAGGTGAACCGAGGGCTCGAACCCGGGCCTGTATGTTACTAACCTGCTAGCCCGCCACATGTCGCCACAGGACGGGCTATGAGAATAGGAAAAATTCTTCTATTTAAAGAACACTACGTGCACATCGCGTGACCAGCCTTTTCCATTAGTTGGAGACCACACATTTTTGCACTCAAATACTCACCAAATTTTACACACTCACACCTGGTTTTTTTGCCTGCACACCACTTATTTCTCAACAACCACTCCTTTTTCATCTCTGTTATCTTGCCTTTATTACATATTTATTACATCCTCTTAGCTAGCATCAATGACTGGACAAAAGAGCAACACAGTGCTTTTCTCATCATTTCTTTAGTCACGCTCAAGTCATTCGCCTCTACGGATTAGCTAAACCAACTTTACAAAACAAGTTTCCCCGAAGAGCCCACTTCTCATCTTAGCTGCCTAGATTTCAGGACCTAGCTAAGGACAGTGGCCACAAACACATTTAACTTACCGAAAAATAGCTGCGGGGCCTCAGTCTGTCTGTGGGGCATAGCTGGACTGGCCATCGGGCATACTGGGTATTTGCCGGGTGGGCCGATGGTAATTTTTCGTTTTAAATGGGCCGATGTTTTCTTGTTGTTGTCTTTTTTTCTTAACCCTGTAAACAGTGAAAGGTGGCGGATTGGACAGATGCTGGCAGACGTGTAAAAATAACTCAATTGTTTGGTAGTGGCTGTGGTGGAGCTTTCACAGCTTCAGTAAAATTAGCAAGTGGTGGAAGCCAGCAGGTGGATGGGGGAAAGGGGAGGCGGAGGTGGAGAGACCCAAGGCGGCCGCGGGTCCGACTGTCAGGTGAAATGAGCTTCAGGTAAGAAGTTATGACCTGCAGTCTATCTGGGTCAAACCAAGTTTAGGTGTAGTTTATTTTCGTTGTGCTAACTTTTTACAGTCAGTTACAATAACTCGTACTGTGTACTAGCTAGCATGATGGAGTTTCTATACAGTTGGGTGGGTGCTATATGTTACTGGTGAACTTTATTTTATTCATATGGTTAGTTAGTAGAGTTGCCTACCATCCTGTAAAAAACGGAATCCTCTGGTATTCAGAGTTAATATTACATGTTTCGTATTGAGCTGAAAATACACGGATTTGTCCCATACTTCAGCTACAATTAAAAAAAAGACAAAAAGCTGGAGTTATTCTGTGTCTTTACGCTGTCAGCTGCCTCTTCTTCTCTCATTCTCCCCCCTCCCTCTCCTGCTGCTACTTCAATCATGAAACTGATCAATGATCAGCTGATCAGCGTTTCTGCCGCAAGTCCCGTCTTTCTTGCTTGTTTATCTCCCGCTTTGCGCCAGAAAGAGG
Organism: Neolamprologus brichardi; assembly: GCF_056152115.1. Classification (NCBI taxonomy): domain Eukaryota; kingdom Metazoa; phylum Chordata; class Actinopteri; order Cichliformes; family Cichlidae; genus Neolamprologus; species Neolamprologus brichardi. Next base: position 20,825,777 of record NC_142116.1, read on the forward strand.
AAACTAGCGGAGGTCGTGTTAAACAGCAGAAGCGCCTTTAAACTTGATAAGCTGTTGTTAGAATTGATTTAATATTACTTTCTAGTATCAGCTGATGTTTGTTGGAGCCATAAAAGCTGCTGGTTATCTGGTGAGAGGGAAACATAAAAAGGCCAGGTAGAGCATTAACAGGGAAAGGGGGGCACAAAGAAATACTTTTCTTTCTTATTCTTATTTAAAATTTCTAGCTTTTAATAAATAATTATCCAAATCTTACAACCAAAGTTTTCATCTGATGTCAAATGTATAGAAATCCATTATTGTACATAGTAAGTTTTTTTCAGGGTCCCAACATAATTTCTTCAGAAGAAAGTACTGTACATGATGCCAGTATTTTCCCACATTTTCTAGATACTGTACTAGTACTTTGTGTAAAATGCCATCAAAAAGTCAGTTAAGTTTTATTCTTTCTCACCTGTCTTTCTGTCACCTTTCACTTTTAAAAGGTTGCCATCCATTCATTCACTTCCGCTTATCCTTTCCAGGGTCGCTGGAGCCTATCCCGGCTATCATAGGGCAAGAGGCAGGGTACACCCTGGACAGGTCGCCAGTCTGTCGCAGGGCCAACACACAACAAACAACCATTCGCACTCACACCTAGTGACAATTTGGATTATCCAATTAACCTATCCCCACAAGCTGCTTGGACGGTGGGAGGAAGCCGGAGTACCCGGAGGGAACCCACGCAAACACGGGGAGAACATGCAAACTCCACACAGAAAGACCCCGGCCTGATGTTGGAATTGAACTCAGGAGCTTCTTGCTGTGCGGCAACAGTGCTAACCACCGTGCTGCCACGGTGGCAAAGGTTGCCATGTTAGAAAAAATATTTTGCCCTGCCATGCTGTTTATTGATGTGGTAAATAAATAGTTTATGAAAATATCACTAAATCTGTCATTTATTATTTTTAATATTCAGTAATGGTCATGTCTCACCTCTAGTCTTCTCTGTCTTAATTTCAGGTTTCCACCATATGTTGTAGATCGTTCAGGAAGTTAACTCAACCAGTCTTTGGGTTTCGGCTAAGTACTGTTTAGAATAGCAGAATAGGGAGGATGGTGTAGGTTTAAGTTTATTAGATTGATACATATGTACCAACAAGACAGTGTACATCACTGTCACAACGACGTTTGTTTTCATTCAAAGGCTTTATGGAACTTTGACAGGAGGGCCACGCCCGATTTCCTCTGTCATCCACGTCATACTTAGATCCTCCTCAATCTGTGTACATACGCCGCCTCTAAACCCCCGATAGTGCCAGTGTCAGTTAGTGAGTCAGTAAAATACTGACTCACTAACAGGGTTAGTCTGTTCTGGGATGAGTGTGGTAGTTAACCCTCATTTAACACATCCCTCTCTGCTCCTCTAGCTCGCTCTATCTCACTGAGAATCAGAAAGCCTTGACATTTACTGCTATTAACTTTACACTCTTGTTATAAAGACGCAAAGAAAACACAGTGAAAAGGTTAGAAGGACGTAAGGAAAAAGAATGAATGAATGGTTTAATAGAAGGAAAGAAGTTAAAGGGACTACATATTCAAAGGTCTTATTTCTGATACTACCCCATGAAAATATTTGCTCTGTGTGCCGTGCTGCAGCTGCTACATTTGGCTTCGGATTCACTTTTTGGCGCTTACGCCTCTCGAGATGTGTTAATGCAGAAAGGTATTGAAAAACTCTGGTCAACCAACCAGCAGTCTGTCTGCTGTGTCGTATGAAATGCGTGGAAGGAGAGGTACCAACTGTCTGTTACATATAGATGAAAAATAAAGCTCTGACGTGACCTCGGGTCAGCCAGCCTGACGGTCAGAGAAACAGAAACGTGCTGGATTGTGGATCTCTGAGCTGCACATCAAAGATGCACCTATGCACAGATCAAGTCTCAAATCTACCTCATATACATCTGTGTGTGTTTTTCTGTTGATGCCTTTCAAACAAAACTAGCCATGATATTTTCCACCTCAGACAATTAATATCAGTTAACCACGCCCCCTTTCAGATTTGTTCACCAAAAGAAAAGAAAAGAAAAACGTCATTAACGCTGTTTATTATTTGTCAGACCGGTTTCATTTTCATACTTTGTAAATATCTATGTTGTATGGAGCTTGAACTAAAATGTAAATATGTTTACTGTATTTGTAATAATTATAATCCATTCGCTGTACAGCATAGATGTGTCATGCAGATATCCTAATTCTGTGTATGGTAATCTTGCACCATTGAACTGTTAGTGAATGAGGCAACAATAAAAGTGGGAAACGTGCATTAGCAGATCAAGTGCTGCCTGCTTATTTCCTACTTTATGTGAGCTTCTGCTGTAGTTTATTATGTGCTTTTAGCCCCAAGAAACCACCCTTTTACTGTGGCGCACAACAAGATCTTCTGATGTTTGGTGTCATCTTCCTGTGATCTCCTGTGAACAGATGGATTAATTCATTTCAAGTTTATGTATGTAGCACCAAATCACAGCAGGGGCTGAACATTGTAAAGACTCTAGAATAATTATGGAGGCACAACATTTAAAGCTCCCATCCTTCCATCCCACAGACCTAAAAGTTAGTTATATGATAAACAGCCCCGTGTTTGTTTACTTGATTTGTAAAATGCAAAGTGGTGACTTTTTCTCTTCAAGTACGTCCTCATATGGAGACAGTTTTTTTAATGGCCCAAAACAAGTCATTGTTTACAAAAATGTACATTTTATTGGGCAAAATGAGGTAAACAGTGAAGAAAAGTATAAGAAAACAGAGCATAGGATCTCCGGAGACTGTGGCAACTAGAATTATTGTATACATGTGTGTGTATTAAGGACTGACACAGACAAAGAATGAATCAGACAATGAAGCAATGTCCTTTTTAAATGTTTATTTATAAACAGGATAAAACCATTCAAGTATTGAGTCATGAATAAAACATCAACCTCTGATCTGTTAATTGGGAAACAGAGGATGTCAGTGTATTTTTCAGTGCTAGTCCAAATTGAGTGAGATGACTTTACATTTGAATAGATTGGATTACAAGTTATATTTGGTTTTAATTGAATGAGTTCAATTTGATTTAAATCAAGCCAATTCACAACATATAAACTTGAAATATATGGTAAGATAAAGGTTGTGCAATAATACAGAGAAAGCCCCAACAATCAAATGACCCCCTATGAGCAAGAACTTGGCAACAGTTGGAAGGAAAAACTCCATTTTCGGCAGAACCAGAATCAGGGAGGGGCCATCTGCCTCCACCGGTTGGGGTAAGAAAATGAAACTAAACTATAGGAAGACAAAGAGGAAAGATGTTCATGATATATATGAAACTTTCCGCTAGCCTTGACTAAAATATTGTTTTTGACAGGAAAGTATTGTTTCATTCATGTTTATTCCACGAGGTGGACAGCAGGAATAAAACAAACCAGATATTAAGAAATAAAGTATACAATGAAACTTTCTCGATATGCTAAAATTCCCACTGAGACTGGATAAGATTATTCTAAAACTGGTCAAAATACAATTCTCTTCATGCACAGAAATTCCACCCAGTCCCACAACCCAGGACGAATATTCCTTGTGTGTTCTTGAGCTGGACAGAAATTCCTCTTGCTGAGCGGGGTCCACGCCAGCCTCGTGTCAGGCAGACGAGGAGCCTCCTGTCCCAGTCTCGTCCGTCCACTGGGCCCATCACATCCCAGCCCAGTTCGCATTCTGCATTGGAGTCCGTCACTCGATACCACCGCGGCTCCCCTCACGTCATCACCTGTAAGTAAAAACAAATAGGAGCCAGAACCATCATCCCGGAAGCTGCCCTGGCTTATAGCCATGGCGACCCTCTCCCAACACGGCTGCACCCAGTGAACAACAGTGAGACGCTGCTGACAAATGCAGGCAGTGGTATACATCTGCCCTGATGTCAATCACACACGTTGTCTCCTACTGTCGCCGTTCCTGCTGTCGGGACTGGGTCACCACATCACGCTGACCGGTCTCCAGACGAGGCGTCGCACCCCCCACGATCACGCAGCGGCTCCCTCTTTTCCACCTGGCCTTCATGCGTTCCTCTTCCAATCTAGGGCCTCTCTCCTTCCAGTGCTCAGCTTGCTTCCTTTTAATACCACCTATAAAACAGCTGAAAGGACACCTCTGGACACACCCATGCCTCAACATGTGATCACTATCAGCTAATTTTTCCAATGCCCAGCTAATCCACAGTGGATTAAAACAACGTAGAATGACACACTAAAAACATGCGATACAAACAGAATAAAATCATGCAAATAAAAACTACACTCACAAATAGATACTAAATTAGAAGAATACCAAGATAAACGATGAATACAAAATTTCTACTGTGTGCAACTCTTTCAGTCTTTGAATATTTTTCATTTCTTACAATCAGAATTCTCCAATAGATTTGTAGAAGAAAATTATTTTCTTTCATGCATCACCAACTGAACCTTTTATGTTAACGTCTCAAGCTCCAGCCTGACCTCATTGAATTTTGCTTAGCAAAGTACTTTTCAGCTCTAATAATTAGTAAGATTATATTTCTTATCATCTGTTGGTCGTCTGACCTGATAAACTTCAATGAACATTATAACACAGGAGTGATTGTCTCTAAAAATGGGCTCCTGCACGCTTGCAGACATTTTTCCATCACAACTTATGGATGATGAAGGATTTGATTAAAGCTGTGAAACATTACTGATAAACTTCATGTGATGTTACATTAAAGCCAATTTTCTATTAAAATCAGGGACTTTTCTAACTGACCTTTTAGATCGGATTACCTCGCTGAATCCTTTTTGGGCAGGGACTCTCATTTTCTAATCGTCCCAAATAAGTGGCTTTCTCCTGAGCCCATTTCAATGTGGAGAAACTCACTTGTAACAATTTTCTCGACGACGTATCGTATAGCGCTTCTAATCGTGTAGATCTGCTCAAACAGAGATTATCAAACAAAACTTTCAGTGCACTGTAAAAGTAACAAAATAAAAAGGCCTTGTTAAGTCATGACACAAGCTCCTCATCTCAGGAGGGTAAATCATACCATCAGCATGGTTTATCATACCATCATACTGATTGGCAGGCTCAACTTCACAACAAAAGAAAAATCATCAGCTAGATTCACTCCAAATCATCCATCAGCTGCACAACACACAACATAAGCCTAACGTCGTATTAGCTATGAGTTTAATCCCCAGATCTGTGCTTCTCACTCATTTAGGCCACACGCACCCATTTTATTCAGTTTTCCTTTTTCCCTTCATCATAAAACATGTGACATGTTGTCATGCACTTCACAAAAGAAGTTTATTCTGACGTATTCAGAGTTGTGTATCTAAGTACAGGATACACTCACACATCAAAACAGGAAACTCAGTGTTTTAGAGTCTCCACTCTAACAAACTCCAACACATCTCATTCACTCGTGCTAAGATTCAGTCACCTTTCCTCAATCTAAGAACGATCAACTAATTTGCATATCAGCTATTAACCCACTAAGATGACAGGACAACAGAAATGCATGTTCAAAATGTAATCACAAAAATAGAATTTCCCTCATACAGTAAATTACTTGTGCTGCATCAAACAAGCAGAAAACATCTCCCGATTTACTGTATTAACAACTAAATTTATTGTCTGATTACTGGTTGGTCAAACCAGAATCTTTTTTCCCACAAAAGTTAAACTGTTGTCCTGCAACCTAGAGAGTCAATTTTTTTTATTTTTGGATAAATTCAGCATTTGATAACAAGTGTCTGTTAAATTTATCCTATTTTAACACTGATGAGAAATAACAAGCTAATTTTCATTGTATGGGTGTTTGTGTTATTAGGCAGGTTTAATGCATGTCTGTGGAGCTGCATATCCAGCAGAACATGTTCTTAAAGCTGCCTGTCCTACACACTTCTCTGCTATTATTTAATCATTTTGTAACTGATGTGCTATGAGTCCATTGATCTTTGCATCACACTAAGTGACTTGGACAAGATGGTAAACAGACTCACATGCTTAAGATGTTGTCTAATCTTCATGAGTTCTCTTGTATTTGGAAGTGTTAGTAGGGTTAATGCATGTTCTGCTTGTGTGTGTGATTTTGTATGTTTCTTTTTGCAGTGTTTCAGACTCCTTCACAATTTCCAACTTAAGCAGTCAGTTTTCTTTTCCCAGGTTTGCTAACCCAAATTTTGATTTCCCAGATTAAACAACAAAATTCCTATGTGTTCTCACCACTCCTCTCACTCTGTTGTCCTCTCCCACTTCAACAGTCCAATAGCAGGCAGTTCTCCTTCAGCTTCGTCCTGTGTTTCACTGTCTCTTCTTGCTATTTTCTCCAAAGGTGGCAAATGTCAAACTCCAACAGTCTCCTCAGTTCTCCTCAAACGTTCTTTTCACATGCACAGTGAATTTGCAGCTTGTTGGAAACACAGTGCCATTCATCCAATCAGGCAGGATGATGGGTTTGCTCTTCTTCTCTGATGCTGTTTGTCCACACTGCTGCTGCTTGCTGGGACTCTTTTCTCAGGACTTTGCTGCTGTCTCTTTATCTGCCATGTCATTGCTCTTTGGAGCTGCATTCCTTGTCTTCAGGGAGGAGTGAGAGCTCGCTTGTGAGTTTGAGAGACACATGGTGCTGTAAATAAGTTAGCCAGAAACTTGGCCTGAATGTTTCCAATGATGTTAAACTATAACTTTCTTCCGACCGCTGCATGTGGAAAATTGATTCAGGTCTGCTTGTCACCTGAAAGTGACAAACTAAGACATTTTCATTATTATTATCACTGCTTAACCAACACACACAACTCTCTCTCTCTCTATTTTTGTGAATTGTCCTTTCTTAAAAGCAGAAAATGAGATTGTAGTTGTTCTTGGCTGATCAACACAAAACCTTTTTCCTATGATTATTTTTCATCTACAATGTAAATTTTGTCTCTTTTTCACTCTTTTTTCTTTTCAATAGCTGGTGACCTGCAGAATCACCGCTCTCACAATCAGAGGCAATTACTTTTACACAGCGCACAAAAACACTATGACATCAGACACATTAACACTCACTTTTTCATCTGCGTACATAAATCATTTGGCCAATGGCATGTGCCATGGTGATCCATAAATATGATCACAAATTTATTGAATTATTTTCAACCCAACAAAACAAATAAACAAAAACATGATGCTATGAACACTCCACACACATGAGTCAAGATGCAGGAAAACGCATCTTGACTCTCACGCTCACGGAAACGCTTCACACTCCAGTTATCATAGTTATCATAGTTTCGTTTCCCTCTCTTTTATGAGTTCTTAGCCAGATCTCAATCTGATAATGTGTAGCTTGCTCATCAGCTCAGAAAAAACCAAAACGTAACCTCACACAGTGGTTGCGTGCTTTGCCCCACAGTGGCAAAGACTTGCACTTTCATATTCAATTCAGCTTCTCCATCATGTAGTTTTCAGCTGCTTCATACAGGGTTCAGCATATTAGTTGTTTTCATAGGTCTGCTCTATATCTCAACAATGGCTCATATTAGGATGACAGTTTTTCAAACAGGTCAAGTGCCTCTATGCACGTAATTAGTTAAAGTATTTACCTATTTTACTTCATATGTCATTGTACTGAATTTGAGCAACCCTAAGCTTAATGCAGATTACTTTCAACAATTATCTACCTCGCATCATGACTGACTGAGGTGCCTCTTCATATTAATATTATTTCATCATCAACACCAGTTTACAGGTTGTTATCCTTGCTATTATTAGTATGAATACATTAAAGATAAGTTGTAATTTAGCCTTTTGTTTATTTTACTTTATTCCTCTTGTATTTATATCTATTCAGTCGGGTCTGTTTCCAACCCTTTTTAAACTACTTTAAACTACTTTGATCTCTAATTTTCACTTGGTGAGGGATTATTACGTTCTTCCTAGTCTGAACTGCTCTCTTCACCTGAGCTGCTATTCTATTCTGAGTTACTGTCTTCTTTGTTTCTTACAGTCACGTACAAAATGTCCCTCTTTTCCACACCTCTAGCATGTAGTGCTAAAGCCACTGTTTGGTGTGTGTGTAGCTCTGCCTCTACCTCTTGCTCTTCCACTATGCATTCCTCTCCCTTTCTTTTGGATTAGTCCTGCTCCGGCTTGTTGTTTTTCTAAACATTTCTCATCAGGTGTTAATTTCGCTTGTTTATTCTCCATTTTCAAAGATTTTGCTGGGCCGTCGCTGGCACGCTTGACTTCAGAGTGGTTTACTGATACGGCCTTCGACTTCACCCTAACGGTGAAGTGGTATCAGTTTTATGAGATGAAACTCAACCGATCTCCTTTGTCACCAGTACTTGAGCCTCAGCAAAGAAAACAAAAATGGAAGTAGTTCAGCAGCTTATTGTGCTGTAAAATCAATTATTACTTCCAGACACACACACATATAGACATTTGCGCGCTAATTTGTCACGAAGTATTTCACGGCTACCTCTAAACCCAGTCTAAACACAGTTCCTTTTGGCGAACTTAAACCTAATTTGTCACGAAGTATTTTCAGCTACCTCTAAAACTAGTCTAAACACAGTTCCTTTTGGCGAACTCAACCTAATTTATCACGTGACTTTAAACCTTTGCGGCCGTTTTATATACCAAAATAGTGTTTCTCACCCTCCGACGTCTCACTGGTGATTCGGATCATCAGACTGAATCCCAGCGCCGTGGACCAGGCCACCGGCCCAGACCCGAATTCAAGTCCTGGGGCTCTCTCCTCGTCTAAGAGGGCTGTGCACAGGCTTCAGTGCTGGTTCCCCACGGCGTCAGGAATCAGTGCTGGATCTTGGAACAGAGTCACAGATAACAGTTCTGATGTTTTCTGATCCGGCTCGAAGGACCAAATAATGTTAAGAAATATGTTCTAAAACACTTCTTCAGTAGAGAATCAGAGAGGAGAAACACACAGAATTTCTTGCTAGCAAGGGCAGCCTAGAGTGAGACTCAGAGACTCGCCCTGAGGACTTGCCCTGGTCCTTTATTTATACACTTCAGTGGGTGCTTGTGTGGTGTGTGTGTGGTGTGTGTGTGTGTGTGAGGGGGGGTCAGAGTGTGACCCCATAAAGACTTCCCTAAAACTGCTGGTCTGGAAAGTCCAGCAGTTCATCAAACCAAAACCACTTAGACTGGAAACAGATATAACTACATTAATCCTACCGTAAAACAATAAAACAAGGTACGAACTTTCCCATGCTCCTAGGATGTGGGGGTGAAAGCCAGAACACCCTGGAATGTTGCAGACTTCCTAGGATGAGACATCCTTTCAATAAACACAAATGATTACATGCAGTATTCTACCATATGGTACCATATTCTACCATATACAAACTTATATCATTAAAAGATTATACTGACTACTAAGTACAATTTTCCATTGACATATATATATATATATATAACTGGGTATACTGTCATATATGTCCTATCATTAAAACACTGGCTTCTAACAACTAACAGTGTCTCAAAAATAATTTAATAAATAAACAAATAATATGGATGCATGACTCAAATGCATGACTTTTAACTTGTGTATTTTTTAGGCTGAACACTGCTGCTAATGTTACTTAGCACATTAGCATTGACTGTCTGAGAAATTACTTACCCTAAGGTCAGAAGGAGGAGGCACCTTCACAAGAAGAAAAGAATAATGTGTACGGGAATTTTTTCAAAATGACAAAGCTACATTTTGACATCTTTCATTATTAATAACATTTACAGTACTGTGCAAAAGTCGTGAGCCACACGCTGAAGTATTTCTTTGGACATTATCTGGTTTTTCCACTCCTTTTTACTCCAGTTCTTGTACCTGACCATTTTCTGAGTAATGTTTTTGTTTGTTTGTTTTTTGTTTGTGTAAACACTTTGCACTGACCATTATTGGAGAACTAAAAAGCACCTAAGTCGAGGAATGTGTGTGCACATAACAGAAAACTTGGGAAAGAACCAATTTTAAATCTTTAAGCACTTTGTTACTAGCAGCCTGTCACAAAAACACATTTTGTATAGTGGTTTTTTTTTTTTTTATCTTGTGAATAAAATGTATACAAATGTGTGTGATTAATCACAATGTGTTAGTGTGTAATCACCCTGAGACATGCATGCCTGTCTGCTAGCATCAGATCTAAAGCCATTTCTGATTTGGAGATGCAGCCTGCAGATTCTGTCCAGATTATCCCAGCTCTCGTCACTAAACATCCAGTCTTCACTTATCAAATGTGTAAAAATCAAGGCTGGTCCTTAAAAGCTCCCAACAACGCAAAAACTGCATAGCCACACAAGTCCCAGCGTTTCCCACCGCAGCAGCTGTGAAAAGAAAGTGGAGAAAGGATGAATGAGTCTGTGCTTATCGCTCTCCGCTCTCCCCCAAGCTGGCGTTGTTCTTGGTAGCCATGACAACGGAGATAGTCCCAGCTTTATAAATAAAGGCCCCAACACCCCAAAAAAGAAAAAAACATCGGGATTCCCTGCGCAGACCAAGAATCCCCCTAGCAGACCGAAGATACAGAGAGGATTTGGAGTGAGTGAGTGATTGAGTGAGAATGGAACTGGCGCCTGTCTGTGCTTCAACCTGCCAGGGGCCGGCAAGTGCTCTGCGCCAACTGCCGGGCTGTGCAATTAGTGCAAACTTGATATATTTGACTTCTCTGTTTTTTTCTCTCTGAATTACTTTTGAAAAGGAAAAATAATAATTTTAATGTGAGGCAAAACATGTATGGTGCTCGGTAAAGATGACACGCCGACCCACTTCTTCTTTTTTTTTTTTTGTTTGAGAAAGTTTGTTTTCATATTAAACCAGTGTCAGTGACGTCATTCTACGCGACTACCACAGGTAAAGAAAAGCCTGAATCTGTAGATCTTTTTCTTTTATTTTTGTTGTCTAAAACACAAGAGATAAAAAAAAAAACCACAGGGAAACATAGGAAATAATGTTTTGTGAGGCAATGACTTGTTGGCACAAGAAGAGTGGTCCTTGGTAGCCATGACAACAAGGAGGTCTGTTTGTTGCTGGCAGGTAAAAGAAAAAAAAGAAAGAAAAGAAAAGAAAAAAGTCAGGGGAAGCCCAGGCTGAACAAGGTTCATCCCTTAGAATTTTCACTCCAAGATCACCTGCCTGGACCTCCCCCTAGCAGGTGAACATACAGAGCCAGGTGAGCCGAGGGCTCGAACCCGGGCCTGTATGTTACTAACCTGCTAGCCCGCCACATGTCGCCACATGACAGGATATGAGAATGGGAAAAATTCTTCTATTTAAAGAACACTACGTGCACATCGCGTGACCAGCCTTTTCCATTAGTTGGAGACCACACATTTTTGCACTCAAATACTCACCAAATTTTACACACTCACACCTGTTTTTTTTTGCCTGCACACCATTTATTTCTCAACAACCACTCCTTTTTCATCTCTGTTATCTTGCCTTTATTACATATTTATTACATCCTCTTAGCTAGCATCAATGACTGGACAAAAGAGCAACACAGTGCTTTTCTCATCATTTCTTTAGTCACGCTCAAGTCATTCGCCTCTACGGATTAGCTAAACCAACTTTACAAAACAAGTTTCCCCGAAGAGCCCACTTCTCATCTTAGCTGCCTAGATTTCAGGACCTAGCTAAGGACAGTGGCCACAAACACATTTAACTTACCGAAAAATAGCTGCGGGGCCTCAGTCTGTCTGTGGGGCATAGCTGGACTAGCCATCGGGCATACTGGGTATTTGCCGGGTGGGCCGATGGTAATTTTTCGTTTTAAATGGGCCGATGTTTTGTTGTTGTTGTCTTTTTTTTCTTAACCGTGTAAACAGTGAAAGGTGGCGAATTGGACAGATGCTGGCAGACGTGTAAAAATAACTCAATTGTTTGGTAGTGGCTGTGGTGGAGCTTTCACAGCTTCAGTAAAATTAGCAAGTGGTGGAAGCCAGCAGGTGGATGGGGGAAAGGGGAGGCGGAGGTGGAGAGACCCAAGGCGGCCGCGGGTCCGACTGTCAGGTGAAATGAGCTTCAGGTAAGAAGTTATGACCTGCAGTCTATCTGGGTCAAACCAAGTTTAGGTGTAGTTTATTTTCGTTGTGCTAACTTTTTACAGTCAGTTACAATAACTCGTACTGTGTACTAGCTAGCATGATGGAGTTTCTATACAGTTGGGTGGGTGCTATATGTTGCTGGTGAACTTTATTTTATTCATATGGTTAGTTAGTAGAGTTGCCTACCATCCTGTAAAAAACGGAATCCTCTGGTATTCAGAGTTAATATTACATGTTTCGTATTGAGCTGAAAATACACGGATTTGTCCCATACTTCAGCTACAATTAAAAAAAAGACAAAAAGCTGGAGTTATTCTGTGTCTTTACGCTGTCAGCTGCCTCTTCTTCTCTCATTCTCCCCCCTCCCTCTCCTGCTGCTACTTCAATCATGAAACTGATCAATGATCAGCTGATCAGCGTTTCTGCCGCAAGTCCCGTCTTTCTTGCTTGTTTATCTCCCGCTTTGCGCCAGAAAGAGGAAACTAGCGGAGGTCGTGTTAAACAGCAGAAGCGCCTTTAAACTTGATAAGCTGTTGTTAGAATTGATTTAATATTACTTTCTAGTATCAGCTGATGTTTGTTGGAGCCATAAAAGCTGCTGGTTATCTGGTGAGAGGGAAACATAAAAAGGCCAGGTAGAGCATTAACAGGGAAAGGGGGGCACAAAGAAATACTTTTCTTTCTTAATCTCATGTAAAATTTCTAGCTTTTAATAAATAATTATCCAAATCTTACAACCAAAGTTTTCATCTGATGTCAAATGTATAGAAATCCATTATTGTACATAGTAAGTTTTTTTCAGGGTCCCAACATAATTTCTTCAGAAGAAAGTACTGTACATGATGCCAGTATTTTCCCACATTTTCTAGATACTGTACTAGTACTTTGTGTAAAATGCCATCAAAAAGTCAGTTAAGTTTTATTCTTTCTCACCTGTCTTTCTGTCTCCTTTCACTTTTAAAAGGTTGCCATCCATTCATTCACTTCCGCTTATCCTTTCCAGGGTCGCGGGGGGCGCTGGAGCCTATCCCAGCTATCATAGGGCGAGAGGCAGGGTACACCCTGGACAGGTCGCCAGTCTGTCGCAGGGCCAACACACAGGAACAAACAACCATTCGCACTCACAGCTAGTGACAATTTGGATTATCCAATTAACCTATCCCCACAAGCTGCATGTCTTTGGACGGTGGGAGGAAGCCGGAGTACCCGGAGGGAACCCACGCAAACACGGGGAGAACATGCAAACTCCACACAGAAAGACCCCGGCCTGATGTTGGAATTGAAGTCAGGAGCTTCTTGCTGTGCGGCAACAGTGCTAACCACCGTGCTGCCACGGTGCCAAAGGTTGCCATGTTAGAAAAAATATTTTGCCCTGCCATGCTGTTTATTGATGTGGTAAATAAATAGTTTATGAAAATATCACTAAATCTGTCATTTATTATTTTTAATATTCAGTAATGGTCATGTCTCACCTCTAGTCTTCTCTGTCTTAATTTCAGGTTTCCACCATATGTTGTAGATCGTTCAGGAAGTTAACTCAACCAGTCTTTGGGTTTCGGCTAAGTACTGTTTAGAATAGCAGAATAGGGAGGATGGTGTAGGTTTAAGTTTATTAGATTGATACATATGTACCAACAAGACAGTGTACATCACTGTCACAACGACGTTTGTTTTCATTCAAAGGCTTTATGGAACTTTGACAGGAGGGCCACGCCCGATTTCCTCTGTCATCCACGTCATACTTAGATCCTCCTCAATCTGTGTACATACGCCGCCTCTAAACCCCCGATAGTGCCAGTGTCAGTTAGTGAGTCAGTAAAATACTGACTCACTCACAGGGTTAGTCTGTTCTGGGATGAGTGTGGTAGTTAACCCTCATTTAACACATCCCTCTCTGCTCCTCTAGCTCGCTCTATCTCACTGAGAATCAGAAAGCCTTGACATTTACTGCTATTAACTTTACACTCTTGTTGTAAAGATGCAAAGAAAACACAGTGAAAAGGTTAGAAGGACGTAAGGAAAAAGAATGAATGAATGGTTTAATAGAAGGAAAGAAGTTAAAGGGACTACATATTCAAAGGTCTTATTTCTGATACTACCCCATGAAAATATTTGCTCTGTGTGCCGTGCTGCAGCTGCTACATTTGGCTTCGGATTCACTTTTTGGCGCCTACGCCTCTCGAGATGTGTTAATGCAGAAAGGTATTGAAAAACTCTGGTCAACCAACCAGCAGTCTGTCTGCTGTGTCGTATGAAATGCGTGGAAGGAGAGGTACCAACTGTCTGTTACATATAGATGAAAAATAAAGCTCTGACGTGACCTCGGGTCAGCCAGCCTGACGGTCAGAGAAACAGAAACGTGCTGGATTGTGGATCTCTGAGCTGCACATCAAAGATGCACCTATGCACAGATCAAGTCTCAAATCTACCTCATATACATCTGTGTGTGTTTTTCTGTTGATGCCTTTCAAACAAAACTCGCCATGATATTTTCCACCTCAGACAATTAATATCAGTTAACCACGCCCCCTTTCAGATTTGTTCACCAAAAGAAAAGAAAAAAAAAAACGTCATTAACGCTGTTTATTATTTGTCAGACCGGTTTCATTTTCATACTTTGTAAATATCGATGTTGTATGGAGCTTGAACTAAAATGTAAATATGTTTACTGTATTTGTAATAATTATAATCCATTCGCTGTACAGCATAGATGTGTCATGCAGATATCCTAATTCTGTGTATGGTAATCTTGCACCATTGAACTGTTAGTGAATGAGGCAACAATAAAAGTGGGAAACGTGCATTAGCAGATCAAGTGCTGCCTGCTTATTTCCTGCTTTATTTGAGCTTCTGCTGTAGTTTATTATGTGCTTTTAGCCCCAAGAAACCACCCTTTTACTGTGGCGCACAACAAGATCTTCTGATGTTTGGTGTCATCTTCCTGTGATCTCCTGTGAACAGGTGGATTAATTCATTCCAAGTTTATGTATGTAGCACCAAATCACAGCAGGGGCTGAACATTGTAAAGACTTTAGAATAATTATGGAGGCAAAACATTTAAAGCTCCCATCCTTCCATCCCACAGACCTAAAAGTTAGTTATATGATAAACAGCCCCGTGTTTGTTTACTTGATTTGTAAAATGCAAAGTGGTGACTTTTTCTCTTCAAGTACGTCCTCATATGGAGACAGTTTTTTTAATGGCCCAAAACAAGTCATTGTTTACAAAAATGTACATTTTATTGGGCAAAATGAGGTAAACAGTGAAGAAAAGTATAAGAAAACAGAGCATAGGATCTCCAGAGACTGTGGCAACTAGAATTATTGTATACATGTGTGTGTATTAAGGACTGACACAGACAAAGAATGAATCAGACAATGAAGCAATGTCCTTTTTAAATGTTTATTTATAAACAGGATAAAACCATTCAAGTATTGAGTCATGAATAAAACATCAACCTCTGATCTGTTAATTGGGAAACAGAGGATGTCAGTGTATTTTTCAGTGCTAGTCCAAATTGAGTGAGATGACTTTACATTTGAATAGACTGGATTACAAGTTATATTTGGTTTTAATTGAATGAGTTCAATTTGATTTAAATCAAGCCAATTCACAACATATAAACTTGAAATATATGGTAAGATAAAGGTTGTGCAATAATACAGAGAAAGCCCCAACAATCAAATGACCCCCTATGAGCAAGAACTTGGCAACAGTGGGAAGGAAAAACTCCATTTTCGGCAGAACCAGAATCAGGGAGGGGCCATCTGCCTCCACCGGTTGGGGTAATAAAATGAAACTAAACTATAGGAAGACAAAGAGGAAAGATGTCCATGATATATATCAAACTTTCCGCTAGCCTTGACTAAAATATTGTTTTTGACAGGAAAGTATTGTTTCATTCATGTTTATTCCACGAGGTGGACAGCAGGAATAAAACAAACCAGATACTAAGAAATAAAGTATACAATGAAACTTTCTCGATATGCTAAAATTCCCACTGAGACTGGATAAGATTATTCTAAAACTGGTCAAAATACAATTCTCTTCATGCACAGAAATCCCACCCAGTCCCACAACCCAGGACGAATATTCCTTGTGTGTTCTTGAGCTGGACAGAAATTCCTCTTGCTGAGCGGGGTCCACGCCAGCCTCGTGTCAGGCAGACGAGGAGCCTCCTGTCCCAGTCTCGTCCGTCCACTGGGCCCATCACATCCCAGCCCAGTTCGCATTCTGCATTGGAGTCCGTCACTCGATACCACCGCGGCTCCCCTCACGTCATCACCTGTAAGTAAAAACAAATAGGAGCCAGAACCATCATCCCGGAAGCTGCCCTGGCTTATAGCCATGGCGACCCTCTCCCAACACGGCTGCACCCAGTGAACAACAGTGAGACGCTGCTGACAAATGCAGGCAGTGGTATACATCTGCCCTGATGTCAATCACACACGTTGTCTCCTACTGTCGCCGTTCCTGCTGTCGGGACTGGGTCACCACATCACGCTGACCGGTCTCCAGACGAGGCGTCGCACCCCCCACGATCACGCAGCGGCTCCCTCTTTTCCACCTGGCCTTCATGCGTTCCTCTTCCAATCTAGGGCCTCTCTCCTTCCAGTGCTCAGCTTGCTTCCTTTTAATACGACCTATAAAACAGCTGAAAGGACACCTCTGGACACACCCATGCCTCAACATGTGATCACTATCAGCTAATTTTTCCAATGCCCAGCTAATCCACAGTAGATTAAAACAACGTAGAATGACACACTAAAAACATGCGATACAAACAGAATAAAATCATGCAAATAAAAACTACACTCACAAATAGATACTAAAATCAGAAGAAAACCAAGATAAACGATGAATACAAAATTTCTACTGTGTGCAACTCTTTCAGTCTTTGAATATTTTTCATTTCTTACAATCAGAATTCTCCAATAGATTTGTAGAAGAAAATTATTTTCTTTCATGCATCACCAACTGAACCTGTTATGTTAACGTCTCAAGCTCCAGCCTGACCTCATTGAATTTTGCTTAGCAAAGTACTTTTCAACTCTAATAATTAGTAAGATTATATTTCTTATCATCTGTTGGTCGTCTGACCTGATAAACTTCAATGAACATTATAACACAGGAGTGATTGTCTCTAAAAATGGGCTCCTGCACACTTGCAGACATTTTTCCATCACAACTTATGGATGATGAAGGATTTGATTAAAGCTGTGAAACATTACTGATAACCTTCATGTGATGTTACATTAAAGCCAATTTTCTATTAAAATCAGGGACTTTTCTAACTGACCTCTGACCTTTGAGCAGTAGTGTGTACTGTATGCTTGTATGTAACTGTATCTGACCTGGATTTTATCACCAGTTTCAAATAAGAATCTTCTTTAAAGTCTGTCTTTCAATACAAATGAAGTTAAACTTTATCAAGGATGATGGTAAACTGTCCCTAACAAGTCCACTTTATTGCGTGCTCATTGACTTTCTCCTATCAGAGCTGTTTAACAAGTCCACTTTATACATGCTTATTAATCTATCACGCTTATCAGTGGCTCATGGTTGCTTGAAGCCTATGTCTGAACTTGACCACAGAGGCAGAGCATCATTCAATCTTGGCAGCAGCTCCAGGATGACAAACTCCACTTTCTCTGCATCAAGACAGCTCATAACTTTTTAACAGTCTCTCCTGATAGTCTCATATCATCTGCTCTAATCAATAACCATACACTATCATTACAATGTAGACTACAGCTCAAAAGTCTGAGGTGAATTAGAAATGTCTTGTTTTCAGAATAGACTCAAATTAGGTTTCAGATTGAATCACAGCAATTTTTAAAAAATAATCATATAAATGCTTAATATTAACACTGATCACAAATCATGAATGATTTTTAATAGAATATCTACAGAGGTGTTCAGAGACCCATTTTCAGCAATAATCCCTCCTGTGTTCAGTGGTACATTGTCTTATCTAATGCAAGCTTAACACATTAAAGCCTAACTTATCACTCAAAACTGCTTTTTAAAGATTTTTGCACAAACTGAAACTATTGTGGTGATTAAAGAAACAATAAATGTGTCTGGATCATCCCAGTGTTTGTTTTTAACCTCATGAAGCCAAGTTTCCATTTTCCTCTAAAGGGGCTGCAACACCCAGCTGCACAAAACCTTCACTTTTTTTAACAGTTTCACTCTTTTAATATTTTTCATTTCTTACAATCAGAATTCTCCAATAGATTTGTAGAAGAAAATTATTTTCTTTCACGCATCACCAACTGAACCCTTTATGTTAACGTCTCAAGCTCAAGCCTGACCTCATTGAATTTTGCTTAGCAAAGTAGGGGAGACCGGGGATAGTTGTAACATTTTTGACATTTCTGTCTGTAAATTAGAGCTCTTTTAAGGTAGTGGATTCAAAATGTAATGCAAAGTATTTACATGTCTCGGCTATTAAATAGTCCAGCTATTTTCTCTGCAGCACAATTACCCATTGCATGATATGGCCTCAAACACAAAGAGTGAAATGTTACAATTAACCCAATAGTCTGGGTTAGTTGTAACATATCCTGGGGTGAAATGTAACACAATGAAATAAGGGTACTAACAAAACATTAACATGTAATCTTTGTTTATTCAACACATGAATGCACTTAGAGCCATTTATGTAGCTATGTGTGTGTGTGTGACAGAATGCAGAAATCTAGCTTTTGAACATATTCCAACCCCCCAAAAAAGACAAATTATGGAATTTTCTGCAACTGAATATTTCATTAACTTTGGTTGGTCTTCCTTGAGTTTGGCCTCATTGGCTCAGTGGGCATTATAGCCTACAACTCTTGCACCAATTTTGAACATAACAATGAAGCTGAAAAAATGTAGTTGTTCACCAGCATCGCAATTCCATTACTTTTTATCATGGCTTTCCTTGGTGTGGTTTGCAAAGTGCTTCAGAAAGATGAGGAAATCTCTTTCTTGCACCCATCCTGATTTATTTCCACTACCAGTACTTCCTACTGGTCCATCTCTTACACAGTGGTCTGCATAATGTATGTGTGGGAACACAAACAGTGGAGGAATTGTGTTGCCAATGGCATTAACCGCATATACAAAAGCGACCAGTGAACCTCTCTCTGCTGATGTCTTTGCCCCAACTTGTTTAATATAAGTTAAAGTAATAGTGTGGTAAGTTGTAACATCTGCATTATTGTTACAACTAACCCAGACTGTTGCTGTTACAACTGACCCAGACTCCTATAGCCATGAACTAGCTAACATTACAGCCAACGGCTAAAACATTAGCACTAAAGACCTACACAGAATATATCCCCATAGGCATACAAATAACATAGTTTAAGTTTGATTAGTTTAACTGCAAAGCAGATAATGCTATTAGAAATTGAAATCAAGTAGAAAAACTTACTTTTTGGCATACAAATTACTTTTTTTTGTGTTAAATTGTCTGTGTTTGACAAAATTGCTGATTTTTCACATGTGATAGCAGAACTGAGTTGGGCATGCACAGAATGAGTCACATCATTTGAAACTTAGCCCTGATTGGAGAAATTGGAAGTGTTAAAACTGACCCACGTTACAACTATCCCCGGTCTCCCCTACTTTTCAACTCTAATAATTAGTAAGATTATATTTCTTATCATCTGTTGGTCGTCTGACCTGATAAACTTCAATGAACATTATAACACAGGAGTGATTGTCTCTAAGAATGGGCTCCTGCACGCTTGCAGACATTTTTCCATCACAACTTATGGATGATGAAGGATTTGATTAAAGCTGTGAAACATTACTGATAAACTTCATGTGATGTTACATTAAAGCCAATTTTCTATTAAAATCTAACTGACCTCTGACCTTTGAGCAGTAGTGTGTACTGTATGTTTGTATGTAACTGTATCTGACCTGGATTTTATCACCAGTTTCAAATAATCTTCTTTAAAGTCTGTCTTTCAATACAAATGAAGTTAAACTTTATCAAGGCTCATGGTAAACTGTCCCTAACAAGTCCACTTTATTGCGTGCTCATTGACTTTCTCCTATCAGACTGTTTAACAAGCCCACTTTATACATGCTTATTAATCTATCACGCTTATCAGTGGCTCATGGTTGCTTAAAGCCTATGTCTGAACTTGACCACAGAGGCAGAGCATCATTCAATCTTGGCAGCAGCTCCAGGATGACAAACTCCACTTTCTCTGCATCAAGACAGCTCATAACTTTTTAACAGTCTCTCCTGATAGTCTCATATCATCTGCTCTAATCAATAACCATACACTATCATTACAATGTAGACTACAGCTCAAAAGTCTGAGGTGAAATAGAAATGTCTTGTTTTCAGAATAGACTCAAATTAGGTTTCAGATTGAATCACAGCAATTGATCAAAATAATCATATAAATGCTTAATATTAACACTGATCACAAATCATGAATGATTTTTAATAGAATATCTACAGAGGTGTTCAGAGACCCATTTTCAGCAATAATCCCTCCTGTGTTCAGTGGTACATTTTCTTATCTAATGCAAGCTTAACACATTAAAGCCTAACTTATCACTCAAAACAGCTTTTTAAAGATTTTTGCACAAACTGAAACTATTGTGGTGATTAAAGAAACAATAAATGTGTCTGGATCATCCCAGTGTTTGTTTTTAACCTCATGAAACCAAGTTTCCATTTTCCTCTAAAGGGGCTGCAACACCCAGCTGCACAAAACCTTCACTTTTTTTTTTAACAATTTCACTCTTTGAATATTTTTCATTTCTTACAATCAGAATTCTCCAATAGATTTGTAGAAGAAAATTATTTTCTTTCATGCATCACCAACTGAACCTTTTATGTTAACGTCTCAATCTCCAGCCTAACCTCATTGAATTTTGCTTAGCAAAGTACTTTTCAACTCTATTAATTAGTAAGATTATATTTCTTATCATCTGTTGGTCGTCTGACCTGATAAACTTCAATGAACATTATAACACAGGAGTGATTGTCTCTAAAAATGGGCTCCTGCACGCTTGCAGACATTTTTCCATCACAACTTATGGATGATGAATGATTTGATTAAAGCTGTGAAACATTACTGATAAATTTCATGTGATGTTACATTAAAGCCAATTTTCTATTAAAATCAGGGACTTTTCTAACTGACCTCTGACCTTTGAGCAGTAGTGTGTACTGTATGCTTGTATGTAACTGTATCTGACCTGGATTTTATCACCAGTTTCAAATAAGAATCTTCTTTAAAGTCTGTCTTTCAATACAAATGAAGTTAAACTTTATCAAGGCTGATGGTAAACTGTCCCTAACAAGTCCACTTTATTGCGTGCTCATTGACTTTCTCCTATCAGAGCTGTTTAACAAGTCCACTTTATACATGCTTATTAATCTATCACGCTTATCAGTGGCTCATGGTTGCTTAAAGCCTATGTCTGAACTTGACCACAGAGGCAGAGCATCATTCAATCTTGGCAGCAGCTCCAGGATGACAAACTCCACTTTCTCTGCATCAAGACAGCTCATAACTTTTTAACAGTCTCTCCTGATAGTCTCATATCATCTGCTCTAATCAATAACCATACACTATCATTACAATGTAGACTACAGCTCAAAAGTCTGAGGTGAATTAGAAATGTCTTGTTTTCAGAATAGACTCAAATTAGGTTTCAGATTGAATCACAGCAATTTTTAAAAAATAATCATATAAATGCTTAATATTAACACTGATCACAAATCATGAATGATTTTTAATAGAATATCTACAGAGGTGTTCAGAGACCCATTTTCAGCAATAATCCCTCCTGTGTTCAGTGGTACATTGTCTTATCTAATGCAAGCTTAACACATTAAAGCCTAACTTATCACTCAAAACTGCTTTTTAAAGATTTTTGCACAAACTGAAACTATTGTGGTGATTAAAGAAACAATAAATGTGTCTGGATCATCCCAGTGTTTGTTTTTAACCTCATGAAGCCAAGTTTCCATTTTCCTCTAAAGGGGCTGCAACACCCAGCTGCACAAAACCTTCACTTTTTTTAACAGTTTCACTCTTTGAATATTTTTCATTTCTTACAATCAGAATTCTCCAATAGATTTGTAGAAGAAAATTATTTTCTTTCACGCATCACCAACTGAACCCTTTATGTTAACGTCTCAAGCTCAAGCCTGACCTCATTGAATTTTGCTTAGCAAAGTAGGGGAGACCGGGGATAGTTGTAACATTTTTGACATTTCTGTCTGTAAATTAGAGCTCTTTTAAGGTAGTGGATTCAAAATGTAATGCAAAGTATTTACATGTCTCGGCTATTAAATAGTCCAGCTATTTTCTCTGCAGCACAATTACCCATTGCATGATATGGCCTCAAACACAAAGAGTGAAATGTTACAATTAACCCCATAGTCTGGGTTAGTTGTAACATATCCTGGGGTGAAATGTAACACAATGAAATAAGGGTACTAACAAAACATTAACATGTAATCTTTGTTTATTCAACACATGAATGCACTTAGAGCCATTTATGTAGCTATGTGTGTGTGTGTGACAGAATGCAGAAATCTAGCTTTTGAACATATTCCAACCCCCCAAAAAAGACAAATTATGGAATTTTCTGCAACTGAATATTTCATTAACTTTGGTTGATCTTCCTTGAGTTTGGCCTCATTGGCTCAGTGGGCATTATAGCCTACAACTCTTGCACCAATTTTGAACATAACAATGAAGCTGAAAAAATGTAGTTGTTCACCAGCATCGCAATTCCATTACTTTTTATCATGGCTTTCCTTGGTGTGGTTTGCAAAGTGCTTCAGAAAGATGAGGAAATCTCTTTCTTGCACCCATCCTGATTTATTTCCACTACCAGTACTTCCTACTGGTCCATCTCTTACACAGTGGTCTGCATAATGTATGTGTGGGAACACAAACAGTGGAGGAATTGTGTTGCCAATGGCATTAACCGCATATACAAAAGCGACCAGTGAACCTCTCTCTGCTGATGTCTTTGCCCCAACTTGTTTAATATAAGTTAAAGTAATAGTGTGGTAAGTTGTAACATCTGCATTATTGTTACAACTAACCCAGACTGTTGCTGTTACAACTGACCCAGACTCCTATAGCCATGAACTAGCTAACATTACAGCCAACGGCTAAAACATTAGCACTAAAGACCTACACAGAATATATCCCCATAGGCATACAAATAACATAGTTTAAGTTTGATTAGTTTAACTGCAAAGCAGATAATGCTATTAGAAATTGAAATCAAGTAGAAAAACTTACTTTTTGGCATACAAATTACTTTTTTTTGTGTTAAATTGTCTGTGTTTGACAAAATTGCTGATTTTTCACATGTGATAGCAGAACTGAGTTGGGCATGCACAGAATGAGTCACATCATTTGAAACTTAGCCCTGATTGGAGAAATTGGAAGTGTTAAAACTGACCCACGTTACAACTATCCCCGGTCTCCCCTACTTTTCAACTCTAATAATTAGTAAGATTATATTTCTTATCATCTGTTGGTCGTCTGACCTGATAAACTTCAATGAACATTATAACACAGGAGTGATTGTCTCTAAAAATGGGCTCCTGCACGCTTGCAGACATTTTTCCATCACAACTTATGGATGATGAAGGATTTGATTAAAGCTGTGAAACATTACTGATAAACTTCATGTGATGTTACATTAAAGCCAATTATCTATTAAAATCTAACTGACCTCTGACCTTTGAGCAGTAGTGTGTACTGTATGTTTGTATGTAACTGTATCTGACCTGGATTTTATCACCAGTTTCAAATAATCTTCTTTAAAGTCTGTCTTTCAATACAAATGAAGTTAAACTTTATCAAGGCTGATGGTAAACTGTCCCTAACAAGTCCACTTTATTGCGTGCTCATTGACTTTCTCCTATCAGACTGTTTAACAAGCCCACTTTATACATGCTTATTAATCTATCACGCTTATCAGTGGCTCATGGTTGCTTAAAGCCTGTGTCTGAACTTGACCACAGAGGCAGAGCATCATTCAATCTTGGCAGCAGCTCCAGGATGACAAACTCCACTTTCTCTGCATCAAGACAGCTCATAACTTTTTAACAGTCTCTCCTGATAGTCTCATATCATCTGCTCTAATCAATAACCATACACTATCATTACAATGTAGACTACAGCTCAAAAGTCTGAGGTGAATTAGAAATGTCTTGTTTTCTGAATAGACTCAAATTAGGTTTCAGATTGAATCACAGCAATTGATCAAAATAATCATATAAATGCTTAATATTAACACTGATCACAAATCATGAATGATTTTTAATAGAATATCTACAGAGGTGTTCAGAGACCCATTTTCAGCAATAATCCCTCCTGTGTTCAGTGGTACATTGTCTTATCTAATGCAAGCTTAACACATTAAAGCCTAACTTATCACTCAAAACAGCTTTTTAAGAGATTTTTGCACAAACTGAAACTATTGTGGTGATTAAAGAAACAATAAATGTGTCTGGATCATCCCAGTGTTTGTTTTTAACCTCATGAAGCCAAGTTTCCATTTTCCTCTAAAGGGGCTGCAACACCCAGCTGCACAAAACCTTCACTTTTTTTAACAGTTTCACTCTTTGAATATTTTTCATTTCTTACAATCAGAATTCTCCAATAGATTTGTAGAAGAAAATTATTTTCTTTCATGCATCACCAACTGAACCTGTTATGTTAACGTCTCAATCTCCAGCCTAACCTCATTGAATTTTGCTTAGCAAAGTACTTTTCAACTCTAATAATTAGTAAGATTATATTTCTTATCATCTGTTGGTCGTCTGACCTGATAAACTTCAATGAACATTATAACACAGGAGTGATTGTCTCTAAAAATGGGCTCCTGCACGCTTGCAGACATTTTTCCATCACAACTTATGGATGATGAATGATTTGATTAAAGCTGTGAAACATTACTGATAAATTTCATGTGATGTTACATTAAAGCCAATTTTCTATTAAAATCAGGGACTTTTCTAACTGACCTCTGACCTTTGAGCAGTAGTGTGTACTGTATGCTTGTATGTAACTGTATCTGACCTGGATTTTATCACCAGTTTCAAATAAGAATCTTCTTTAAAGTCTGTCTTTCAATACAAATGAAGTTAAACTTTATCAAGGCTGATGGTAAACTGTCCCTAACAAGTCCACTTTATTGCGTGCTCATTGACTTTCTCCTATCAGACTGTTTAACAAGCCCACTTTATACATGCTTATTAATCTATCACGCTTATCAGTGGCTCATGGTTGCTTAAAGCCTATGTCTGAACTTGACCACAGAGGCAGAGCATCATTCAATCTTGGCAGCAGCTCCAGGATGACAAACTCCACTTTCTCTGCATCAAGACAGCTCATAACTTTTTAACAGTCTCTCCTGATAGTCTCATATCATCTGCTCTAATCAATAACCATACACTATCATTACAATGTAGACTACAGCTCAAAAGTCTGAGGTGAAATAGAAATGTCTTGTTTTCAGAATAGACTCAAATTAGGTTTCAGATTGAATCACAGCAATTGATCAAAATAATCATATAAATGCTTAATATTAACACTGATCACAAATCATGAATGATTTTTAATAGAATATCTACAGAGGTGTTCAGAGACCCATTTTCAGCTATAATCCCTCCTGTGTTCAGTGGTACATTATCTTATCTAATGCAAGCTTAACACATTAAAGCCTAACTTATCACTCAAAACAGCTTTTTAAAGATTTTTGCACAAACTGAAACTATTGTGGTGATTAAAGAAACAATAAATGTGTCTGGATCATCCCAGTGTTTGTTTTTAACCTCATGAAGCCAAGTTTCCATTTTCCTCTAAAGGGGCTGCAACACCCAGCTGCATAAAACCTTCACTTTTTTTAATAGTTTCACTCTTTGAATATTTTTCATTTCTTACAATCAGAATTCTCCAATAGATTTGTAGAAGAAAATTATTTTCTTTCATGCATCACCAACTGAACCTTTTATGTTAACGTCTCAATCTCCAGCCTAACCTCATTGAATTTTGCTTAGCAAAGTACTTTTCAACTCTAATAATTAGTAAGATTATATTTCTTATCATCTGTTGGTCGTCTGACCTGATAAACTTCAATGAACATTATAACACAGGAGTGATTGTCTCTAAAAATGGGCTCCTGCACGCTTGCAGACATTTTTCCATCACAACTTATGGATGATGAATGATTTGATTAAAGCTGTGAAACATTACTGATAAATTTCATGTGATGTTACATTAAAGCCAATTTTCTATTAAAATCAGGGACTTTTCTAACTGACCTCTGACCTTTGAGCAGTAGTGTGTACTGTATGCTTGTATGTAACTGTATCTGACCTGGATTTTATCACCAGTTTCAAATAAGAATCTTCTTTAAAGTCTGTCTTTCAATACAAATGAAGTTAAACTTTATCAAGGCTGATGGTAAACTGTCCCTAACAAGTCCGCTTTATTGCGTGCTCATTGACTTTCTCCTATCAGACTGTTTAACAAGTCCACTTTATACATGCTTATTAATCTATCACGCTTATCAGTGGCTCATGGTTGCTTAAAGCCTATGTCTGAACTTGACCACAGAGGCAGAGCATCATTCAATCTTGGCAGCAGCTCCAGGATGACAAACTCCACTTTCTCTGCATCAAGACAGCTCATAACATTTTAACAGTCTCTCCTGATGGTCTCATATCATCTGCTCTAATCAATAACCATACACTATCATTACAATGTAGACTACAGCTCAAAAGTCTGAGGTGAATTAGAAATGTCTTGTTTTCTGAATAGACTCAAATTAGGTTTCAGATTGAATCACAGCAATTTATCAAAATAATCATATAAATGCTTAATATTAACACTGATCACAAATCATGAATGATTTTTCATAGAATATCTACAGAGGTGTTCAGAGACCCATTTTCAGCAATAATCCCTCCTGTGTTCAGTGGTACATTGTCTTATCTAATGCAAGCTTAACACATTAAAGCCTAACTTATCACTCAAAACAGTTTTTTAAAGATTTTTGCACAAACTGAAACTATTGTGGTGATTAAAGAAACAATAAATGTGTCTGGATCATCCCAGTGTTTGTTTTTAACCTCATGAAGCCAAGTTTCCATTTTCCTCTAAAGGGGCTGCAACACCCAGCTGCACAAAACCTTCACTTTTTTTAACAGTTTCACTCTTTGAATATTTTTCATTTCTTACAATCAGAATTCTCCAATAGATTTGTAGAAGAAAATTATTTTCTTTCATGCATCACCAACTGAACCCTTTATGTTAACGTCTCATGCTCAAGCCTGACCTCATTGAATTTTGCTTAGCAAAGTAGGGGAGACCGGGGATAGTTGTAACATTTTTGACATTTCTGTCTGTAAATTAGAGCTCTTTTAAGGTAGTGGATTCAAAATGTAATGCAAAGTATTTACATGTCTCGGCTATTAAATAGTCCAGCTATTTTCTCTGCAGCACAATTACCCATTGCATGATATGGCCTCAAACACAAAGAGTGAAATGTTACAATTAACCCAATAGTCTGGGTTAGTTGTAACATATCCTGGGGTGAAATGTAACACAATGAAATAAGGGTACTAACAAAACATTAACATGTAATCTTTGTTTATTCAACACATGAATGCACTTAGAGCCATTTATGTGACTATGTGTGTGTGTGTGAAAGAATGCAGAAATCTAGCTTTTGAACATATTCCAACCCCCCAAAAAAGACAAATTATGGAATTTTCTGCAACTGAATATTTCATTAACTTTGGTTGGTCTTCCTTGAGTTTGGCCTCATTGGCTCAGTGGGCATTATAACCTACAACTCTTGCACCAATTTTGAACATAACAATGAAGCTGAAAAAATGTAGTTGTTCACCAGCATCGCAATTCCATTACTTTTTATCATGGCTTTCCTTGGTGTGGTTTGCAAAGTGCTTCAGAAAGATGAGGAAATCTCTTTCTTGCACCCATCCTAATTTATTTCCACTACCAGTACTTCCTACTGGTCCATCTCTTACACAGTGGTCTGCATAATGTATGTGTGGGAACACAAACAGTGGAGGAATTGTGTTGCCAATGGCATTAACCGCATATACAAAAGCGACCAGTGAACCTCTCTCTGCTGATGTCTTTGCCCCAACTTGTTTAATATAAGTTAAAGTAATAGTGTGGTAAGTTGTAACATCTGCATTATTGTTACAACTAACCCAGACTGTTGCTGTTACAACTGACCCAGACTCCTATAGCCATGAACTAGCTAACATTACAGCCAACGGCTAAAACATTAGCACTAAAGACCTACACAGAATATATCCCCATAGGCATACAAATAACATAGTTTAAGTTTGATTAGTTTAACTGCAAAGCAGATAATGCTATTAGAAATTGAAATCAAGTAGAAAAACTTACTTTTTGGCATACAAATTACTTTTTTTTGTGTTAAATTGTCTGTGTTTGACAAAATTGCTGATTTTTCACATGTGATAGCAGAACTGAGTTGGGCATGCACAGAATGAGTCACATCATTTGAAACTTAGCCCTGATTGGAGAAATTGGAAGTGTTACAACTGACCCACGTTACAACTATCCCCGGTCTCCCCTACTTTTCAACTCTAATAATTAGTAAGATTATATTTCTTATCATCTGTTGGTCGTCTGACCTGATAAACTTCAATGAACATTATAACACAGGAGTGATTGTCTCTAAAAATGGGCTCCTGCACACTTGCAGACATTTTTCCATCACAACTTATGGATGATGAAGGATTTGATTAAAGCTGTGAAACATTACTGATAAACTTCATGTGATGTTACATTAAAGCCAATTTTCTATTAAAATCTAACTGACCTCTGACCTTTGAGCAGTAGTGTGTACTGTATGTTTGTATGTAACTGTATCTGACCTGGATTTTATCACCAGTTTCAAATAAGAATCTTCTTTAAAGTCTGTCTTTCAATACAAATGAAGTTAAACTTTATCAAGGCTGATGGTAAACTGTCCCTAACAAGTCCACTTTATTGCGTGCTCATTGACTTTCTCCTATCAGACTGTTTAACAAGCCCACTTTATACATGCTTATTAATCTATCACGCTTATCAGTGGCTCATGGTTGCTTAAAGCCTATGTCTGAACTTGACCACAGAGGCAGAGCATCATTCAATCTTGGCAGCAGCTCCAGGATGACAAACTCCACTTTCTCTGCATCAAGACAGCTCATAACTTTTTAACAGTCTCTCCTGATAGTCTCATATCATCTGCTCTAATCAATAACCATACACTATCATTACAATGTAGACTACAGCTCAAAAGTCTGACGTGAATTAGAAATGTCTTGTTTTCAGAATAGACTCCAATTTGGTTTCAGATTGAATCACAGCAATTTATCAAAATAATCATATAAATGCTTAATATTAACACTGATCACAAATCATGAATGATTTTTAATAGAATATCTACAGAGGTGTTCAGAGACCCATTTTCAGCTATAATCCCTCCTGTGTTCAGTGGTACATTATCTTATCTAATGCAAGCTTAACACATTAAAAGCCCAACTTATCACTCAAAACAGCTTTTTAAAGATTTTTGCACAAACTGAAACTATTGTGGTGATTAAAGAAACAATAAATGTGTCTGGATCATCCCAGTGTTTGTTTTTAACCTCATGAAGCCAAGTTTCCATTTTCCTCTAAAGGGGCTGCAACACCCAGCTGCACAAAACCTTCACTTTTTTTAACAGTTTCACTCTTTGAATATTTTTCATTTCTTACAATCAGAATTCTCCAATAGATTTGTAGAAGAAAATTATTTTCTTTCATGCATCACCAACTGAACCTTTTATGTTAACGTCTCAATCTCCAGCCTAACCTCATTGAATTTTGCTTAGCAAAGTACTTTTCAACTCTAATAATTAGTAAGATTATATTTCTGATCATCTGTTGGTCGTCTGACCTGATAAACTTCAATGAACATTATAACACAGGAGTGATTGTCTCTAAAAATGGGCTCCTGCACGCTTGCAGACATTTTTCCATCACAACTTATGAATGATAAAGGATTTGATTAAAGCTGTGAAACATTACTGATAACCTTCATGTGATGTTACATTAAAGCCAATTTTCTATTGAAATCAGGGACTTTTCTAACTGACCTCTGACCTTTGAGCAGTAGTGTGTACTGTATGCTTGTATGTAACTGTATCTGACCTGGATTTTATCACCAGTTTCAAATAAGAATCTTCTTTAAAGTCTGTCTTTCAATACAAATGAAGTTAAACTTTATCAAGGCTGATGGTAAACTGTCCCTAACAAGTCCACTTTATTGCGTGCTCATTGACTTTCTCCTATCAGACTGTTTAACAAGCCCACTTTATACATGCTTATTAATCTATCACGCTTATCAGTGGCTCATGGTTGCTTAAAGCCTATGTCTGAACTTGACCACAGAGGCAGAGCATCATTCAATCTTGGCAGCAGCTCCAGGATGACAAACTCCACTTTCTCTGCATCAAGACAGCTCATAACTTTTTAACAGTCTCTCCTGATAGTCTCATATCATCTGCTCTAATCAATAACCATACACTATCATTACAATGTAGACTACAGCTCAAAAGTCTGACGTGAATTAGAAATGTCTTGTTTTCTGAATAGACTCAAATTAGGTTTCAGATTGAATCACAGCAATTGATCAAAATAATCATATAAATGCTTAATATTAACACTGATCACAAATCATGAATGATTTTTAATAGAATATCTACAGAGGTGTTCAGAGACCTCATAACTCATAGCTCATAACTTTTAACAGTGTCTCTCTGTCCTCATACTTCTATACATTCTTCTGTAATAGATAATTATACGCTATCATTGTAATCAATCTACACTACAGCTCAAAAGTTTGAAGTCAATTTTCACCTGGTTTATAATCATGTGATTGGTCCACACATCAGTGTCTAAAAAAACGCTCATTTTTATCTGTGTCTATCATCAAAATTTGAGTTGATTGCAATCTCTCCCTAACAAGTTCACTTTATTGCGTCCTCATCAATCTCAGCTACAGCTCAGCTAACTGAAGTCAGTTAGAAACGTCTTTTTATCTAAAAAAAAAAAAAAACAAGATTCTTTTTTATATTTTGTAAATTGGTTTTGAATGCAAATAAATATAATTGCTTAAAATTTGCATTGATCACCAATTATGATTAATGTTTGATAAAATATTTGCTGGTGTGTGGATTACAACAATAATAGCCAGTGTGCAGATTATATTACCTTCCCTCAGTTTATCACATTAAATCTCATCTTACTAGTGACCCAGCAGTTTTTCCAAATACAGCTGCACTAACCAACATCATTTTTTCAAGTAATATAAAAATCCTTTTTATATATTACCTTTTTAAACACCCCATTTTTTCTTTCTAATGTCATTAAATCAAGTTTGCACATTTGTATAACAACATTTGGACCTCCAGATCTTTTTAGCTTTCAGTTTTTTCTCAGTGTCACACATGGACTAGTTTTCGTCTCTTTCAATAGGAAAGTCAAATCTTCAGACCTTAAAGCAATCTTTGTTTCTTTCAATCATCCTAATATTTTTAATCTCCTGTAATATAATTGCAGTTAACCAGAGCTTAGCTACTCTGATCTACAGTGATTTTGGGGGTTTGGATTTGTTTTTCACAGGTGCAGAGCCTTTTTCTACAAAATTCCGAATAAACTGCATTTTTTAAAAGTACCATTAACCATGTAGACTGACAAGTAACTAAACATGTAACACAGTGATCAGTAGAGAAGAAAGAAAATAACCCATTTCAACATTTCTAGTTCAGATCAAAATTATTGATCTGATTAAGGAAACAGTAAATTTGGCCACATTATTGTCCTGATCCTCCAGTTTTCCCTTTCCAATGTGACTAAATAAAATTCAACTTTTTTTTTTAAATAAAAACAGATGCACACCCAGATATTTCTTACGGTAAGAATCCTCCAACAACCTTTCAAAAGAAACATTTTTTGTCTTTCCTCAATTTTGAGAGCAACTGAAGCCACAAACCTGAAGCTCGAGACCCCAAACTAACCAAATTTAATGTTTCCTTAATCAGCACAGTAATTTTTAACTCTTTGTGTGTTATGTTTACTCACAGTTTTGATGCTTGCTTCTTCGACTTGATCCACGATTAGCTCTTAACCATCGCTCTACTGTTTTCTCTCTCCTCATGCTTCTCCTTCATGCGTCCTGTCCTCAAATATAATCCAACCTGCCTCCTTGTTTCCTCCTTGACTTGTATTAGCAAAATTTCCAGTTAAATTAAGAGAAATCCAGAAAAGTTTTCCTGCTTCAAAAACCCTTCCAGTTGCCTGTCTTCTTGTCCTCCTTTAAATGTGCATTTTTCTACATTTGTATTTATTTGACTTCATATTGCCATGACAACATAGCACAGAGCATCATGGTGGATTAAGGCAGGAGGTTCTGTCCTCTGCAGAAATGCTGGTGTTCCATAGTGATGTAAAAGTATGTTAATAATCTTTAAACAGACACTCACTGATCCTGTAAGAGCAGGAATTTAACTGCAAACCCTCACAGTCCCCATCAGCATAGCTGGACTGGCCATCGGGCATACCGGGCATTGGCCTGGTGGCCCGATGGTAATTTTTTGTTTTAAATGGGCTTTGTTGTTTTGTTGTTGTTGTTGTCTTTTTTTTCTTAACCGTGTAAACAGTGAAAGGTGGCGGATTGGACAGATGCTGGCAGACGTGTAAAAATAACTCTAATTGTTTGGTAGTGGCTGTGGTGGAGCTTTCACAGCTTCAGTAAAATTAGCAAGTGGTGGAAGCCAGCAGGTGGATGGGGGAAAGGGGAGGCGGAGGTGGAGGTGGAGAGACCCAAGGCGGCCGCGGGTCCGACTGTCAGGTGAAATGAGCTTCAGGTAAGAAGTTATGACCTGCAGTCTATCTGGGTCAAACCAAGTTTAGGTGTAGTTTATTTTCGTTGTGCTAACTTTTTACAGTCAGTTACAATAACTCGTACTGTGTACTAGCTAGCATGATGGAGTTTCTATACAGTTGGGTGGGTGCTATATGTTACTGGTGAACTTTATTTTATTCATATGGTTAGTTAGTAGAGTTGCCTACCATCCTGTAAAAAACGGAATCCTCTGGTATTCAGAGTTAATATTACATGTTTCGTATTGAGCTGAAAATACACGGATTTGTCCCATACTTCAGCTACAATTAAAAAAAAGACAAAAAGCTGGAGTTATTCTGTGTCTTTACGCTGTCAGCTGCCTCTTCTTCTCTCATTCTCCCCCCTCCCTCTCCTGCTGCTACTTCAATCATGAAACTGATCAATGATCAGCTGATCAGCGTTTCTGCCGCAAGTCCCGTCTTTCTTGCTTGTTTATCTCCCGCTTTGCGCCAGAAAGAGGAAACTAGCGGAGGTCGTGTTAAACAGCAGAAGCGCCTTTAAACTTGATAAGCTGTTGTTAGAATTGATTTAATATTACTTTCTAGTATCAGCTGATGTTTGTTGGAGCCATAAAAGCTGCTGGTTATCTGGTGAGAGGGAAACATAAAAAGGCCAGGTAGAGCATTAACAGGGAAAGGGGGGCACAAAGAAATACTTTTCTTTCTTATTCTCATTTAAAATTTCTAGCTTTTAATAAATAATTATCCAAATCTTACAACCAAAGTTTTCATCTGATGTCAAATGTATAGAAATCCATTATTGTACATAGTAAGTTTTTTTCAGGGTCCCAACATAATTTCTTCAGAAGAAAGTACTGTACATGATGCCAGTATTTTCCCACATTTTCTAGATACTGTACTAGTACTTTGTGTAAAATGCCATCAAAAAGTCAGTTAAGTTTTATTCTTTCTCACCTGTCTTTCTGTCTCCTTTCACTTTTAAAAGGTTGCCATGTTAGAAAACATATTTTGCCCTGCCATGCTGTTTATTGATGTGGTAAATAAATAGTTTGTGAAAATATCACTAAATCTGTCATTTATTATTTTTAATATTCAGTAATGGTCATGTCTCACCTCTAGTCTTCTCTGTCTTAATTTCAGGTTTCCACCATATGTTTTATGATTTTTTTTGTCCCAGTCCAGCCCTGCCCATCAGTATTCTTCAGCAATGGTTACAGCCCATAGAAATCCACTGATGTTCAGTGAGTCCCTTTGATACATATTTAGACCTGACTTAGGGGTGAATTTGCTGGGATTGGTGACTATGTTGCATGTTTTGAATAATCTTACTCAGAGTAGACTTTTGGTGTAAGCTGATAGTGAATGAAAAAAACTTAAAAAGCTGCTGTGGTTTTAATTTTCCAAGAGAGGTAATGCACACAGTGCAGAGACAAGCGCACGGGGGATATCCAAATTCTAGGAAGGCAGTCTGCTGCTGTACACAGACGGATTCTTCTCAGTCATAGTTCTTAACAACTTGACTGTTTTCTCAAATCACACAAAGAGTGCTGTTCCCATTCTGGGAAGTCTACTCATTGGTGTAGGCAGCTCTTCAAATTATAAGTAGCTATATATGAGCAGCTATATTAGCTTTGACTTAACATATGTTAAATAGTATACTTTCCTGTTTTAAAATTTATGATGGCTCAAAATTCAAACCTTACAAATTAAAACCCTGAATCATCACCACTTGTGTGAACTACAAGGGTGCCATCATTTTTCTTTTCAATCCATTAAGTGCTACATTTTACACACTGAGCATGAAAGGAAGTAAGCTCTTCATGGTGACCCCAGAAATTTTAATGTATCACTTTCTAGCATACGGCTGACACTGCTCGACATCTTACAGTGCAGTATAAGAGTCCCGCCACAAGGAGACACTAAAGGCTTTCAAACCAACAGTTTCTGCTTCCAAAAGCGGCGGCACAGATGTTTTGCTTTGGAACGAGCTTAAACAATTGAGTTGAATTACACAAGTTATTCATATTCAATAAACCTGTAAAATTTGTGTTGATAAAATATGATTGAAACATGTTTTGGTGAAGTAATTTGAGCTCTTGGAATATTTTAATCCTTCACAATTTTCACACTTTATTCCAACACTATTCAGTGACAAACAAACAAAACACTACATTTTCTGAAATATTTGTGGGGTTTTCTTGTTTGTTTTTATACTACTTGAAAACTAAAGTGACCCTCCAATGTGATGACAGTGCCAGCAGTGGCCCACAGCTCATTTAACGCTTTCTCCTAATTGGCTCATAATAGTCTCTCATATGTACGAACTATGTAGGCTATCTCTATTTTGAAATAATGAGTGAGCAATGAGAGCATCTCCTCACTGTGTACTTTACTGACAACAGGACAACAGGGAATACAGAGAAACTGACTGAGGACTTTTTCCAACTGGTGCCAGCAGAACCACTTCCAGATCAACACTCCGAAAACCAAGGAGCAGGTAGTGGACTCCACCTACACCAGTGAACATCCAGAGAATGGGCATTAAGATAGCTGACTCATATAAGTGATCTGACCAATAAACTGATCTGGAGTAACAACAGAGAGTCCATGTACACAAAAGGATAGAGACGGATGTATTTGCAACAGAGAAGTCTTTTGGAAGGGAGGTTCGGAAGGTTGCCGGTTTGAGCCCCGGCTTGGAAAGTCTCGGTCGTTGTGTCCTTGGGCAAGACACTTCACCCGTTGCCTACTGGTGGTGGTCAGAGGGCCTGGTGGCGCCAGTGTCCGGCAGCCTTGCCTCTGTCAGTGCGCCCCAGGGTGGCTGTGGCTACAATGTAGCTTGCCATCACCAGTGTGTGAATGGGTGGATGACTGGATATGTAAAGCGCTTTGGGGTCCGTAGGGACTAGTAAAGCGCTATATAAATACAGGCCATTTACCATTCTAGGACTCTTTGGTGGTATTGTCCATGTTTTATGGTGTGGTCTGCTGGGGACAGGAAGATACTGAACAGGTTGATCAAGAAAACTAGCTCTGTTCTGGGATGCCCCCTTGACCCAGTGGAGGTAGTTATCTCTGTCAGATAACAGCTCCCACCCCATACAGGTCACTCTGACAACACTAAGCAGTCCCTTCAGTGACAGGCTGCTGCACCCACAGTGTGCAAAGGGGACATTTTGGAGGCCTTTCCCTCCATCTGTTGTCAGATTGTACACTGCACAACAGCAGTGAATGTACACCACATATGCACACACTGGGCTCTTTACATATATCAGTGTGCAATACTAAATACCTGCTACTATTAACACCCAAACACTGCACTATGAAATGTTTCATTCTTCTTCTAATAGTAATCTGTATTATTGCATCATATATATGTATATGTATGTATACAGATATATATAGATAGATGGATATAGATATATAGACTTAAATATATAAGTACATATCTGTTTCTTAGTCTATATTTCTTCTATTTTTGCATTATTGCTGTCAGGTATGCTGCATGTGTTCATTTGTTCCTGCCTTGTGTACTCTGCTGCAGTAACAATTTGAATTTCCCCAACTCTGGGACTAACAAAGGTTATCTTATCTGAAATGTATCTAAACCCAGCTGATATCTGGCTACATTTTCTGGTGAGCATCCAAATCACACTGGACTGAGGTTTACACACTGTATAATGCCTGATTTCTTGTAAATATTTAACAATGGCCTTATGAAATATATATTGATAAAATGTTTACCAGGCCACAGTGAACAATGAAAAATAAAATTAAAACAAATAATTAAAAACACTGAAAGACACTCACAAATATATTTTGTAGAGATGACGCATTTGTCTTAATCTGGTTATGCTGCACCATCCAGATGAAGACGTGAGCCAAAGAGCCTCTAAGTTTCATTTAATGAACTTACCTTTTCCTACATATGAGAAATGAGCTGGTGTGAAGTAAATCGGGTTTTGTATATCTGTAGCCTCAGATGAGCATGAAATTTCATTTTTGACTTGACCTGCTTAACAGCAGTCTCAAATATTAAAGTCTTGGTGTTAGGATGTGGAGGATGTGCCTGAAATGTTTGTTAAAACAAATTACTTGTTAAGCTCAATGTTCTTGCTGTCACATGGCCCACACCGGCCCACCAGGTATTATAGGAAAAACCATAAAGCCTTTGAATGAAAACAAATGTCGTTGTGATAGTGATGTACACTGTCTTGTTGGTACATATGTATCAATCTAATAAACTTAAACCTACACCATCCTCCCTATACTGGTATTCTAAACAGTACTAAACCCAAAGACTGCTTGGTTGAGTTAACTTCCTGAACTATCTACAACATATGGTGGAAACCTGAAATTAAGACAGAGAAGACTAGAGGTGAGAAATGACCATTACTGAATATTAAAAATAATAAATGACAGATTATCGAGACAACGCCGGTCTCTGCGATTCTTTTGGTCCTGGTAGAGATCACGCTGAGATGTTTCCATGTTTTACACAATCCTTTTATTACCCATTATTCTTACAGATGCATCTGGAGATCAGCACACTGCATTCCTATGCAGTCCTATGCTAAAGGCTGATCTAAAGAACTCCACACAACAGTTACAGTTATAACCTCTGGTCTCCTCCCCCCTACAGTAAACACCCCCACAATGGAAATACACTAGTACAGTGGCCAAGGGTGCTGACACCCTGACCCCCACCTCCTTTTAAGGTAGTGTCCGTTTGCCCTTTGTCTGCCCCTCACCCTCAGTAACTCTCGTTTCATGCCCTGGGGGTGGGGGTTGATTGTCCTTCTGCCCTGCACCTCAGTTCTTTGTTCCCATCCCAGGCCTATTTTCTATTTTGTATCCTTACACCCATTACCACAATATTATAGTGTTGCAAGCAATCACAACTATATTCTCTTTAACGTTGATGTACATTAAGGAATCTATTCTCAACAATCCCCTTTTTGATCTCTCCAATGAGAGATCACATCACACCTGCACACCTCTCCCATCCTAGGGCATAACTGGTTTCCTGGTGTGAATGCTTTCCTCACTTCCTGAGATAAGCTCTGTTTAACTGCTTGAGAAGGGTGGTGTGAAGTAGATAGCCTTCAACATCTATTCCCTCAGTCTTCTTTTTCCAGCGTGGGGTGAGTCTCTGCGTTCTTGGTAAATGTATTTATATAGCGCTTTACTAGTCCCTAAGGACCCCAAAGCGCATCCACCCATTCACACACTGGTGATGGCAAGCTACGCAGCCACCCTGGGGCGCACTGACAGAGGCGAGGCCACCGGGCCCTCTGACCACCACCAGTAGGCAACGGGTGAAGTGTCTTGCCCAAGGACACAACCACCGAGACTGTCCAAGCCGGGGCTCGAACCGGCAACCTTCCGGTTACAAGGCGAACTCCCAACTCTTGAGCCACGATCGCCCGGTCTCTTCTTTCTTTAGTCTCAGGGGTAGACTACCCTGAGACCTTGCCACAGACCAGGGGATTATTCTGCCCCTGTGGTTGAGGTCTGGGTGTTCTCTGACTCGTCTGAGTCAGGGCTCGATTCCCCTTTTGGTGTTCAAGTTGCTCCTTGTTCCTTCACCGACCTTCCTGGCTCCTCAGCTACTGCACACTGGCTCCAGTGGTACCCGGCTTCGCCTTTGCCCTTCAGTCGAACAGCGTGCGATGTCCTGTCCACCAACTCGATTGGTCCTGTCCACCTCGGCTCCAACCACTTTCTTTTAATCACTTTCCGACGTACCCACCAGGCTTCTGACAGTGTGCTTCCTGCAGCAAGCTGTGCTCTCTCTCTTGCTCGCTC
Organism: Neolamprologus brichardi; assembly: GCF_056152115.1. Taxonomy (NCBI): domain Eukaryota; kingdom Metazoa; phylum Chordata; class Actinopteri; order Cichliformes; family Cichlidae; genus Neolamprologus; species Neolamprologus brichardi. Next base: position 20,864,620 of record NC_142116.1, read on the forward strand.
TTGAAGCCTTCTCTCGAGGTCTCAGTCTGCATCTTATGGGTGATCTCCTTCCGTCAGTTTGGTCACTGAACCTGTAATTAAAAATTAAAACTACCCCAGCAAACCCCTTTTGCCACATGGTCCTTGCCATGTGTCAATTCAAAACAATTAGAGATGCACAATAAAGTTGCCCATTCTCTCTTAAAAATTCCAGGGCTTCTCTCATAGAGTAGCTCTGCTCCAGGCCTGTAAACCTGTGTTTAAAAAATTGGCCAGTGGTGTTTCCTGTTGTAAATCATGTGATTAAATCATATGATTAACCCTCTGCTGTAGAAAAGTGGTGTAGATGTTAGCCCAGTGCATCTTGTATGCACACTTTCTCACAGTGACCTTTGCATTGTAAACCATACAAGGTCATATTAACACACTGCTTGTAAATAGACAGAAAAACTGGCAACCAAAAGATCTGCATGGCCTACAACAGGGGTGGCCAACCAGTCAGAGACCAAGAGCCACTTTTTTTTACTGTGTTACCGTAAAGAGCCACATCATACGCATAGGCACACATGGACATCACCCATCCTTTCCCCTCTCTCTCTCTCTCTCTCTCTCTCTCTCTCTCTCTCTCTCTCTCTCTCTCTCACACACACACACACACACACACACACACAAAATACACACATCTCTGCTCAGCCAGATTTATTGTAAATGTCACACACCAACACGATAATGACAGAAATGGACTCCTACAGTACTAAAACCACAGGCCAGTCATTTTCAACAATGAACATTGTGTGCACTGTCTCACACACACAAACTCTCAGTTCAACCAAGTCCACAAACAAAAATATAATAATCTACAATAGCATTTACTTTTAATGCATGTTGTTTAGTGGGACTTCTGGCATTCCTTGCCTTGAACAATCCTCTTCAAATCCGGCTTGTATTCCGTTGTTGCTACTCGGAGCAATTCTTTCACATGAGTGTCAGTCAGAACAGATCACACAATCGTTTGACACAGACCGTGCAAATATTGCCAACTGAGGCTTGTCTTGTATATCACAACTCTCATCCAATGCGACACTAAAATACTCACATGCTTGAAGGTCAGAGTGCAACTGTGATTCAATAGCCGTGTTAATGTCCGATATTCTGTGTTCAACAGTGTGGCGGGACAGTTGGACGTCTGATACCATGCGTTTTAATTTGTCGTTTTCAGGAGACAAGATTTCAACAACGTCACTGAGGCATTTTTTAACAAACTCCCCTTCATTGTATGGCCTTTTAGCCCGTGCAATGTTCCAAGCCAGCTGATAGGATGCGAGCGTTATGGTCTCTGACCGCTTCGTAAATTTTTGGAAAAACTGTATCTGCTTTTCTGCCTGACTTTTCAAAGTGGCCAACTCGTGCTTGCAAAGTTCAGTCCCTTTTGGAAATTCCTGGTCGATGTTAGCATGGAGTGAGCTGAAGTGGCGCTGAAGATTTGAAGCTTTGAAATGCGCTAATGACGTCTGACATATAAGGCAGAATGGCTTGCCATTGCGTTCAACAAAAAAAATATAAACTCTCCCACTCTGTTAAAAACGTCCTGTGTTCATCTTCATATTTTCTTTTTGCTGTGCATTTTTTTCCTGCCATTTTAAGGGCGAACTTGCTCCTACTGGGAAACTTTGCGGTATTTTCATCTCACACACATGCGCATTTGATGAAAATACCGCATTGAACTCAAGCGAAGCGAACGCGCACATTTTAAAACAACAACATAAAAAAACCCGAAACACAAACACAAACTTTGATATGAACGTAAGAGCCGCATGAAACCAGGCAAAGAGCCGCATGCGGCTCGAGAGCCGCGGGTTGGCCACCCCTGCATTAAAGCCTAACTTATCACTCAAAACAGCTTTTTAAAGATTTTTGCACAAACTGAAACTATTGTGGTGATTAAAGAAACAATAAATGTGTCTGGATCATCCCAGTGTTTGTTTTTAACCTCATGAAGCCAAGTTTCCATTTTCCTCTAAAGGGGCTGCAACACCCAGCTGCACAAAACCTTCACTTTTTTTTTTAACAGTTTCACTCTTTGAATATTTTTCATTTCTTACAATCAGAATTCTCCAATAGATTTGTAGAAGAAAATTATTTTCTTTCATGCATCACCAACTGAACCTTTTATGTTAACGTCTCAATCTCCAGCCTGACCTCATTGAATTTTGCTTAGCAAAGTACTTTTAAACTCTAATAATTAGTAAGATTATATTTCTTATCATCTGTTGGTCGTCTGACCTGATAAACTTCAATGAACATTATAACACAGGAGTGATTGTCTCTAAAAATGGGCTCCTGCACGCTTGCAGACATTTTTCCATCACAACTTATGGATGATGAAGGATTTGATTAAAGCTGTGAAACATTACTGATAACCTTCATGTGATGTTACATTAAAGCCAATTTTCTATTAAACTCAGGGTCTTTTCTAACTGACCTCTGACCTTTGAGCAGTAGTGTGTACTGTATGCTTGTATGTAACTGTATCTGACCTGGATTTTATCACCAGTTTCAAATAAGAATCTTCTTTAAAGTCTGTCTTTCAATACAAATGAAGTTAAACTTTTTCAAGGCTGATGGTAAACTGTCCCTAACAAGTCCACTTTATTGCGTGCTCATTGACTTTCTCCCATCAGAGCTGTTTAACAAGTCCACTTTATACATGCTTATTAATCTATCACGCTTATCAGTGACTCATGGTTGCTTAAAGCCTGTGTCTGAACTTGACCACAGAGGCAGAGCATCATTCAATCTTGGCAGCAGCTCCAGGATGACAAACTCCACTTTCTCTGCATCAAGACAGCTCATAACTTTTTAACAGTCTCTCCTGATAGTCTCATATCATCTGCTCTAATCAATAACCATACACTATCATTACAATGTAGACTACAGCTCAAAAGTCTGAGGTGAATTAGAAATGTCTTGTTTTCAGAATAGACTCAAATTAGGTTTCAGATTGAATCACAGCAATTGATCAAAATAATCATATAAATGCTTAATATTAACACTGATCACAAATCATGAATGATTTTTAATAGAATATCTACAGAGGTGTTCAGAGACCCATTTTCAGCAATAATCCCTCCTGTGTTCAGTGGTACATTTTCTTATCTAATGCAAGCTTAACACATTAAAGCCTAACTTATCACTCAAAACAGCTTTTTAAAGATTTTTGCACAAACTGAAACTATTGTGGTGATTAAAGAAACAATAAATGTGTCTGGATCATCCCAGAAAGTAATAAAAGTTAAAGCGTGGAGAAAGAAGCAGGAGCAACTGAAACGGGCTGCATGCACACACAAGAATAAGCGTTGTTAACATCTGTTTTGTCTGTCTTAGGAATCTTGTTTGTTCCCAGAGAGATTGGTGAGAACCTTCTTAACATCAAGAAGAACGGCCGTCATGTTCCCAGCAGCCCAATTGCTGTTATGATCAAGCAGTCAGGGATTGGTGATGTGAGCCGTGTGAGTGGACCGTGGCTGACCGAGGCCAGGACTTTTCAGCCTTGAGAGTTCATCATTGATGCAGGTATATGCTCAGTGAAAGCTTAGATACTGTGATATTTTTCTTTTTAAACATTCAAATAGAATATTTGTCAGTCTCATCTTCTTATATTAGGCTTCATCTGCTTGAGCCTTTCCACTGAAGGACCCAGTTAAGTGGGCATTAACACTGAGGACCAGGAGGATGGCTGGTGACACGATGTGTTGCTTTTTGAGGTCTTTTAGCCTGTTTCACTTTGTCAGACAGCTTCTATTTAACTGATTTCTTGATTCACAAGTCTGCAATTAATCAGGCCTGAGTGTGTTTAGTAACACTGAACTGAGGTTTCCAAAATTGGTTAATCACAGTTAACTCGTGATTTAACACTAGAATTACTGAGCCTTTTTTTCCCTGCTGCAGTCCCTACTACTAGATTTACTAGCCTGCGCAGATTTGCGTAAATTCCCCCCGACCCTAACACCTCTTGGCACCCCGCTGAGATTTTCACAGGTCTTCAGCTCCATTGTTCTCCTGCTTTTGTTGTGCAAAGACACCCTCCCCCAACCCCCAACCATGAGAGATTCAGGTCTTTCCTTCCCTGCAAGGCTACTTTCCTTCCTTACTTGCAGCGTACAATACACCATGGTAGTTCTTGTCAATCCTTGTCACTACATTGCATGCCTGCCCATAAACACATATACACAGAGTTGTACATATATTTATATAGCCACACCTTACATATTATGCATAAAGTCTAGTTATACACACACACACACACATCTATATCTATATATATCTATATATCTATATCTATATCTCTAATATATATATATATGTATATATATCTATATCTATATATATAGATATATATATATGTATGTATGTATAAATGTATGTATATATATCTATATATATATACATATATATATGTATATATATATATATGTATATATATATCTGTATATATATATATATATCTATGTATATAGATATATATATATATATACATATATTTATATGTATATATATATGTATATATGTATATATATATATACATATATACATATATATACATATATTAGAGATATAGATATAGATATATAGATATATATATGTAGATATAGATGTGTGTGTGTGTGTGTATACATACACCAATATTTTTGAATACACGTATCCATATTTATGTTTCCAGATTGTTTGTATAGTGCACTTTCTATACCGTGCTCTTTGTACAGTTTTTATTTAGCTGCTTTTGTCTTGCACTGTCCACTTTTTTGCAATGACAATGCAGATTTTCCACTTGTGGGACAAATAAATGCAGATTTGGTGTGTGTGTGTGTGTGTGTGTGTGTTTGTGCAACATTGGCATTTGTTTACTCAGATCCAAGGCAGGCAAAACCTCTGTGTTACAACCTACATAGAAAAGACACACATTCACAATATATGGGTACACAAGTCTTTTTTATTTCAAAGTATTTCCGACTTTACAGCGTTTGCAGACCCAGTGTCCATCATCCCTGCATTTGGCACAAGTGAATTTCTGACATGTTGCACAGGTAAACCTGCTGTGATTCCTGTTGCAGCTCTCTTGCACCTGGCACTGCGTTGTCTTTACAGTCCCTGGCACAGCAGCTGCAGCAGCTTCAGCAGCCTGCCTCTGTGCTAATATTTCCTTGAGCTGCATGAATCAGCAACGAAGTTGCTGAGCTAGAAGACTCAGAAACAATCTTCTTTTGCCTGTCCACCCTGTACATGCCTTGTACAAAATGTAGGCATTCACCGCCGCCAGGTCCAGCATATTGTAGAAAGCCGCTACTGGCCACCTGCATGTTGCTGCTCTTACGGAAAACATCCGTGCCATTTGGTCCAACACATCTACACCACACTGTAAAAGCAGAGAGAGAGTCATGAGTATATGTTTTTTTCTATAGGCCTGTATAGCACACATCAGAAAACATTGTAGCACTGGTTTAAAATTGTACACACATTCACATACCTTCATGTGGTTATAGTCTGCTATCGTGTTGGGTTTCCTCTTTCTGTCGTCACCGATCATCACGTCTTGGTGCATGGAACTTAGAACACACACAGTCTTGTTTTTTTAGGTGCATAAATTGTCAAGGAGACACCGCCACTTCTAAGCACTGAAGTGGAGAATACCTCTCGCTTTGCAGTATCTTTTGCAAGTTGAGGAAGTTCACGCCGGACTTTATTCACCGTGCCCAGTAACGTTGTTTTGCGCTGCAGCAGTCTGTGCGACAGTGACAGTGAAGTAAAGAAATTGTCCGTTGTGACGTTTCTCCCATCATCCAAAAACGGCTCCATCAGTTTCATGACCACGTTCTCTGCCAGCCTCTCTCCCTTCTGACGACTGGGGTCCTTTCCCAAGTAAGGAGATGCACTGCAGACATATTTGGTGTCCAAATCCGTGGTCATCCAGAACTTGATCCCAAATTTGTCTGGCTTGGTTGCGATATACTGTGTGAATGGACAACAAACCTTGGTAGGGAACAGCTGTCCATCTATGGTCATGTGTTCTCCTGGAGTGAAACTCTTAGCACAGTTCTTGTTGAAGCGTGTCCAGATGTCTGAGATCGCCGCAAATTTGTCTGTTTTCACCCGTTCTGCCCGCGTGTCCCTGTCATCAAATCGAAGGTGCATAATTGAAATGAATCTATCTCGGGGCATTGTCTCTTTGATTACTGACACCAGAAATCCTCCTGACCAGCAATCCACAATGGCACCAACAGGACACATGATTGCTCTTACAAACAGGATTGAAATGAATGCCATCAGTTCATGAACTGACAAATTCCAGTCCGGCTCTGTTCTGCGGGCTTGATGTACCGTACAGTCTCTGATGGTCTGCAGCATTCCCACGTCTAACAGGCAAAGGAAGCTTTGGAGCACACTTGTAATCTTACGTTGTCAGAAGATAAACAAATAGAGAATGGTAAATTTACATGAACTTCACTCTAAATGGGTTTATATAACCCATATGTAATATGGCAATGAGGTGTGAATGTGTGTCTTTTATATTTGCAGGTCAGTCAATGTGTGGGATATTTTGTATAGATACGGCAGGCATTTCTGAAAGTTGTAACACAGAGGTTTGGCCTGACTTGATTCTGAGCAACTCAGAGTAAACAAATGCAAATGTGCCAGGCCTTAAGGATAATGGGTGGTTTGCACAACAAAAGCTGGAGGAGAAACGAGCTGACGACCTGTGAAAATCTCAGCAGGGGTGATTAACACCTCGGGACTTGCACCAGAAAATAAAAAAGCCAGTAATTCTAGGGGGAGTTGGGTTTAGGGAAGTTACGCAAATTTGCGCAGGTTAGTAAACCTAGTGTTAACAAGAGGGGCAATTTGTTTTTACACAGGACCAGGGAGGTTTGGATCATCTTTCTCCCTAATCTATGAAATCATCATTTAAAAACTGCATTTTGTATTAACTTGTCTTATCTGTGTCTAATATTAAAATGAGTTTGATCATCTGAAACATGTAAGTGTGATAAATATGCAAACCACTAGGAAATCAGGAAGGGGGCAAACACCTTTTCACATCACTGTAGACGTGATTACAGAATACCTTTTAGTGATTACAGAATACCTTTTACATCCTGGATTACAATAGGATATCCATCAACGGCAGATACTGGTCTCCATGACACACAGATACTGGAGTGGTCTGACCTGACCACACTCGCACTGCTTACCCACAAAGTGTCTAGAGAGACAGAAAAAAGCCAGAAAACAAACAAAAAACACAAAGCCAAAGAATGTCATCTGCACACTAGCATGGACAATAAACGCAGACACAGTGCACCCAGTAATTTTTGAACTTCCAACCAAGTATCAAGAGCAGTACTGTCATTGTACCGGTACTGGCTGCTGTCTCATTGTTCAGAGAGCCCATCATTATGCAGAGAAAGGAATCTGTGTCTCTGGACCAAAATGACTGTACGTGTAGTGCTGTAAAAACAATACTGCCCAAAAACCTTGATGTTTCTATATGTGGAAACCTTCAAGTATGCATGTCCTCCTGTAAGGGTAAAGTAATGGGACATTTGCACTTTTTGCATGTAAGCCTGTCGGTCTTAACTGGAAGTTGCACTTGAGCTGTCTTGGCATCTTTCCTTCTTTGACTCACCAGTTTTGCCCTGAGCTGAATCGCTGCCTCCTTCTCTGTTGTGGTACTCAGCGGTGACTAACATGTTGTAACGTGTATCTGGCTGCAATGACTCCAGCATCACCTGCTTCTCTCCACCAGGGACCAGCACCTGCAGACAACAAACAACACTATCATCCCAACACAGTCAGAACTCATTTAAAGTTTTGGGACTTATGGAATTTCTGGAATTCTGACACATGACAGCCGGCTGAAGGCCAGAAGAGGTGAAGATGGAATGACTACGACCCACTCACAGTGTGATCCTGGCTATCAGCTCCAGTTAAAGCCATGTAGGACATGTGATACTGGAGGACATGAGCATTGGGAGGTACCCAGCTGATCACCATGCTGACGGCAGTCTCATCAGAAACCGTGAGGCTGGTTGGGCCTCCACCAGACACTGCAGCAACATCATAGAAGAGATAAAGTACCACAGCTAATGACACTTAACCCTCACTTTGTTCCTTTAAAGGAGGAAATTATTTTGGCAGCAGAGCAAAGTGTTTTTATAGAAAATAAATGTAAAGTATAACAGAGAATTTGATACTTTGATTTGATACTTTAACCTCACTACATTTATTTCATAGCTCAGAGTTCTAGTTATTCAAAGATGAGAATTTAGATGTGAAATTTAACCTTTAAGTGACTAGTACTTTGACAACTGCCATCAATTACACAATGAAGTTCATTTACGTACAGGTTATTGTATTAGTAATGCTATATTGTACATAGAGACAGAATATGACATGAAGGGCTACTGACCACAGAAAAGTAAAAGCTAACTGGGCCTAAAGACTAACGGGAGAGAAACAAGCTTTCTGTGATTCTATTTGTGTTTTTGTGGTAATCTTGGATATCTTAGGTTGTCTCATTACTGTCATATATGTCCTATCATTAAAACACTGGCTTCTAACAACTAACAGTGTCTCAAAAATAATTTAATAAATAAACAAATAATATGGATGCATGACTCAAATGCATGACTTTTAACTTGTGTATTTTTTAGGCTGAACACTGCTGCTAATGTGACTTAGCACATTAGCATTGACTGGAGGAGAAATTAGTTACCCTAAGGTCAGAAGGAGGAGGCACCTTCACTAGAAGAAAAGAATAATGTGTACGGGAATTTTTTCAAAATGACAAAGCTACATTTTGACATCTTTCATTATTAATAACATTTACAGTACTGTGCAAAAGTCGTGAGCCACATGCTGAACTATTTCTTTGGACATTATCTGGTTTTTCCACTCCTTTTTAGTCCAGTTCTTGTACCTGACCATTTTCTGAGTAATGTTTTTGTTTCTTTGTTTTTTGTTTGTGTAAACACTTTGCACTGACCATTACTGGAGAACTAAAAAGCACCTAAGTCGAGGAATGTGTGTGCACATAACAGAAAACTTGGGAAAGAACCAATTTTAAATCTTTAAGCACTTTGTTACTAGCAGCCTGTCACAAAAACACATTTTGTATAGTGTTTTTTTTTTTTTTTATCTTGTGAATAAAATGTATACAAATGTGTGTGATTAATCACAATGTGTTAGTGTGTAATCACCCTGAGACATGCATGCCTGTCTGCTAGCATCAGATCTAAAGCCATTTCTGATTTGGAGATGCAGCCTGCAGATTCTGTCCAGATTATCCCAGCTCTCGTCACTAAACATCCAGTCTTCACTTATCAAATGTGTAAAATTCAAGGCTGGTCCTTAAAAGCTCCCAACAACGCAAAAACTGCATAGCCACACAAGTCCCAGCGTTTCCCACCGCAGCAGCTGTGAAAAGAAAGTGGAGAAAGGATGAATGAGTCTGTGCTTATCGCTCTCCCCCAAGCTGGCGTTGTTCTTGGTAGCCATGACAACGGAGATAGTCCCAGCTTTATAACTAAAGGCCCCAACACCCCAAAAAAGAAAAATACATCGGGATTCCCTGCGCAGACCAGGAATCCCCCTAGCAGACTGAAGGTACAGAGAGGATTTGGAGTGATTGAGTGAGAATCAAACTGGCGCCTGTCTGTGCTTCAACCTGCCAGGGGCCGGCAAGTGCTCTGCGCCACCTGCCGGGCTGTAGAATTAGTGCAAATTTGATATATTTGACTTCTCTGTTTTTTTCTCTCTGATTTACTTTTGAAAAGGAAAAATAATAATTTTAATGTGAGGCAAAACATGTATGGTGCTCGGTAAAGATGACACGCTGACCCACTTCTTCTTTTTTTTTTTTTGTTTGAGAAAGTTTGTTTTCATATTAAACCGGTGTCAGTGACGTCATTCTACGCGACTACCACAGGTAAAGAAAAGCCTGAATCTGTAGATCTTTTTCTTTTCTTTTTGTTGTCTAAAACACAAGAGATAAAAAAAAAAAAAAAAAAAAAAAAAAACACAGGGAAACATAGGAAATAATGTTTTGTGAGGCAATGACTTGTTGGCACAAGAAGAGTGGTCCTTGGTAGCCATGACAACAAGGAGGTCTGTTTGTTTGTGGCAGGTAAAAGAAAAAAAAGAAAGAAAAGAAAAAAGTCAGGGGAAGCCCAGGCTGAACAAGGTTCATCCCTCAGAATTTTCACTCCAAGATCACCTGCCTGGACCTCCCCCTAGCAGGTGAACATACAGAGCCAGGTGAACCGAGGGCTCGAACCCGGGCCTGTATGTTACTAACCTGCTAGCCCGCCACATGTCGCCACATGACGGGCTATGAGAATGGGAAAAATTCTTCTATTTAAAGAACACTATGTGCACATCGCGTAACCAGCCTTTTCCATTAGTTGGAGACCACACATTTTTACACTCAAATACTCACCAAATTTTACACACTCACACCTGTTTTTTTTGCATCTCTGTTATCTTGCCTTTATTACATATTTATTACATCCTCTTAGCTAGCATCAATGACTGGACAAAAGAGCAACACAGTGCTTTTCTCATCATTGCTTTAGTCACGCTCAAGTCATTCGCCTCTACGGATTAGCTAAACCAACTTTACAAAACAAGTTTCCCCGAAGAGCCCACTTCTCATCTTAGCTGCCTAGATTTCAGGAAAAATAGCTGCGGGGCCTCAGTCTGTCTGTGGGGCATAGCTGGACTGGCCATCGGGCAGACTGGGTATTTGCCGGGTGGGCCGATGGTAATTTTTCGTTTTAAATGAGCCGATGTTTTGTTGTTGTCTTTTTTTTTTCTTAACCGTGTAAACAGTGAAAGGTGGCGGATTGGACAGATGCTGGCAGACGTGTAAAAATAACTCAATTGTTTGGTAGTGGCTGTGGTGGAGCTTTCACAGCTTCAGTAAAATTAGCAAGTGGTGGAAGCCAGCAGGTGGATGGGGGAAAGGGGAGGCGGAGGTGGAGAGACCCAAGGCGGCCGCGGGTCCGACTGTCAGGTGAAATGAGCTTCAGGTAAGAAGTTATGACCTGCAGTCTATCTGGGTCAAACCAAGTTTAGGTGTAGTTTATTTTCGTTGTGCTAACTTTTTACAGTCAGTTACAATAACTCGTACTGTGTACTAGCTAGCATGATGGAGTTTCTATACAGTTGGGTGGGTGCTATATGTTACTGGTGAACTTTATTTTATTCATATGGTTAGTTAGTAGAGTTGCCTACCATCCTGTAAAAAACGGAATCCTCTGGTATTCAGAGTTAATATTACATGTTTCGTATTGAGCTGAAAATACACGGATTTGTCCCATACTTCAGCTACAATTAAAAAAAAGACAAAAAGCTGGAGTTATTCTGTGTCTTTACGCTGTCAGCTGCCTCTTCTGCTCTCATTCTCCCCCCTCCCTCTCCTGCTGCTACTTCAATCATGAAACTGATCAATGATCAGCTGATCAGCGTTTCTGCCGCAAGTCCCGTCTTTCTTGCTTGTTTATCTCCCGCTTTGCGCCAGAAAGAGGAAACTAGCGGAGGTCGTGTTAAACAGCAGAAGCGCCTTTAAACTTGATAAGCTGTTGTTAGAATTGATTTAATATTACTTTCTAGTATCAGCTGATGTTTGTTGGAGCCATAAAAGCTGCTGGTTATCTGGTGAGAGGGAAACATAAAAAGGCCAGGTAGAGCATTAACAGGGAAAGGGGGGCACAAAGAAATACTTTTCTTTCTTATTCTCATTTAAAATTTCTAGCTTTTAATAAATAATTATCCAAATCTTACAACCAAAGTTTTCATGTGAAGTCAAATGTATAGAAATCCATTATTGTACATAGTAAGTTTTTTTCAGGGTCCCAACATAATTTCTTCAGAAGAAAGTACTGTACATGATGCCAGTATTTTCCCACATTTTCTAGATACTGTACTAGTACTTTGTGTAAAATGCCATCAAAAAGTCAGTTAAGTTTTATTCTTTCTCACCTGTCTTTCTGTCTCCTTTCACTTTTAAAAGGTTGCCATCCATTCATTCACTTCCGCTTATCCTTTCCAGGGTCGCGGGGGGCGCTGGAGCCTATCCCAGCTATCATAGGGCAAGAGGCAGGGTACACCCTGGACAGGTCGCCAGTCTGTCGCAGGGCCAACACACAGGAACAAACAACCATTCGCACTCAAATTCACACCTAGTGACAATTTGGATTATCCAATTAACCTATCCCCACAAGCTGCATGTCTTTGGACGGTGGGAGGAAGCCGGAGTACCCGGAGGGAACCCACGCAAACACGGGGAGAACATGCAAACTCCACACAGAAAGACCCCGGCCTGATGTTGGAATTGAAGTCAGGAGCTTCTTGCTGTGCGGCAACAGTGCTAACCACCGTGCTGCCACGGTGGCAAAGGTTGCCATGTTAGAAAAACATATTTTGCCCTGCCATGCTGTTTATTGATGTGTTAAATAAATAGTTTATGAAAATATCACTAAATCTGTCATTTATTATTTTTAATATTCAGTAATGGTCATGTCTCACCTCTAGTCTTCTCTGTCTTAATTTCAGGTTTCCACCATATGTTGTAGATCGTTCAGGAAGTTAACTCAACCAGTCTTTGGGTTTCGGCTAAGTACTGTTTAGAATACCAGAATAGGGAGGATGGTGTAGGTTTAAGTTTATTAGATTGATACATATGTACCAACAAGACAGTGTACATCACTGTCACAACGACGTTTGTTTTCATTCAAAGGCTTTATGGAACTTTGACAGGAGGGCCACGCCCGATTTCCTCTGTCATCCACGTCATACTTAGATCCTCCTCAATCTGTGTACATACGCCGCCTCTAAACCCCCGATAGTGCCAGTGTCAGTTAGTGAGTCAGTAAAATACTGACTCACTAACAGGGTTAGTCTGTTCTGGGATGAGTGTGGTAGTTAACCCTCATTTAACACATCCCTCTCTGCTCCTCTAGCTCGCTCTATCTCACTGAGAATCAGAAAGCCTTGACATTTACTGCTATTAACTTTACACTCTTGTTGTAAAGACGCAAAGAAAACACAGTGAAAAGGTTAGAAGGACGTAAGGAAAAAGAATGAATGAATGGTTTAATAGAAGGAAAGAAGTTAAAGGGACTACATATTCAAAGGTCTTATTTCTGATACTACCCCATGAAAATATTTGCTCTGTGTGCCGTGCTGCAGCTGCTACATTTGGCTTCGGATTCACTTTTTGGCGCCTACGCCTCTCGAGATGTGTTAATGCAGAAAGGTATTGAAAAACTCTGGTCAACCAACCAGCAGTCTGTCTGCTGTGTCGTATGAAATGCGTGGAAGGAGAGGTACCAACTGTCTGTTACATATAGATGAAAAATAAAGCTCTGACGTGACCTCGGGTCAGCCAGCCTGACGGTCAGAGAAACAGAAACGTGTTGGATTGTGGATCTCTGAGCTGCACATCAAAGATGCACCTATGCACAGATCAAGTCTCAAATCTACCTCATATACATCTGTGTGTGTTTTTCTGTTGATGCCTTTCAAACAAAACTAGCCATGATATTTTCCACCTCAGACAATTAATATCAGTTAACCCCGCCCCCTTTCAGATTTGTTCACCAAAAGAAAAGAAAAAAAAAACGTCATTAACGCTGTTTATTATTTGTCAGACCGGTTTCATTTTCATACTTTGTAAATATCTATGTTGTATGGAGCTTGAACTAAAATGTAAATATGTTTACTGTATTTGTAATAATTATAATCCATTCGCTGTACAGCATAGATGTGTCAAGCAGATATCCTAATTCTGTGTATGGTAATCTTGCACCATTGAACTGTTAGTGAATGAGGCAACAATAAAAGTGGGAAACGTGCATTAGCAGATCAAGTGCTGCCTGCTTATTTCCTGCTTTATTTGAGCTTCTGCTGTAGTTTATTATGTGCTTTTAGCCCCAAGAAACCACCCTTTTACTGTGGCGCACAACAAGATCTTCTGATGTTTGGTGTCATCTTCCTGTGATCTCCTGTGAACAGGTGGATTAATTCATTCCAAGTTTATGTATGTAGCACCAAATCACAGCAGGGGCTGAACATTGTAAAGACTCTAGAATAATTATGGAGGCACAACATTTAAAGCTCCCATCCTTCCATCCCACAGACCTAAAAGTTAGTTATATGATAAACAGCCCCGTGTTTGTTTACTTGATTTGTAAAATGCAAAGTGGTGACTTTTTCTCTTCAAGTACGTCCTCATATGGAGACAGTTTTTTTAATGGCCCAAAACAAGTCATTGTTTACAAAAATGTACATTTTATTGGGCAAAATGAGGTAAACAGTGAAGAAAAGTATAAGAAAACAGAGCATAGGATCTCCAGAGACTGTGGCAACTAGAATTATTGTATACATGTGTGTGTATTAAGGACTGACACAGACAAAGAATGAATCAGACAATGAAGCAATGTCCTTTTTAAATGTTTATTTATAAACAGGATAAAACCATTCAAGTATTGAGTCATGAATAAAACATCAACCTCTGATCTGTTAATTGGGAAACAGAGGATGTCAGTGTATTTTTCAGTGCTAGTCCAAATTGAGTGAGATGACTTTACATTTGAATAGATTGGATTACAAGTTATATTTGGTTTTAATTGAATGAGTTCAATTTGATTTAAATCAAGCCAATTCACAACATATAAACTTGAAATATATGGTAAGATAAAGGTTGTGCAATAATACAGAGAAAGCCCCAACAATCAAATGACCCCCTATGAGCAAGAACTTGGCAACAGTGGGAAGGAAAAACTCCATTTTCGGCAGAACCAGAATCAGGGAGGGGCCATCTGCCTCCACCGGTTGGGGTAAGAAAATGAAACTAAACTACAGGAAGACAAAGAGGAAAGATGTTCATGATATATATGAAACTTTCCGCTAGCCTTGACTAAAATATTGTTTTTGAAAGGAAAGTATTGTTTCATTCATGTTTATTCTACGAGGTGGACAGCAGGAATAAAACAAACCAGATACTAAGAAATAAAGTATACAATGAAACTTTCTCGATATGCTAAAATTCCCACTGAGACTGGATAAGATTATTCTAAAACTGGTCAAAATACAATTCTCTTCATGCACAGAAATCCCACCCAGTCCCACAACCCAGGACGAATATTCCTTGTGTGTTCTTGAGCTGGACAGAAATTCCTCTTGCTGAGCGGGGTCCACGCCAGCCTCGTGTCAGGCAGACGAGGAGCCTCCTTTCCCAGTCTCATCCGTCCACTGGGCCCATCACATCCCAGCCCAGTTCGCATTCTGCATTGGAGTCCGTCGCTCGATACCACCGCGGCTCCCCTCACGTCATCACCTGTAAGTAAAAACAAATAGGAGCCAGAACCATCATCCCGGAAGCTGCCCTGGCTTATAGCCATGGCGACCCTCTCCCAACACGGCTGCACCCAGTGAACAACAGTGAGACGCTACTGACAAATGCAGGCAGTGGTATACATCTGCCCTGATGTCAATCACACACGTTGTCTCCTACTGTCGCCGTTCCTGCTGTCGGGACTGGGTCACCACATCACGCTGACCGGTCTCCAGACGAGGCGTCGCACCCCCCACGATCACGCAGCGGCTCCCTCTTTTCCACCTGGCCTTCATGCGTTCCTCTTCCAATCTAGGGCCTCTCTCCTTCCAGTGCTCAGCTTGCTTCCTTTTAATACAACCTATAAAACAGCTGAAAGGACACCTCTGGACACACCTATGCCTCAACATGTGATCACTATCAGCTAATTTTTCCAATGCCCAGCTAATCCACAGTGGATTAAAACAACGTAGAATGACACACTAAAAACATGCGATACAAACAGAATAAAATCATGCAAATAAAAACTACACTCACAAATAGATACTAAAATCAGAAGAAAACCAAGATAAACGATGAATACAAAATTTCTACTGTGTGCAACTCTTTCAGTCTTTGAATATTTTTCATTTCTTACAATCAGAATTCTCCAATAGATTTGTAGAAGAAAATTATTTTCTTTCATGCATCACCAACTGAACCTTTTATGTTAACGTCTCAATCTCCAGCCTAACCTCATTGAATTTTGCTTAGCAAAGTACTTTTCAACTCTAATAATTAGTAAGATTATATTTCTTATCATCTGTTGGTCGTCTGACCTGATAAACTTCAATGAACATTATAACACAGGAGTGATTGTCTCTAAAAATGGGCTCCTGCACGCTTGCAGACATTTTTCCATCACAACTTATGGATGATGAAGGATTTGATTAAAGCTGTGAAACATTACTGATAACCTTCATGTGATGTTACATTAAAGCCAATTTTCTATTAAAATCAGGGACTTTTCTAACTGACCTCTGACCTTTGAGCAGTAGTGTGTACTGTATGTTTGTATGTAACTGTATCTGACCTGGATTTTATCACCAGTTTCAAATAAGAATCTTCTTTAAAGTCTGTCTTTCAATACAAATGAAGTTAAACTTTATCAAGGCTGATGGTAAACTGTCCCTAACAAGTCCACTTTATTGCGTGCTCATTGACTTTCTCCTATCAGAGCTGTTTAACAAGTCCACTTTATACATGCTTATTAATCTATCACGCTTATCAGTGGCTCATGGTTGCTTAAAGCCTATGTCTGAACTTGACCACAGAGGCAGAGCATCATTCAATCTTGGCAGCAGCTCCAGGATGACAAACTCCACTTTCTCTGCATCAAGACAGCTCATAGCTTTTTAACAGTCTCTCCTGATAGTCTCATATCATCTGCTCTAATCAATAACCATACACTATCATTACAATGTAGACTACAGCTCAAAAGTCTGCGGTCAATTAGAAATGTCTTGTTTTCAGAATAGACTCAAATTTGGTTTCAGATTGAATCACAGCAATTTATCAAAATAATCATATAAATGCTTAATATTAACACTAGAATTACTGACCCCTTTTTTTCCTGGTGCAAGTCCCTACTACTAGATTTACTGACCCTGCGCAAATTTGCGTAAATTCCCCTGAACCTAACACCTCCTAGCACCCCGCTGAGAGGCCTTCAGCTCCATTGTTCTCCTGCTTTTGTTGTGCAAATATACCCTTCCCCAACCCCCAACCAGGAGAGATTCAGGAGACAAGAGAGAACCAGGAGAAGGTCTGTCCTTCCAATCGTTGTCAGACTCACAACAAAGTACCTGCAGCCTACAATACACCATATTAGTATTAGCTTTTATGTGCACTATTATGCAATATTAGTTCTTGTCAATCCTTGTCACTACATTGCATGCCTGTCCATAAACATATATACACAGAGTTGTACATATATTTATATATCCACACCTTACATAATATACATAAAGTCTAGTTTTATATATATATATATATATGTGTATATATATATATATATATACATATATATATATATGTATATACACATATATACATATATATATATATACATATATATGTATATACATATATATGTATATATATATATATGTATATATATATATATATGTATATGTATATATATATATATATACATATATATGTCATGAGTTTCTTCTCTGAAGTTGCTCTATTTCTCTTCAGGTTTCTCTCAGACCAAGATTGAATGTGATGACAAGGGTGATGGATGGTGTGACATGTGCTGCTGGCCCACAGAACCAGGTGAGTATGCTGTCCATGTGCTCTGCAACAATGAGGACATCCAACACTCTCAGTTAAGATCAGTTTTCACGATTGTTGCCTCAAGATCATGGTGGTGGGCTTGTGATGGACACACTTTTTGATAGGTTTGTAGCATGAACCTATTCGCTGGAACGTTAAGGACAATTTGCTACACAGCAAAAAGCAAGACACAAGGCACCAAAGTTCTTTGTGTTACTCATCCATGAGGGAGACCTGCCTGGAGCCAAGTGTCGTTCCACCACTTGATCTCCGTCAGTCTCTCAGCCAGGTTCCCCATAGCACTCCTTTTATTGTGGTTACATGAATATGCACAGGGTCATTAACATATAACATCTTACATAAGTAAACATGTGAACAAAGAATACTGTGTGTGTGTGTGTGTGTGTGGGGGGGGGGGGGGGGGGGGTCAGAGTGTGACCCCATAAATGACTTCCCTAAACCTACTGGTCTGGAAAGTCCAGCAGTTCATCTAAACAAAAGGCACTCAGACGAAAACAGATATAGCTACGTTTATCCTACCGTAAAACAATAAAACAAGGTACGACCTCTTCCCATGCTCCCAGGATGTAGGTGTGGATTCCAGAACAATCTGGAATGCACACCAAGCCTTTGCAGCCTGCTAAAAATCACACATCCTATCACTACACAATTGATTATACATCTCTAAGCATATATGGTTAAATATTTCCTAATACAAATGACAATAATAAAATCTAAACCCATCATCACCACCCTGTATTGTCATTTTTTAAGGCTATACGGCGTATATATATCTTCAGCTCTACACCACTTGTCAACATTTTCAGTGCAGGCTTCATTTCATACAAACATATTAGCCTTAACATCCACGTCACTCTGCTGCAACAGTATGTAATTGGTAAAGGTGTTAGCAATCATTTTATTCACCATTGATCTTACACATGGCAAAATGCAACCTGTAAACAAGCAAAGCAACGCCAATAATGTAAGAATGGGAGTCAAAAACTTTAAGAACATATTCCACCATGGTCCAGATGTCAACCAGGCTATCCAACCTCGTGACGCGTCTCCTCCTGATGTGTGGTCCGCCACATATTTCTGCAGAGCAGTTAAGTTCTGCAGTGCCTCATAGATGTCTCCTCCAGTCGTATATCCATCTGGGATAAACGTACAACACGTCTCTCCAATCAGCTTACACACTCCTCCTTGTGATGCTGTTATCAAGTCCAGGGTCAGCCTGTTCTGCAGTACCATCGTTCTGATGGCCTTTTGCTCCTCCGCTAAGACTGTTCCCAGTGTCTTAGTGAGATTAATGTGTCGCAGTAAGGCATACCGGTTGATCTCCACATGATCCCGCACCTCTGCAACTCCTATGTTTGGGATCAGACTTTGGAAGAATTTAGCTCCTCCACTCCAAATGCGGAATTCTCGCGGCACTCCAGTGTCTACTGTCACTCCAAAAAAGTTCGGTGAGGCTATATCCACCTCACGCTTCCGTCGGTTGCTAGGGTGATGTTCAACTCTGTCCATGAAGAAGACATGATCCGATAACTTCACTAAAGCACACAATCCTCCCCATCCCTCAGGGAGTGATAGATAGGCTTTATGTCCACACAGGAAATACCAATCAGCCAAAACTCTTGTTCCTTTACTGCTCGGCACCGTCCTTGCACAGCCTGTCCACTTCTGACTTTTTGCTTTTACTGGTATTCTGTAAGCCAGGTTGAACTTGCATTCAGTCCTCCTTAATGTCAAGTTCTCAGCACACTTTGCACTGGTCAAGCATTTCATACACCTGCTCTCATTCTCTGGAGGGCAGTAGGTGTATATGTATCCACATAAGCGAAGCGGCAGCTCCCCCACTGACAGTGATCCATTGTTCATCACACACAACGGCAATTGAGCTGTGTTCAGCTTGTTCAGCAATATTATGTCTGGCAGTGGGTCTGACACTTGAGGCCAGGCCAATAAGTCAGTTTGCCCAGAACAATTCACGTTTAGAAGTGGCGACTTACTCCAGGTGATGTTCAGAGGTGTACTATAATTGGCCTTGGACCAGAGGACTCTGTTGCCAGGATGAGTTGCTAAGCCCAACAGACACCAACTCCTGTCCTCTGGTATGCTGTACGGCCACAGTCCAGATGTATATGCCGATAACGGCATATGAGCACACACATAGCAGTCTGTCCTATTGTTCAAGTGAGCAGTTGTATTCATAAACTGCCACCAAAAGTTTGTAGAATAGCCATGAGGGTATTGGGTGTGGTTTCCTTGGACATACAGGGTCTCCACAGCTGACCATGAAGACATCAAAGCCATTACACTCAGCAGGGTAGACAACACTTTACCAGCCATTCTGATGAGTACCTGTGGCTCAGTTGGTTTCTTCACCGGATTGAGACGAAGGGCCCTGGAGGCTTTCCCCCCCCTTTGTACCCGGTCTTCCTGCCACTTACTCCGAGCTGGCCTGGATGTGTGTCACCTTTTTGCAGTGGCTTTGGTGTATCCAGGTGGGTCATTCTGCGATTTTCACAGCTGTTGGTGTTGTCAGCAGAGCCTGGTATGGTCCGTCCCACCGTGGCTTCGACCAGCACTTCCTCTTTATGACCTTTATCAGCACCCAGTCCCCTGGCTTCAGACGTTCTTCCTGTACAGAAACAGAATCATCTGGCAGATTATTTGCACTCATGACTTCTTTGCTTTTAAGCATTTTAAGCATCCAGTCTGCTAGTGTGTTTTCTTCTGCTGCTTTATCATTATCATTACAGAACACTGGAACTCTAAATGGCCTGCCATATATTATTTCAAAAGGCGTAAGGCCATTATCAGTTGGCGTGATCCTCATATACATTTTCACTAGCTCAATGCAGTCTACCCATGTTCTGCCTGTTTCCTCCATTGTTTTCCTGAGTCTCAGCTTTACTGTGCCATTAGTCCTTTCAACCAGCCCTGCACTTTGTGGGTGGTATGAGCAGTGGTTTTTCAGCGTTATCCCCAGATGTTGTGACATTTTCTCAATTACTTCATTCACAAAATGAGGACCATTGTCACTGTAAATAGTTTGGGGGATCCCATGCTCTGGGATCACATTTTTGCATATCGCTTTAGCCACTGAAATAGCATCTGCTTTCTTAGTGGGGACAATTTGAGAACGGGCACACAATTACCAGGCAGTACCTGTAGGTGTTACAGTTAGACAACTCAATGAAATCCATATGGATTACTTCAAATGGGTAGCTGGGTCTGGGAAACCTTCCTCTTTTAGGTCTGAGGTTCCCCTGAGCATTATGTTTACAACATATCAAACATGCTTTACAAAAATGTTTTGAATAAGCATTGAATCCCAGTGTGAAAAACTGCCGTTCGACAGCTGCTAACATCCCGGCTGTTGAGACGTGGCAAAGCCCATGGCTCAAAATTGCAGCAGTCCTATATAAGTTTTTAGGCAATATAGGTTTATCACAAAGATAGTAGACATCACCTCGCAGGCTTGCTCCTTTAGTGAGCCACAGCTGCTTCTCAGCTGGAGGTGAGTGTGACTGCATGTCTGCTAGCACATCATGTGTGATGGGCATAGTTTGCTCCTGAGACACCAGAATATGAACCCCATGTGTTCCAAGGGCCGCTTCCTTTGCAATTTTATCTGCAAAGGCGTTGCCTAGTACAATGGGGTCAGTGCCACGTGTGTGTGCTGCACATTTACAAACCGCAACTTTACTAGGCAGTAAGACTGCTTTCAACAGGGCCTGCAAAAGTGTCGCATGCTCCACAGGTTTCCCTGTTGATGTTGTCATGCCTTGTCTTGACCACTGAGTGGCAAAGAAATGAAGTGTAGCATATGCATACTGACTGTCTGTATATATAGTCACTACCTGCCCCTCAGCTGCTTTGCAGGCTTCCGTCAGAGCCACTATCTCAGCTGCTTGGGCAGACATGGAATGTGATAACTGCCCAGCACGGATGACCTGCACATCATCCACAACAGCAAAGCCCGTTTTAGTCTTTCCCTCTGCTGTTTTAAAACTGGAACCATCAACAAACCAAACCTTGCCCTCAGTGAGTGGTATGTCCGTTAAATCACTTCTAGGTTTACACTGTGTTTCTACATGCTCACTACACACATGTGGTGTACCCTCCTCTTCTGTGGGCAACAGTGTAGAGGGATTCAAAGTTGTACACCGCTTAATAGTTATGTGTGGCTGGGAGAGCAACAGTGACATTAAAGATAAGTGTCTTGCAGGTGACAAGAATGTCATTTTAGTCTGCAGCAATAAAACATCCACCTCATGTGGAACTAGCAGGGTCAAAGGGTGAAACAAAACAATTTCACCAGAACACTTTACGGCTTCAGCGGCTGCACACACAGATCGCACACAGTGAGGTAAGGCACAAGCCACTGGATCCAGCCTCTTAGAATAATAAGCTACTGGCTTCATTCCACCTCCACATTCTTGTGCTAACATGGATGTCATAAAATGCCCTTTACAGTCAACAGTTTGAACAAAAGGCTTGTTATAATCTGGAAGTCCTAGAACCGATGCTCCTGTCAGCATCTGTTTCAGCATGCACAGAGCTTGCTCCCCCTCAGGGGTCCAACTTAAACTTTCTGACATAGCTAAAGGTTTACTGTACATCATATCTAATAATGGCTGCGCAATTTCAGAGTAATGGGGCATCCACGATCGACAGAAATTTAGCAACCCTAGGAATTGCATCATGTGTTTCTTTGTCACTGGCCTAGGTGCTGCCAAGATAGCTGTTTTCCTCTCTGGGTGTATGCTTTTCCCTGCTGCACTAAGCAGATGTCCTAAAAATTTCACTTCTGTCTTCACCCACTGTAGCTTTGAAAGTGAGGCCTTGTTACCTGTCTCGGCTAAGTGAGTCAGCAATGCCAATGATATGTCTTTACAGTTCTTCTCTGAATTGGATGCAATTAAAATGTCATCGACATATACCAACATCTGTGAATGTGATGGAATCACAAAATCAGACAGACAATTTGTAATATTCTGTGTGAAAATTGTAGGACTGTCACAAAAACCTTGCGGCAATCTGGTGTATGTGTATTTTTTGCCTTGATACGTGAAACCAAACCAGCCTTGTGAATTCTCATGTACTGGTATGGAAAAGAAAGCATTACTTAAATCTACCACAGTGAAGTGTGTCTTGTCTGGCTTAAGCTGATTTAACAAGGTGTGGGGGTCGGGGACGCATGGAGCTATACTCTCCACTGCCTGATTTACAGCTCTTAAATCTTGAATCATGTGCCACGACTGTGAATCAGCCTTTCTAACTGGGAAGATGGGTGTGTTACACACTGCTTGTGGAGCTTCAACTAGTATCCCTGCTTTAATCATATCCTCTATTACTGGTTTAATGCCTTCCACTGCATCAGGCTTCAAGGGATATTGTTTCACTCTTGGCCTAAAAGACGTTTTGGGCTTTATTACTACTGGACTCGCTGTTGTTATTAGCCCCACATCAGTCTTCCCAGTAGACCAGAGCTTCTCTGGGACCTGTTTAAGCTCCGGGTGATCTTTGACATCTACAACATATCATTCTGCTGTGTCATTCTCACTCCCCTTTAAATGTGTTTGTGGTGTAGCATGTGTCACCCATCCCAGCTTTTTACGAAAGATGCTGTGCTGCATGTCTGTCTCCCAACCCCCTCCAGCTTGCTGCCACATTCCAACACTCTCCCCCTGTCTCACCAAAGATGTTAAGTCTGTCCACTCAGTTGTGCCACTCTTTGTCAGTGAAATATGTGGTGTTTGCCCTGTAAAAAGTTGTTGTGCAGCTTCAGAAAGGATCACACTACATCCAGCCATGGTTTCACCATCAGTATATATTGCCTTTATGGTGATTCTCTGTGGCCCTAATTTCAGCACTTTATCTGTGTAGGCCTCATCAGGCCCAGGCATGGTCTTAAATCTCAGTGTGACATGCAAGTCTTCTGGTGGCTGTATGTCATGGTTAGTTGTCAACATTTCCTCAGCTGCAGCTAACAGTTTACAGTTTATTTGATCAGGTCTGGAGGCCGACAGGTCAAGTGTCCAGTAACAATGCAAATCCCCACTGTCCTGATGAACCATTGTCTCAGCAGTTTCACCTTTTCCTGCAGCTATCATCCCAATGGATGTTGGAATTATTGAAATTCCAAGTTTCATCATCATATCTCTTCCCAAGAGGTTCACCGGACAAGTTGGGCACATTACAACTGAACCCTGA
Source organism: Neolamprologus brichardi (assembly GCF_056152115.1). Taxonomy (NCBI): domain Eukaryota; kingdom Metazoa; phylum Chordata; class Actinopteri; order Cichliformes; family Cichlidae; genus Neolamprologus; species Neolamprologus brichardi. The sequence goes on from NC_142116.1 coordinate 20,888,537, forward strand.
GCTGCCTCTCCTGTGGTAGAATCTCTAATCCACACTGGTTTAGAGATTCTATGCTGATTTAACTGACCATTTGCAGACTTCACATAAATTGTGCCATTTGAAGGATCAACTCCTGACACATGATCTTTTAAAACAGTCTTATCTGCACCTGAATCACACAGAAATTGAACAGTTTTGCCTTGCACAGTTAACATGCGAACTGGTTTTACTTCTTTTCCTGACAGATTTAACAATACTTCAGTCAAATCTAGAGTCTGAAACACAGGCTGTTGTAGATTCTGGCAAGCTAAGGGATCGTTTGTACATGTATGTGTGTTAGCAGTGTCAACAGGTGCTAGTCATTTATTATATGATGGATTTTGTGAATACGGCTGTCTATACTCCTCAGGTTTGTTCTCGGGGCATTCTCTGGCAAAGTGGCCCCTCTCCCCGCATTGATAACACCTCTCATCTCTTCTACGGTTATCCTGGGGTCGCCATGGGCCTCTACCTCTCCTACTCCTGCCTCTGTTTTGCCCTCTTCCAGCCTGTCCCTGAAACAAAATTTCACCTGCTAAAAAAGCAGCGGCCTCAGAGCTTTGTGACTTCTTTTTTTTATTTTTAATGACTTCCTGTGCATGGCGGGCCCAGTTCATGCATTCAACGGACCCGTCAGTGTTATGACTAACATTTTGTTTTCTGATGAAATCAGCAATGGGTGAATGAAAGCCATTCATCAAAGCATGTTTTAACTGTTGCTGATATGGGCTGGCCTTCTCTGCACTCTCTTCAAGGCCGCTATGTTCTTTGAAAACTTCCTCTAATCTCGCCCTGAACTCATGAACATCCTCTCCTGCTTTCTGAATGCATTGGGCGATTTTGTTGTAATCTACAGAAGCTTTAAAGGTATTTCTAAGACGCTCATAAACCCCATCAACTTGGCCTCTTAAATTTGCATGGCCATAGGGTAGGACGGTATTACCATCCCTCCCTGTGTAGGTGCCTCGCACCCGAGCCCAGTTATATGTGAGACACTTTCTAAAATAGAGGGGGAGGAGGTGGAGGTGGTCAACAAGTACAAGTACCTCGGGCTGTGGGTGGACAATAAACTGGACAATAAACTGGACTGGTCATGCAACACAGAGCACCTGTACAAAAAAGCCCAAAGCCGACTGTACTTCCTCAGGAGGCTGAGGTCTTTTAACATCTGCAGGAAGCTCCTGAGGATGTTTTACCAGTCGGTGGTTGCTGGAGTACTTTTCTATGCTGTGGTGTGCTGGGGGAGCAGCACAGCAAAGAAGGACTCATCCAGGCTGGAAAAACTGATCAGGAAGGCTGGCTCTGTGGTTGGCATGAAGCTGGACACTCTGGTGACAGTGGCAGAGAAAAGGACACTAAAGAAACTGCTGGATATTATGGACAATGCTGGGCATCCTCTGCACACGGCCATAAACAACCAGAAGAGTCTGTTCAGTGACAGGTTGCTTCTCCCAAAGACAAGAACCAACAGACTTAAAAACTCCTTTGTCCCACACGCCATCAGACTGTTTAACTCCTCTCTGGAGGGGAGAGGGAGGGGAAACAGGAGGACAAAGGAGGGGGGAACAACTAAGCTGTAGTGTCTCTCCACTTCACTGTGTAATACCTTTGTGCAATACTTTTTGTTAACAATCATACTTGAAATGTGCAATTCACTTGTATTTTTATTTTTATTTTTATTCCTATTTATTCTATTTATCCCCTTTGTATATTTTATCTATATATGTCTTTGTATTTATATATGTGTGTGTGTGTGTGTGTGTGTGTGTGTGTGTATGTATATATATATGTATATGTATATATATATATATATATATATATATATATATATATATATATATATATATATATATATATATATATATATATATATATATATATATATATATAAATATTCTTGACTCTGTAACTTCTGTCGGTGCTGTGCTTTTTGGAAAACAAATTTCCCAGAGGAACCTACCCGAGGGATTAATAAAGTTCTATAAAAGTGGCTTCTGTTTCCTGACCATTTAAGCGGTACGAGGAGCAGAGTTGCTTGTGTCGGGCGATAAATTCATTAACATTAGTCAACGGGTTTCCTAAATCTTTACATGCCTCTGAACATTCAGATTCAGTCCATGGCCTGTAAACACAAATAACACGGCTTTGGTCATTTTCAACACCAAAATGAGGATTCGCAACCTCTACCATGGGAAAGGTATCATGGATAGGGTAGACAGGCATACCAGCTGCACTCGCCTCATCCCTCTTAGTTTTGGATCTAGTTCCATAAGGGCTTAAATATTTTGCTGCGGCATCCCCAAACTCCTGCCGTACTCTATCCTCCTCCTCTCTCTCTCTCTTCTCCTGCTCCTGCTTTTCTTCCTCCTCTCTGGCCTCTCTCTCCCTCTCTAATGCTGCTCTACGCTGTTGGTCCCTTAACGTCAGTACCACTGAAGTAGACCGCACCGTCTCATCTTCAGGTTTCACAGCTAATGCCTGCAAAGCTGCTCTCTTCACGTTCGCTGCCTCCTGTCTTTTCTGCGCCTGCTCTAACCACAGTTTAGCGGACGCCAGTTGTAACTCTCTCTCCTGTTTCAATTTCCCTTTTGCACAAGCTGCCTTTACTGTCAACTGGTCTACTAACATTTGACATTGTCCTACAACCAATTTACCTTCAAAATCATATTTTTTGCGCCAATGTCCTAAATACTTTGCGCTGCCGGGAGCGAATTTCATCATAAACTTCTCGTCACGCTCTGACACACTCTTGGTTGCTTGGGAACCCATAATAACAACAGCTGGTGGCGTCACAGACCACGTGTTCTGCTCCGCACGCACTCACACAAACACACTCACACAACAACAACAACGACAACACAAAATAGGCCTACTCCGGACTTGCACCGGACTGCTCGGGACACCAACCCAATCTTTCGGGACCCTAACCCAGTTCTGGGACCCTCACCCAATTCTGGGACCCTCACCCAGTTCTGGGACTCTCACCCAGTTCTGGGACCCTCACCCAGTTCTGGGACTCTCACCCAGTTCTGGGACCCTAACCCAGTCGCGCGACAAAGCCCAATAAAGGGACGCTCGGGACACAAACCCAGGGCGATTTCTCGGGACAAAAACCCAATTCCGCGGTTATAAAATCACTCTCCAACTTACTTGATGTTGCTCATTGCGTGTAGCATCAGTCCCGAATCCCGTCAATCGTCATCCATCGAGGAGAAAAAAACAGACGGCTAATCCACCGGCCCGATGACGAATTCTCACGCCCCGGGACTTTGCTGCAGGACCTCTATAAGTCCTGGCTGACGTCAGTCTGTCGGCGTGTCTCTTTTCCCTTCGGTGAATGTCGACTCCAGGGATCCGGCTCTCGAAGGACCAATTAATGATAGGTTTGTAGCATGAACCTATTCGCTGGAACGTTAAGGACAATTTGCTACACAGCAAAAAGCAAGACACAAGGCACCAAAGTTCTTTGTGTTACTCATGCATGAGGGAGACCTGCCTGGAGCCAAGTGTCGTTCCACCACTTGACCTCCGTCAGACTCTCAGCCAGGTTCCCCATAGCACTCCTTTTATTGTGGTTACATGAATATGCATAGGGTCATTAACATATAACATCTTACATAGGTAAACATGTGAACAAAGAATACTGTGTGTGTGTGTGTGTGTGTGGGGGGGGGGGGGGGGGGGGGGGGGGGAGTCATAAATGACTTCCCTAAACCTACTGGTCTGGAAAGTCCAGCAGTTCATCTAAACAAAAGGCACTCAGACGAAAACAGACATAGCTACGTTTATCCTACCGTAAAACAATAAAACAAGGTACGACCTCTTCCCATGCTCCCAGGATGTAGGTGTGGATTCCAGAACAATCTGGAATGCACACCAAGCCTTTGCAGCCTGCTAAAGATCCCACATCCTATCACTACACAATTGATTATACATCTCTAAGCATATATGGTTAAATATTTCCTAATACAAATGACAATAATAAAATCTAAACCCATCACTTTTCATGGCTGAAAGCTCTCCTGTAGAGGCTAAGCCTAGGCTTGAAGCCACTGGGGTGTTCGTTGGCGGGGGTGACGCGATGTCACTGGTATGCATGAACTTGTTAAACTTGATACAGTCCAATAACTCCAGCCTTACTCATCTTGTCCTTCAGATTCTTTATTTCCAGGATTGAACATAGCAGCACAGCGGTCACAAACTGTTTGCTTCCTCCCGATCAACAACACACCTGCCGCTAATTACGCGTGCCTACCTTAAATATCTTCACAAACTCAAAATGTGACCCCTAGCACCAAACGCTTGCTGCAGTTCTTGGTGTCAGAGGTGACACACAAGGTATCGGGTTTTCGGTGCAATTACTTTTTCATATAGGACCAAGTATGTTTGGATAGCTTTTTCCCCTTGAAAACTGCCGTTTAATATTAGACATTCTTGTCTAATATTAAAAATGGATTGATCTGAAACGTGTAAGTGTGACAAATATGGAATAAGATACGAAATCAGAAAGGAGGCAAATATTTTTTCACAGCGCTATAGTCTGTAAATGATCTTTTGGCTATAGTAGATCTTTGACTTGTTCCTTTGTTAATTGTTTGTTTAAAATAGTTTTCTCTAGGTTAAGGCGTACGGTCCAGGCCTTCAGAGCAGTGGTCTGGCCGTTGGAAAACCCACTGAATTCACAGTTGATGCCAAGCAAGGAGGAAAAGCTCCTCTGAAAATTATAGCCCAGGTATATCTGGCTTTGTATATGATCACAAATATGTTAAATATATTGTATGTACCGTATTTTTCGGATTATGAGTCGCACTTAAAATCCTTTAATTATCTCAAAAATCGACAGTGCGCCTTATGTATGAATTCTGGTTGTGCTTACTGACCATGAACCGATTTTATGTAATACACGGCGCTCAAAAATCTGTCAAAAAAGGTTTTAGTACGACTTTGGTAAGCCACGAAGTCGCACCGCTTGATGGATTGTCGGAGCATTACGGCTACGTAGTCAGGAGCCTCGCGGATACGTACTGTGCTTCAACATAATATTACTGTATTGTGTGTGGATAATGACCCCAAAATGCCACCTGTTAAGAGACATGCTGACGAAGCAGATTTCAAAGTCAAGGCTGTCGGTCACGCAGTAGAACATGAGAATAGAGCAGCTGCGAGAGATTTCAACATCAATGAATCAATGGTACGGAAGTGGAGGAAGCAAGAAGAAAGAGTTGAGTAAAGTTTGACTTATCTTATCTGGCTGTTTTGTTTCGCTTAATGCGTTTTATAGTCCAGTGCGCCTCGTGTATGAAACCAGACCTGTTCATCAACAGTGCGCCTTATGGTCCGAAAAATACGCTGTGTTAAATCTGATTGAACTATAATCCCTCGTCTTCTGCACAGGATGGTGAAGTCAATTCTGTGGATGTCCAGGTTAAGGATAATAGCAACAGCACATACACCTGCACCCACACCCCACGTAAGCCTGTGAAGCACATTGTGATGGTCTCCAGGGGAGACGTTAACATCCCTGAGAGTCCATTCAGGGTGAGTATGCACTCACACACTCTCTCACTTTCACTCTGGCATGCAAGGTTTGCCTTTTCTTCTCACTGAAAAGTCTCTTGAGTTTTGGTGTTTGTGCCCACAGATGAATATCGGAGCAGGCTGTCATCCAAACAAGGTGAAGGTCTCTGACCCTGCAGTGGCAAAGACGGGCCTCAAAGCCTTCCAGCCAACATACTTCACTGAAGGTGGGCTCTGCTGCAGATCTTCCACTGGACATAGGAGAGCTTGACCTCAGCCAGCTGACAGCCCCTCTTACAACACCCTCAGGCCCAGAGGAGCCCTGCCTGCTGAAGATGCTGCGTAACGCTCACATTGGTGAGCGTCCGTCTGATAAGTGAGAAGCTTGCTAAACAGTGAGACTCATCAGAATCCAAATACTTTATTAACCCCTAAGTAAAAGACAGAGGGGGAAAGTAATAAAAGTTCAAGCGTGGAGAAAGAAGCAGGAGCAACTGAAACGGGCTGCATGCACACACAAGAATAAGCGTTGTTAACATCTGTTTTGTCTGTCTTAGGAATCTCGTTTGTTCCCAGAGAGATTGGTGAGAACCTTCTTAACATCAAGAAGAACGGCCGTCATGTTCCCAGCAGCCCAATTGCTGTTATGAGCAAGCAGTCAGGGATTGGTGATGTGAGCCGTGTGAGTGGACCGTGGCTGACCGAGGCCAGGACTTTTCAGCCTTGAGAGTTCATCATTGATGCAGGTATATGCTCAGTGAAAGCTTAGATACTGTGATATTTTTCTTTTTAAACATTCAAATAGAATATTTGTCAGTCTCATCTTGTTATATTAGGCTTCATCTGCTTGAGCCTTTCCACTGAAGGACCCAGTTAAGTGGGCATTAACACTGAGGACCAGGAGGATGGCTGGTGACACAATGTGTTGCTTTTTGAGGTCTTTTAGCCTGTTTCACTTTGTCAGACAGCTTCTATTTCACTGATTTCTTGATTCACAAGTCTGCAATTAATCAGGCCTGAGTGTGTTTAGTAACACTGAACTGAGGTTTCCAAAATTGGTTAATCACAGTTAACTCGTGATTTAACAAGAGGGGCAATTTGTTTTTACACAGGACCAGGGAGGTTTGGATCATCTTTCTCCCTAATCTATGAAATCATCATTTAAAAACTGCATTTTGTATTAACTTGTCTTATCTGTGTCTAATATTAAAATGAGTTTGATGATCTGAAACATGTAAGTGTGATAAATATGCAAACCACTAGGAAATCAGGAAGGGGGCAAACACCTTTTCACATCACTGTAGACGTGATTACAGAATACCTTTTACATCCTGGATTACAATAGGATATCCATCAACGGCAGATACTGGTCTCCATGACACACAGATACTGGAGTGGTCTGACCTGACCACACTCGCACTGCTTACCCACAAAGTGTCTAGAGAGACAGAAAAAAGCCAGAAAACAAACAAAAAACACAAAGCCAAAGAATGTCATCTGCACACTAGCATGGACAATAAACGCAGACACAGTGCACCCAGTCATTTTTGAACTTCCAACCAAGTATCAAGAGCAGTACTGTCATTGTACCGGTACTGGCTGCTGTCTCATTGTTCAGAGAGCCCATCATTATGCAGAGAAAGGAATCTGTGTCTCTGGACCAAAATGACTGTACGTGTAGTGCTGTAGAAACAATACTGCCCAGAAACCTTGATGTTTCTATATGTGGAAACCTTCAAGTATGCATGTCCTCCTGTAAGGGTAAAGTAATGGGACATTTGCACTTTTTGCATGTAAGCCTGTTGGTCTTAACTGGAAGTTGCACTTGAGCTGTCTTGGCATCTTTCCTTCTTTGACTCACCAGTTTTGCCCTGAGCTGAATCGCTGCCTCCTTCTCTGTTGTGGTACTCAGCGGTGACTAACATGTTGTAACGTGTATCTGGCTGCAATGACTCCAGCATCACCTGCTTCTCTCCACCAGGGACCAGCACCTGCAGACAACAAACAACACTATCATCCCAACACAGTCAGAACTCATTTAAAGTTTTGGGACTTATGGAATTTCTGGAATTCTGACACATGACAGCCGGCTGAAGGCCAGAAGAGGTGAAGATGTAATGACTACGACCCACTCACAGTGTGATCCTGGCTATCAGCTCCAGTTAAAGCCATGTAGGACATGTGATACTGGAGGACATGAGCATTGGGAGGTACCCAGCTGATCACCATGCTGACGGCAGTCTCATCAGAAACCGTGAGGCTGGTTGGGCCTCCACCAGACACTGCAGCAACATCATAGAAGAGATAAAGTACCACAGCTAATGACACTTAACCCTCACTTTGTTCCTTTAAAGGAGGAAATTATTTTGGCAGCAGAGCAAAGTGTTTTTATAGAAAATAAATGTAAAGTATAACAGAGAATTTGATACTTTGATTTGATACTTTAACCTCACTACATTTATTTCATAGCTCAGAGTTCTAGTTATTCAAAGATGAGAATTTAGATGTGAAATTTAACCTTTAAGTGACTAGTACTTTGACAACTGCCATCAATTACACAATGAAGTTCATTTACGTACAGGTTATTGTATTAGTAATGCTATATTGTACATAGAGACAAAATATGACATGAAGGGCTACTGACCACAGAAAAGTAAAAGCTAACTGGGCCTAAAGACTAACGGGAGACAAACAAGCTTTCTGTGATTCTATATGTGTTTTTGTGGTAATCTTGGATATCTTAGGTTGTCTCATTACTGTCATATATGTCCTATCATTAAAACACTGGCTTCTAACAACTAACAGTGTCTCAAAAATAATTTCATAAATAAACAAATAATATGGATGCATGACTCAAATGCATGACTTTTAACTTGTGTATTTTTTAGGCTGAACACTGCTGCTAATGTGACTTAGCACATTAGCATTGACTGTCTGAGAAATTAGTTACCCTAAGGTCAGAAGGAGGAGGCACCTTCACTAGAAGAAAAGAATAATGTGTACGGGAATTTTTTAAAAATGACAAAGCTACATTTTGACATCTTTCATTATTAATAACATTTACAGTACTGTGCAAAAGTCGTGAGCCACACGCTGAAGTATTTCTTTGGACATTATCTGGTTTTTCCACTCCTTTTTAGTCCAGTTCTTGTACCTGACCATTTTCTGAGTAATGTTTTTGTTTGTTTGTTTTTTGTTTGTGTAAACACTTTGCACTGACCATTATTGGAGAACTAAAAAGCACCTAAGTCGAGGAATGTGTGTGCACATAACAGAAAACTTGGGAAAGAACCAATTTTAAATCTTTAAGCACTTTGTTACTAGCAGCCTGTCACAAAAACACATTTTGTATAGTGTTTTTTTTTTTTTTATCTTGTGAATAAAATGTATACAAATGTGTGTGATTAATCACAATGTGTTAGTGTGTAATCACCCTGAGACATGCATGCCTGTCTGCTAGCATCAGATCTAAAGCCATTTCTGATTTGGAGATGCAGCCTGCAGATTCTGTCCAGATTATCCCAGCTCTCGTCACTAAACATCCAGTCTTCACTTATCAAATGTGTAAAATTCAAGGCTGGTCCTTAAAAGCTCCCAACAACGCAAAAACTGCATAGCCACACAAGTCCCAGCGTTTCCCACCGCAGCAGCTGTGAAAAGAAAGTGGAGAAAGGATGAATGAGTCTGTGCTTATCGCTCTCCCCCAAGCTGGCGTTGTTCTTGGTAGCCATGACAACGGAGATAGTCCCAGCTTTATAAATAAAGGCCCCAACACCCCAAAAAAGAAAAATACATCGGGATTCCCTGCGCAGACCAGGAATCCCCCTAGCAGACCGAAGCTACAGAGAGGATTTGGAGTGAGTGAGAATCGAACTGGTGCCTGTCTGTGCTTCAACCTGCCAGGGGCCGGAAAGTGCTCTGCGCCATCTGCCGGGCTGTAGAATTAGTGCAAATTTGATATATTTGACTTCTCTGTTTTGTTCTCTCTGAATTACTTTTGAAAAGGAAAAATAATAATTTTAATGTGAGGCAAAACATGTATGGTGCTCGGTAAAGATGACACGCCGACCCACTTCTTCTTTTTTTTTTTTTTTTGAGAAAGTTTGTTTTCATATTAAACCAGTGTCAGTGACGTCATTCTACGCGACTACCACAGGTAAAGAAAAGCCTGAATCTGTAGATCTTTTTCTTTTATTTTTTGTTGTCTAAAACACAAGAGATAAAAAAAAAAAACCCACAGGGAAACATAGGAAATAATGTTTTGTGAGGCAATGACTTGTTGGCACAAGAAGAGTGGTCCTTGGTAGCCATGACAACAAGGAGGTCTGTTTGTTTGTGGCAGGTAAAAGAAAAAAAAGAAAGAAAAGAAAAAAGTCAGGGGAAGCCCAGGCTGAACAAGGTTCATCCCTTAGAATTTTCACTCCAAGATCACCTGCCTGGACCTCCCCCTAGCAGGTGAACATACAGAGCCAGGTGAACCGAGGGCTCGAACCCGGGCCTGTATGTTACTAACCTGCTAGCCCGCCACATGTCGCCACATGACGGGCTATGAGAATGGGAAAAATTCTTCTATTTAAAGAACACTACGTGCACATCCCGTGACCAGCCTTTTCCATTAGTTGGAGACCACACATTTTTGCACTCAAATACTCACCAAATTTTACACACTCACACCTGGTTTTTTTTGCCTGCACACCATTTATTTCTCAACAACCACTCCTTTTTCATCTCTGTTACCTTGCCTTTATTACATATTTATTACATCCTCTTAGCTAGCATCAATGACTGGACAAAAGAGCAACACAGTGCTTTTCTCATCATTTCTTTAGTCACGCTCAAGTCATTCACCTCTACGGATTAGCTAAACCAACTTTACAAAACAAGTTTCCCCGAAGAGCCCACTTCTCATCTTAGCTGCCTAGATTTCAGGACCTAGCTAAGGACAGTGGCCACAAACACATTTAACTTACCGAAAAATAGCTGCGGGGCCTCAGTCTGTCTGTGGGGCATAACTAGACTGGCCATCGGGCATACTGGGTATTTGCCGGGTGGGCCGATGGTAATTTTTCGTTTTAAATGGGCCGATGTTTTGTTGTTGTTGTCTTTTTTTTCTTAACCGTGTAAACAGTGAAAGGTGGCGGATTGGACAGATGCTGGCAGACGTGTAAAAATAACTCAATTGTTTGGTAGTGGCTGTGGTGGAGCTTTCACAGCTTCAGTAAAATTAGCAAGTGGTGGAAGCCAGCAGGTGGATGGGGGAAAGGGGAGGCGGAGGTGGAGAGACCCAAGGCGGCCGCGGGTCCGACTGTCAGGTGAAATGAGCTTCAGGTAAGAAGTTATGACCTGCAGTCTATCTGGGTCAAACCAAGTTTAGGTGTAGTTTATTTTCGTTGTGCTAACTTTTTACAGTCAGTTACAATAACTCGTACTGTGTACTAGCTAGCATGATGGAGTTTCTATACAGTTGGGTGGGTGCTATATGTTACTGGTGAACTTTATTTTATTCATATGGTTAGTTAGTAGAGTTGCCTACCATCCTGTAAAAAACGGAATCCTCTGGTATTCAGAGTTAATATTACATGTTTCGTATTGAGCTGAAAATACACGGATTTGTCCCATACTTCAGCTACAATTTAAAAAAAGACAAAAAGCTGGAGTTATTCTGTGTCTTTACGCTGTCAGCTGCCTCTTCTTCTCTCATTCTCCCCCCTCCCTCTCCTGCTGCTACTTCAATCATGAAACTGATCAATGATCAGCTGATCAGCGTTTCTGCCGCAAGTCCCGTCTTTCTTGCTTGTTTATCTCCCGCTTTGCGCCAGAAAGAGGAAACTAGCGGAGGTCGTGTTAAACAGCAGAAGCGCCTTTAAACTTGATAAGCTGTTGTTAGAATTGATTTAATATTACTTTCTAGTATCAGCTGATGTTTGTTGGAGCCATAAAAGCTGCTGGTTATCTGGTGAGAGGGAAACATAAAAAGGCCAGGTAGAGCATTAACAGGGAAAGGGGGGCACAAAGAAATACTTTTCTTTCTTATTCTCATTTAAAATTTCTAGCTTTTAATAAATAATTATCCAAATCTTACAACCAAAGTTTTCATCTGATGTCAAATGTATAGAAATCCATTATTGTACATAGTAAGTTTTTTTCAGGGTCCCAACATAATTTCTTCAGAAGAAAGTACTGTACATGATGCCAGTATTTTCCCACATTTTCTAGATACTGTACTAGTACTTTGTGTAAAATGCCATCAAAAAGTCAGTTAAGTTTTATTCTTTCTCACCTGTCTTTCTGTCTCCTTTCACTTTTAAAAGGTTGCCATCCATTCATTAACTTCCGCTTATCCTTTCCAGGGTCGCGGGGGGCGCTGGAGCCTATCCCAGCTATCACAGGGCGAGAGGCAGGGTACACCCTGGACAGGTCGCCAGTCTGTCGCAGGGCCAACACACAGGAACAAACAACCATTCGCACTCACACCTAGTGACAATTTGGATTATCCAATTAACCTATCCCCACAAGCTGCATGTCTTTGGACGGTGGGAGGAAGCCGGAGTACCCGGAGGGAACCCACGCAAACACGGGGAGAACATGCAAACTCCACACAGAAAGACCCCGGCCTGATGTTGGAATTGAACTCAGGAGCTTCTTGCTGTGCGGCAACAGTGCTAACCACCGTGCTGCCACGGTGGCAAAGGTTGCCATGTTAGAAAAACATATTTTGCCCTGCCATGCTGTTTATTGATGTGGTAAATAAATAGTTTATGAAAATATCACTAAATCTGTCATTTATTATTTTTAATATTCAGTAATGGTCATGTCTCACCTCTAGTCTTCTCTGTCTTAATTTCAGGTTTCCACCATATGTTGTAGATCGTTCAGGAAGTTAACTCAACCAGTCTTTGGGTTTCGGCTAAGTACTGTTTAGAATAGCAGAATAGGGAGGATGGTGTAGGTTTAAGTTTATTAGATTGATACATATGTACCAACAAGACAGTGTACATCACTGTCACAACGACGTTTGTTTTCATTCAAAGGCTTTATGGAACTTTGACAGGAGGGCCACGCCCGATTTCCTCTGTCATCCACGTCATACTTAGATCCTCCTCAATCTGTGTACATACGCCGCCTCTAAACCCCCGATAGTGCCAGTGTCAGTTAGTGAGTCAGTAAAATACTGACTCACTAACAGGGTTAGTCTGTTCTGGGATGAGTGTGGTAGTTAACCCTCATTTAACACATCCCTCTCTGCTCCTCTAGCTCGCTCTATCTCACTGAGAATCAGAAAGCCTTGACATTTACTGCTATTAACTTTACACTCTTGTTGTAAAGACGCAAAGAAAACACAGTGAAAAGGTTAGAAGGACGTAAGGAAAAAGAATGAATGAATGGTTTAATAGAAGGAAAGAAGTTAAAGGGACTACATATTCAAAGGTCTTATTTCTGATACTACCCCATGAAAATATTTGCTCTGTGTGCCGTGCTGCAGCTGCTACATTTGGCTTCGGATTCACTTTTTGGCGCCTACGCCTCTCGAGATGTGTTAATGCAGAAAGGTATTGAAAAACTCTGGTCAACCAACCAGCAGTCTGTCTGCTGTGTCGTATGAAATGCGTGGAAGGAGAGGTACCAACTGTCTGTTACATATAGATGAAAAATAAAGCTCTGACGTGACCTCGGGTCAGCCAGCCTGACGGTCAGAGAAACAGAAACGTGTTGGATTGTGGATCTCTGAGCTGCACATCAAAGATGCACCTATGCACAGATCAAGTCTCAAATCTACCTCATATACATCTGTGTGTGTTTTTCTGTTGATGCCTTTCAAACAAAACTAGCCATGATATTTTCCACCTCAGACAATTAATATCAGTTAACTACGCCCCCTTTCAGATTTGTTCACCAAAAGAAAAGAAAAAAAAAAACGTCATTAACGCTGTTTATTATTTGTCAGACCAGTTTCATTTTCATACTTTGTAAATATCTATGTTGTATGGAGCTTGAACTAAAATGTAAATATGTTTACTGTATTTGTAATAATTATAATCCATTCGCTGTACAGCATAGATGTGTCAAGCAGATATCCTAATTCTGTGTATGGTAATCTTGCACCATTGAACTGTTAGTGAATGAGGCAACAATAAAAGTGGGAAACGTGCATTAGCAGATCAAGTGCTGCCTGCTTATTTCCTACTTTATGTGAGCTTCTGCTGTAGTTTATTATGTGCTTTTAGCCCCAAGAAACCACCCTTTTACTGTGGCGCACAACAAGATCTTCTGATGTTTGGTGTCATCTTCCTGTGATCTCCTGTGAACAGGTGGATTAATTCATTTCAAGTTTATGTATGTAGCACCAAATCACAGCAGTCGCTGAATATTGTAAAGACTCTAGAATAATTATGGAGGCACAACATTTAAAGCTCCCATCCTTCCATCCCACAGACCTAAAAGTTAGTTATATGATAAACAGCCCCGTGTTTGTTTACTTGATTTGTAAAATGCAAAGTGGTGACTTTTTCTCTTCAAGTACGTCCTCATATGGAGACAGTTTTTTTAATGGCCCAAAACAAGTCATTGTTTACAAAAATGCACATTTTATTGGGCAAAATGAGGTAAACAGTGAAGAAAAGTATAAGAAAACAGAGCATAGGATCTCCGGAGACTGTGGCAACTAGAATTATTGTATACATGTGTGTGTATTAAGGACTGACACAGACAAAGAATGAATCAGACAATGAAGCAATGTCCTTTTTAAATGTTTATTTATAAACAGGATAAAACCATTCAAGTATTGAGTCATGAATAAAACATCAACCTCTGATCTGCTAATTGGGAAACAGAGGATGTCAGTGTATTTTTCAATGCTAGTCCAAATTGAGTGAGATGACTTTACATTTGAATAGATTGGATTACAAGTTATATTTGGTTTTAATTGAATGAGTTCAATTTGATTTAAATCAAGCCAATTCACAACATATAAACTTGAAATATATGGTAAGATAAAGGTTGTGCAATAATACAGAGAAAGCCCCAACAATCAAATGACCCCCTATGAGCAAGAACTTGGCAACAGTGGGAAGGAAAAACTCCATTTTCGGCAGAACCAGAATCAGGGAGGGGCCATCTGCCTCCACCGGTTGGGGTAAGAAAATGAAACTAAACTATAGGAAGACAAAGAGGAAAGATGTTCATGATATATATGAAACTTTCCGCTAGCCTTGACTAAAATATTGTTTTTGACAGGAAAGTATTGTTTCATTCATGTTTATTCCACGAGGTGGACAGCAGGAATAAAACAAACCAGATACTAAGAAATAAAGTAAACAATGAAACTTTCTTGATATGCTAAAATTCCCACTGAGACTGGATAAGATTATTCTAAAACTGGTCAAAATACAATTCTCTTCATGCACAGAATTTCCACCCAGTCCCACAACCCAGGACGAATATTCCTTGTGTGTTCTTGAGCTGGACAGAAATTCCTCTTGCTGAGCGGGGTCCACGCCAGCCTCGTGTCAGGCAGACGAGGAGCCTCCTGTCCCAGTCTCGTCCGTCCACTGGGCCCATCACATCCCAGCCCAGTTCGCATTCTGCATTGGAGTCCGTCACTCGATACCACCGCGGCTCCCCTCACGTCATCACCTGTAAGTAAAAACAAATAGGAGCCAGAACCATCATCCCGGAAGCTGCCCTGGCTTATAGCCATGGCGACCCTCTCCCAACACGGCTGCACCCAGTGAACAACAGTGAGACGCTGCTGACAAATGCAGGCAGTGGTATACATCTGCCCTGATGTCAATCACACACGTTGTCTCCTACTGTCGCCGTTCCTGCTGTCGGGACTGGGTCACCACATCACGCTGACCGGTCTCCAGACGAGGCGTCGCACCCCCCACGATCACGCAGCGGCTCCCTCTTTTCCACCTGGCCTTCATGCGTTCCTCTTCCAATCTAGGGCCTCTCTCCTTCCAGTGCTCAGCTTGCTTCCTTTTAATACGACCTATAAAACAGCTGAAAGGACACCTCTGGACACACCTATGCCTCAACATGTGATCACTATCAGCTAATTTTTCCAATGCCCAGCTAATCCACAGTGGATTAAAACAACGTAGAATGACACACTAAAAACATGCGATACAAACAGAATAAAATCATGCAAATAAAAACTACACTCACAAATAGATACTAAAATCAGAAGAAAACCAAGATAAACAATGAATACAAAATTTCTACTGTGTGCAACTCTTTCAGTCTTTGAATATTTTTCATTTCTTACAATCAGAATTCTCCAATAGATTTGTAGAAGAAAATTATTTTCTTTCATGCATCACCAACTGAACCTTTTATGTTAACGTCTCAAGCTCCAGCCTAACCTCATTGAATTTTGCTTAGCAAAGTACTTTTCAACTCTAATAATTAGTAAGATTATATTTCTTATCATCTGTTGGTCGTCTGACCTGATAAACTTCAATGAACATTATAACACAGGAGTGATTGTCTCTAAAAATGGGCTCCTGCACGCTTGCAGACATTTTTCCATCACAACTTATGGATGATGAAGGATTTGATTAAAGCCGTGAAACATTACTGATAACCTTCATGTGATGTTACATTAAAGCCAATTTTTATTAAAATCAGGGACTTTTCTAACTGACCTCTGACCTTTGAGCAGTAGTGTGTACTGTATGCTTGTATGTAACTGTATCTGACCTGGATTTTATCACCAGTTTCAAATAAGAATCTTCTTTAAAGTCTGTCTTTCAATACAAATGAAGTTAAACTTTATCAAGGCTGATGGTAAACTGTCCCTAACAAGTCCACTTTATTGCGTGCTCATTGACTTTCTCCTATCAGACTGTTTAACAAGCCCACTTTATACATGCTTATTAATCTATCACGCTTATCAGTGGCTCATGGTTGCTTAAAGCCTGTGTCTGATAGACTAGATTTACTGACCCTGCGTAAATTTGCGTAAATTCCCCTGAACCTAACACCTCCTAGCACCCCGCTGAGAGGCCTTCAGCTCCATTGTTCTCCTGCTTTTGTTGTGCAAATATACCCTTCCCCAACCCCCAACCATGAGAGATTCAGGAGACAAGAGAGAACCAGGAGAAGGTCTGTCCTTCCAATCGTTGTCAGACTCACAACAAAGTACCTGCAGCCTACAATACACCATATTAGTAGTAGCTTTTATGTGCACTATTATGCAAAATTAGTTCTTGTCAATCCTTGTCACTACATTGCATGCCTGTCCATAAACATATATACACAGAGTTGTACATATATTTATATATCCACATACATATATATGTCATGAGTTTCTTCTCTGAAGTTGCTCTATTTCTCTTCAGGTTTCTCTCAGACCAAGATTGAATGTGATGACAAGGGTGATGGATGGTGTGACATGTGCTGCTGGCCCACAGAACCAGGTGAGTATGCTGTCCATGTGCTCTGCAACAATGAGAACATCCAACACTCTCAGTTAAGATCAGTTTTCACGATTGTTGCCTCAAGATCATGGTGGTGGGCTTGTGATGGACACACTTTTCATGGCTGAAAGCTCTCCTGTAGAGGCTAAGCCTAGGCTTGAAGCCACTGGGGTGTTCGTTGGCGGGGTGACGCGATGTCACTGGTATGCATGAACTTATTAAAGTTGATACAGTCCAATAACTCCAGCCTTACTCATCTTGTCCTTCAGATTCTTTATTTCCAGGATTGAACATAGCAGCACAGCGGTCACAAACTGTTTGCTTCCTCCCGATCAAAAACACACCTGCCGCTTATTACGCGTGTCTACCTTAAATATCTTCACAAACTCAAAATGTGACCCCTAGCACCAAACGCTTGCTGCAGTTCTTGGTGTCAGAGGTGACACACAAGGTATCGGGTTTTCGGTGCAATTACTTTTTCATATAGGACCAAGTATGTTTGGATAGCTTTTTCCCCTTGAAAACTGCCGTTTAATATTAGACATTCTTGTCTAATATTAAAAATGGATTGATCTGAAACTGTCAGCCGGTGATCAGCTGATCGCCAGCTGATCACGGGGCCGGGTTTAAAAGGGAGACGCCACCCACCTGTTCGCCGCTCAGACATCGTTCTCCTCATGTCAGAAGCTCCAACTCTTTGCCGACGTCAGTGTCCTTCTGATTCAGCAACCGTGAGTGTTTTCCCTCTCGATTCTTTTTCTGTAACGCCAGTCCGAAGCCACGCTTCGTGCACTGACCGTTACTAGATTAACTGCGTGTCTGTTCCTACCCATCGCTAGCCTTCCCCGCGTTTGGGTCTAACCAGCACGCCACACGGGCACGCCGAATTACCGTGCGTAGTCCGCCCGTTCGTGACAGAAACGTGTAAGTGTGACAAATATGGAATAAGATACGAAATCAGAAAGGAGGCAAATATTTTTTCACAGCGCTATAGTCTGTAAATGATCTTTTGGCTATAGTAGATCTTTGACTTGTTCCTTTTTTAATTGTTTGTTTAAAATAGTTTTCTCTAGGTTAAGGCGTACGGTCCAGGCCTTCAGAGCAGTGGTCTGGCCGTTGGAAAACCCACTGAATTCACAGTTGATGCCAAGCAAGGAGGAAAATCTCCTCTGAAAATTATAGCCCAGGTATATCTGGCTTTGTATATGATCACAAATATGTTAAATATATTGTATGTACCGTATTTTTCGGATTATGAGTCGCACTTAAAATTCAATTCAATTCAATTCAATTTTATTTATATAGCGCCAAATCACAACAAAAGTCGCCTCAAGGCGCTTCATAGATACAGAGAAAAACCCAACAATCATATGACCCCCTATGAGCAAGCACTTTGGCGACAGTGGGAAGGAAAAACTCCCTTTTAACAGGAAGAAACCTCCGGCAGAACCAGGCTCAGGGAGGGGCGGCCATCTGCTGCGACCGGTTGGGGTGAGAGAAGGAAGACAGGATAAAAGACATGCTGTGGAAGAGAGACAGAGGTTAATAGCAGATATGATTCAACACAGAGAGGTCTGTTAATACATAGTGAGCGAGAAAGGTGACTGGAAAGGAAAAACTCAATGCATCATGGGAATCCCCCGGCAGCCTACATCTATTGCAGCATAACTAAGGGAGGATTCAGGGTCACCTGGTCCAGCCCTAACTATATGCTTTAGCAAAAAGGAAAGTTTTAAGCCTAATCTTAAAAGTAGAGATAGTGTCTGTCTCCCGAATCCAAACTGGAAGCTGGTTCCACAGAAGAGGGGCCTGAAAACTGAAGGCTCTCCCTCCCATTCTACTTTTAAATACTCTAGGAACAACAAGTAGGCCTGCAGAGCGAGAGCGAAGTGCTCTAATAGGGTGATATGGTACTACAAGGTCATTAAGATAAGATGGGGCCTGATTATTTACGACCTTGTATGTGAGGAGCAGGATTTTGAATTCAATTCTGGATTTAACAGGAAGCCAATGAAGGGAAGCCAAAACAGGAGAAATATGCTCTCTCTTTCTAGTCCCTGTCAGTACTCTTGCTGCAGCATTTTGGATTAGCTGAAGGCTTTTCAGTGAGTTTTTTGGACATCCTGATAATAATGAATTGCAGTTGTCCAGCCTGGAAGTAATAAATGCATGAACTAGTTTTTCAGCGTCACTCTGAGACAGGATATTTCTAATTTTAGAGATGTTGCGCAGATGGAAGAACGCAGTCTTACATATTTGTTTAATATGTGCGTTGAAGGACATATCCTGGTCAAAAATGACTCCAAGGTTCCTCACAGTGTTACTGGAGGCCAAGGTAATGCCATCCAGAGTAAGAATCTGGTTAGATACCATATTTCTAAGCTTTTCAGCGCCGAGTACAATGACCTCAGTTTTATCTGAGTTAAGAAGCAGAAAGTTAGCGGCCATCCAGGTCTTTATGTCTTTAAGACATTCCTGCAGTTTAACTAATTGGTGTGTGTTATCTGGCTTCATGGACAGATAGAGCTGGGTGTCATCTGCATAGCAGTGAAAATGTATGCTATGTCTTCTAATGATGCTGCCTAAGGGAAGCATGTATAATGTAAACAGGATTGGTCCTAGCACTGAACCCTGTGGAACTCCATAATTAACCTCAGTGTGTGAAGAGGACTCTCCATTTACATGCACAAATTGGAGTCTATTAGATAGATATGATACAAACCACTGCAGTGCAATACCTGTAATACCTACAGCATGTTCTAATCGCTCTAATAGGATATTATGGTCAACAGTATCGAATGCTGCACTAAGGTCAAGAAGGACAAGCACAGAGATGAGTCCACTGTCAGAGGCCATAAGAAGATCATTTGTAACCTTCACTAAAGCTGTTTCTGTGCTGTGATGAACTCTGAAACCTGACTGAAACTCTTCAAATAAACCATTCCTCTGCAGATGATCTGTTAGCTGTTTGACAACTACTCTTTCAAGGATTTTTGATATGAAAGGAAGGTTGGAGATTGGCCTATAATTAGCTAAGACTGCTGGGTCTAGAGATGGCTTTTTGAGTAAAGGTTTAACTGCAGCCACCTTGAAGGCCTGTGGTACATAGCCGATTATTAGAGATAGGTTGATCATATATAAGATCGAAGAATTAATCAATGGCAGGACTTCTTTGAGCAGTTTTGTAGGAATGGGGTCTAAAAGACACGTTGATGGTTTGGAGGAAGTAATTGTTGAAGTTAACTCAGAAAGATCAATTGGAGAAAAAGAGTCTAACTTAACATCAATGGTACTAAGAGTAGCTGTAGATAATATTACATCTGTGGGATGATTATTGGTAATTTTTTCTCTAATGATAAAAATTTTATTTGTGAAGAAGTTCATGAAGTCATCACTAGTTAACGTTAAAGGGATGGTTGGCTCAAAAGAGCTCTGACTTTTTGTCAGCCTGGCTACAGTGCTGAAGAGAAACCTGGGGTTGTTCTTATTTTCTTCAATCAGTGATGAGTAGTAAGCTGTTCTGGCTTTGCGGAGGGCTTTCTTATAAAGCAACAAACTATTTCTCCAGGCTAAATAATGATCCTCTAAATTTGTGACACGCCATTTCCTCTCCAGATTACGAGTCATCTGCTTTAGGGTACGTGTTTGAGAATTATACCACGGGGTCAGGTACTTCTGATTAGAGACCTTAGTTTTCACTGGAGCTACAGTATCCAGAGTCATACGTAGTGAGGAGGTGAAATTATTAACAAGATAATCGACCTCTGTTGGGGTAGCGTTTAGATAGCTGCTCTGCTCAGTGTTGGTACAGGGCATTGACGATGATAACAGTGGCTGGATTATATTCTTAAACTTAGTTACAGCGCTTTCAGAAAGACATCTACTTTGATAAAGTCTACTCTCCACTGCTGCGTAATCAATTATTGTAAATGTAAATGTTATCAAGAAATGATCAGACAGGAGAGGGTTTTCAGGAAACACTGTTAAATGTTCAGTTTCTATGCCATATGTTAAAACAAGATCTAGAGTGTGATTAAAGTGGTGGGTGGGTTCTTTTACATTTTGAGAGAAACCAATTGAGTCTAACAACAGATTAAATGCCATGTTGAGGATGTCATTTTTAGCATCAACATGGATGTTAAAATCACCCACAATAATTATTTTATCTGAGCTCAGAACTAAATTAGATATAAAGTCTGAGAAATCAGACAGAAACTCTGTGTAAGGCCCAGGTGGACGATAGATGATAACAAGTAAGACTGGTTTCTGAGTTTCACAGCTGGGGTGGACAATGTTAAGCATCAGGCTTTCAAATGAATTAAAAGTCTGTCTTGGTCTTTCATTAATTAATAGACTGGTGTGAAAAATTGCTGCTACACCGCCCCCTCGACCTGTGCTTCGAGACTTCTGGTAGTTAGAATGACTCGGGGGTGTTGATTCATTTAAACTAACATAATCATCCTGCTGCAACCAGGTTTCTGTAAGACAGAGTAAATCAATTTGTTGATCAATTATTAAGTCATGTACTAACAGAGACTTGGAGGAGAGAGACCTAATATTTAATAATCCACATTTCACTGTTTTACTCTTTGGTTCAGATGTGGATACTGTATTGTTCTTTCTTTGTAAATGTTTAAGTTGTTTGTTGCTGGTTTTTAGTTTGTTTTTTGTCTTTTTGGAAGCAGACACAGTCTCTATGGAGATGGGTTTTTGGGGGGGTAGCAGGAGGAGGGAAGCTGCAGAGAGGCGTGTAAGACTGCAACTCTGCTTCCTGGTCCCAACTCTGGATAGTCATATTTTGAGGGGTTTAATAAATTTGTCCATATTTCTAGAAATGAGAGCTGCTCCATCCAAAGTGGGATGGATGCCATCTCTCCTAACAAGACCAGGTTTCCTCCAGAAGGTTTGCCAATTATCTATGAAGCCCACATCATTTCTGGGACACCACTCAGACAGCCAGCAATTTAAGGAGAACATGCAGCTAAACATGTCACTCCTGGTCTGATTGGGGAGGGGACCAGAGAAAACTACAGAGTCCGACATTGTTTTGGCAAAGTTGCACACCGATTCAATATTGATTTTAGTGACCTCCGATTGGCGTAACCGGGTGTCATTACTGCCGACGTGAATTATGATTTTACTGAATTTACGTTTACCCTTAGCCAGCAGTTTTAAATTTCCTTCAATGTCGCCTGCTCTGGCCCCTGGAAGACAATTGACTATGGTTGCCGGTGTCTCTAGCTTCACATGTCTGAGAACAGAATCACCAATTACCAGAGTTTGACCCCCAGCGGGTGTGTCACCGAGTGGGGAAAAACGGTTAGACACATGAACGGGTTGGTGGTGTACCTGGGGCTTCTGTTTAGGACTATGCTTCCTCCTCACCGTTACCCAGCCGCCCTCTTTCCGCAGCTGCTTGGGATCTGCCGGGGAACAGCTAGCGGGGCCTACGCTATCTTCGGCTGCACCAGCTACAGGGGCCTGGCTAGCTAAGGGTGAGTGAAGGGTGCGAAGCCGAGTCTCCAGATCAGTAATCCTGGCCTCCAGAGCTGCAAATATGCTACATTTGTTACAGATATCATTACTGCTAAAGGAGGCCGAGGAGTAACTAAACATCTGACACAATGAGCAAGAAAGTGCAGAAGGGACAGGTGAAGTAGCCATGGTGCTAACGAGTCGGCTACGAGCTAAGCTAACGAAACAGTAAAGAGACAGTGAGTGAATACTTTGGCTATAAATTAGGTAGTGAGTACACAGAAAGTGTGCTTCGGATGAAGCACGTGAAGATTATACTATGAAAAAAAAGAATGTATTTAAAAGTTGTTAATTAAACTGCTAAGCACATAAGCTACTCAGAAACACCACTGTGTTTGAGCAGGAACAGGAAGTGATACTATACCACAGAGCGAGCGAACACCAAGTGACAGCGCCACCGACCAACATCAAGAAGAACGGCCGTCATGTTCCCAGCAGCCCAATTGCTGTTATGATCAAGCAGTCAGGGATTGGTGATGTGAGCCGTGTGAGTGGACCGTGGCTGACCGAGGCCAGGACTTTTCAGCCTTGAGAGTTCATCATTGATGCAGGTATATGCTCAGTGAAAGCTTAGATACTGTCATATTTTTCTTTTTAAACATTCAAATAGAATATTTGTCAGTCTCATCTTGTTATATTAGGCTTCATCTGCTTGAGCCTTTCCACTGAAGGACCCAGTTAAGTGGGCATTAACACTGAGGACCAGGAGGATGGCTGGTGACACGATGTGTTGCTTTTTGAGGTCTTTTAGCCTGTTTCACTTTGTCAGACAGGTTCTATTTAACTGATTTCTTGATTCACAAGTCTGCAATTAATCAGGCCTGAGTGTGTTTAGTAACACTGAACTGAGGTTTCCAAAATTGGTTAATCACAGTTAACTCGTGATTTAACAAGAGGGGCAATTTGTTTTTACACAGGACCAGGGAGGTTTGGATCATCTTTCTCCCTAATCTATGAAATCATCATTTAAAAACTGCATTTTGTATTAACTTGTCTTGTCTGTGTCTAATATTAAAATGAGTTTGATGATCTGAAACATGTAAGTGTGATAAATATGCAAACCACTAGGAAATCGGGAAGGGGGCAAACACCTTTTCACATCACTGTAGACGTGATTACAGAATACCTTTTAGTGATTACAGAATACCTTTTACATCCTGGATTACAATAGGATATCCATCAACGGCAGATACTGGTCTCCATGACACACAGATACTGGAGTGGTCTGACCTGACCACACTCGCACTGCTTACCCACAAAGTGTCTAGAGAGACAGAAAAAAGCCAGAAAACAAACAAAAAACACAAAGCCAAAGAATGTCATCTGCACACTAGCATGGACAATAAACGCAGACACAGTGCACCCAGTAATTTTTGAACTTCCAACCAAGTATCAAGAGCAGTACTGTCATTGTACCGGTACTGGCTGCTGTCTCATTGTTCAGAGAGCCCATCATTATGCAGAGAAAGGAATCTGTGTCTCTGGACCAAAATGACTGTACGTGTAGTGCTGTAGAAACAATACTGCCCAAAAACCTTGATGTTTCTATATGTGGAAACCTTCAAGTATGCATGTCCTCCTGTAAGGGTAAAGTAATGGGACATTTGCACTTTTTGCATGTAAGCCTGTTGGTCTTAACTGGAAGTTGCACTTGAGCTGTCTTGGCATCTTTCCTTCTTTGACTCACCAGTTTTGCCCTGAGCTGAATCGCTGCCTCCTTCTCTGTTGTGGTACTCAGCGGTGACTAACATGCTGTAACGTGTATCTGGCTGCAGTGACTCCAGCATCACCTGCTTCTCTCCACCAGGGACCAGCACCTGCAGACAACAAACAACACTATCATCCCAACACAGTCAGAACTCATTTAAAGTTTTGGGACTTATGGAATTTCTGGAATTCTGACACATGACAGCCGGCTGAAGGCCAGAAGAGGTGAAGATGTAATGACTACGACCCACTCACAGTGTGATCCTGGCTATCAGCTCCAGTTAAAGCCATGTAGGACATGTGATACTGGAGGACATGAGCATTGGGAGGTACCCAGCTGATCACCATGCTGACGGCAGTCTCATCAGAAACCGTGAGGCTGGTTGGGCCTCCACCAGACACTGCAGCAACATCATAGAAGAGATAAAGTACCACAGCTAATGACACTTAACCCTCACTTTGTTCCTTTAAAGGAGGAAATTATTTTGGCAGCAGAGCAAAGTGTTTTTATAGAAAATAAATGTAAAGTATAACAGAGAATTTGATACTTTGATTTGATACTTTAACCTCACTACATTTATTTCATAGCTCAGAGTTCTAGTTATTCAAAGATGAGAATTTAGATGTGAAATTTAACCTTTAAGTGACTAGTACTTTGAGAACTGCCATCAATTACACAATGAAGTTCATTTACGTACAGGTTATTGTATTAGTAATGCTATATTGTACATAGAGACAGAATATGACATGAAGGGCTACTGACCACAGAAAAGTAAAAGCTAACTGGGCCTAAAGACTAACGGGAGACAAACAAGCTTTCTGTGATTCTATTTGTGTTTTTGTGGTAATCTTGGATATCTTAGGTTGTCTCATTACTGTCATATATGTCCTATCATTAAAACACTGGCTTCTAACAACTAACAGTGTCTCAAAAATAATTTCATAAATAAACAAATAATATGGATGCATGACTCAAATGCATGACTTTTAACTTGTGTATTTTTTAGGCTGAACACTGCTGCTAATGTGACTTAGCACATTAGCATTGACTGTCTGAGAAATTAGTTACCCTAAGGTCAGAAGGAGGAGGCACCTTCACTAGAAGAAAAGAATAATGTGTACGGGAATTTTTTAAAAATGACAAAGCTACATTTTGACATCTTTCATTATTAATAACATTTACAGTACTGTGCAAAAGTCGTGAGCCACACGCTGAAGTATTTCTTTGGACATTATCTGGTTTTTCCACTCCTTTTTAGTCCAGTTCTTGTACCTGACCATTTTCTGAGTAATTGTTTTTGTTTGTTTGTTTTTTGTTTGTGTAAACACTTTGCACTGACCATTATTGGAGAACTAAAAAGCACCTAAGTCGAGAAATGTGTGTGCACATAACAGAAAACTTGGGAAAGAATCAATTTTAAATCTTTAAGCACTTTGTTACTAGCAGCCTGTCACAAAAACACATTTTGTATAGTGTTTTTTTTTTATCTTGTGAATAAAATGTATACAAATGTGTGTGATTAATCACAATGTGTTAATGTGTAATCACCCTGAGACATGCATGCCTGTCTGCTAGCATCAGATCTAAAGCCATTTCTGATTTGGAGATGCAGCCTGCAGATTCTGTCCAGATTATCCCAGCTCTCGTCACTAAACATCCAGTCTTCACTTATCAAATGTGTAAAATTCAAGGCTGGTCCTTAAAAGCTCCCAACAACGCAAAAACTGCATAGCCACACAAGTCCCAGCGTTTCCCACCGCAGCAGCTGTGAAAAGAAAGTGGAGAAAGGATGAATGAGTCTGTGCTTATCGCTCTCCGCTCTCCCCCAAGCTGGCGTTGTTCTTGGTAGCCATGACAACGGAGATAGTCCCAGCTTTATAAATAAAGGCCCCAACACCCCAAAAAAGAAAAAAACATCGGGATTCCCTGCGCAGACCAGGAATCCCCCTAGCAGACCGAAGCTACAGAGAGGATTTGGAGTGATTGAGTGAGAATCGAACTGGCGCCTGTCTGTGCTTCAACCTGCCAGGGGCCGTCAAGTGCTCTGCGCCACCTGCCGGCAAATATGATATATTTGACTTCTCTGTTTTTTTCTCTCTGAATTACTTTTGAAAAGGAAAAATAATAATTTTAATGTGAGGCAAAACATGTATGGTGCTCGGTAAAGATGACACGCCGACCCACTTCTTCTTTTTTTTTTTTTGTTTGAGAAAGTTTGTTTTCATATTAAACCAGTGTCAGTGACGTTATTCTACGCGACTACCACAGGTAAAGAAAAGCCTGAATCTGTAGATCTTTTTCTTTTATTTTTATTGTCTAAAACACAAGAGATTAAAAAAAAACCACAGGGAAACATAGGAAATAATGTTTTGTGAGGCAATGACTTGTTGGCACAAGAAGAGTGGTCCTTGGTAGCCATGACAACAAGGAGGTCTGTTTGTTTGTGGCAGGTAAAAGAAAAAAAAGAAAGAAAAGAAAAAAGTCAGGGGAAGCCCAGGCTGAACAAGGTTCATCCCTTAGAATTTTCACTCCAAGATCACCTGCCTGGACCTCCCCCTAGCAGGTGAACATACAGAGCCAGGTGAACCGAGGGCTCGAACCCGGGCCTGTATGTTACTAACCTGCTAGCCCGCCACATGTCGCCACATGACGGGCTGCGAGAATGGGAAAAATTCTTCTATTTAAAGAACACTACGTGCACATCGCGTGACCAGCCTTTTCCATTAGTTGGAGACCACACATTTTTGCACTCAAATACTCACCAAATTTTACACACTCACACCTGGTTTTTTTGCCTGCACACCACTTATTTCTCAACAACCACTCCTTTTTCATCTCTGTTACCTTGCCTTTATTACATATTTATTACATCCTCTTAGCTAGCATCAATGACTGGACAAAAGAGCAACACAGTGCTTTTCTCATCATTTCTTTAGTCACGCTCAAGTCATTCACCTCTACGGATTAGCTAAACCAACTTTACAAAACAAGTTTCCCCGAAGAGCCCACTTCTCATCTTAGCTGCCTAGATTTCAGGACCTAGCTAAGGACAGTGGCCACAAACACATTTAACTTACCGAAAAATAGCTGCGGGGCCTCAGTCTGTCTGTGGGGCATAGCTAGACTGGCCATCGGGCATACTGGGTATTTGCCGGGTGGGCCGATGGTAATTTTTCGTTTTAAATGGGCCGATGTTTTGTTGTTGTTGTCTTTTTTTTCTTAACCGTGTAAACAGTGAAAGGTGGCGGATTGGACAGATGCTGGCAGACGTGTAAAAATAACTCAATTGTTTGGTAGTGGCTGTGGTGGAGCTTTCACAGCTTCAGTAAAATTAGCAAGTGGTGGAAGCCAGCAGGTGGATGGGGGAAAGGGGAGGCGGAGGTGGAGAGACCCAAGGCGGCCGCGGGTCCGACTGTCAGGTGAAATGAGCTTCAGGTAAGAAGTTATGACCTGCAGTCTATCTGGGTCAAACCAAGTTTAGGTGTAGTTTATTTTCGTTGTGCTAACTTTTTACAGTCAGTTACAATAACTCGTACTGTGTACTAGCTAGCATGATGGAGTTTCTATACAGTTGGGTGGGTGCTATATGTTACTGGTGAACTTTATTTTATTCATATGGTTAGTTAGTAGAGTTGCCTACCATCCTGTAAAAAACGGAATCCTCTGGTATTCAGAGTTAATATTACATGTTTCCTATTGAGCTGAAAATACACGGATTTGTCCCATACTTCAGCTACAATTTAAAAAAAGACAAAAAGCTGGAGTTATTCTGTGTCTTTACGCTGTCAGCTGCCTCTTCTTCTCTCATTCTCCCCCCTCCCTCTCCTGCTGCTACTGCAATCATGAAACTGATCAATGATCAGCTGATCAGCGTTTCTGCCGCAAGTCCCGTCTTTCTTGCTTGTTTATCTCCCGCTTTGCGCCAGAAAGAGGAAACTAGCGGAGGTCGTGTTAAACAGCAGAAGCGCCTTTAAACTTGATAAGCTGTTGTTAGAATTGATTTAATATTACTTTCTAGTATCAGCTGATGTTTGTTGGAGCCATAAAAGCTGCTGGTTATCTGGTGAGAGGGAAACATAAAAAGGCCAGGTAGAGCATTAACAGGGAAAGGGGGGCACAAAGAAATACTTTTCTTTCTTATTCTCATTTAAAATTTCTAGCTTTTAATAAATAATTATCCAAATCTTACAACCAAAGTTTTCATCTGATGTCAAATGTATAGAAATCCATTATTGTACATAGTAAGTTTTTTTCAGGGTCCCAACATAATTTCATAATAAACATAATAAACAACATTTAAAGCTCCCATCCTTCCATCCCACAGACCTAAAAGTTAGTTATATGATAAACAGCCCCGTGTTTGTTTACTTGATTTGTAAAATGCAAAGTGGTGACTTTTTCTCTTCAAGTACGTCCTCATATGGAGACAGTTTTTTTAATGGCCCAAAACAAGTCATTGTTTACAAAAATGTACATTTTATTGGGCAAAATGAGGTAAACAGTGAAGAAAAGTATAAGAAAACAGAGCATAGGATCTCCGGAGACTGTGGCAACTAGAATTATTGTATACATGTGTGTGTATTAAGGACTGACACAGACAAAGAATGAATCAGACAATGAAGCAATGTCCTTTTTAAATGTTTATTTATAAACAGGATAAAACCATTCAAGTATTGAGTCATGAATAAAACATCAACCTCTGATCTGTTAATTGGGAAACAGAGGATGTCAGTGTATTTTTCAGTGCTAGTCCAAATTGAGTGAGATGACTTTACATTTGAATAGACTGGATTACAAGTTATATTTGGTTTTAATTGAATGAGTTCAATTTGATTTAAATCAAGCCAATTCACAACATATAAACTTGAAATATATGGTAAGATAAAGGTTGTGCAATAATACAGAGAAAGCCCCAACAATCAAATGACCCCCTATGAGCAAGAACTTGGCAACAGTGGGAAGGAAAAACTCCATTTTCGGCAGAACCAGAATCAGGGAGGGGCCATCTGCCTCCACCGGTTGGGGTAAGAAAATGAAACTAAACTATAGGAAGACAAAGAGGAAAGATGTTCATGATATATATGAAACTTTCCGCTAGCCTTGACTAAAATATTGTTTTTGACAGGAAAGTATTGTTTCATTCATGTTTATTCCACGAGGTGGACAGCAGGAATAAAACAAACCAGATACTAAGAAATAAAGTATACAATGAAACTTTCTCGATATGCTAAAATTCCCACTGAGACTGGATAAGATTATTCTAAAACTGGTCAAAATACAATTCTCTTCATGCACAGAAATCCCACCCAGTCCCACAACCCAGGACGAATATTCCTTGTGTGTTCTTGAGCTGGACAGAAATTCTTCTTGCTGAGCGGGGTCCACGCCAGCCTCGTGTCAGGCAGACGAGGAGCCTCCTTTCCCAGTCTCGTCCGTCCACTGGGCCCATCACATCCCAGCCCAGTTCGCATTCTGCATTGGAGTCCGTCACTCGATACCACCGCGGCTCCCCTCACGTCATCACCTGTAAGTAAAAACAAATAGGAGCCAGAACCATCATCCCGGAAGCTGCCCTGGCTTATAGCCATGGCGACCCTCTCCCAACACGGCTGCACCCAGTGAACAACAGTGAGACGCTGCTGACAAATGCAGGCAGTGGTATACATCTGCCCTGATGTCAATCACACACGTTGTCTCCTACTGTCGCCGTTCCTGCTGTCGGGACTGGGTCACCACATCACGCTGACCGGTCTCCAGACGAGGCGTGGCACCCCCCACGATCACGCAGCGGCTCCCTCTTTTCCACCTGGCCTTCATGCGTTCCTCTTCCAATCTAGGGCCTCTCTCCTTCCAGTGCTCAGCTTGCTTCCTTTTAATACGACCTATAAAACAGCTGAAAGGACACCTCTGGACACACCTATGCCTCAACATGTGATCACTATCAGCTAATTTTTCCAATGCCCAGCTAATCCACAGTGGATAAAAACACGTAGAATGACACACCAAAAACATGCGATACAAAAAGAATAAAATCATGCAAATAATAACTACACTCACAAATAGATACTAAAATCAGAAGAAAACCAAGATAAACGATGAATACAAAATTTCTACTGTGTGCAACTCTTTCAGTCTTTGAATATTTTTCATTTCTTACAATCAGAATTCTCCAATAGATTTGTAGAAGAAAATGATTTTCTTTCATGCATCACCAACTGAACCTTTTATGTTAACGTCTCAAGCTCCAGCCTGACCTCATTGAATTTTGCTTAGCAAAGTACTTTTCAACTCTAATAATTAGTAAGATTATATTTCTTATCATCTGTTGGTCGTCTGACCTGATAAACTTCAATGAACATTATAACACAGGAGTGATTGTCTCTAAAAATGGGCTCCTGCACGCTTGCAGACATTTTTCCATCACAACTTATGGATGATGAAGGATTTGATTAAAGCTGTGAAACATTACTGATAAACTTCATGTGATGTTACATTAAAGCCAATTTTCTATTAAAATCAGGGACTTTTCTAACTGACCTCTGACCTTTGAGCAGTAGTGTGTACTGTATGCTTGTATGTAACTGTATCTGACCTGGATTTTATCACCAGTTTCAAATAAGAATCTTCTTTAAAGTCTGTCTTTCAATACAAATGAAGTTAAACTTTATCAAGGCTGATGGTAAACTGTCCCTAACAAGTCCACTTTATTGCGTGCTCATTGACTTTCTCCTATCAGACTGTTTAACAAGCCCACTTTATACATGCTTATTAATCTATCACGCTTATCAGTGGCTCATGGTTGCTTAAAGCCTGTGTCTGATAGACTAGATTTACTGACCCTACGCAAATTTGCGTAAATTCCCCTGAACCTAACACCTCCTAGCACCCCGCTGAGAGGCCTTCAGCTCCATTGTTCTCCTGCTTTTGTTGTGCAAATATACCCTTCCCCAACCCCCAACCAGGAGAGATTCAGGAGACAAGAGAGAACCAGGAGAAGGTCTGTCCTTCCAATCGTTGTCAGACTCACAACAAAGTACCTGCAGCCTACAATACACCATATTAGTAGTAGCTTTTAGGTGCACTATTATGCAATATTAGTTCTTGTCAATCCTTGTCACTACATTGCATGCCTATCCATAAACATATATACACAGAGTTGTACATATATTTATATATCCACACCTTACATAATATACATAAAGTCTAGTTTTATATATATATAGTTTTATATATATATATATATATATATATATATATATATATATATATATATATATATATAAAAACACCCAGCACGCCCCTGCGGGCGGTTTTATCCTTCAAGCTCGGGTCCTCTACCAGAGGCCTGGGAGCTTGAGGGTCCTGCGCAGTATCTTAGCTGTTCCCAGGACTGCGCTCTTCTGGACAGAGATCTCCGATGTTATTCCCGGGATCTGCTGGAGCCACTCTCCTAGCTTGGGAGTCACCGCACCTAGTGCTCCGATTACCACGGGGACCACCGATACCTTCACCCTCCACATCCTCTCGAGCTCTTCTCTGAGCCCTTGGTATTTCTCCAGCTTCTCGTGTTCCTTCTTCCTGATATTGCTGTCATTCGGAACCGCTACATCGATCACTACGGCCGTCTTCTTCTGTTTGTCTACCACCACTATGTCCGGTTGGTTAGCCACCACCATTTTGTCCGTCTGTATCTGGAAGTCCCACAGGATCTTAGCTCGGTCATTCTTCACCACCCTTGGGGGCATTTCCCATTTTGACCTCGGGACTTCCAGGTTATACTCGGCACAGATGTTCCTGTACACTATGCCGGCCACTTGGTTATGGCGTTCCATGTATGCCTTGCCTGCTAGCATCTTGCACCCTGCTGTTATGTGCTGGATTGTCTCTGGGGCATCTTTACACAGCCTGCACCTGGGGTCTTGCCTGGTGTGATAGACCCCAGCCTCTATGGATCTTGTACTCAGAGCTTGTTCTTGTGCTGCCATGATTAGTGCCTCTGTGCTATCTTTCAGTCCAGCTTTGTCCAGCCACTGGTAGGATTTCTGGATATCAGCCACCTCCTCTATCTGCCGGTGGTACATACCGTGCAGGGGCCTGTCCTTCCATGATGGTTCCTTGTCTCCCTCCTCTTTCTTGGGTTTCTGCTGCCTGAGGTATTCACTGAGCACGCTGTCAGTTGGGGCCATCTTCGTGATGTATTCTTGGATGTTCGTTGTCTCATCCTGGACTGTGGTGCTGACACTCACCAGTCCCCGACCCCCTTCCTTCCGCTTAGCGTACAGCTTTAGGGTGCTGGACTTGGGGTGAAACACTCCATGCATGGTAAGGAGCTTTCTTGTCTTTATGTCAGTGGCTTCTATCTCCTCCTTTGGCCAGCCTATTACCCCAGCAGGGTACCTGATCACGGGCAGGGCGTACGTGTTGATGGCCCGGATCTTGTTCTTACCGTTCAACTGACTCCTCAGGACTTGCCTGACCCTCTGCAGGTACTTGGTGGTTGCAGCTTTCCTAGCGGCCTCTTCATGGTTCCCATTCGCCTGCAGGATCCCCAGGTACTTGTAACTGTCCTCTATGTCTGCAATGTTGCCTTCTGGTAGTTCAATCCCCTCAGTTCTGACTACCTTCCTTCTCTTTGTTACCATCCGACTACACTTCTCCAGCCCGAACGACATTCCAATGTCATTGCTGTATAGCCTGGTGGTGTGGATCAGTGAATCGATGTCTCGTTCACTCTTGGCATACAGCTTGATGTCATCCATGTACAGGAGGTGGCTGACAACTGCTCCGTTCCGTAGTCGGTATCCGTAGCCAGTCTTGTTAATGATCTCACTGAGGGGGTTCAGGCCTATGCAGAACAGCAGTGGGGACAGAGCATCTCCTTGGTAGATCCCGCACTTGATGGTGACTTGTGCTATGGGCTTGGAGTTGGCCTCTAGTGTTGTACGCCACATCCCCATTGAGTTCCTGATGAAGGCTCTTAGGGTCCCATTGATCTTGTACAAATCTAGGCATTCCAGTATCCAGCTGTGGGGCATTAAGTCATAGGCCTTCTTGTAATCAATCCAGGCAGTGCACAGGTTGGTTAGTCTGGTCTTGCTTTCTCGGCTGACTGTTCTGTCTACCCGTAGCTGGTGTTTTGCGCCTCTGGTATTCTTGCCAATTCCTTTCTGTGTCCCGCTCATGTGTTGACCCATGTGCCTGTTCATCTTAGCCGATATGATGCCTGACAGGAGCTTCCATGTAGTACTGAGGCAGGTTATTGGTCGGTGGTTGGAGGGGACTGGTCCCTTCTTGGGGTCCTTGGGGATCAGGACCGTCCGACCTTCGGTTAGCCATTCCGGGTGTCCCTCGTTAACTAGCAGCTGGTTCATTTGTGCTGCCAGACGCTCGTGGAGTGCAGTCAGCTTCTTTAGCCAGTAGGCGTGAACCATGTCGGGCCCTGGTGCTGTCCAACTCTTCATACTGGAGACCCTTTCTTGGATATCTGCCACTGTGATGGTTACTGGACCCTGTTCAGGGAGGTCGCTATGGTCTGCCCTCAGATCCACTAGCCACTGAGCATTGCCGTTATGGGTATATATATATATATATATACATATATATATATATATACACACACGTGTATATATATATATACATATATATGTGTGTGTATATATATATATATACATATATATGTCATGAGTTTCTTCTCTGAAGTTGCTCTATTTCTCTTCAGGTTTCTCTCACACCAAGATTGAATGTGATGACAAGGGTGATGGATGGTGTGACATGTGCTGCTGGCCCACAGAACCAGGTGAGTATGCTGTCCATGTGCTCTGCAACAATGAGAACATCCAACACTCTCAGTTAAGATCAGTTTTCACGATTGTTGCCTCAAGATCATGGTGGTGGGCTTGTGATGGACACACTTTTCATGGCTGAAAGCTCTCCTGTAGAGGCTAAGCCTAGGCTTGAAGCCACTGGGGTGTTCGTTGGCGGGGGTGACGCGATGTCACTGGTATGCATGAACTTATTAAACTTGATACAGTCCAATAACTCCAGCCTTACTCATCTTGTCCTTCAGATTCTTTATTTCCAGGATTGAACATAGCAGCACAGCGGTCACAAACTGTTTGCTTCCTCCCGATCAACAACACACCTGCCGCTAATTACGCGTGTCTACCTTAAATATCTTCACAAACTCAAAATGTGACCCCTAGCACCAAACGCTTGCTGCAGTTCTTGGTGTCAGAGGTGACACACAAGGTATCGGGTTTTCGCTGCAATTACTTTTTCATATAGGACCAAGTATGTTTGGATAGCTTTTTCCCCTTGAAAACTGCCGTTTAATATTAGACATTCTTGTCTAATATTAAAAATGGATTGATCTGAAACGTGTAAGTGTGACAAATATGGAATAAGATACGAAATCAGAAAGGAGGCAAATATTTTTTCACAGCGCTATAGTCTGTAAATGATCTTTTGGCTATAGTAGATCTTTGACTTGTTCCTTTTTTAATTGTTTGTTTAAAATAGTTTTCTCTAGGTTAAGGCGTACGGTCCAGGCCTTCAGAGCAGTGGTCTGGCCGTTGGAAAACCCACTGAATTCACAGTTGATGCCAAGCAAGGAGGAAAAGCTCCTCTGAAAATTATAGCCCAGGTATATCTGACTTTATATATGATCACAAATATGTTAAATATATTGTATGTACCGTATTTTTTGGATTACGTGTCTCAAAAATCGACAGTGCGCCTTATGTATGAATTCTGGTTGTGCTTACTGACCATGAACCGATTTTATGTAATACACGGCGCTCAAAAATCTGTCAAAAAAGGTTTTAGTACGACTTTGGTAAGCCACCAAGTCGCACCGCTTGATGGATTGTCGGAGCATTACGGCTACGTAGTCAGGAGCCTCGCGGATACGTACTGTGCTTCAACATAATATTACTGTATTGTGTGTGGATAATGACCCCAAAATGCCACCTGTTAAGAGACATGCTGACGAAGCGGATTTCAAAGTCAAGGCTGTCGGTCACGCAGTAGAACATGAGAATAGAGCAGCTGCGAGAGATTTCAACATCAATGAATCAATGGTACGGAAGTGGAGGAAGCAAGAAGAAAGAGTTGAGTAAAGTTTGACTTATCTTATCTGGCTGTTTTCTTTCGTTTAATGCGTTTTATAGTCCAGTGCGCCTCGTGTATGAAACCAGACCTGTTCATCAACAGTGCGCCTTATGGTCCGAAAAATACGGTGTGTTAAATCTGATTGAACTATAATCCCTCGTCTTCTGCACAGGATGGTGAAGTCAATTCTGTGGATGTCCAGGTTAAGGATAATAGCAACAGCACATACACCTGCACCCACACCCCACGTAAGCCTGTGAAGCACATTGTGATGGTCTCCAGGGGAGACGTTAACATCCCTGAGAGTCCATTCAGGGTGAGTATGCACTCACACACTCTCTCACTTTCACTCTGGCATGCAAGGTTTGCCTTTTCTTCTCACTGAAAAGTCTCTTGAGTTTTGGTGTTTGTGCCCACAGATGAATATCGGAGCAGGCTGTCATCCAAACAAGGTGAAGGTCTCTGACCCTGCAGTGGCAAAGACGGGCCTCAAAGCCTTCCAGCCAACATACTTCACTGAAGGTGGGCTCTGCTGCAGATCTTCCACTGGACATAGGAGAGCTTGACCTCAGCCAGCTGACAGCCCCTCTTACAACACCCTCAGGCCCAGAGGAGCCCTGCCTGCTGAAGATGCTGCGTAACGCTCACATTGGTGAGCGTCCGTCTGATAAGTGAGAAGCTTGCTAAACAGTGAGACTCATCAGAATCCAAATACTTTATTAACCCCTAAGTAAAAGACAGAGGGGGAAAGTAATAAAAGTTCAAGCGTGGAGAAAGAAGCAGGAGCAACTGAAACGGGCTGCATGCACACACAAGAATAAGCGTTGTTAACATCTGTTTTGTCTGTCTTAGGAATCTTGTTTGTTCCCAGAGAGATTGGTGAGAACCTTCTTAACATCAAGAAGAACGGCCGTCATGTTCCCAGCAGCCCAATTGCTATGATCAAGCAGTCAGGGATTGGTGATGTGAGCCGTGTGAGTGGACCGTGGCTGACCGAGGCCAGGACTTTTCAGCCTTGAGAGTTCATCATTGATGCAGGTATATGCTCAGTGAAAGCTTAGATACTGTGATATTTTTCTTTTTAAACATTCAAATAGAATATTTGTCAGTCTCATCTTGTTATATTAGGCTTCATCTGCTTGAGCCTTTCCACTGAAGGACCCAGTTAAGTGGGCATTAACACTGAGGACCAGGAGGATGGCTGGTGACACAATGTGTTGCTTTTTGAGGTCTTTTAGCCTGTTTCACTTTGTCAGACAGGTTCTATTTAACTGATTTCTTGATTCACAAGTCTGCAATTAATCAGGTCTGAGTGTGTTTAGTAACACTGAACTGAGGTTTCCAACATTGGTTAATCACAGTTAACTCGTGATTTAACAAGAGGGGCAATTTGTTTTTACACAGGACCAGGGAGGTTTGGATCATCTTTCTCCCTAATCTATGAAATCATCATTTAAAAACTGCATTTTGTATTAACTTGTCTTATCTGTGTCTAATATTAAAATGAGTTTGATGATCTGAAACATGTAAGTGTGATAAATATGCAAACCACTAGGAAATCAGGAAGGGGGCAAACACCTTTTCACATCACTGTAGACGTGATTACAGAATACCTTTTACATCCTGGATTACAATAGGATATCCATCAACGGCAGATACTGGTCTCCATGACACACAGATACTGGAGTGGTCTGACCTGACCACACTCGCACTGCTTACCCACAAAGTGTCTAGAGAGACAGAAAAAAGCCAGAAAACAAAAAACACAAAGCCAAAGAATGTCATCTGCACACTAGCATGGACAATAAACGCAGACACAGTGCACCCAGTAATTTTTGAACTTCCAACCAAGTATCAAGAGCAGTACTGTCATTGTACCGGTACTGGCTGCTGTCTCATTGTTCAGAGAGCCCATCATTATGCAGAGAAAGGAATCTGTGTCTCTGGACCAAAATGACTGTACGTGTAGTGCTGTAGAAACAATACTGCCCAAAAACCTTGATGTTTCTATATGTGGAAACCTTAAAGTATGTGTCATCCAGGGGAAGACGGATGTTATTTTACTTTGCTGTGTTTTAATGTGAAGTGTGCTTATTTATTTTTTTATATTGCATGTTTTGTATCTTGTGGAGTGTTTTTATTTATGCCGCATGTTTTGCTTGCATCAGTCAACTCGTCCTGGAGAGACTCCGCACTTTTCCCCCTTTTTATTAATTTGACACACCTGAGAGGAACGGCAGTAGTAATTTACAGAGTGCGCAGGGACACATAAGGCTGGAGCTTGGCGTCAAGAGAGAGGAGGATCCAGCGCCGGCAACGATAGACGCAGAGCGAGCGGGTCGATTGCTGCAGCAACACGAGGCCAGAGTACGCGTCTGTAGAGAATTGGAGGCGACGAGACGGGCCGGTGCCGAGTGACAGCTACAAAGAAGCGGCAGGCGGAGTTGAGAGCTCTGCCCACCCGGGGTAAGTCTCTGGACTTTCCCCTTTTAACGATTGAAAGCTGCCTGGAAGAATAGTAACTGCCGCTGCCTCCCTCTTTTAGCGCACCGGGGCGCAGAACGTGGGAAGGAAGGCGAGGACGCCGCCGGGTTCCCCTCCTGCACCACTCCGCTGGATTTTTAACTTTTTAGTGACTCTTATATCGTGGCGGACGCCACCGGATTTTTAATGTTGTGTTTTATTGATTTTTATTGTGTTGTCCCCTGGCCAGGGTTGTTTTAATTCATTTTACACTTTTAACTATTTAAATATAATAAATTATATTTTAATTTTATAGTTTTAAAGTTGTGTGCTTTCCCTTGGCGGCTCCACTACTCTGTCCGTTTTGGAGGAAGGTTTCCCCTCCTTTAAACGAACACTGAAAAACATCACCTTCCCTCCGTTAGATAATTGGCGTTGTCGACGTAGGATACGGAGTCAAGAGCAGTTGGGTTAGTCAGGGGAATAGCAAAGATGATGATGCCTGTATATCCCGGAGCCCCGTGGCTGCCGAAATTTAAAGGGCCTGATTAGGATGTGCAATATCAGGATTGGAAGGAGCAGATGCGGGGGCTGCTGGGATCACAGGATTTGCCTGAAGTGAGGAAAGTTGCTATTGTGTTGGGAGCACTAGCAGGTGAGGCTAAACGTCAGGTCAGTGTTCTTGAAACCAGTGAAAGAGACAAAGTACAAAAAATCTTTTCCTATTTAGACTCTTTATATGGTGATCGTGTCCCCACCCTCGTTCTTAGGTCACAGTTTTTTAGTTGCACTCAGAACCCAAGTGAAACCGTATCTTCATTTATTTTGCGGTTGAGAGAATTATACTGTAGGTTGCGAAAGCATGACCCAGATAATGTCCCCTCTGATGCAGCCCTGCGAGATCAATTGTTGCTAGGATTGCGGAAGGGCCCTGTAAGTCAGGCACTGAAGGTCTATGTGCGGCGTAACCCAGATCAAGATTTTGCTGCCATACACCAGGAGGCACTGTTGCTAGACTCAGAACATGTACAGCCCCAGTCTGAGGTAACCTGCCTGTCTGTAAATAAGTCTCCTGCTCCTTTTAAGGTTGAACAGAAAGAAGATTGGAGAGAGGTGTTAAAGCAGGAGATACTGGAGGATGTCAAGGCACAAATGAAGGGATTGGCACAAGAGCTAGTAAGAGAAATTAGAGGCTCCACTCAGCCAGCTGTAGCTACTCTTCCGCCTGCACCTCAGTTTAGGAGAAGGCTGCGACAATCAAATGCTAGCTGGGATGCGCAAGGTCGGCCTATCTGTCGGAGGTGTAACCAAGCAGGACATATAGCTAGGTTTTGCCAGACCTCCATGTCTTCCCAGCCAAGTTTAAACTAGATGACCCTGCTGCTGAGGTCCGAGGGGCGGGGGCTTTTGGTTCACCTAAGGAATTAAGGGCCACAGAAACATTTATTGGGCAGTGTCCAACAGTGAAGGATCACAAGTGACTTTGATCCAGGAGAGCTTGTTTAATGAGCATTTTTCCCAGGCTAAGCTTGAGAAGACTCCAACCGCCTTTAAGCTGAGAGCCGCCAATGGTCTGGAAATTCCCTATACCACCTATGCTGTCCTGGACATGGAAATAGAAGGTTTTAAGGTTCCTGGACGCGGGGTTGTGGTGGTAAAGGACGACCATTGCACGCACCCACTGATTGTTGGTATGAATGTTGTGGATGCAGTTATGGATTGGCCGGTCCCTGATGCCATCAGACAAGTCAGATCCTTTTTGGGCCTGGCTGGCTACTACAGACGTTTTGTGTCCGGCTTTGCTAAAATCGCACGCCCTTTAAATGCATTATTGACAGGGGTCCCTGTGAACAAGAAAACAGACCGTCGCAAAGTGCAGTGGTCCCCAGAATGTCAAACAGCATTTGAGGCCCTCAAAGCAGCTTTAACGCAAGCACCTGTTTTAGCATACGCAGATTACTCTCTTCCATTTATTGTGTATACTGATGCCAGTGGTCGTGGGCTGGGAGCTGTTCTGGCCCAGGTTCAAGAGGGCCAAGAAAGGGTAATAGCGTACGCCAGCAGAAGCTTACACCACACGGAACGGAATGACGCCAACTATAGTTCCTTCAAGTTGGAGCTGTTAGCCCTTAAGTGGGCAGTTACCGAAAAGTTTAAAGACTATCTGACTGGTGCACGATTCGTTGTGTATACTGATAATAACCCTGTGGCCCATTTACAGACTGCAGTAGAACAACGTTGGGTTGCCCAGCTGGCCTCTTTCGACTACGAGATCAAGTATCGTTCGGGTAAGAGCAATATTAATGCTGATGCCCTGTCTCGATTCCCCACTGTCCCAGCAGAGCACCTGGAGGGGGCTGGATCAGAGCGTGGAGTCACTTCAGCAGCCATTGAACTGACTTGTGAGGTAGAGGGGAGTGACTGGGCAGAAGCACAATCTCGTGATCCAGATATTCAAGTGGTAAAGCAACTTCTGGAAGCCCAGGTCGCACCCACAAAGCTAGAACGTCAGACATTGTCACATGGTGTGCGACGACTCCTGCAGCAACAAAAAAGACTTTTTATTAAAGACGGAATACTGTGCCGTAAAGTGTTGGACGAATATACCCAGGAGACTCGTTATCAAGTTGTGTGTCCTAGTTCCAGGTGCCATGAGGTGTGGCGGAAGATCCATGAGGCTGCTGCCCATGCGGGGGTAGATCGAACCCTCTCTCGGATACGGCAGCGGTTCTACTGGGTTAACATGGAAGCGCAGGTACGTCAGTTTCATCTGGGTTGTGTCCCCTGTAGTCTACAAAAGGAGAGGGTAGAACCTAGGGCTCCACTGCACCCTATTTCAGTTTCATACCCTTTGGAGGTTGTAAGCATGGATTTCCTGTCCTTAGGCCGGCCCACTGACACTTATCAAAACATACTTGTGGTTACTGATCTGTTTACACGGTTCGCTTGGGCTATCCCTACAATAAACCAAAGCAGAGACTACAGTAAAGGCTTTGTGGAAGTATGTGATACAGCCGTTCGGTTGCCCAGGCCGACTCCACTCTGACGGTGGGTCTAATTTTGAATCTGCATTAATGAAACAGCTCTGTGATACCTATGGTATAACTAAAAGCCGCACGACACCTTACCACCCTGCAGGGAATGGTAGTGTAGAACGTTTCAATCAGACCCTATTGAACATGCTTCGCTCACTAGAATCAGTAAGACAGAGTCAGTGGGTAGGAAATCTGCCAGAACTCGTCCATGCTTATAACAATACTATTCATAGTTCCACAGGTTATGCGCCTGCCTATTTGATGTTTGGTCGACACTTGAGACTTCCCGTGGACGTGGCATTAGGCGTGGCCCCCCAGCAGGCGAGGCAGGATGTAAGTGAGTGGGTGTGTTCTCATCAACAGAAACTCTCCCTAGCTTACCGTTTGGCTGGGCAGAGGATGTATAGTGCGGCCTCCCAACAAAAAAACCAGTATGAGAAGAGAGGTTGTACCCTCCCATTGTTGCCCGGGGAGAGAGTCTGGGTACGGGATCGAAACAGACAGGGCAGAGGAAAACTGTGTTCCTGGTGGTCTCCTGAGCCATATGTGGTGCTGGAACAGGTGGGAGATACGGGCTTAGTGTATAAGGTCAAACCAGAAAAGGGGGGTAATATACAAACTTTACATAGGAATGCCTTAAAAGTGTGCATTGCTCCTCAACCAGACTTTACCCCTCCTACGGAGGAGCCGACCACAGGCCCTTCGGATTTCCCAGTGCCAGTGTTTTATGGGTTTTTACCCCCTACTGACTGTGTGTCATCTCACCAGCGTGACTCAGGTATGTCCTTTAGGCGGTCCACTAGGACCACGCGTGGGATTCCACCAGAGCGTTATAGGGAGATGGAGCATTAGCAGGGACTGCTAATATTTCAGTGTGGGGGGATGTCATCCAGGGGAAGACGGATGTTATTTTACTTTGCTGTGTTTTAATGTGAAGTGTGCTTATTTATTTTTTTATATTGCATGTTTTGTATCTTGTGGAGTGTTTTTATTTATGCCGCATGTTTTGCTTGCATCAGTCAACTCGTCCTGGAGAGACTCCGCCCTTTTCCCCCTTTTTATTAATTTGACACACCTGAGAGGAACGGCAGTAGTAATTTACAGAGTGCGCAGGGACACATAAGGCTGGAGCTTGGCGTCAAGAGAGAGGAGGATCCAGCGCCGGCAACGATAGACGCAGAGCGAGCGGGTCGATTGCTGCAGCAACACGAGGCCAGAGTACGCGTCTGTAGAGAATTGGAGGCGACGAGACGGGCCGGTGCCGAGTGACAGCTACAAAGAAGCGGCGGGCGGAGTTGAGAGCTCTGCCCACCCGGGGTAAGTCTCTGGACTTTCCCCTTTTAACGATTGAAAGCTGCCTGGAAGAATAGTAACTGCTGCTGCCTCCCTCTTTTAGCGCACCGGGGCGCAGAACGTGGGAAGGAAGGCGAGGACGCCGCCGGGTTCCCCTCCTGCACCACTCCGCTGGATTTTTAACTTTTTAGTGACTCTTATATTGTGGCGGACGCCACCGGATTTTTAATGTTGTGTTTTATTGATTTTTTATTTTGTTGTCCCCTGGCCAGGGTTGTTTTAATTCATTTTACACTTTTAACTATTTAAATATAATAAATTATATTTCAATTATACAGTTTTAAAGTTGTGTGCTTTCCCTTGGCGGCTCCACTGCTCTATCCGTTTTGGAGGAAGGTTTCCCCTCCTTTAAACGAACACTGAAAAACATCACCTTCCCTCCGTTACATATGCATGTCCTCCTGTAAGGGTAAAGTAATGGGACATTTGCACTTTTTGCATGTAAGCCTGTTGGTCTTAACTGGAAGTTGCACTTGAGCTGTCTTGGCATCTTTCCTTGTTTGACTCACCAGTTTTGCCCTGAGCTGAATCGCTGCCTCCTTCTCTGTTGTGGTACTCAGCGGTGACTAACATGCTGTAACGTGTATCTGGCTGCAATGACTCCAGCATCACCTGCTTCTCTCCACCAGGGACCAGCACCTGCAGACAACAAACAACACTATCATCCCAACACAGTCAGAACTCATTTAAAGTTTTGGGACTTATGGAATTTCTGGAATTCTGACACATGACAGCCGGCTGAAGGCCAGAAGAGGTGAAGATGTAATGACTACGACCCACTCACAGTGTGATCCTGGCTATCAGCTCCAGTTAAAGCCATGTAGGACATGTGATACTGGAGGACATGAGCATTGGGAGGTACCCAGCTGATCACCATGCTGACGGCAGTCTCATCAGAAACCGTGAGGCTGGTTGGGCCTCCACCAGACACTGCAGCAACACCATAGAAGAGATAAAGTACCACAGCTAATGACACTTAACCCTCACTTTGTTCCTTTAAAGGAGGAAATTATTTTGGCAGCAGAGCAAAGTGTTTTTATAGAAAATAAATGTAAAGTATAACAGAGAATTTGATACTTTGATTTGATACTTTAACCTCACTACATTTATTTCATAGCTCAGAGTTCTAGTTATTCAAAGATGAGAATTTAGATGTGAAATTTAGCCTTTAAGTGACTAGTACTTTGACAACTGCCATCAATTACACAATCAAGTTCATTTACGTACAGGTTATTGTATTAGTAATGCTATATTGTACATAGAGACAGAATATGACATGAAGGGCTACTGACCACAGAAAAGTAAAAGCTAACTGGGCCTAAAGACTAACGGGAGACAAACAAGCTTTCTGTGATTCTATTTGTGTTTTTGTGGTAATCTTGGATATCTTAGGTTGTCTCATTACTGTCATATATGTCCTATCATTAAAACACT
This sequence comes from Neolamprologus brichardi, assembly GCF_056152115.1. Taxonomy (NCBI): domain Eukaryota; kingdom Metazoa; phylum Chordata; class Actinopteri; order Cichliformes; family Cichlidae; genus Neolamprologus; species Neolamprologus brichardi. The sequence goes on from NC_142116.1 coordinate 20,932,129, forward strand.
GGCTTCTAACAACTAACAGTGTCTCAAAAATAATTTAATAAATAAACAAATAATATGGATGCATGACTCAAATGCATGACTTTTAACTTGTGTATTTTTTGGGCTGAACACTGCTGCTAATGTGACTTAGCACATTAGCATTGACTGTCTGAGAAATTAGTTACCCTAAGGTCAGAAGGAGGAGGCACCTTCACTAGAAGAAAAGAATAATGTGTACGGGAATTTTTTAAAAATGAGAAAGCTACATTTTGACATCTTTCATTATTAATAACATTTACAGTACTGTGCAAAAGTCGTGAGCCACACGCTGAAGTATTTCTTTGGACATTATCTGGTTTTTCCACTCCTTTTTACTGCAGTTCTTGTACCTGACCATTTTCTGAGTAATGTTTTTGTTTGTTTGTTTTTTGTTTGTGTAAACACTTTGCACTGACCATTATTGGACAACTAAAAAGCACCTAAGTCGAGGAATGTGTGTGCACATAACAGAAAACTTGGGAAAGAACCAATTTTAAATCTTTAAGCACTTTGTTACTAGCAGCCTGTCACAAAAACACATTTTGTATAGTGTTTTTTTTTTTTTATCTTGTGAATAAAATGTATACAAATGTGTGTGATTAATCACAATGTGTTAGTGTGTAATCACCCTGAGACATGCATGCCTGTCTGCTAGCATCAGATCTAAAGCCATTTCTGATTTGGAGATGCAGCCTGCAGATTCTGTCCAGATTATCCCAGCTCTCGTCACTAAACATCCAGTCTTCACTTATCAAATGTGTAAAATTCAAGGCTGGTCCTTAAAAGCTCCCAACAACGCAAAAACTGCATAGCCACACAAGTCCCAGCGTTTCCCACCGCAGCAGCTGTGAAAAGAAAGTGGAGAAAGGATGAATGAGTCTGTGCTTATCGCTCTCCGCTCTCCCCCAAGCTGGCGTTGTTCTTGGTAGCCATGACAACGGAGATAGTCCCAGCTTTATAAATAAAGGCCCCAACAAAGAAAAAAACATCGGGATTCCCTGCGCAGACCAGGAATCCCCCTAGCAGACCGAAGCTACAGAGAGGATTTGGAGTGTGTGAGTGAGAACCGAACTGGCGCCTGTCTGTGCTTCAACCTGCCAAGGGGCCGGCAAGTGCTCTGCGCCACCTGCCGGGCTGTAGAATTAGTGCAAATTTGATACATTTGACTTCTCTCTTTTTTTTCTCTCTGAATTACTTTTGAAAAGGAAAAATAATAATTTTAATGTGAGGCAAAACATGTATGGTGCTCGGTAAAGATGACACGCCGACCCACTTCTTCTTGTTTTTCTTTTTTTGTTTGAGAAAGTTTGTTTTCATATTAAACCAGTGTCAGTGACGTCATTCTACGCGACTACCACAGGTAAAGAAAAGCCTGAATCTGTAGATCTTTTTCTTTTATTTTTGTTGTCTAAAACACAAGAGATAAAAAAAAAAAAAAAAAACACAGGGAAACATAGGAAATAATGTTTTGTGAGGCAATGACTTGTTGGCACAAGAAGAGTGGTCCTTGGTAGCCATGACAACAAGGAGGTCTGTTTGTTTGTGGCAGGTAAAAGAAAAAAAAGAAAAAAGTCAGGGTAAGCCCAGGCTGAACAAGGTTTATCCCTTAGAATTTTCACTCCAAGATCACCTGCCTGGACCTCCCCCTAGCAGGTGAACATACAGAGCCAGGTGAACCGAGGGCTCGAACCCGGGCCTGTATGTTACTAACCTGCTAGCCCGCCACATGTCGCCACATGACGGGCTATGAGAATGGGAAAAATTCTTCTATTTAAAGAACACTACGTGCACATCGCGTGACCAACCTTTTCCATTAGTTGGAGACCACACATTTTTGCACTCAATTACTCACCAAATTTTACACACTTACACCTGGTTTTTTTGCCTGCACACCACTTATTTCTCAACAACCACTCCTTTTTCATCTCTGTTATCTTGCCTTTATTACATATTTATTACATCCTCTTAGCTAGCATCAATGACTGGACAAAAGAGCAACACAGTGCTTTTCTCATCATTTCTTTAGTCACGCTCAAGTCATTGGCCTCTACGGATTAGCTAAACCAACTTTACAAAACAAGTTTCCCCGAAGAGCCCACTTCTCATCTTAGCTGCCTAGATTTCAGGACCTAGCTAAGGACAGTGGCCACAAACACATTTAACTTACCGAAAAATAGCTGCGGGGCCTCAGTCTGTCTGTGGGGCATAGCTGGACTGGCCATCGGGCATACTGGGTATTTGCCGGGTGGGCCGATGGTAATTTTTCGTTTTAAATGGGCCGATGTTTTGTTGTTGTTGTTGTCTTTTTTTCTTAACCGTGTAAACAGTGAAAGGTGGCGGATTGGACAGATGCTGGCAGACGTGTAAAAATAACTCAATTATTTGGTAGTGGCTGTGGTGGAGCTTTCACAGCTTCAGTAAAATTGGCAAGTGGTGGAAGCCAGCAGGTGGATGGGGGAAAGGGGAGGCGGAGGTGGAGAGACCCAAGGCGGCCGCGGGTCCGACTGTCAGGTGAAATGAGCTTCAGGTAAGAAGTTATGACCTGCAGTCTATCTGGGTCAAACCAAGTTTAGGTGTAGTTTATTTTCGTTGTGCTAACTTTTTACAGTCAGTTACAATAACTCGTACTGTGTACTAGCTAGCATGATGGAGTTTCTATACAGTTGGGTGGGTGCTATATGTTACTGGTGAACTTTATTTTATTCATATGGTTAGTTAGTAGAGTTGCCTACCATCCTGTAAAAAACGGAATCCTCTGGTATTCAGAGTTAATATTACATGTTTCGTATTGAGCTGAAAATACACGGATTTGTCCCATACTTCAGCTACAATTAAAAAAAAGACAAAAAGCTGGAGTTATTCTGTGTCTTTACGCTGTCAGCTGCCTCTTCTTCTCTCATTCTCCCCCCTCCCTCTCCTGCTGCTACTTCAATCATGAAACTGATCAATGATCAGCTGATCAGCGTTTCTGCCGCAAGTCCCGTCTTTCTTGCTTGTTTATCTCCCGCTTTGCGCCAGAAAGAGGAAACTAGCGGAGGTCGTGTTAAACAGCAGAAGCGCCTTTAAACTTGATAAGCTGTTGTTAGAATTGATTTAATATTATTTTCTAGTATCAGCTGATGTTTGTTGGAGCCATAAAAGCTGCTGGTTATCTGGTGAGAGGGAAACATAAAAAGGCCAGGTAGAGCATTAACAGGGAAAGGGGGGCACAAAGAAATACTTTTCTTTCTTATTCTCATTTAAAATTTCTAGCTTTTAATAAATAATTATCCAAATCTTACAACCAAAGTTTTCATCTGATGTTAAATGTATAGAAATCCATTATTGTACATAGTAAATTTTTTTCAGGGTCCCAACATAATTTCTTCAGAAGAAAGTACTGTACATGATGCCAGTATTTTCCCACATTTTCTAGATACTGTACTAGTACTTTGTGTAAAATGCCATCAAAAAGTCAGTTAAGTTTTATTCTTTCTCACCTGTCTTTCTGTCTCCTTTCACTTTTAAAAGGTTGCCATCCATTCATTCACTTCCGCTTATCCTTTCCAGGGTCGCGGGGGGCGCTGGAGCCTATCCCAGCTATCATAGGGCGAGAGGCAGGGTACACCCTGGACAGGTCGCCAGTCTGTCGCAGGGCCAACACACAGGAACAAACAACCATTCGCACTCACACCTAGTGACAATTTGGATTATCCAATTAACCTATCCCCACAAGCTGCATGTCTTTGGACGGTGGGAGGAAGCCGGAGTACCCGGAGACAACCCACGCAAACACGGGGAGAACATGCAAACTCCACACAGAAAGACCCCGGCCTGATGTTGGAATTGAAGTCAGGAGCTTCTTGCTGTGCGGCAACAGTGCTAACCACCGTGCTGCCACGGTGGCAAAGGTTGCCATGTTAGAAAAAATATTTTGCCCTGCCATGCTGTTTATTGATGTGGTAAATAAATAGTTTATGAAAATATCACTAAATCTGTCATTTATTATTTTTAATATTCAGTAATGGTCATGTCTCACCTCTAGTCTTCTCTGTCTTAATTTCAGGTTTCCACCATATGTTGTAAATCGTTCAGGAAGTTAACTCAACCAGTCTTTGGGTTTCGGCTAAGTACTGTTTAGAATATCAGAATAGGGAGGATGGTGTAGGTTTAAGTTTATTAGATTGATACATATGTACCAACAAGACAGTGTACATCACTGTCACAACGACATTTGTTTTCATTCAAAGGCTTTATGGAACTTTGACAGGAGGGCCACGCCCGATTTCCTCTGTCATCCACGTCATACTTAGATCCTCCTCAATCTGTGTACATACGCCGCCTCTAAACCCCCGATAGTGCCAGTGTCAGTTAGTGAGTCAGTAAAATACTGACTCACTAACAGGGTTAGTCTGTTCTGGGATGAGTGTGGTAGTTAACCCTCATTTAACACATCCCTCTCTGCTCCTCTAGCTCGCTCTATCTCACTGAGAATCAGAAAGCCTTGACATTTACTGCTATTAACTTTACACTCTTGTTGTAAAGACACAAAGAAAACACAGTGAAAAGGTTAGAAGGACGTAAGGAAAAAGAATGAATGAATGGTTTAATAGAAGGAAAGAAGTTAAAGGGACTACATATTCAAAGGTCTTATTTCTGATACTACCCCATGAAAATATTTGCTCTGTGTGCCGTGCTGCAGCTGCTACATTTGGCTTCGGATTCACTTTTTGGCGCCTACGCCTCTCGAGATGTGTTAATGCAGAAAGGTATTGAAAAACTCTGGTCAACCAACCAGCAGTCTGTCTGCTGTGTCGTATGAAATGCGTGGAAGGAGAGGTACCAACTGTCTGTTACATATAGATGAAAAATAAAGCTCTGACGTGACCTCGGGTCAGCCAGCCTGACGGTCAGAGAAACAGAAACGTGCTGGATTGTGGATCTCTGAGCTGCACATCAAAGATGCACCTATGCACAGATCAAGTCTCAAATCTACCTCATATACATCTGTGTGTGTTTTTCTGTTGATGCCTTTCAAACAAAACTAGCCATGATATTTTCCACCTCAGACAATTAATATCAGTTAACTACGCCCCCTTTCAGATTTGTTCACCAAAAGAAAAGAAAAAAAAAAACGTCATTAACGCTGTTTATTATTTGTCAGACCGGTTTCATTTTCATACTTTGTAAATATCGATGTTGTATGGAGCTTGAACTAAAATGTAAATATGTTTACTGTATTTGTAATAATTATAATCCATTCGCTGTACAGCATAGATGTGTCAAGCAGATATCCTAATTCTGTGTATGGTAATCTTGCACCATTGAACTGTTAGTGAATGAGGCAACAATAAAAGTGGGAAACGTGCATTAGCAGATCAAGTGCTGCCTGCTTATTTCCTGCTTTATTTGAGCTTCTGCTGTAGTTTATTATGTGCTTTTAGCCCCAAGAAACCACCCTTTTACTGTGGCGCACAATAAGATCTTCTGATGTTTGGTGTCATCTTCCTGTGATCTCCTGTGAACAGGTGGATTAATTCATTCCAAGTTTATGTATGTAGCACCAAATCACAGCAGTCGCTGAACATTGTAAAGACTCTAGAATAATTATGGAGGCACAACATTTAAAGCTCCCATCCTTCCATCCCACAGACCTAAAAGTTAGTTATATGATAAACAGCCCCGTGTTTGTTTACTTGATTTGTAAAATGCAAAGTGGTGACTTTTTCTCTTCAAGTACGTCCTCATATGGAGACAGTTTTTTTAATAGGCCAAAACAAGTCATTGTTTACAAAAATGTACATTTTATTGGGCAAAATGAGGTAAACAGTGAAGAAAAGTATAAGAAAACAGAGCATAGGATCTCCGGAGACTGTGGCAACTAGAATTATTGTATACATGTGTGTGTATTAAGGACTGACACAGACAAAGAATGAATCAGACAATGAAGCAATGTCCTTTTTAAATGTTTATTTATAAACAGGATAAAACCATTCAAGTATTGAGTCATGAATAAAACATCAACCTCTGATCTGCTAATTGGGAAACAGAGGATGTCAGTGTATTTTTCAGTGCTAGTCCAAATTGAGTGAGATGACTTTACATTTGAATAGACTGGATTACAAGTTATATTTGGTTTTAATTGAATGAGTTCAATTTGATTTAAATCAAGCCAATTCACAACATATAAACTTGAAATATATGGTAAGATAAAGGTTGTGCAATAATACAGAGAAAGCCCCAACAATCAAATGACCCCCAATGAGCAAGAACTTGGCAACAGTGGGAAGGAAAAACTCCATTTTCGGCAGAACCAGAATCAGGGAGGGGCCATCTGCCTCCACCGGTTGGGGTAAGAAAATGAAACTAAACTATAGGAAGACAAAGAGGAAAGATGTTCATGATATATATGAAACTTTCCGCTAGCCTTGACTAAAATATTGTTTTTGACAGGAAAGTGTTGTTTCATTCATGTTTATTCCACGAGGTGGACAGCAGGAATAAAACAAACCAGATACTAAGAAATAAAGTATACAATGAAACTTTCTCGATATGCTAAAATTCCCACTGAGACTGGATAAGATTATTCTAAAACTGGTCAAAATACAATTCTCTTCATGCACAGAAATTCCACCCAGTCCCACAACCCAGGACAAATATTCCTTGTGTTTTCTTGAGCTGGACAGAAATTCCTCTTGCTGAGCGGGGTCCACGCCAGCCTCGTGTCAGGCAGACGAGGAGCCTCCTGTCCCAGTCTCGTCCGTCCACTGGGCCCATCACATCCCAGCCCAGTTCGCATTCTGCATTGGAGTCCGTCACTCGATACCACCGCGGCTCCCCTCATAGAATAGAATAGAATAGAATTCAACTTTATTGTCATTGCACATGCACAGGTACAGGGCAACGAAATGCAGTTTGCATCCATCCAGAAGTGCTTTAGTGATATAGATATATTACAATATATATTAGCAATAATATAGATATGTAAGTATGTTACAGAAATGGGTCTATTATGGTATGTTATAATGTACACGGTATGAAGTATGTTATGAATATTCTATAACTATAAGTATGTACAGGCTGTAGTGAGTACAAGCTATGTACAGGCTATGAACAGGATATAAATATGAAATAAAAAAAACTATACAGAAATCTGAGATATACAGTTATACAGAAATGTGAACTATGCAAGTTATAAACAGTTGTAGGATTAAAAATTATCGCATGATTATTTACACAGAACTATACAGTAGTGCAGTTAAGATAAGTGAGATATGTGGATAATTTCTACAGAGGTATATAAAGTGCTAGTGATTGTGAATGGTGGTTCAGTCCATGTTATTATTGTGTGTTTGAGGGTACGGTTGTCCATTGTGTGTGTGTGTAGGTGGTTGTGGGTGTGTGTATGTCCAGTCCATGTGTTAACGTGGGTCAGATGTCAGGAGGCAGAGTTCAGGAGTCTGACAGCTGTGGGGAAGAAGCTGTTCTGGTACCTGGTGGTCTTAGTCCGGAGGCTCCTGTAGCGCCTCCCAGAGGGCAGGAGGGTGAAGAGTCCATGTGATGGGTGACTGGGGTCTTTGATGATTTTCCCAGCCCTTTTCAGACACCGCTTCCTGTATATGTCTTTTATGGCAGGAAGTGGTGCTCCGGCGATGCGCTGGGCAGTTTTTACGACCCTCTGCAACGCCTTCCGGTCCGAGGCAGAGCAGTTCCCGTACCAGACTGTTATACAGTTGGTCAGGATGCTCTCGATGGTACAGCGATAGAAGTTCACCAGGATGTCTGAGGACAGGTGGTTTTTCCTCAGAGTCCTCAAGAAGAAGAGGCGCTGGTGAGCCTTCTTGACCAGCTTGGAGCAGTTGGTCGTCCAGATGAGATCCTCGGAGATGTGGACTCCCAGGAACTTGAAGCTGCTCACACGCTCCACAGCCGTCCCCTTAATGTGGATGGGTGGATGTGGGTCAGCATTCCTCCTGTAGTCCACGATGAGCTCCTTGGTCTTCTCTGTGTTAAGCAGCAGGTTGTTTCTGTCGCACCACTCAGCCAGACGATCCACCTCCTCCCTGTAGGCGGCCTCATCGTTGTCACTGATGAGGCCAATCACCGTGGTGTCATCTGCAAACTTAATGATGGTGTTGGAACCATCAGCAGGACTGCAGTCGTGGGTGAAGAGGGAGTAGAGGAAAGGGCTCATCACACAGCCTTGTGGTACACCGGTGTTCATTGTGATTGTAGATGAGCAGTGGTTATCCAGCCGGACATGTTGGGGGCGGTTGGTCAGGAAGTCCAGTAACCATTTGCAGATGAGGGAACTGATGCCCAGGTCTGTCAGTTTCCTGATGAGTTGTGAGGGGTGGATTGTATTGAATGCTGAACTGAAGTCTATAAACAGCATTCTGGCGTATGTGTTGTTGTTGTCCAGGTGTGAGAGGACAGAGTGCAGTGCGATGGAGACTGCATCCTCTGTGCTCCTGTTCTGGCGGTATGCGAATTGGTGGGGGTCCAGGGTGGGGGGGAGACAGGATTTGAAGTGTGCTAGGACCAGCTGCTCTAAGCACTTAGTGATGATGGGGGTGAGTGCTACTGGGCGGTAGTCATTGAGGCAAGATGGGTTGGAGTTTTTGGGTATCGGGACGATGGAGGTGGATTTGAAGCAGGCCGGTACCACAGCGTGGGCCAAGGACAGGTTGAATATGTCTGTGAGCACTCCTGCAAGCTCCCCAGAACACGCTCTGAGAACACGCCCGGGGATGCCATCAGGACCTGCAGCCTTGTGGACATTGATCCTGCTCAGCACCGCTCCTACATCGGTGGGGGAGAGAGTCAGAGGTTGGTGGTCTGGCGTCATGTCTGTTTTGGTTGTGGTTGTTGGATTCCCTCGCTCAAAACGAGCATAAAAGTTGTTGAGCTCGTTGAGGAAGGAGACATCAGAGGATGCGGGGGAGGGTTTGGTGGTCCTGTAGTCTGTAATGGTCTGGAGTCCTTGCCACATGCGTCGGGGGTTGGAGTTGGAGAAGTGTTCTTCTACCTTCTTTTTGTAGTGGTGAACAAAATCATGTCATCACCTGTAAGTAAAAACAAATAGGAGCCAGAACCATCATCCCGGAAGCTGCCCTGGCTTATAGCCATGGCGACCCTCTCCCAACACGGCTGCACCCAGTGAACAACAGTGAGACGCTACTGACAAATGCAGGCAGTGGTATACATCTGCCCTGATGTCAATCACACACGTTGTCTCCTACTGTCGCCGTTCCTGCTGTCGGGACTGGGTCACCACATCACGCTGACCGGTCTCCAGACGAGGCGTCGCACCCCCCACGATCACGCAGCGGCTCCCTCTTTTCCACCTGGCCTTCATGCGTTCCTCTTCCAATCTAGGGCCTCTCTCCTTCCAGTGCTCAGCTTGCTTCCTTTTAATACGACCTATAAAACAGCTGAAAGGACACCTCTGGACACACCTATGCCTCAACATGTGATCACTATCAGCTAATTTTTCCAATGCCCAGCTAATCCACAGTGGATTAAAACAACGTAGAATGACACACTAAAAACATGCGATACAAAAAGAATAAAATCATGCAAATAAAAACTACACTCACAAATAGATACTAAAATCAGAAGAAAACCAAGATAAACGATGAATACAAAATTTCTACTGTGTGCAACTCTTTCAGTCTTTGAATATTTTTCACTTCTTACAATCAGAATTCTCCAATAGATTTGTAGAAGAAAATTATTTTCTTTCATGCATCACCAACTGAACCTGTTATGTTAACGTCTCAATCTCCAGCCTAACCTCATTGAATTTTGCTTAGCAAAGTACTTTTCAACTCTAATAATTAGTAAGATTATATTTCTTATCATCTGTTGGTCGTCTGACCTGATAAACTTCAATGAACATTATAACACAGGAGTGATTGTCTCTAAAAATGGGCTCCTACACGCTTGCAGACATTTTTCCATCACAACTTATGGATAATGAAGGATTTGATTAAAGCTGTGAAACATTACTGATAAACTTCATGTGATGTTACATTAAAGCCAATTTTCTATTAAAATCAGGGACTTTTCTAACTGACCTCTGACCTTTGAGCAGCAGTGTGTACTGTATGCTTGAATGTAACTGTATCTGACCTGGATTTTATCACCAGTTTCAAATAAGAATCTTCTTTAAAGTCTGTCTTTCAATACAAATGAAGTTAAACTTTATCAAGGCTGATGGTAAACTGTCCCTAACAAGTCCACTTTATTGCGTGCTCATTGACTTTCTCCTATCAGACTGTTTAACAAGCCCATTTTATACATGCTTATTAATCTATCACGCTTATCAGTGGCTCATGGTTGCTTAAAGCCTGTGTCTGATAGACTAGATTTACTGACCCTGCGCAAATTTGCGTAAATTCCCCTGAACCTAAAAACCTCCTAGCACCCCGCTGAGAGGCCTTCAGCTCCATTGTTCTCCTGCTTTTGTTGTGCAAATATACCCTTCCCCAACCCCCAACCAGGAGAGATTCAGGAGACAAGAGAGAACCAGGAGAAGGTCTGTCCTTCCAATTGTTGTCAGACTCACAACAAAGTACCTGCAGCCTACAATACATCATATTATTAGTAGCTTTTATGTGCACCATTATGCAATATTAGTTCTTGTCAATCCTTGTCACTACATTGCATGCCTGTCCATAAACATATATACACAGAGTTGTACATATATTTATATATCCACACCTTACATAATATACATAAAGTCTAGTTTATATATATATATATATATATATATATATATATATATATATATATATATATATATATATATATATATGTGTATATATATATATATATATATACACATATATATGTCATGAGTTTCTTCTCTGAAGTTGCTCTATTTCTCTTCAGGTTTCTCTCAGACCAAGATTGAATGTGATGACAAGGGTGATGGATGGTGTGACATGTGCTGCTGGCCCACAGAACCAGGTGAGTATGCTGTCCATGTGCTCTGCAACAATGAGGACATCCAACACTCTCAGTTAAGATCAGTTTTCACGATTGTTGCCTCAAGATCATGGTGGTGGGCTTGTGATGGACACACTTTTCATGGCTGAAAGCTCTCCTGTAGAGGCTAAGCCTAGGCTTGAAGCCACTGGGGTGTTCGTTGGCGGGGGTGACGCGATGTCACTGGTATGCATGAACTTATTAAACTTGATATGGTCCAATAACTCCAGCCTTACTCATCTTGTCCTTCAGATTCTTTATTTCCAGGATTGAACATAGCAGCACAGCGGTCACAAACTGTTTGCTTCCTCCCGATCAACAACACACCTGCCGCTAATTACGCGTGTCTACCTTAAATATCTTCACAAACTCAAAATGTGACCCCTAGCACCAAACGCTTGCTGCAGTTCTTGGTGTCAGAGGTGACACACAAGGTATCGGGTTTTCGCTGCAATTACTTTTTCATATAGGACCAAGTATGTTTGGATAGCTTTTTCCCCTTGAAAACTGCCGTTTAATATTAGACATTCTTGTCTAATATTAAAAATGGATTGATCTGAAACGTGTAAGTGTGACAAATATGGAATAAGATACGAAATCAGAAAGGAGGCAAATATTTTTTCACAGCGCTATAGTCTGTAAATGATCTTTTGGCTATAGTAGATCTTTGACTTGTTCCTTTTTTAATTGTTTGTTTAAAATAGTTTTCTCTAGGTTAAGGCGTACGGTCCAGGCCTTCAGAGCAGTGGTCTGGCCGTTGGAAAACCCACTGAATTCACAGTTGATGCCAAGCAAGGAGGAAAAGCTCCTCTGAAAATTATAGCCCAGGTATATCTGGCTTTGTATATGATCACAAATATGTTAAATATATTGTATGTACCGTATTTTTCGGATTATGAGTCGCACTTAAAATCCTTTAATTATCTCAAAAATCGACAGTGCGCCTTATGTATGAATTCTGGTTGTGCTTACTGACCATGAACCGATTTTATGTAATACACGGCGCTCAAAAATCTGTCAAAAAATGTTTTAGTACGACTTTGGTAAGCCACCAAGTCGCACCGCTTGATGGATTGTCGGAGCATTACGGCTACGTAGTCAGGAGCCTCGCGGATACGTACTGTGCTTCAACATAATATTACTGTATTGTGTGTGGATAATGACCCCAAAATGCCACCTGTTAAGAGACATGCTGACGAAGCGGATTTCAAAGTCAAGGCTGTCGGTCACGCAGTAGACATGTGATACTGGAGGACATGAGCATTGGGAGGTACCCAGCTGATCACCATGCTGACGGCAGTCTCATCAGAAACCGTGAGGCTGGTTGGGCCTCCACCAGACACTGCAGCAACATCATAGAAGAGATAAAGTACCACAGCTAATGACACTTAACCCTCACTTTGTTCCTTTAAAGGAGGAAATTATTTTGGCAGCAGAGCAAAGTGTTTTTATAGAAAATAAATGTAAAGTATAACAGAGAATTTGATACTTTGATTTGATACTTTAACCTCACTACATTTATTTCATAGCTCAGAGTTCTAGTTATTCAAAGATGAGAATTTAGATGTGAAATTTAACCTTTAAGTGACTAGTACTTTGACAACTGCCATCAATTACACAATGAAGTTCATTTACGTACAGGTTATTGTATTAGTAATGCTATATTGTACATAGAGACAGAATATGACATGAAGGGCTACTGACCACAGAAAAGTAAAAGATAACTGGGCCTAAAGACTAACGGGAGAGAAACAAGCTTTCTGTGATTCTATTTGTGTTTTTGTGGTAATCTTGGATATCTTAGGTTGTCTCATTACTGTCATATATGTCCTATCATTAAAACACTGGCTTCTAACAACTAACAGTGTCTCAAAAATAATTTAATAAATAAACAAATAATATGGATGCATGACTCAAATGCATGACTTTTAACTTGTGTATTTTTTAGGCTGAACACTGCTGCTAATGTGACTTAGCACATTAGCATTGACTGTCTGACAAATTAGTTACCCTAAGGTCAGAAGGAGGAGGCACCTTCACTAGAAGAAAAGAATAATGTGTACGGGATTTTTTTCAAAATGACAAAGCTACATTTTGACATCTTTCATTATTAATAACATTTACAGTACTGTGCAAAAGTCGTGAGCCACATGCTGAAGTATTTCTTTGGACATTATCTGGTTTTTCCACTCCTTTTTAGTCCAGTTCTTGTACCTGACCATTTTCTGAGTAATGTTTTTGTTTGTTTGTTTTTTGTTTGTGTAAACACTTTGCACTGACCATTACTGGAGAACTAAAAAGCACCTAAGTCGAGGAATGTGTGTGCACATAACAGAAAACTTGGGAAAGAACCAATTTTAAATCTTTAAGCACTTTGTTACTAGCAGCCTGTCACAAAAACACATTTTGTATAGTGGGTTTTTTTTTTTCATCTTGTGAATAAAATGTATACAAATGTGTGTGATTAATCACAATGTGTTAGTGTGTAATCACCCTGAGACATGCATGCCTGTCTGCTAGCATCAGATCTAAAGCCATTTCTGATTTGGAGATGCAGCCTGCAGATTCTGTCCAGATTATCCCAGCTCTCGTCACTAAACATCCAGTCTTCACTTATCAAATGTGTAAAATTCAAGGCTGGTCCTTAAAACTCCCAACAACGCAAAAACTGCATAGCCACACAAGTCCCAGCGTTTCCCACTGCAGCAGCTGTGAAAAGAAAGTGGAGAAATAATGAATGAGTCTGTGTTTATCGCTGTCCGCTCTCCCCAAAGCTGGCGTTGTTCTTGGTAGCCATGACAACGGAGATAGTCCCAGCTTTATAAATAAAGGCCCCAACACCACAAAAAAGAAAAATACATCGGGATTCCCTGCGCAGACCAGGAATCCCCCTAGCAGACCGAAGCTACAGAGAGAATTTGGAGTGATTGAGTGAGAATCGAACTGGCGCCTGTCTGTGCGTCAACCTGCCAGGGGCCGGCAAGTGCTCTGCGCCATCTGCCGGGCTGTAGAATTAGTGCAAATTTGATATATTTGACTTCTCTGTTTTTTTCTCTCTGAATTACTTTTGAAAAGGAAAAATAATAATTTTAATGTGAGGCAAAACATGTATGGTGCTCGGTAAAGATGACACGCCGACCCACTTCTTCTTTTTTTTTTTTTTTGTTTGAGAAAGTTTGTTTTCATATTAAACCGGTGTCAGTGACGTCATTCTACGCGACTACCACAGGTAAAGAAAAGCCTGAATCTGTAGATCTTTTTCTTTTATTTTTGTTGTCTAAAACACAAGAGATAAAAAAAAAAAAAAAAAACACAGGGAGACATAGGACATAATGTTTTGTGAGGCAATGACTTGTTGGCACAAGAAGAGTGGTCCTTGGTAGCCATGACAACAAGGAGGTCTGTTTGTTTGTGGCAGGTAAACGACAAAAAAGAAACAAAACAAAAAAAGTCAGGGGAAGCCCAGGCTGAACAAGGTTCATCCCTCAGAATTTTCACTCCAAGATCACCTGCCTGGACCTCCCCCTAGCAGGTGAACATACAGAGCCAGGTGAACCGAGGGCTCGAACCCGGGCCTGTATGTTACTAACCTGCTAGCCCGCCACATGTCGCCACATGACGGGCTATGAGAATGGGAAAAATTCTTCTATTTAAAGAACACTATGTGCACATCGCGTGACCAGCCTTTTCCATTAGTTGGAGACCACACATTTTTACACTCAAATACTCACCAAATTTTACACACTCACACCTGTTTTTTTTGCATCTCTGTTATCTTGCCTTTATTACATATTTATTACATCATCTTAGCTAGCATCAATGACTGGACAAAAGAGCAACACAGTGCTTTTCTCATCATTGCTTTAGTCACGCTCAAGTCATTCGCCTCTACGGATTAGCTAAACCAACTTTACAAAACAAGTTTCCCCGAAGAGCCCACTTCTCATCTTAGCTGCCTAGATTTCAGGAAAAATAGCTGCGGGGCCTCAGTCTGTCTGTGGGGCATAGCTGGACTGGCCATCTGGCAGACTGGGTATTTGCCGGGTGGGCCGATGGTAATTTTTCGTTTTAAATGGGCCGATGTTTTGTTGTTGTTGTCTTTTTTTCTTAACCGTGTAAACAGTGAAAGGTGGCGGATTGGACAGATGCTGGCAGACGTGTAAAAATAACTCAATTGTTTGGTAGTGGCTGTGGTGGAGCTTTCACAGCTTCAGTAAAATTAGCAAGTGGTGGAAGCCAGCAGGTGGATGGGGGAAAGGGGAGGCGGAGGTGGAGAGACCCAAGGCGGCCGCGGGTCCGACTGTCAGGTGAAATGAGCTTCAGGTAAGAAGTTATGACCTGCAGTCTATCTGGGTCAAACCAAGTCTAGGTGTAGTTTATTTTCGTTGTGCTAACTTTTTACAGTCAGTTACAATAACTCGTACTGTGTACTAGCTAGCATGATGGAGTTTCTATACAGTTGGGTGGGTGCTATATGTTACTGGTGAACTTTATTTTATTCATATGGTTAGTTAGTAGAGTTGCCTACCATCCTGTAAAAAACGGAATCCTCTGGTATTCAGAGTTAATATTACATGTTTCGTATTGAGCTGAAAATACACGGATTTGTCCCATACTTCAGCTACAATTTAAAAAAAGACAAAAAGCTGGAGTTATTCTGTGTCTTTACGCTGTCAGCTGCCTCTTCTTGTCTCATTCTCCCCCCTCCCTCTCCTGCTGCTACTTCAATCATGAAACTGATCAATGATCAGCTGATCAGCGTTTCTGCCGCAAGTCCCGTCTTTCTTGCTTGTTTATCTCCCGCTTTGCGCCAGAAAGAGGAAACTAGCGGAGGTCGTGTTAAACAGCAGAAGCGCCTTTAAACTTGATAAGCTGTTGTTAGAATTGATTTAATATTACTTTCTAGTATCAGCTGATGTTTGTTGGAGCCATAAAAGCTGCTGGTTATCTGGTGAGAGGGAAACATAAAAAGGCCAGGTAGAGCATTAACAGGGAAAGGGGGGCACAAAGAAATACTTTTCTTTCTTATTCTCATTTAAAATTTCTAGCTTTTAATAAATAATTATCCAAATCTTACAACCAAAGTTTTCATCTGATGTCAAATGTATAGAAATCCATTATTGTACATAGTAAGTTTTTTTCAGGGTCCCAACATAATTTCTTCAGAAGAAAGTACTGTACATGATGCCAGTATTTTCCCACATTTTCTAGATACTGTACTAGTACTTTGTGTAAAATGCCATCAAAAAGTCAGTTAAGTTTTATTCTTTCTCACCTGTCTTTCTGTCTCCTTTCACTTTTAAAAGGTTGCCATCCATTCATTCACTTCCGCTTATCCTTTCCAGGGTCGCGGGGGGCGCTGGAGCCTATCCCAGCTATCATAGGGCGAGAGGCAGGGTACACCCTGGACAGGTCGCCAGTCTGTCGCAGGGCCAACACACAGGAACAAAGAACCATTCGCACTCACACCTAGTGACAATTTGGATTATCCAATTAACCTATCCCCACAAGCTGCATGTCTTTGGACGGTGGGAGGAAGCCGGAGTACCCGGAGGGAACCCACGCAAACACGGGGAGAACATGCAAACTCCACACAGAAAGACCCCGGCCTGATGTTGGAATTGAACTCAGGACCTTCTTGCTGTGCGGCAACAGTGCTAACCACCGTGCTGCCATGGTGGCAAAGGTTGCCATGTTAGGAAAAATATTTTGCCCTGCCATGCTGTTTATTGATGTGGTAAATAAATAGTTTATGAAAATATCACTAAATCTGTCATTTATTATTTTTAATATTCAGTAATGGTCATGTCTCACCTCTAGTCTTCTCTGTCTTAATTTCAGGTTTCCACCATATGTTGTAGATCGTTCAGGAAGTTAACTCAACCAGTCTTTGGGTTTCGGCTAAGTACTGTTTAGAATAGCAGAATAGGGAGGATGGTGTAGGTTTAAGTTTATTAGATTGATACATATGTACCAACAAGACAGTGTACATCACTGTCACAACGACGTTTGTTTTCATTCAAAGGCTTTATGGAACTTTGACAGGAGGGCCACGCCCGATTTCCTCTGTCATCCACGTCATACTTAGATCCTCCTCAATCTGTGTACATACGCCGCCTCTAAACCCCCGATAGTGCCAGTGTCAGTTAGTGAGTCAGTAAAATACTGACTCACTAACAGGGTTAGTCTGTTCTGGGATGAGTGTGGTAGTTAACCCTCATTTAACACATCCCTCTCTGCTCCTCTAGCTAGTCCAAATTGAGTGAGATGACTTTACATTTGAATA
The DNA here is from genome assembly GCF_056152115.1 of Neolamprologus brichardi. Taxonomy (NCBI): domain Eukaryota; kingdom Metazoa; phylum Chordata; class Actinopteri; order Cichliformes; family Cichlidae; genus Neolamprologus; species Neolamprologus brichardi. Next base: position 20,949,404 of record NC_142116.1, read on the forward strand.
GATTGGATTACAAGTTATATTTGGTTTTAATTGAATGAGTTCAATTTGATTTAAATCAAGCCAATTCACAACATATAAACTTGAAATATATGGTAAGATAAAGGTTGTGCAATAATACAGAGAAAGCCCCAACAATCAAATGACCCCCTATGAGCAAGAACTTGGCAACAGTGGGAAGGAAAAACTCCATTTTCAGCAGAACCAGAATCAGGGAGGGGCCATCTGCCTCCACCGGTTGGGGTAAGAAAATGAAACTAAACTATAGGAAGACAAAGAGGAAAGATGTTCATGATATATATGAAACTTTCCGCTAGCCTTGACTAAAATATTGTTTTTGACAGGAAAGTATTGTTTCATTCATGTTTATTCCACGAGGTGGACAGCAGGAATAAAACAAACCAGATACTAAGAAATAAAGTATACAATGAAACTTTCTCGATATGCTAAAATTCCCACTGAGACTGGATAAGATTATTCTAAAACTGGTCAAAATACAATTCTCTTCATGCACAGAAATCCCACCCAGTCCCACAACCCAGGACGAATATTCCTTGTGTGTTCTTGAGCTGGACAGAAATTCCTCTTGCTGAGCGGGGTCCACGCCAGCCTCGTGTCAGGCAGACGAGGAGCCTCCTGTCCCAGTCTCGTCCGTCCACTGGGCCCATCACATCCCAGCCCAGTTCGCATTCTGCATTGGAGTCCGTCACTCGATACCACCGCGGCTCCCCTCACGTCATCACCTGTAAGTAAAAACAAATAGGAGCCAGAACCATCATCCCGGAAGCTGCCCTGGCTTATAGCCATGGCGACCCTCTCCCAGCACGGCTGCACCCAGTGAACAACAGTGAGACGCTGCTGACAAATGCAGGCAGTGGTATACATCTGCCCTGATGTCAATCACACACGTTGTCTCCTACTGTCGCCGTTCCTGCTGTCGGGACTGGGTCACCACATCACGCTGACCGGTCTCCAGACGAGGCGTCGCACCCCCCACGATCACGCAGCGGCTCCCTCTTTTCCACCTGGCCTTCATGCGTTCCTCTTCCAATCTAGGGCCTCTCTCCTTCCAGTGCTCAGCTTGCTTCCTTTTAATACGACCTATAAAACAGCTGAAAGGACACCTCTGGACACACCTATGCCTCAACATGTGATCACTATCAGCTAATTTTTCCAATGCCCAGCTAATCCACAGTGGATTAAAACACGTAGAATGACACACTAAAAACATGCGATACAAACAGAATAAAATCATGCAAATAAAAACTACACTCACAAATAGATACTAAAATCAGAAGAAAACCAAGATAAACGATGAATAAAAATTTCTACTGTGTGCAACTCTTTCAGTCTTTGAATATTTTTCATTTCTTACAACTGACCTCTGACCTTTGAGCAGTAGTGTGTACTGTATGTTTGTATGTAACTGTATCTGACCTGGATTTTATCACCAGTTTCAAATAAGAATCTTCTTTAAAGTCTTTCTTTCAATACAAATGAAGTTAAACTTTATCAAGGCTGATGGTAAACTGTCCCTAACAAGTCCACTTTATTGCGTGCTCATTGACTTTCTCCTATCAGAGCTGTTTAACAAGCCCACTTTATACATGCTTATTAATCTATCACGCTTATCAGTGGCTCATGGTTGCTTAAAGCCTATGTCTGAACTTGACCACAGAGGCAGAGCATCATTCAATCTTGGCAGCAGCTCCAGGATGACAAACTCCACTTTCTCTGCATCAAGACAGCTCATAGCTTTTTAACAGTCTCTCCTGATAGTCTCATATCATCTGCTCTAATCAATAACCATACACTATCATTACAATGTAGACTACAGCTCAAAAGTCTGAGGTGAATTAGAAATGTCTTGTTTTCAGAATAGACTCAAATTAGGTTTCAGATTGAATCACAGCAATTGATCAAAATAATCATATAAATGCTTAATATTAACACTGATCACAAATCATGAATGATTTTTAATAGAATATCTACAGAGGTGTTCAGAGACCCATTTTCAGCAATAATCCCTCCTGTGTTCAGTGGTACATTGTCTTATCTAATGCAAGCTTAACACATTAAAGCCTAACTTATCACTCAAAACAGCTTTTTAAGAGATTTTTGCACAAACTGAAACTATTGTGGTGATTAAAGAAACAATAAATGTGTCTGGATCATCCCAGTGTTTGTTTTTAACCTCATGAAGCCAAGTTTCCATTTTCCTCTAAAGGGGCTGCAACACCCAGCTGCACAAAACCTTCACTTTTTTTAACAGTTTCAGTCTTTGAATATTTTTCATTTCTTACAATCAGAATTCTCCAATAGATTTGTAGAAGAAAATTATTTTCTTTCATGCATCACCAACTGAACCTTTTATGTTAACGTCTCAATCTCCAGCCTAACCTCATTGAATTTTGCTTAGCAAAGTACTTTTCAACTCTAGTAATTAGTAAGATTATATTTCTTATCATCTGTTGGTCGTCTGACCTGATAAACTTCAATGAACATTATAACACAGGAGTGATTGTCTCTAAAAATGGGCTCCTGCACGCTTGCAGACATTTTTCCATCACAACTTATGGATGATGAAGGATTTGATTAAAGCTGTGAAACATTACTGATAACCTTCATGTGATGTTACATTAAAGCCAATTTTCTATTGAAATCAGGGACTTTTCTAACTGACCCCTGACCTTTGAGCAGTAGTGTGTACTGTATGCTTGTATGTAACTGTATCTGACCTGGATTTTATCACCAGTTTCAAATAAGAATCTTCTTTAAAGTCTTTCTTTCAATACAAATGAAGTTAAACTTTATCAAGGCTGATGGTAAACTGTCCCTAACAAGTCCACTTTATTGCGTGCTCATTGACTTTCTCCTATCAGAGCTGTTTAACAAGCCCACTTTATACATGCTTATTAATCTATCACGCTTATCAGTGGCTCATGGTTGCTTAAAGCCTATGTCTGAACTTGACCACAGAGGCAGAGCATCATTCAATCTTGGCAGCAGCTCCAGGATGACAAACTCCACTTTCTCTGCATCAAGACAGCTCATAGCTTTTTAACAGTCTCTCCTGATAGTCTCATATCATCTGCTCTAATCAATAACCATACACTATCATTACAATGTAGACTACAGCTCAAAAGTCTGAGGTGAATTAGAAATGTCTTGTTTTCAGAATAGACTCAAATTAGGTTTCAGATTGAATCACAGCAATTGATCAAAATAATCATATAAATGCTTAATATTAACACTGATCACAAATCATGAATGATTTTTAATAGAATATCTACAGAGGTGTTCAGAGACCCATTTTCAGCAATAATCCCTCCTGTGTTCAGTGGTACATTGTCTTATCTAATGCAAGCTTAACACATTAAAGCCTAACTTATCACTCAAAACAGCTTTTTAAGAGATTTTTGCACAAACTGAAACTATTGTGGTGATTAAAGAAACAATAAATGTGTCTGGATCATCCCAGTGTTTGTTTTTAACCTCATGAAGCCAAGTTTCCATTTTCCTCTAAAGGGGCTGCAACACCCAGCTGCACAAAACCTTCACTTTTTTTAACAGTTTCAGTCTTTGAATATTTTTCATTTCTTACAATCAGAATTCTCCAATAGATTTGTAGAAGAAAATTATTTTCTTTCATGCATCACCAACTGAACCTTTTATGTTAACGTCTCAATCTCCAGCCTAACCTCATTGAATTTTGCTTAGCAAAGTACTTTTCAACTCTAGTAATTAGTAAGATTATATTTCTTATCATCTGTTGGTCGTCTGACCTGATAAACTTCAATGAACATTATAACACAGGAGTGATTGTCTCTAAAAATGGGCTCCTGCACGCTTGCAGACATTTTTCCATCACAACTTATGGATGATGAATGATTTGATTAAAGCTGTGAAACATTACTGATAACCTTCATGTGATGTTACATTAAAGCCAATTTTCTATTAAAATCAGGGACTTTTCTAACTGACCTCTGACCTTTGAGCAGTAGTGTGTACTGTATGCTTGTATGTAACTGTATCTGACCTGGATTTTATCACCAGTTTCAAATAAGAATCTTCTTTAAAGTCTGTCTTTCAATACAAATGAAGTTAAACTTTATCAAGGCTGATGGTAAACTGTCCCTAACAAGTCCACTTTATTGCGTGCTCATTGACTTTCTCCTATCAGAGCTGTTTAACAAGTCCACTTTATACATGCTTATTAATCTATCACGCTTATCAGTGGCTCATGGTTGCTTAAAGCCTATGTCTGAACTTGACCACAGAGGCAGAGCATCATTCAATCTTGGCAGCAGCTCCAGGATGACAAACTCCACTTTCTCTGCATCAAGACAGCTCATAACTTTTTAACAGTCTCTCCTGATAGTCTCATATCATCTGCTCTAATCAATAACCATACACTATCATTACAATGTAGACTACAGCTCAAAAGTCTGAGGTGAAATAGAAATGTCTTGTTTTCAGAATAGACTCAAATTAGGTTTCAGATTGAATCACAGCAATTTTTAAAAAATAATCATATAAATGCTTAATATTAACACTGATCACAAATCATGAATGATTTTTAATAGAATATCTACAGAGGTGTTCAGAGACCCATTTTCAGCAATAATCCCTCCTGTGTTCAGTGGTACATTGTCTTATCTAATGCAAGCTTAACACATTAAAAGCCTAACTTATCACTCAAAACAGCTTTTTAAAGATTTTTGCACAAACTGAAACTATTGTGGTGATTAAAGAAACAATAAATGTGTCTGGATCATCCCAGTGTTTGTTTTTAACCTCATGAAGCCAAGTTTCCATTTTCCTCTAAAGGGGCTGCAACACCCAGCTGCACAAAACCTTCACTTTTTTTAACAGTTTCACTCTTTGAATATTTTTCACTTCTTACAATCAGAATTCTCCAATAGATTTGTAGAAGAAAATTATTTTCTTTCATGCATCACCAACTGAACCTTTTATGTTAACGTCTCAATCTCCAGCCTAACCTCATTGAATTTTGCTTAGCAAAGTAGGGGAGACCGGGGATAGTTGTAACATTTTTGACATTTCTGTCTGTAAATTAGAGCTCTTTTAAGGTAGTGGATTCAAAATGTAATGCAAAGTATTTACACGTCTCGGCTATTAAATAGTCCAGCTATTTTCTCTGCAGCACAATTACCCATTGCATGATATGGCCTCAAACACAAAGAGGGAAATGTTACAATTAACCCAATAGTCTGGGTTAGTTGTAACATATCCTGGGGTGAAATGTAACACAATGAAATAAGGGTACTAACAAAACATTAACATGTAATCTTTGTTTATTCAACACATGAATGCACTTAGAGCCATTTATGTGACTATGTGTGTGTGTGTGACAGAATGCAGAAATCTAGCTTTTGAACATATTCCAACCCCCCAAAAAAGACAAATTATGGAATTTTCTGCAACTGAATATTTCATTAACTTTGGTTGGTCTTCCTTGAGTTTGGCCTCATTGGCTCAGTGGGCATTATAACCTACAACTCTTGCACCAATTTTGAACATAACAATGAAGCTGAAAAAATGTAGTTGTTCACCAGCATCGCAATTCCATTACTTTTTATCATGGCTTTCCTTGGTGTGGTTTGCAAAGTGCTTCAGAAAGATGAGGAAATCTCTTTCTTGCACCCATCCTAATTTATTTCCACTACCAGTACTTCCTACTGGTCCATCTCTTACACAGTGGTCTGCATAATGTATGTGTGGGAACACAAACAGTGGAGGAATTGTGTTGCCAATGGCATTAACCGCATATACAAAAGCGACCAGTGAACCTCTCTCTGCTGATGTCTTTGCCCCAACTTGTTTAATATAAGTTAAAGTAATAGTGTGGTAAGTTGTAACATCTGCATTATTGTTACAACTAACCCAGACTGTTGCTGTTACAACTGACCCAGACTCCTATAGCCATGAACTAGCTAACATTACAGCCAACGGCTAAAACATTAGCACTAAAGACCTACACAGAATATATCTCCATAGACATACAAATAACATAGTTTAAGTTTGATGAGTTTAACTGCAAAGCAGATAATGCTATTAGAAATTGAAATAAAGTAGAAAAACTTACTTTTTGGCATACAAATTACTTTTTTTCGTGTTAAATTGTCTGTGTTTGACAAAATTGCTGATTTTTCACATGTGATAGCAGAACTGAGTTGGGCATGCACAGAATGAGTCACATCATTTGAAACTTAGCCCTGATTGGAGAAATTGGAAGTGTTACAACTGACCCACGTTACAACTATCCCCGGTCTCCCCTACTTTTCAACTCTAATAATTAGTAAGATTATATTTCTTATCATCTGTTGGTCGTCTGACCTGATAAACTTCAATGAACATTATAACACAGGAGTGATTGTCTCTAAAAATGGGCTCCTGCACACTTGCAGACATTTTTCCATCACAACTTATGGATGATGAAGGATTTGATTAAAGCTGTGAAACATTACTGATAAACTTCATGTGATGTTACATTAAAGCCAATTTTCTATTAAAATCTAAGTGACCTCTGACCTTTGAGCAGTAGTGTGTACTGTATGTTTGTATGTAACTGTATCTGACCTGGATTTTATCACCAGTTTCAAATAAGAATCTTCTTTAAAGTCTGTCTTTCAATACAAATGAAGTTAAACTTTATCAAGGCTGATGGTAAACTGTCCCTAACAAGTCCACTTTATTGCGAGCTCATTGACTTTCTCCTATCAGAGCTGTTTAACAAGTCCACTTTATACATGCTTATTAATCTATCACGCTTATCAGTGGCTCATGGTTGCTTAAAGCCTATGTCTGAACTTGACCACAGAGGCAGAGCATCATTCAATCTTGGCAGCAGCTCCAGGATGACAAACTCCACTTTCTCTGCATCAAGACAGCTCATAGCTTTTTAACAGTCTCTCCTGATAGTCTCATATCATCTGCTCTAATCAATAACCATACACTATCATTACAATGTAGACTACAGCTCAAAAGTCTGAGGTGAATTAGAAATGTCTTGTTTTCAGAATAGACTCAAATTAGGTTTCAGATTGAATCACAGCAATTTTTAAAAAATAATCATATAAATGCTTAATATTAACACTGATCACAAATCATGAATGATTTTTAATAGAATATCTACAGAGGTGTTCAGAGACCCATTTTCAGCAATAATCCCTCCTGTGTTCAGTGGTACATTGTCTTATCTAATGCAAGCTTAACACATTAAAGCCTAACTTATCACTCAAAACAGCTTTTTAAGAGATTTTTGCACAAACTGAAACTATTGTGGTGATTAAAGAAACAATAAATGTTTCTGGATCATCCCAGTGTTTGTTTTTAACCTCATGAAGCCAAGTTTCCATTTTCCTCTAAAGGGGCTGCAACACCCAGCTGCATAAAACCTTCACTTTTTTTAACAGTTTCACTCTTTGAATATTTTTCATTTCTTACAATCAGAATTCTCCAATAGATTTGTAGAAGAAAATTATTTTCTTTCACGCATCACCAACTGAACCTGTTATGTTAACGTCTCAATCTCCAGCCTAACCTCATTGAATTTTGCTTAGCAAAGTACTTTTCAACTCTAGTAATTAGTAAGATTATATTTCTTATCATCTGTTGGTCGTCTGACCTGATAAACTTCAATGAACATTATAACACAGGAGTGATTGTCTCTAAAAATGGGCTCCTGCACGCTTGCAGACATTTTTCCATCACAACTTATGGATGATGAAGGATTTGATTAAAGCTGTGAAACATTACTGATAACCTTCATGTGATGTTACATTAAAGCCAATTTTCTATTGAAATCAGGGACTTTTCTAACTGACCCCTGACCTTTGAGCAGTAGTGTGTACTGTATGCTTGTATGTAACTGTATCTGACCTGGATTTTATCACCAGTTTCAAATAAGAATCTTCTTTAAAGTCTTTCTTTCAATACAAATGAAGTTAAACTTTATCAAGGCTGATGGTAAACTGTCCCTAACAAGTCCACTTTATTGCGTGCTCATTGACTTTCTCCTATCAGAGCTGTTTAACAAGCCCACTTTATACATGCTTATTAATCTATCACGCTTATCAGTGGCTCATGGTTGCTTAAAGCCTATGTCTGAACTTGACCACAGAGGCAGAGCATCATTCAATCTTGGCAGCAGCTCCAGGATGACAAACTCCACTTTCTCTGCATCAAGACAGCTCATAACTTTTTAACAGTCTCTCCTGATAGTCTCATATCATCTGCTCTAATCAATAACCATACACTATCATTACAATGTAGACTAGAGCTCAAAAGTCTGAGGTGAATTAGAAATGTCTTGTTTTCAGAATAGACTCAAATTAGGTTTCAGATTGAATCACAGCAATTGATCAAAATAATCATATAAATGCTTAATATTAACACTGATCACAAATCATGAATGATTTTTAATAGAATATCTACAGAGGTGTTCAGAGACCCATTTTCAGCAATAATCCCTCCTGTGTTCAGTGGTACATTGTCTTATCTAATGCAAGCTTAACACATTAAAGCCTAACTTATCACTCAAAACAGCTTTTTAAAGATTTTTGCACAAACTGAAACTATTGTGGTGATTAAAGAAACAATAAATGTGTCTGGATCATCCCAGTGTTTGTTTTTAACCTCATGAAGCCAAGTTTCCATTTTCCTCTAAAGGGGCTGCAACACCCAGCTGCACAAAACCTTCACTTTTTTTTTTAACAGTTTCACTCTTTTAATATTTTTCATTTCTTACAATCAGAATTCTCCAATAGATTTGTAGAAGAAAATTATTTTCTTTCACGCATCACCAACTGAACCTTTTATGTTAACGTCTCAATGTTAACATAAAAGGTAACATAAAATGTTATGTTAACGTCTCAATCTCCAGCCTAACCTCATTGAATTTTGCTTAGCAAAGTACTTTTCAACTCTAATAATTAGTAAGATTATATTTCTTATCTTCTGTTGGTCGTCTGACCTGATAAACTTCAATGAACATTATAACACAGGAGTGATTGTCTCTAAAAATGGGCTCCTGCACGCTTGCAGACATTTTTCCATCACAACTTATGGATGATGAAGGATTTGATTAAAGCTGTGAAACATTACTGATAACCTTCATGTGATGTTACATTAAAGCCAATTTTCTATTGAAATCAGGGACTTTTCTAACTGACCTCTGACCTTTCAGCAGTAGTGTGTACTGTATGTTTGTATGTAACTGTATCTGACCTGGATTTTATCACCAGTTTCAAATAAGAATCTTCTTTAAAGTCTTTCTTTCAATACAAATGAAGTTAAACTTTATCAAGGCTGATGGTAAACTGTCCCTAACAAGTCCACTTTATTGCGTGCTCATTGACTTTCTCCTATCAGAGCTGTTTAACAAGTCCACTTTATACATGCTTATTAATCTATCACGCTTATCAGTGGCTCATGGTTGCTTAAAGCCTATGTCTGAACTTGACCACAGAGGCAGAGCATCATTCAATCTTGGCAGCAGCTCCAGGATGACAAACTCCACTTTCTCTGCATCAAGACAGCTCATAGCTTTTTAACAGTCTCTCCTGATAGTCTCATATCATCTGCTCTAATCAATAACCATACACTATCATTACAATGTAGACTACAGCTCAAAAGTCTGAGGTGAATTAGAAATGTCTTGTTTTCAGAATAGACTCAAATTAGGTTTCAGATTGAATCACAGCAATTTTTAAAAAATAATCATATAAATGCTTAATATTAACACTGATCACAAATCATGAATGATTTTTAATAGAATATCTACAGAGGTGTTCAGAGACCCATTTTCAGCAATAATCCCTCCTGTGTTCAGTGGTACATTGTCTTATCTAATGCAAGCTTAACACATTAAAGCCTAACTTATCACTCAAAACAGCTTTTTAAGAGATTTTTGCACAAACTGAAACTATTGTGGTGATTAAAGAAACAATAAATGTGTCTGGATCATCCCAGTGTTTGTTTTTAACCTCATGAAGCCAAGTTTCCATTTTCCTCTAAAGGGGCTGCAACACCCAGCTGCATAAAACCTTCACTTTTTTTAACAGTTTCACTCTTTGAATATTTTTCATTTCTTACAATCAGAATTCTCCAATAGATTTGTAGAAGAAAATTATTTTCTTTCACGCATCACCAACTGAACCTGTTATGTTAACGTCTCAATCTCCAGCCTAACCTCATTGAATTTTGCTTAGCAAAGTACTTTTCAACTCTAATAATTAGTAAGATTATATTTCTTATCTTCTGTTGGTCGTCTGACCTGATAAACTTCAATGAACATTATAACACAGGAGTGATTGTCTCTAAAAATGGGCTCCTGCACGCTTGCAGACATTTTTCCATCACAACTTATGGATGATGAAGGATTTGATTAAAGCTGTGAAACATTACTGATAACCTTCATGTGATGTTACATTAAAGCCAATTTTCTATTGAAATCAGGGACTTTTCTAACTGACCTCTGACCTTTCAGCAGTAGTGTGTACTGTATGCTTGTATGTAACTGTATCTGACCTGGATTTTATCACCAGTTTCAAATAAGAATCTTCTTTAAAGTCTTTCTTTCAATACAAATGAAGTTCAACTTTATCAAGGCTGATGGTAAACTGTCCCTAACAAGTCCACTTTATTGCGTGCTCATTGACTTTCTCCTATCAGAGCTGTTTAACAAGTCCACTTTATACATGCTTATTAATCTATCACGCTTATCAGTGGCTCATGGTTGCTTAAAGCCTATGTCTGAACTTGACCACAGAGGCAGAGCATCATTCAATCTTGGCAGCAGCTCCAGGATGACAAACTCCACTTTCTCTGCATCAAGACAGCTCATAGCTTTTTAACAGTCTCTCCTGATAGTCTCATATCATCTGCTCTAATCAATAACCATACACTATCATTACAATGTAGACTACAGCTCAAAAGTCTGAGGTGAATTAGAAATGTCTTGTTTTCAAAATAGACTCAAATTAGGTTTCAGATTGAATCACAGCAATTTATCAAAATAATCATATAAATGCTTAATATTAACACTGATCACAAATCATGAATGATTTTTAATAGAATATCTACAGAGGTGTTCAGGGACCTCATAACTCATAGCTCATAACTTTTAACAGTGTCTCTCTGTCCTCATACTTCTATACATTCTTCTGTAATAGATAACTATATGCTATCATTGTAATCAATCTACACTACAGCTCAAAAGTTTGAAGTCAATTTTCACCTGGTTTATAATCATGTGATTGGTCCACACATCAGTGTCTAAAAAAACGCTCATTTTTATCTGTGTCTATCATCAAAATTTGAGTTGATTGCAATCTCTCCCTAACAAGTTCACTTTATTGCGTCCTCATCAATCTCAGCTACAGCTCAGCTAACTGAAGTCAGTTAGAAACGTCTTTTTATCTAAAAAAAAAAAAAAAACAAGATTCTTTTTTATATTTTGTAAATTGGTTTTGAATGCAAATAAATGTAATTGCTTAAAATTTGCATTGATCACCAATTATGATTAATGTTTGATAAAATATTTGCTGGTGTGTGGATTACAACAATAATAGCCAGTGTGCAGATTATATTACCTTCCCTCAGTTTATCACATTAAATCTCATCTTACTAGTGACCCAGCAGTTTTTCCAAATACAGCTGCACTAACCAACATCATTTTTTCAAGTAATATAAAAATCCTTTTTATATATTACCTTTTTAAACACCCCATTTTTTCTTTCTAATGTCATTAAATCAAGTTTGCACATTTGTATAACAACATTTGGACCTCCAGATCTTTTTAGCTTTCAGTTTTTTCTCAGTGTCACACATGGATTAGTTTTCGTCTCTTTCAATAGGAAAGTCAAATCTTCAGACCTTAAAGCAATCTTTGTTTCTTTCAATCATCCTAATATTTTTAATCTCCTGTAATATAATTGCAGTTAACCAAAGCTTAGCTACTCTGATCTACAGTGATTTTGGGGGTTTGGATTTGTTTTTCACAGGTGCAGAGCCTTTTTCTACAAAATTCCGAATAAACTGCATTTTTTAAAAGTACCATTAACCATGTAGACTGACAAGTAACTAAACATGTAACACAGTGATCAGTAGAGAAGAAAGAAAATAACCCATTTCAACATTTCTAGTTCAGATCAAAATTATTGATCTGATTAAGGAAACAGTAAATTTGGCCACATTATTGTCCTGATCCTCCAGTTTTCCCTTTCCAATGTGACTAAATAAAATTCAACTTTTTTTTTTAAATAAAAACAGATGCACACCCAGATATTTCTTACGGTAAGAATCCTCCAACAACCTTTCAAAAGAAACATTTTTTGCCTTTCCTCAATTTTGAGAGCAACTGAAGCCACAAACCTGAAGCTCGAGACCCCAAACTAACCAAATTTAATGTTTCCTTAATCAGCACAGTAATTTTTAACTCTTTGTGTGTTATGTTTACTCACAGTTTTGATGCTTGCTTCTTCGACTTGATCCACGATTAGCTCTTCACCATCGCTCTACTGTTTCCTCTCTCCTCATGCTTCTCCTTCATGCGTCCTGCCCTCAAATATAATCCAACCTGCCTCCTTGTTTCCTCCTTGACTTGTATTAGCAAAATTTCCAGTTAAATTAAGAGAAATCCAGAAAAGTTTTCCTGCTTCAAAAACCCTTCCAGTTGCCTGTCTTCTTGTCCTCCTTTAAATGTGCATTTTTCTACATTTGTTTTTATTTGACTTCATATTGCCATGACAACATAGCACAGAGCATCATGGTAGATTAAGGCAGGAGGTTCTGTCCTCTGCAGAAATGCTGGTGTTCCATAGTGATGTAAAAGTATGTTAATAATCTTTAAACAGACACTCACTGATCCTGTAAGAGCAGGAATTTAACTGCAAACCCTCACAGTCCCCATCAGCATAGCTGGACTGGCCATCGGGCATACCGGGCATTGGCCTGGTGGCCGATGGTAATTTTTTGTTTTAAATGGGCTTTGTTGTTTTGTTGTTGTTGTTGTCTTTTTTTTCTTAACCGTGTAAACAGTGAAAGGTGGCGGATTGGACAGATGCTGGCAGACG